>NC_070609.1:23602500-24227500 GCF_027172205.1 Podarcis raffonei
AGGGCTACCACTTGTGGGTGGCGCTGTGGGTTAAACCACAGAGCCTAGGGCTTGCCGATCAGAAGGTCGGTGGTTTGAATCCCCGCGATGGGGTGAGCTCCCGTTGCTCGGTCCCTGCTCCTGCCAGCCTAGCAGTTCAAAAGCACGCAGTGCAAGTAGATAAATAGGTACCACTCTGGCAGGAAGGTAAATGGCGTTTCAATGCACTGCTCTGGTTTGCCAGAAGTGGCTTAGTCACGCTGGCCACATGACCCAGAAGCTGTACACCGGCTCCCTCGGCCAGTAAAATGAGATGAGCGCTGCAACCCCAGAGTCATCCGCAACTGGACCTCACGGTCAGGGGTCCCTTTACCTTTTACCACTTGCAATCTGGACTCTTGCCCTTCTTGGCTGATAAAAAACTAGCAGAGAGGGGGACAGCTAGCTAGCTAGGCCAGGGAGGTGAGTAATGCCTCAAGAAACCCTCCGTGGGTTTAGGAAATCTATGTAACTACTGGCTAGTTTTCAATGTCCCCTTTTGGGGCAAGGTTGTTGAGCGGTGGTTGCAGACCAGATCCAGGTGCTCTTGGAGGAAACTGATTTTCTAGATCCATTTCCATTGGTGTTCAGGCCCAGTTTTGGCACAGAAACTGCTCTGGTCACCCTGTATGATGACCTTTGTTGGGGGAGAGACAAGAGAAATGTGTCTGTGTTAATTCATGGTATCCTTCTGGAGCAGGTGTCCAGCCTTGGGGCAACCTAGTCAGATGGGTGGGGTATATATAATAAAATCGTTGTTGTTGTTGTTGTTACTGTTGAATAGGACTTTCCTATTTTTATCAGAGAAATGTTGGAGGGTATGATTTAAACACACACGTTTTATATAAAAAATCTACCCTAAAGCACTTGATTTGACACAGGAACCTGTGCAAGACATCTCTCAATCAGCTTCGGCTCCTCCCAGCGGCATTTACCTGTACAGAGAATGTGTCTTTGGGCTATCTTTGGGTCATGAGAAACAGGCCTTTGGTGTGTACAGCTCTCAGGCATAAACCGGCTGCCTTTGATCATCAGCTCCCAGCTGTACTGTTTCCGCGTCGCTGCAAAATTGACCAGCTCCCTCTCTAATCACCCATCTGTTGGTGATGTTATTTTTATTTTTAAAAAAACCACTCACACACCTCTCTTATGTTCAAGAGAAGCACGAGAATATCCTCACCTCCGAAACAAGACAGTACAGGAGGAAATAACAGAGACAGGAAGAAATGATTCCCCCTCACCCCCACCTTTGGCTCACATCAAAAGCTTATTCCCAGAAACACTGGCTTGGCAAAGCAAAAGAACTCCTTTGAATGTTGATTCTGCTTTGGGGATGGGTCAGAACAGTCATGAAATGTGCCTTGAGGACAGGCCCTTGCAAGGGCACCCTTCCTTTCCAGGGGTTTCCTTAGTTTAGAGAAAAGGTGACGAAGAAGGACCATGACACAAGCGGGCGAAATGATACATGGTGTGAAGGAAACGGACAGAGAAAGGTTTTTTCTCCCCATCTCAGAAGAACTTGGGGGGTGGGATCCAATGAAGCAGACTGTCAGAGGATTCAGGATGAGACAAGAGGAAGTGCTTCTTCACATAGCACATAGGGAAATTATGGGATGTGCTCCCACTAATGGTCACCAGTCAGCAACTTGGATTACACTAGTCTCTGCTCTGCCTTGATTTCCCAATGGAAGCACAGCACTGGGTGAGTTCCTGGAACGCCCTGGAATCTTGCAGAGATTGGGGGTGCCATGAAATACAACATTTAAGCACATGGCTTCCCCCAGAGAATCCTGGGAATGACCCAGCTAGAACTTGAACCCAATCCAACACTTTTATCTGCCAGACCACCTCGCTCATTCCTTCGTAGGACTCTTTGAAAATAATAATAATAATTTTTATAAGCAACTTCTGCACAACACAGAGAAATCTGCTACTGGCAAATCGATGCTGCAATCACTGAAATGGAGGACAGAATTTCTGATTGCAACTGGAAGGGCAAGTTTATTGATTAAGTACCATGTTGATCCAAGTTGCCACACACTTCTGGCTAAATTAGCTTGACGACCTAAGCGAAGAGTTTCCCGGAAGGAAGACAACATTCTCCGATATCACCGTTGAGGAAGACATTCAGATCTTAAATACAACAATGCAGGAGCACTGCTGTGTACTTATTAGAGGTGTGGGCTCATCAGCACACATCTGCATAGCATTTGCATATACTAATTTACATGTATGGGTGTAAATTTAGAATTTAAAATGTCACAAGTCAACTCATTTCCCACCCAATGCACTCCACATAAATTATTGAATTATTTTGCACCCCAGTTCACCTCAGATCTGTTGCTCTTCCAATTCATTTACCCCCTATTAATTTCCCAAGAGATCCTGCTCCAAAACAATTCAGTTACCCCAATCCTCTCTCGATAAAGTAATCCTGAATTTACTCGGTCTCCAAAATTGATATACTACTCAATGATCCCGATCACTCCTGAATTCATCTCTCCCCAGATTTGTTACACGCACATACCCCAAAACACTCAGGGCATTTCAGATGCCTCCAGACCAGTGTTCAAAACCAGCCAGGTGCCAGGCATGTTTTACTACTGGCACAGGTCCAATTACAACTACATGGAGATTTCTGAGCACCAGTTTGGTGACCATAGCTTAAAAACTTCTGCCTTAGTTCATAGTAAATACCATTTCCACCATGTGTGTTTCTAATTTTTGCATACAGGGACAACTGAATTGTTGTAAGAGCAAGATTCAGGTAGGTAGCCATGTTGGTCTGACGCAGTCAAAATATATTAAAAAATAAAAAAAATGTCCAGTAGCACCTTAGAGACCAACTAAGTTTGTTCTTGGTATAAGCTTTCATGTATCTGAAGAAGTGTGCATGCACACGAAAGCTTATACCAGGGGAAGGCAACCAAAGGCCCGTGGGCTGGATCCAGCCCAATCGCCTTCTAAATCCGACCCATGGACGGTCCGGGAATCAGTGTGTTTTTACATGAGTAAAATGTGTCCTTTTATTTAAAATGCATCTCTGGGTTATTTGTGGGGCCTGCCTGGTGTTTTTACATGAGTAGAATATGTGCTTTTATTTAAAATGCATCTCTGAGTTATTTATGGGGCATAGGAATTCATTCATTATTATTTTTTCAAAATATAGTCTGGCCTACCACATGCTCTGAGGGACAGTGGACCGGCCCACGGCTGAAAAAGGTTGCTGATCCCTGGCTTACACCAATAACAAACTTCATTGGTCTCTAAGGTGCTACTGGATAATTTTTTTATTTTTTGTGTAAGAGCAAGCTCAGTCAAGCAATGTAGTTGAGATCACAGAATCAGAGAATTGTAGCATTGGAAGGAACCTCCATGGCAGATACTGTAGACATTCCATTGTGATGACCATAACCCAGTTTAAGTTGCCATTTGGTATCTAGCTTATATATCTGAGTTTCTAACACTGCTCCAGACTAATAGTATTTTGGAGGAGGGATTCCAGTGCATACCAGTTTAGGTAAACAATTAAAATGGACTAGAGTGCTCTCTCACACAAGTGGAAGAAATCCACTTTTTAAAAGAAACTTGAGTTTTGGCAAAAGACAGGAAAATGCATCGAAAAGTGTGGAATGAAGGAAGACCTAACGGGGAAGATGTATAGCATATAACACCCCACAAGCAAATCAGGATGAATGCTTGCTGTTGCATGACCGCCTCACAAACAAATGCTCAATAAAAGCCAAGCATTGTTTAAGCTCCATGCAAGCTTTGGGCAAGAAAGCCAAGATTACTTCTCCTCTGGAGAACCCCTAAGGAAAAGAGTGGGGCTTGTCTGTCTGCCCACTCTTACAACCACACCAGCCAGGTGCTCAGATCCTAACACAACCTGAGGGAATTTCTTCCAGAAAGCCAAAGAGCGCGAGGGATTCTTTCACACCCAAGTCAACAGAGCGAGAAACCACCGTGCCGATTAGATAAAAATTAAAAGCAGTGACCAGGCAAAAAGGCAAAAGCAAACAGCAAAGCTCTCATAGCAGATGTTAAATTTGGAACCTGACATTTAATCAAATGAAAGGTTGCCAGACACATCTAACAAGACCATTATGCACTGTGTGTTAATAAAGGATTATTAGAAAGTATGTTTACAGGGGCTTAAGCAGCCACGGCTCAAGCAAATGTGCTACATGGTATTAAGTGTGTAACATGGTGGTCAGCTTGCTACCCATTTAATAGCCTTCACCTCCTGCCCACCTGCCTCCAGAAAGGCAAGCGGGAGCTTCGAGTACCTAGGATAATGAGCAGCTTAAACTTGCCCATATGAGGCAGTTGTGGGGAATGAAGGTCCACACCTTCCCACAGTTGCCTAAGTCTCCTCCTGCCCTGGGTACTTCTCAAGCAATCTGAGACTCTGTTGCCATACCTGTCTTTGCTCCCCCCTCTTCATACCTCTTCTGGTTCTGGGATACCAGGCAGGAGGGGAGCTGGTCAAAACAGAAGAGGGAGTCTCCCTGGCTTATTCATCAGCCTAACTCATCTTTCCTCTTGGCCCCCCTCTTCTCCAGCCTCTGCTTTTGCCTCTGATTCTGGACTTCTCTCTGTCACAGACTCTTCCTGCTCACTTAAGCCTGTTGCCTCTTCAGCTTCAAACACCTCCTCCTCCCTCTTCTCCCTCTGACTGCTCATCCTCATCCTACCACCAATCCCTTGGGGAGTTCCCTTGGTGCCTCCTCTACATCCAGCCAGCCCATCACGCTAGCTAAGTAATGAGTGATACGTGCCACAAAATGTTGCAGCATGAAAGTGTTCTACTCCCCTTCCCCAGTTTCCCCCCATACATTCACACCATACATTTAAAGCACCATGCTACCACTTTATGCCTTTCCCCAAAGATTTCTGGGAGCTGTAGTTTACCAAGGGTGCTAAGAGTTGTTGGGAGGCCCCTATCCCGCCACCAAGCTACAGTTCCCAGAGTGGTTTAACAACCAGTCCCTCTTCACAGGGAACTCTGGAAATTATAGCTCTGTGAAGGGAACTGATACCGCTCAACAACTCTCAGCACACTTAACAAACCACAGCTCCCAGAATTCTTTGGGGAAAGCCATGACAGTTTAAACTTTTGTCATAGTGCTTTAAATGTACAGTGTGGATGTGGGGTCACAGTGGGAGAAGTGGGGGATAACCCCTTCCCCCTCAAACACTACTGTTAGGGGCAGGAAGGCAGGTAGGAGTCATTCCAGACACACACAGAGAGAGCTAATGGTAGCTAGATTGGATACTTTGAGTCATGAAAACTGCAGGGAGGGGGAGAATTAAGTCTTCTCCCCCGATGCCATGGCCTTGATCCAAATCCCCCCATCCACTCCTCCCCTAGCATGGCTTTGCTTTGTTTTTAAGGACGGCTGATATTCTCAGGAAGCCAGATTCCATAAGCAGCATATGCATCCATATTTTGAAGTTACGGGAGTCTAAGCACTAGCAAGTCCTAAGGATTAGACTAATTGAAGCCATTAGCAATGTCTGCTGTAATGAGATGTAAAAATAATAAAGCGCTTGAAGCATGGAAAAGGGGAGATTAGTGTCATGCTTTGGGGAATCAAAGAACCTCAGGAAGGAAGCTGGTCTTCTGAGGTGGCTCCTGGTCAAACAAGGAACAGTATGATCAAACCAAAAGCCTAAGCTTCCTGATCAGAGATGTATGACATTTGAGTGACAGTCCTTGAACTCTTCTCCAGTCTGCGGCTCACTCAGATCAGCCTTCCTCGATGTTTCCGATTATAACCTCCATCAGCCCAAGTCAGCAGAGTTTGTTTCAGCTTGTGAGTTGCTTAGATCACGCTAGTGCACACCTTCTGGCTGGGGCTGGTACATAGGAACCAACTCCTAGTGGCTGAGGTCCTGCCAATAAAATATTTGAGGGGGGCGGGGGGCAAAGCTGATGGGCATTGCCCTTCAAATGGTGTGCATTCACTGTGTCGTGTAATTGATTATGTGGGGTGGGACTTACCTCCCCTCCCCCTTATATTTTATTCAAGTTGGCACCCCTGGGCTGATGGTACTTGTAGTCCACAGCAACAGGAGGGCACAAGGTTTGCTTAGTTCAAACGTTATTGGACTGCAACTTCAATCAGATGCATAGGATTGCAATTCCAGCCCAAAGCAGCCATGCAGTGGGGCAGGGCGGGGAGAGATCTGGGTCACGACTGATGGGACTGGGGGAAGGGAATTAACTCTTCCTTCAAAGTTTTCCCGACTTCAATTCTCTCCCCCACTTTGCAAAGTAAAGTTGCATGGGTTGTGGAGAAGGACTTGGGATCAGTTGTGTCCCTTAAGAAAAGTGTTTGGGTTCCTAGTAGCTATGGTTACCAGATGTCCCCATGTGAGCCAGTGTGGTGTAGAGGTTAAGAGCGGTATACTCATAATCTGGTGAACCGGGTTCGCTTCCCTCCTCCTCCACATGCAGCTGCTGGGTGACCTTGGGCTAGTCACACTTCTCTGAAGACTCTCAGACCCACTCACCTCACAGAGTGTTTGTTGTGGGGGAGGAAGGGAAAGGAGATTATTAGCCGCTTTGAGACTCCTTCGGGTAGTGATAAAGCGGGATATCAAATCCAAACTCCTCCTCCTCCTCCCATTTCCCGGGGACAGTCCCCACATTAAATCCGTCCCTGGAATGTCCCCGGGCTTCATTTAATGTCCCTGGATTTATATTTTAAGTGTTGTAGATTTATTAGTAGGGAATGAATGTTGTGTGATTGGTTTAACGGCACAAGACACATCATACGGGGACTTCTGGCAAGGCTAAATGGCAAGCGCCACAGCAGCGAACAACTCCTGAAGCCAGTCAGAGCCAACTGCGCTACCAGGCTGGCTCCGGGCTGCTGAGACTGCCGCTGCTGCTGCCACTGCAGAGGGGGAACCGTGAACACCTGGTGCATCAAGTGTGGGAACCGCTGACACACACACACCCCGACCCAAATCGAGCCGGGAGTGAGAGCTCCCGGCCACCCAGCCGACTGCCCAGTGGCGCTCCAGGGCCAGGAAAACCCCAGAGCCAATGCAATGAGAAGGAGGAAGGAGAAGGAGAAGGAAGACAGATAAAGAGGAAGGAGTAAAAAGAGGGGAACCCTGACCTTGCCGCGCCACTGCCGCCACTGTGAAAGAGAGGTAGGAGAGCACCGGGAGGGCAAGGAAACGTGGCCGAGCCCAGGCCCAACCCGAGCCTACTCCACGGCAGCTAGCGCTCCAAGAGAGCAGGCTGGGGTCCAGAGGAAGGCAGCGCGACAGAGGAGACCACAGAAGAGAAGATATTACTTCTTAATTATTATTTTTAATAAGTTTTTTTCTCTTTTCAAAAAAAAAAGTGTCCCCGGATTCTTTGAAAAAAAATCTGGTAACCTTAAGCTATGAGAACTGCTAGAATTTATCTCCAGTGGTGCATGGTACCTAAAGGTAAAGTTGATCACACAGACAAGAGAACCCTGCATGCTGTTAATCCGACCCTTCCAGGTCCAAAGAACCACTAGACTCAGCAAACCAAGTGCAATGACGAGGAACCAAACTGGACGACAGCCACAGAGACGTTTGGCTCTTGCGCTAACCTTTGTCAACAAAGAAGCTGACTACGGGGTCAGAGTGACTTTAGAGGGGATTTAAAAAATGCTTCTGTGAGCGATCTTGGCACATGGTTGCCAGTAAAGGAGAGAGGCATCCCTAGATGATGATGAGACCTCGTTTACCAATAAAGGAAACTTTAACTAGAAATTTTAGCAGGTGAAACCATGATGATAAGCTGGCAGCAACATGCAGCAAGGACACTTGATCGTAAAAGGTTTGCTTCATCTTTTTTAAAAAACGGAGTATGCTTACAAGACAAGTGGGAACTGGTGAGAAACCTACAGGTTCCCCTAAAAGATAGGAAGCAAACAGAATGGGCAGAGTTTGGATCCCACCCCATACCATTTTTTTATTAGCAAAATTTATTGCTTCATTTTTTATTTTTTTTAAAAAAGCTTCTAAGTGGTTTATCTTATTAATTTATTGCTTGGCTTGGCTGAGAAGTGGGTGGCCTTGGGCCTGTCATTGCCTGTCAGCCTAGCCTACTTCCCAGGGTTGTTGCGGGAATTAAATGCAAAAGGGGGAAACCCATGTACTCTACCTTGAGCTTCTTGGAGAAAAGGATGGGATATAAACACAAATAAAATAATAATAATATAGTAGCTGACCTGGAGGGAGTTTAACACACAAAAGAGCTTGGCTTTTATTTCCCACATTGCATTATGATGATTGTGGCTTTATTGCTTTATTATTTCTGTTCTTGTACTGAGGATCATTATGTTCATTTTTCTTGTCCTATTTTTATGGGTTCCTTATTTTTTTGAAAACATACAATGCTTTCTAACGCGCAGTTGCTGGAGAACTTAACGTGAAGGTTTCTGTTCTTACAGTCTATTTATTTTTATTAGTGGTATTATTATCCCTTTTGGTCACATTAGGTCCCCTCTTTTATTTTATTGTGGTCCCATTATTTATTTCTCCGCTGGTTCCCTCTTGAGCATCACATCTCTATAAACTGTCCCAATGTTGAGTCTCTGGCTCTTGTTGCTTGCTCTGCTTTCCTCACTGGGTGCGATTTCAAACTCAGATTTGACAGAGACACCAACTTTTGGCATCATAGTATTGTAGAGTTGGAAGGTGCCCCAAGGATCATCTAGTCCAACCCCCTGCAATGGAGGAATATGCAGGTGGCTCATGTGGGGATCAAACCCATGACCTTGGCATTACCAGCACCAAGCTCCAACCAACTGAGCTAACTGTGTTCCTCCTGTACAACCAAAGAGTCTTGTGGTGTCTTAAAGGCGAACCAGATCTATTGCAGCAAGCATGGTCTCTACCACTGATCTCTGGCCTAGAGGATGAGCAAATCTGCCAATTTCAGTTTCTCATTTTTTTCCCCATTTGTCAGTTCTTCTCATTTCCACATCAGTTTTCAATTTAAAAATTTTAAGGACCTGAAAACTCATCAGCAAATCTCTCCTAATATACACATTTGTTGGTGCAATTTTGCCTAACATGCACATTTTTGCAAAGCAACAGGACGCATTTTGTATGTCATTTTCACTCACATATGCATTAATGTGCCCATTTTACCCTAGCATGTGTATTTCTGCATGTGTTACTTGGTTGCAGAAGTGCAATGCAAAATTCAGGGTAGCACGAATTTTGAAAGTTGGCTCTTCCAATGGCCATTTTGGTTGTGAATTAGGCAGGTTTGCCTTAAAAAGCTAATAGATAGGCAGGCAGGCAGGCAGGCAGGCAGGCAGGCAGACACCTCCTATCCCTTCTCTGGACCACCCCCAAAACTCAACCTCTCCCCTCATCCCAAGTCCTTTGCAAACAGGGACCTCCCTTACGTATCAGGGCCTGCCCTTTGCTTATTCAATTTGTCATGCTAGATTTTAAGTGCTTGGGGGCTCAGCCCGCAGGGAGGGAATAACAGTTTGCAACTGAACTCTCTCCCACTGGCCCAGGAGGCAGTCAAGGGGAAAACACGACATGATCCCCAATCAATGAGCATTAGTGATGCTTTAGTGACCTGGAAAGCAGCAGAGGTGGTGGCCTCTGCAATGCAAATAGCTCCCAAGGGAACCGGCACTCCCTGGCCTTGCCTGAAACCACCCCATGGCTGCCATTGCCCCAAGGGCCAAATCTTTCCAGAGGAGTAGGGGAGAAAGAAGTGAACGGGGCATGGGATTTCCCCCCTCAAATTTCTCCTTTCTTCCCTTATTCTGTCTTCAGAAGCTTGGATAGGGTTGGCAGGCTCCAGAGTTCAGCACCAAGACTTGGGTTATGGCGTCCCCCATTCTCAGGGCTTCAGTGCACCTCAAGGGTAAATATCTCAAGGCAAGTCTCAAATGACCACCTTTGAACCTTGGTTCCAGGCGTTTTCCAGAGGTTTTATTTTAAAAGCACTGCTTTGAAGAAGAAAATATTCCTCGTTGTGATAGAGAAAATACTCCTTCATTCTGAAAGCAAAAATATTGCTTGAGAGGGAGTTTCCCCAACATTTTCTCGTAAGAAGAGCCTGTTGGATCAGGCCAACAGCTCATATAATCCTGTGTCGTGTTCTTGAAGTTGCCAGCCAGCAGAAGGAGCCCATCTCATTTTGCCGCCTGAGGCAAAACAGCAAGGCGCCACTTCCTCTTCCATTGGAGCCCCACCTGCCTGCCCACCAAAGCCTCACTTACTGGGGTCTCCCAGCAGCAGCTTCCGGTGAGATCTCATGGAAGTCTCGTGAGATTTTACTGGAAGCTGCTGCCTCCGCTTCTCCTTGCTTCTCTGGCAGCAGCAACAGGGACAGGCAGGGCACCCACAGAGGAGCTGCCTCACAGGAACCCACCACCAGAGGCAGCTGCCTCAACCCACCTTATGGGCAGGCTGGCCCTGCCAATCAGATGCCTGTGGGGAAACCTGAAAGCAGGATTCAAGCAGCAGAGCACTCTCCAATCCTGTGGTCTCCAGCAGCTGGTATTCAGAAACATTACTGCCTCCAGCTTTGGAGACAGAGCAGAGCCATATTCCATTTTGCATTTGTTAATGAAAGTAAAGAAAACTAAACATTTAAGGGAGCCTCAAGAAGTCAGTTGCTGACATACACACACACACACGTGCTCTTACAGGGCATTCAAGTACAGTGGTACCTCGGGTTAAGAACTTAATTCGTTCTGGAGGTCTGCTCTTAACCTGAAAGGATTTCTGTTCTCATCCTGAGGTAAAGTTCTTAACCTGAGGTACTATTTCTGGGTTAGTGGAGTCTGTAACCTGAAGCGTCTGTAACCTGAAGCGTCTGTAACTCGAGGTACCACTGTACAATTTTCTTTTAAAAAAGAAAATCAGAGAAGGCACTTTGTAATGCTGAAACCTTGTGTCCCACACAGGTTTATTTTCCTGAGCAATGAGCAAGTCCCCTCTCATGGCAGCACACCCTTCTTCTTCTGTCTCCCCCCTTTAAAAAAAACAACCCTCTCCCTTCCCTCACACTCCATTGCCCTGATGAAGACGCACAGGGCAACAGTTGGGGAAGACGCATCTGGCGGACGGAAGCCAAGCCGATTCGTTCCAATCCCTGACCCCAATCCCAAGCAGGCGTTCAAAGAGAGAACGTGCCTGCTCAGTATTCCAGACAATAGCGCTCTCAGCAGGAGAGAGGCAGAGCTAACGTGGAGGCCAGGGAAGAGGATGAATTAACCATGGCTCTCCAGAATACATTACCACAAACAGGCTGGAACTTTGAGAAAGGACGGTGGCTCAAGCCAGCAGCATTTCCCCCTCTCCACAACACACACCCCATGGCATCTTTTGCTTTCAGCCGGTTGCAGCCCAGCTTTGATCTTCCAACCTACGTTTAGACATCACTTATTGATCAATGGCTGTCAAATGGGGAAGGGCTGTAGCTCAGCGTGGCACAGAACATCCTTTGCATGGAGAAGGTCCCCGGTCCCATCCTCAACTTCTCCAGGTAAAGCGGGAAATGTCCCCTGTCCAAAGTCCTAAAATCATAACACTGTACAGTTGGAAGAGAACCAAGTGTCCTCTAGTCCAATTCCCTGCCCCCACAATGCAGGAATCAATAATCCTTGACAGGCCATCCAACCTCTGTTTACAAACCTCCAAGGAAGGAGAGTCCACCACCTTCTGGGGGGGAGGTCCTTTCCACTGTCAAACAGTTCTTACCCACAGAAAGTTCTTTCTAATGTTTCGTCGGACTCCCCTTTCCTGTGATTTGAATCCATTGGTTTGGGTCCTACCCTCTGGAGCAGCAGAAAACAAGCTTGCTCCATCTTCCCTTCAGGTATTTGAAGATGGAGAACTGGTGCCACTCAGTGTACTAACACTAAAGGTAAAGGTAAAGGGACCCCTGACCGTTCGGTCCAGTCGTGGCCGACTCTGGGGTTGCAGCGCTCATCTCGCTTTATTGGCCAAGGCAGCCGGCGTACAGCTTCCGGGTCATGTGGCCAGCATGACTAAGCCACTTCTGGTGAGCCAGAGCAGCGCACAGAAACACCGTGTACCTTCCCGCCGGAGCAGTACCTATTTATCTACTTGCAGTTTGACGTGCTTTTGAACTGCTAGGTTGGCAGGAGCAGGGACCGAGCAACGGGAACTCACCCCATCGCGGGGATTCGAACCGCCGACCTTCTAATCGGCACGTCCTAGGCTCTGTGGTTTAACCCACAGCACCACCCGCGTCCCATACTAACACTAGGGATGGGGAAAACAGGTGCCCTCCAGATGTCACTGACTCCAGCTCCCATCAGCCCCAGCCATCACAGCCAGTGATCAAGGGTGATGGGAGTTGGAGTCCAGCAGCAGCTGGAAGACCACAGGTTCCTCATCCCTGCACCAAGCTATCCCTCTCTGGGGCATAGCAAAGAAGGCTTTGTGTCATTGTCTGGAGAAGGACCAAGGAACCTTTTCCAGCTCAAGGGGCACACTGCCTTCTGAGCAACCTTCCAGGGGCCACATGCTGATGGTGGGCGGAGCAATGTATGCACATGTTATCTTTGTACAGTAGTCTAGCTTCTACACACACTGCTCTCTAACCAGGGAAGCAAGAGGCTTCAAGGGACACTTTTCAGCCAAGCAAAGGCATCAAAGAGGGTGTAAAGCAGGGCAAGTGGGAGTTGGCCCATGAAGAGTCCCAAGTGCCTAATTCGCCCTCAGGTCTGAGGTCTCCCAGAACTGGTCTAGAGCTTCACTCTAACAGCAGCAGTGTTCCTGTTCTGTAAAGATATGGGGCTTAGAAAAGAGAAAGTAAGTTGCAGTCATTTCGAGACCCCCACCATGGCTGTGGGGTCCCGGGGCTGTGCCCCGTAGCTCACTGCTTGCTGTTTCCCTGCCATGGATGCCCAGAAAAGGTAATGTTTGCACAGGACAGAGCTGGCCATGGATTCTTGGTCTGTTCAGCCCTTGCAACATACTGTGGAATGGAAGCCATTTTGCCCTACATGGATCTTCCTGCTCACTGCGTAAAAAGGTTCTCCCCTCAGGTGGAAAACAGCTCTGGCTTGTTCCAAGAGGTAACAAACATTATTCAAGGAGCACAATAATCAGAAGAAGCAGGAGAGGAGGATCCATTTGCAAATAAAATGACACAGGGGAAAACTATTCTCTTAAATGCTCCAACTTAATGCAGGTAAACCAGGCAGTTGAGAGGCTTCTGACTTGTTGCACCAAACAAGGCGTTTTGCACCAAGGTTGGCAGCTTGCAATCCTGACATGGGCCACCAAAACCTGAAGGAATTCACACAGAGTGATTAGAGTGTTGAACTAGGACCTAGAAGACCAGGGTCCAGATCCCCGTTGGTGAACACAACTCACTGGGCGGTCCCAGTCATGGCCTCATAGCCTAACCTACCTCAAAAGGGCTGTTATGGGGATGGGAGATGAAATACGATACGATACCTTTATTGACATTGTCCCATACAGAACAATGAAATTAAAAAATCTACATAAGAGATTCAAAAACCCTTAAAAACTCTGAAACCCCATTTTAAATAGCTGTGTACATCCCCCTTGAGCTATTTCAGGAAGGACGGGCTATACCTGCCCCGTGCTGCTGCCTTGGCCACCCTCCGAACAACGGCAAGGATGCAAATCCTTTTCATCCTCGTCTTTTTATGAGCCCATTATAAACAGACTATCGTGGATTATAGATGTGATTATCAGAGTTTAGTAACCTGGAAAAATATAAATATACATTCAGAGAAATGAACTCCAAGTCACTAACTCAGGAAAGCGTTGAGGCGGGGAGAGGCACGCACACCGAGGGGAGGAATGTCAACCGCAGCTCCATCCTCAGGGCTGCTCATGAATATTTTTCAATCATGCTGGGATCTAGATCCAGTGGAGAGCCCCTCTTCCCTCTGGCTACCATGGCAGAAGCTGTCAGAGGAAGAGAAATAAGCAGTACCTCAGACTTCCGGTTTGCTGAGGAGGTAATGGCGGCAAGCTCCGTGTCGTCCGCTTAAAGGACAGCATGGTTCTGGCAGCTAGAGCCTTGGGGCTGAGCGCCAGGGCTAGGCACCCTCCCGAAAAACTCCCCGCCGAGGAGGCTGGCCTGAATCCTTGGGTGGGTGGGTGTTGTTGGCTGCTGCTGAGCTGCACTTCCCCCTCTTTGGAGCACAGAAGAGGTCAAGTAAAACAGCTGGCCTTGTCTGGTTTCTTTGGCTGGAAGGTGAGATATGTGCCCTTGACAGACCATCTTCATTCCTTGAATGTCCTTCATTCCTTTATGTTCAAAGCAGTAGCTTGGGATTTTGGTTTTTTGAATCTAGGATTAATGAAGCCAACTTGGAGCTGTTGTGATTGCCCATGCTAGTTTATTCTCAAAGACTCTGCAGCATGCAGAACTACTCCTACTCCTGGAACTGCTCAGGCTGCTGTGTACCCTTGTTGAGTCAGTCAGTGTAAGCACTGGAGCCGGGGTCCTCAATGTGACCACCATGAGGTCCTCATATGGGGAAGGACCATAGCTCAATGGCAGAGCATCTGCCTTGTAAACAGAAGGTCCCAGGTTCAATCCCAATCATCTCCAGGTGGGGCTGGGAGAGACTCCTGCTTGAAATCAGTTGCCGGTCAGTGAAGACAATACTGAGCTACATTAGGGTTGTCATACGTGCAGAATTTCCTGGACATAGCTGGGATTCAGCCGTTGGAAACAGTATTCGGGCGGAAACCACCTAAATGTCCTAAATGGTCAACCTCTTTTGTGTCCGGATTTTCACTTTTTGAAATGTGGCAACCCTAAACATTGACCAATGGTCTGACCTGGTATAAGGCAACTTCTTATGTCCTTCCTATGTCCTTCCTATATGAAGGACTTTGGAGCCCTAAGTAGCACGGCTGATGGGCAGGAATGGAAAGGAATTGTAGTCATTTGTGGGCCTAACTCAATGTGCTCACATTCGTGTTTAAAGTCCTTAAATTATGTAGGCCCCAAATGTCTAAAAGACTGTCTCACTCCCTACAGACCCTCCCAGGTACAAATAGAAGCAGGCAGGCCCTTGTGGTAGTCCCTCAGCCCTCAGAGGTGGTGAGGAGGGGTTGGCCTGGGACAGAGTCTTCTTGGTAGTGGCCCCTCAGTTATGGAACTCCCTCCCCACAGAGGTGAAACTCCCTCCCCGCTATACACAATGTCAAGTAGGGCAAGTAGGCATGGCTAGACTGAAAAGGCCTGGCGGGCCAAATGGGGAGGCTGCTTAGGCATACCTATGCACTTAAAAGATTTGGGTCCCCCCCCTATGTATCTAATACATATAATGCATATAATAATAATATATATTATTAATATATATTATTATTATTATTAATAATATATAATATTATTAATATATCTAATACATATAATACATATAATAATAATAGGCCGTAAAATAATTTTTTATTTTTTGAAATGAAACAAAAACCTACTGTATGATGGAAAATAATGTTTCTTTTTGTGTACTGTAATTCAACTTGATTTATATCCTGGGGGGAGGGAATTCTCCTACTTTTTCTAATTAAAAAGTCTTTTATCAGATCCTCAAAACTAATATTATGTAACACGTCTGCTTCTATACTTAGAGATGAGGCATCCAGCTTGCCTTGTTGCATAGTTGTTCTACTGGGATTTTTTAATATACTTCAACTGAGAAAATGAATGCTCAGCTGAGCAATTTGTGACCATTAATGTTAAAAACCTGGCAACAGAAAATTCCTGTGGTGGCCCCCTTCCCTTGATGCCCTAAGCATGTGCTGATGTTGCTTAATGGCTAAGCCAGCCTAGTTCCCACGGGTGGTTTATATACAAAAATAAAATAAAATAAACAGTAAGAGATCAACAAGTAAAATTAAGAGACCCACATAAAGCCAATGAACCTGACTGCAAGCACCATTCCCCATCCCATAATTATCCAACCAACCCTCCAGCTGCCATATTACAACTTTCTGGTGGGAAGTGTCCAACTTTTAACTCTGTTGCATTGGTCATCTCTGTCTCCCTTACTAACTCTCTCCCTCCCTCCCTCCCTCCCTCCCTCCCTCCCTCCCTCCTGTCTAGTTGAATATCAGGTTGTCTGTTGCTGGAAGGCCTGGCTGTTTCATTTTACAGCAATCCATCATTCCCCAGCAGCACACTTTGGTATTATGGGTTATTTATTTATTTAGATTGCTACCAGGTCCCCATTCATAAATTTTAACAGGTCACGGTTAGCCTGCTGTTGAAACCAATTGAAGCTACAAGTTGCAGCAAGTGCATAAAGGTGGGCCGAGATCAGGGGCAGAAGCTGCTTTCCCCTAAAAGCAAAATAAGCTCCTATACTGAGTCAGACCCACTGGTCCATCAAGCTCAGTACTGTCTGCACAGACTTGCAGCAGCTCTCCAGGATTTCACGCAGGGGACGTTCCCAGCCCTACCCAGAGATGCCAGAGACTTCTGCATACAAAGCAGATGCTCTCCCACTGAATTACGGTCAGTCCCTAAGCTTTCCTAACACCAGGTGAGTTTGGGGATGGAATGGAGATAGGAAACCAAGCAAAGTTTAGCATTGCACTGCTCTAGCCTACCTATTCATTCTGATTGTGCAGATAAAATTCAACAGATAGAATTCTGCAGGATGTGTTGCTAGTGTTTGAAAACAGTCAAGATCCAAGGATGCACCTCCAGATGATGGTGATGTCAGGCACCATCCTGGTGCCCGGCCATCTTCACTTGGCCACAGGTGGACGATAGCCAGGTGCTAAATTTCAAACGCTGCTTGTGAGCTTCCAAAGGTGCCTGGCTAGCTGGAGACAATTTGCTGGATTGGATGTGCCCCAGATCCAGCAAAGCATTTTTCTATCCTGTCCTTGATGTGATGATGTGGGTGTTACATAGGCTGGATCTATATTGACTGTAAGGTAAAGGTAAAGGGACCCCTGATCATTAGGTCCAGTCATGGCCGACTCTGGGGTTGTGGCACTCATCTCGCTTTATTGGCCGAGGGAGCTGGCGTATAGCTTCCAGGTCATGTGGCCAGCATGACTAAGCCGCTTCTGGAGAACCAGAGCAGTGCACGGAAACGCCGTTTACCTTCCCACCAGAGCAGTACCTATTTATCTACTTGCACTTTGACATGCTTTCAAACTGCTAGGTTGGCAGGAGCAGGGACTGAGCAATGGGAGCTCACCCCGTCGTGGGGATTCGAACCGCCAACCTTCTAATCGGCAAGTCCTAGGCTCTGTGGTTTAACCCAGAGCGCCACCCGCGTCCCTCTACTGACTGTAGAAACACTAAAAAGAAAAACCTGTTATATAGCTCTCAATGCAATTTTACATTGATGATTTTATACTGCTCTAAGCGCCCTCTGGTGTCACATGTTTATAATGTATTTATAACGTTTTAACTGGCCTGTATAGATTAGTCCACAGTGGAGACACTTCTATTAGGCTGAGTGGGACACTGCCCCACTAACCAAGCAACATCTGCCTGCATGCCTGCCTGCCTTTCGACTTACAGCCGGTCCAGAGGGGTGGGACGGCCTATCTGCTTCCTTCTCCTTAGTCCCATTGTTGCCTTTGTAGAATGCAGTAAGGAGGAGGAGGAGGACAAAACTAGCTGGCTGCCCCTACTGCTGTGCTCTCTGTCTTTGCCTCACCTGTCCCAATGGGCAATAGCCACCACTGATGTTACAAGCAGGTCCTTACATCCAGTGCTTTTTTCTATTAAAAAAAAATGTTCAGGGGTAACTCACATTTTCCTACCCCTATTGATATACTGCCCCTCAATGAGGCCAAACTTAGATTCACAAAATGTTTTGGGGTATGCGTACCTCTGCATCCCCCCCCCAAAAAAAGCACTGCTTACATCCATCTGTGAAACACTGAAGCCTATGGATTCAATAATAATTTGAAGAGGGTCTCCTATGGAGGATTTCCCATTGAAGGGCAAGTTCTGGACTGGTCCAGGGGCTCCTCTGCAGAAGCATCCTCTTCTGTCTCGAAGGGCTTCAGGAGGCAGGGGTGGCTGGCAGCCCAGCAATCAGCGCAGGTCAGATTGGGACGGCCACAATGCCTGCAGCACACCATTGCCCTGGGGCACTGTGGGAAATTCAAAAGGCAGTTGCCAGCCAGCTGACACAGTTAATCCAGGACAGGCCTCAGCAGAGCAGGATACCAAGTGCTAGTGCCCATCCAGATTCCTGGATCTGAAAAAGAGGAAGGTGAGTGGAAAACTCACCCACAACAACCTGGCAGCGGCTACTTATTCTGCTGGAATTTATTCACTCTCTGGAAGACTCCGGCGGGTCATTTTGAGGAGCAGAAGGGAGCGAAAACAACTTCAGGCTGTTAGGCTTGGCAGAGGAGTAAAGAGTTGATCAGGGCACTCCCTTCTCACACCGACCCCCTGCGGACTTCATTTGCATCCCCCCCGGGTTCAAAAACAAGACTTCTGCATTCCCTGCTCACTTGACTAAGTGCATTTTAAAAGCAACAGACCAGAAGTAGAAGAAAGGCGAAGAAGCCGTTATTCTGTTCACAGAGACGATCATAATTAATACATGAATGAAATCTCAGCAGGCTTCCTAATTACAGCACCCACCATTCTGGCTACATCTGGAAAGGTGGCTGACCCGATTAATATTCAAGCTGCTGCCAGGGCTCCACAGCCCACTCAGGATGCCTTAGGATGCTTGAGGACACCCTGTCACTTAACCCTCCCTCCCTCCATCCCATAGCTTTCTCCTTCCATTCCATCTCTCCGGCGAGGTTGCTTGGCTCTTTGCATGAGGCTCTCTGTCTCAGAATCCCTTCCTAGCAGAGGGGGTTGCAGATTATCTCTCCTCACCCACATTGTTTAAGGAACAAAGAAGAAGCCTCCTTGTGTTCTCCAGTGATGGTCCAATTAGGACCAAAGGATCAAGGGAAGTTCATTCAAAAAGGAACAACAGGGCGTTCCATCACGAAGGGTGCAACAGTTGGAGACAACCTTGGAAGCGCAGCCAAGAGGGAGTAAGGGCCACCTGCTGATCTTAAGGTTTAGTTGAATGTCGTTCACATAAAAATGCCCTGTTGTCTTTAAAATACATGGGTGTTTTTTTAAAAAAATGCATCTGCAGAGGGCTTTGCAATCTGCACCTTGTTGGTTCCTCACAACAACCCTGCCATTTAGGGCTTTGCTATTCCTGTTTTACACAGAAGTGTGAAACTAATACAGTGGTACTTCTGGATGCAAATGGGATCCGTTCTGGAGCCCCGTTCGCATCCTGAACAGTACGTAAGACGCGACTGCGCATCTGCGGGTCGCGTTTCGCCGCTTCCGCACATGCAAGTGATGTCATTTTGACTGTTTGTGCATGCGCGAGTGGTGAAACCTGAAAGTAACGCACTCCATTACTTCCAGGTCACCGCGGAGCGCAACCCAAAAATACTTATCGTGAAGCGTATTTATCCACAGGTATGACTGTAATTAAATTGGCTGTGTAGATGTCAAACACGGAAAGCACACACGCAAAGAATTCTGGGAACTGTAGTTTACTTCCTCACAGAGCTACAATTTCCAGCGCCCTTAACAACTTACAGTTGCGAGGATTTCTTTGGGGGTGAGGGTATATGCAGCCCTACTCCAGGCCAAAAGCAAGACAGTCTTTTGTGCAAACATGAGGGATTAAGCAGGCATATTCTGGTACATGCTTGCTTTGCAACCAAAAACTGAATCAATTCTACAGAAATTACATCCATGCTGGCTGTTCCGATTTTCTGGACACTGTTCTGTGGTACGTGAAAACCCTGTATCACCCCCGTTTTAGAGCAGACTACTGTTACAAGCAAATCCCTTATTTCATCTGTGAAAAGTTGAAGGGTAACAGTTTAGGCCCCATAAATTCTGAGCAATATAGTAAGTCGAGTCTATTTTTAAAACATGCATTCTTGTTTCCAAAACCTCAGCAGACACAAATGACATTGTGAAGTGCTTGAGAACTAGAAGCATTTTATTAACAGGCAACACAAAGCAACTCAAAAACACACACTCCCTTCCTCTCCTAACACTGTATTCAGGGATTTCCGTCTGAACTAGCAACAAATAACATAGTCAGCTGCTACTGTCACAACACTGATAGACAGTGGCTTTTGCAGGAATGGAGTAGGGACCTCTCCTAGCCCTGCTCAAAGATGCTGGGGATTGAATCTGGGACATTTTGCATGCAAGGCAGATGCCCTACCACGGAGCTACAGCCATTTCCCATTGGGAGTGGGTATCTTGGAGTCCCCGCATGGAAATGTAGAGGCGGCTGCCAGATCCTGGACGACAACTTGGCAAAGAATAATTACAGCAAACCTCATCGCCTCCAACAGACATTTCCTCCGAATCCTGAATCCAGTCCAAAGTCAACCCCCCACCCACCCACTGAATTTGTAACTCACATCCAAGTAACATTAGCCAGAGAAGACCTGGCCAACGCCCCCCCCCCCATCCAGCAGGAACCCGAGGAACGTCACTGCAGAAATATGGGATTGTTTATTTTAGTGCATCCATCATATCCGGGAGCATTTAGAACTTGGCTGGCTTTCCACACTGCCCCCTCCTTGTAAGCAAGGAGCACATCCATGCACAGAACAGTATTTCATTTTCTGTTTGTGTTGCAGAGGCGACACCACACAGTTACTCGGAGCTACAATGGCACACATGCACCCTGAGTACAGCGCACATTTGTTGCGCTGCCACGGTAATGTTGCCGCGTGCGATGGCAGGAGTCCCTTACATACACACACACGCACACACACACACAACCCATTGCTGAGGACTGCAGGTAGCAAAATATTGGGAGCCGCCTTATCCCTTGTCAGACCATTGCTCCATCTAGCTCAGTACAGATAAGGTAGATAGTGAAAAGTTTTGCTCCCTCTCTCATAATGCTAGAACTCGTGAATGTTGGAAGGTTTGGGACAGGTAAGACAAAGCACTTTTTTACACAGCACATAGTTAAACTGTGGAACTCACTGTGGCGATCACACAGGGTCCCCGGACGTTTCACCATCTACTGATCCCTGTGCCACTACTTTATTTCTCACTGCCACCACCCAGGCCCTACCTGGTACAACACTGAGTCTAGTCAGAGTTAAATTGGAACATAAACTTCTGTTTATTTACTGCAGTTTAACAAGCGTGTGGTTTCATAAACGGTATCGGTCAATTATATTCATGGGGTGTCTATCCAGACCTATAACTTCCGCTACCTGCTCTCACTCACTAAACCACCTCTCAGATATTTACTTGTCTTCCTAGCCCCTAACTGTTCCTGACTCAGCTTATTTCGCTACACTAACTCAACCTAACCACAGGCTCTAATCCAACTCACTCCCACTCCAACCAACCACCCAACTTCCAACGAACTCCTCATCGAACTCCCCCCTTTGCCCCTCCCAGAGCTGGTTTTATAGTCCCACTGACTCCACCCCCTGGGTCCTGACTGGGCAACCTGTTTAACTATTTCACCTCCAGCACTCTCTCATATATTAACGTCACACTCACCCCCACAGGAGGCAATCAATGCCAGATTAAACCCTGTGGAGGCCCCTAGGCAGTCAAAATCTCAGGGCCCCTCCTCTAGTGGGGTAACATTGAACTAAGAAAGCTTGATTGTAATTTTCTTTCAAGATCAAATCAATGTTATTTTGATCCATTGTCGCAGGGCCCCAAAGTGGCATGGGCCCATAGGCTGGTACCTACTCTGCCTATTTGGTAATCTGGCAACCGGAGGCAGTGATGGCCACTGACTTAGAAGAGTGGACCAATTCCTGGAGGAGAGGGCTACTGAAGGCAGCTGGCCATGATAGCTATGCTGTGCTTCCACAGCGCTAGAAGCGGAGCAACGCTTCTGAATACCATAGTTCTAGTTACAGGTAGGTAGCCGTGTTGGTCTGCCGTAGTCGAAACAAAATAAAAAAATTCCTTCCAGTAGCAGCTTCGAGACCAACTAAGTTTGTTATTGGTATGAGCTTTCATGTGCTCTAAGGTGCTACTGGAAGGATTTTTTTTATTTTGTTCTGAATACTGGAATACTGAATACTGAGTTGCTGGAAGCCACAGGAGGGGACAGCACTCTTGCATCTTTTCGGCCACCATGAGAACAGGATGCTGAACTAGATGAGCCATTGGCCTGATCCAGCAGGCTCCTCTTGTGGCCTTTTTGTTTACTCTGACCAGAAGTCCCACTCCAGGGTTTCAGGCAGCAGCCATTCCCAGCCCTATCTGAAGGTCGGAGATGGAATCTGGGACCTTCCGCATGCGACACCGATGTTCTGTCTCTGAGCGCTGTTCATCTGATATTCACCGTTTTCTTAGCTTTTATTTTAAATTGTACACTATCCTTGCCTTAACTATTTTGTTTTGTTTTGTTTATTTTATTTTACAATTCACCCTGGGACCATTTGGCAAAGGGTGGGCTATAAGGGCACATCAGGTCGCATTCAGAAGCCATTATGCTTTACTGCATGAAATCTGCTCCAGAGGCTCTCCCAGCTATCTAGAGCTGATCTGGAAGGGTGCAAAGGCACACAGTCAGGAGGAATTTCTGTTGCACAAGTATGGGAGACATGGTACTCATTCAATGCTTTTATTCCCATAATAGAAGCGGGGGGGGGCATCCCAAAGGATGGCCCTTCCATACAGAATTTGCTTATGCTCTTCCTTTGTGGTTGTTCACCCTTTGAGCCAAAAGCTTCCTCCATTTTTCCCAGGGAATTCATTTTTACCTTCGCCACTGCCCAGTGGCTGGGAATCTGCAGGCACCTGTGAAAGTTTCATCATTTTGGGAGACCTAACTGTGACCTCTTAGTCCCCATACCTCACGGTGATGTGCAGAACAATCCTATACAGGTTCATTGGGGGTGGGGGGAGGAGATGAGGGTTGCCAGGTCTGCAGCATCCCAGCCACTGAGACTGCAGGGTCCAAACCTGAGCCACTGGGGCGACCCCTGGTGATGTCATGAGAATAGGCCATGGTCATTCTCCCTTTATGCTCCCTCCCATCACTGAGCCCTGGAGACAGAAGTTAATTGGGAGAGGGGAGGAGGGAATGGAGAAAGGCAGACACACACACACACACGGACCTATGCAATAATTTGTAGCTGGCTCCTGCCCGGCTGAAACTTGCAAGCTGCACACACAGCCATAGAATTGGCAGGGACCCCGAGGGTATTCTAGTCTTCTTAATAATAAAAATTAAAGGCTCTCTCATCCACCTGGAGATTCAGTCCCTCTCCCTGTGACTTGGAGTGGGCCAGGCACACCTGGAGAGTTCAGATCAGCCCTGGGGATCTGGCTGGCAGCCCCAGGGAAGATCAACTGAGTTCAATGGCACTGGCTAAGAGGTGTTTGCAACCTAAATATGTGCAGCTGAAATAAATGCATGTTCTACCACTGCCTATACAGTGGGCAGCCTCTCCAGACCGATCCAAAGGTCAGCACCTAAATGTTGTCTACAGAGTGTGACTGGAAATCGATCTGCATATGCACGGCTTGTTGGCTCTACACGGTACGTCACGTCAACAAGCAGAAGGCACAACCGGTGGACCTAGCCCCTCTTCGACTACCAGGACTTGACAACAAATCATTCCCTCTGTTTTCAATGTTCAGGCTGGGAGCCCCATTTCTGATGGGGCCAAAACAGCATCAGCCATCCACAAGCGAAGTGTCAGGCCATCCCGAGGCTAGAAGTTATGAGAGAAATATTTGAGGAAAACGGCCTAGGAGGGTTTCATAATCCAAAACATCTGGAGGGCACCAAATTGGGGGAGGCAGATTTTATATATATATATATATAAGCCTCCAAAAAAGGACAAACTCCCCTTGCCTGTGATGTTCAGGGCTTGATGGAACAAGCTTTTAATCAGTAACAAGTTTGCAGAATCTGCTAATGAGTATGGGTGGCTTGCTTCATGAAACTTATCTAAATCGCACAAGAGAAGGACTGTTGCCATATAACCGCATCTGTTTCAGCCAGGCAGCCTGCAGGGCATTCAAAGCAACAGTACTGGTAAAGTTTCTGCTGGTGTGAGTGGCAGGTGGGGGGAAACTCGCTGCAAATTTGTATCACCTGGAGTGTCAGGCATTTCCAATCATCAAGGCTCATGCAAGAGGAATGTGGCTCCCCATCAACACCTGAGGAAGAAGGCCTGTAGCTCAGGGGTCAGCATCAGATTTGCATGCAGAAGGTCCCGGGTTCAATCCCTGACATCTCTAGGTCGGGCTGGGAGAGAACCCATGGCCTGCCTGAAGCCCTGGAGAGCTGCTGCCAGTCAGTGCAGACAGTACTGAGTTAGATGGGCCAATTGTCTGTGGAAGGCAGCTTTCGATACTCCTACCATTACCAGTGTAATGAATGCTTGGGTTTATGCAGGGAGAAGCTTTCCTCTGTTCGAGAAAGGACATTGCAGTTGAAGAAAAAAATCACCACTGAGAAAACCCTATCACAGCCCTCCACTGAAAAGAAAGATGCATACACACACACATGCAAGGAAATGACAGATAAAAATATGCTTATACTATACAATGCAGGTGGCTGCTTTGTGTCAAATCAGACCATTGGTCCATCTACCCTGGTACTGTCTACACTGATTGGCAGCAGCTCTCTGGGGTTACAGACAGGGAGTCTCCACTAGCCCTACCTGAAGATGCTGGAGACGGAACCTGGGACCTTTTATAAGTGGCACCACCACTGAGTTATGACCCTTTAACTACTTAGTTTAAAGCCCCAACTCAAGAATATCCAGGCAAGTCCAGATGCTCAAGGACTGCAGAATATCAGCAGGAAATGAAAGTAGAATGCCAAGTTGCTCAAGAACTGGGAGACAGGGCTTTCAGCATGGAGCTCTGCAAAAACATTGCTTTCTCTTCCTCTCCGACAGCAGGAGGCATCCCCCGTGTCAAAACATATCATCCCTTAACAATATTCTTTTGGGGGGGTTACGACTCCCATCACATCTCTGACTACTGGCCATGCCAATGGGATTCCAAGAAATCAAGGGAAGGGGGCAGAACACAGGTTCCCCGCCCTTGCTTTAGATACTGCTGGGGGGGGTCCCTATGCAAGACCTGCCCCAGCCCCATAACTGTGCCTTAACTTAGAGAGGCAAGTTCCCACTGCCCCCAAGAGAACTGATTTCAAACTTGCAGTGTCAACCATCCCACACACCCTTTAGCAACTGTGCTAGAAGGAACACCGTGCTTATTATGTTCTGTTGATGTAATTAGCGCTCTGTGAAGAGAAATCCACATGGCCAGGGCACCTGAAGTCCTTCCCCTCTAAGCGGTGGGTGAGGGGCTAAGATCTGGAGGATCCTGAGGTCTTCTATGCACCAACTCCCACCTTGATGGCAAAAAGCTCACTTCTCTTGTACCCCACATGCCGCGGCTGGGAAAAGGCTAGGCAATAATAATAAGGCATGTGTGCCCCTACCCCAAGAGCATTCCAGAGCCATTCATTCCATCTGGAGGAACTCTGCTCCCTGCTACTGCCGGTAATGAGAAGCAGAAAGGACCCGAGAGAAACCTCCACCCGGCGTCCCACCTTCTCAACATCCCTTGATGCCCGAAGGACCGATTGCACATTAAACCCATTGAAGACTTTTGCACGTAGCCTATCAACCCTTCAGTCATCTGTCACTAGAACCGGTGTTGGTTTCAAATTGCAGGGGCAGCTTTTTAAACTTTAAGAATGCTTGAAAGCAGACGCGGAGCACTGTGCATTTATGCAAGCAGTTGGGGGGGGGCGCAGACCCAGCCAAACCAGATATGACATAGGAAGCAAGTGTTTCCAGAACACAGCAAGCAGGGGGTTGTTGCTATGGGGGTGGGGGCAGGTTGCTCCCCCAGCGACACCCACGATCAGGTCAACTGACGTTTGTAGGTTTCCAGACACGGTTCACAAATGTACTGGATCGTCAAGCAAAACAGAAACCTCAGTCGGTGAACCATCGCCAAAAATTCCTGCAAAGTGGAATTAAAAAGAAACCACAACACTAGGCTTAGAATGTAGCACTTTGGGGAAAGGAAAAACAACTCTCCACAACCTACAGCTCTTGGTCTCATAAAGGTTTCATTGCAAGCAATATATTTTCAAAGGCGGCATGCAAGTCAGGTGTTGAGATGGCAATATTGGGATGGGATTTTTTTATTTAAAAAGTAGAGGTGCCATTAAAAATATTAACTGTTTGACATTTTAAGAAAAATGCTTAGCGGTCTCTTTTGTTCCCTTCTGTGATGTGTTGGTTTAAAGGAGGGATGTGACTCTCGTTGGGGGGGGGAGAGAGAGAGATTGTGGATGCTCACAGGTCAATAACACAGCAAGTCGTCTATGGAGAACACAGATCTATTCCTAGCAAATAAAGGCAAGTTTGAAGTGGTTGCTCACAGGTCAACAGCACAGGAAGTCATCTGTGCTGAACGCAGATCTATTCCTAGTCCATGCTAAGTAAGTCCGATGTGTCAAAGACATTTCTCCAGCTGTTTTTTTATTTATTTATTTAAAAAATGCCAAGGAAAATAAAAGCCAGCCTTTGCTTTCTCAACACAACACACATAGAGAGAGTCACACTTTCTATTGCCTTTTACAAGCTTTGCAGTAAAAGCAGTGACTGGGGAAAGTCAAAAGTTGGCCCATCTGGTGGTGTTTTACTCTAAGGAAACGGTTCTCCCTTCCGGATATAAAGGCAAATCGAGCAAGCATATTATCCGGCCACCTTCCTCTCGCCCCTGGAACCTCTCTCCTCGCGAAGTACAGTCAGGACAACATGCAGGGTTAGGGGGGAGAGAAGTACCCCCAAAAGGCACAAGACCCTCGGGGTATGTTGGACACCCCAGGGGATCCCTTAAGGTGGCGATACTTTAAAGGGGTCCTGGTGAAACCGTGCCACACAGTCCTCTAAAGGGGGCATCCCAGCACTTACTGCAAGGAGAAGGGTAAATGTTTGGGCGCCCCTCTTGCACTGTGAGCCAAAGCACTCAGAGACAATATCTCCTGAAAAACCCTTTTCAGACAGTTTCATCCATAAAGTACCGGACAGGAGAAAGAGTGTGGTCTCTGGCTTGTATCCTCTTTTCAAATCATACACATACAAACATATGCATTCGGAAGCGAAATGAGGGAGACAGCTAACCGGTCCTTCCGCCTTATTTCCCCAGAAACACGTTTGCAAGCCTTCGGCAACACACAAGTCTCAGGCTGCGATTCGACACACGCCTACGTGGGAGTAAGCCCCGCTGAATTCAATGGGGCTTACTTCCGAGGAGACGCACTTAGAGTTGCACGGTCAACCACCACCGCCGACGAGAAAGTGGACAAAAAAGGGGGAAAGGGACCGAGGAAACGCAGATTCAAGCCAAACCCCAAAGGTCTCCAAAATATATCATCTGGGATAGCTGCAAAGCGTCAGATCTGCCGCAGTTTAAAAAGAGTTGGGGGAGATGCCCGGGATATTTGAGGAGGGGGTTGAGATTGAGGGTTGCACTGAACTCCCCTTAGCCTCAGTGCCTTCTCTAGTCAGCCCAATCCGGAGTTCTGGGGGACCTTAAATCACTTTAGGCAGGACCGAAAGCGAGAGCAGGGAAAGGGGAGGAAGTTTTCCCGGTGGCTCGTTTTACAGCCTCTTCCCGAGCAGGAATTTAAACACACACAACGCCCGCCCGCCCCGGCTCTCCAAAAACAACAGCAGCCCGCCACCCTCTTCCCTGGACCACGAACGAGGAAATGCGCCACCAGGCAAACAGGTCCGTTTCAAACTCCGGTTTGCCGCCGCCTCCCAAGCGCTGAGAACCCGCCGGCTCGTTCCTTGCGAGACGCCTCCGAAGTTAGCGGGAGAAGGCAGGCAGGCAGGCAGGCAGGCAAAGCAGCGAGGGAGGAGAGCGAAAGCACAAGTTGAGCAACGCAAGTAATGCGCGCAAAGCTCCCGCGAAGCGCCTAGCCAAACTCTCCAAGAAAACAGGCTGCGAAACGCAGCGGCGGCCGGAGGGAGCGAGCGGGGCGGAGAAGGGGGCTGCGGGGAGGAAGGGTTCGAGGGTCTCGGGGTGCTGACCTGTAGGCGTCTCGGTCTCCAAAGAGCAGATCTGGAAGGTTAACATGAAGATCAAAGCCCGGGTGTTCTGCATGTTGTACGAGAGCAGAAAGCCACCCTCCAAAAAAGTTCTTTTTTCCCTCTTTCTTCCAAGCTTCTTGGCGTCCCTCACTCCCTTCTCTCTTTTCTTCCCCTGCTCCTCTTCCTCTCTTTAAATAATTTTTTAAAAAAAAGAATTATTCTTCTGCCAAAGCTCAGCAGAAGCTTTTTCTCAGAGGCGCGCCGGAAAGTTGCCGAGAGAAGCCATTGATTCCCCCAGTTCCAGCTGAAATAGCAGGAGCCTGATTGGAACCGAAAACCTTCGTCCCCAAAAAAGAGAGAGAGAGAGAGAGAGAAGGGGGGGTGAGCAGCACCGAACTGACGTCAGGCTTCCAGGGAAGGGAAGAGGGGAAAAAAAGTGCAGGGGGGGAGAGAGAGGAGGAGAGAAACGACGGCTCTGAACGGGAGGCGAAGGCCAGGATTGGAAAGGCAGAGGATGCCGCCTGCTGGTCGAAGTGGGGAAGGGCAGGCAGAAGAGCAAGCGAGGGGGGGCGGGGGCGCAAAGCAGGAATGCAATTCGGAGCCGCTGTTATCTACGTATCTATAAGGCAAGCGCGCGCCTGTGTGTGTGTGTGAAAGAAAGAGAGAGAGAGAGAGAGAGAGAGAGAGAGAGAGAGAGAGAGAGAGAGAGTGTAAATAGGGCAGCAACTTATATTGAGAATAGAAGAGCTCTGCAGGATCAGGCCCTAAGCCAATGGAGTCCAGCATCCTGTTCTCACAGTGGCCAACCAGATACCTGTAGGAAACCCATAATCAGGATTCAAGCACATGGGCGCCCCCCCTCCAACTATGGTTTCCAGCAACAGTTATTCATTTCTGTTCATGCATACCCTGTGGTTCCCAGCGTGGCGCTCACACCCCACAGGGGAGCAATTTGGTTTTTAAGGGAGGGGCATTTCGAGAATGAGTTATTAACAGTGAATGGCCTGTTAGGCTTCCTCCACATGAACAGGAATTCACTTTTTGAATAATAAGAATTATATGTCACTGAGTGGGGGTGGGGCATCCGGATTTTAGAGATGCTTAGGTGGGGCATGGCCAAAGAAAGGTTGGGTACCACTGCCCTAACCCCTTTGCATTTGGCGTGGTAATGTCCTGAATGACCGTAAGTGCAGATTTCTGGGTTTGGTTTGTGTGTTAATCTATCAATCGATTAGTTATGTATTTGTTTTCATCGCTGATGTCGTTTTGCCATTATCCTATGGTCTGTAGATGGCCCTGGGCTCTGTTTGAGTGAGGGAAATGCATGAGCACATCAGAAGCAGGAAGAAGAGGAAGGACCAGCCTGAGATCTTGGGATGAAGGGCGGCATAATAAATTTAATAAATAAGAGAGGGAGAAATGACCTAGATTAATCCCAGCCTGGGTCGAAGACAGTGGGCACTGGAGTCGAAAAAACATCTGGTGGGCCACAGATCCTCCCTCTCTAAGACAGAGAGAGGAGAATCAAGTTTTTGTTGTTTTTAATTCAGTGGGGCAAAAACCTCTGAGCAGACATAAGACGAGCCCTGTTGGATTGAGCCAAAATCTAGCATCCTGTTCTCACAGCGGCCAGTCAGATCCACAATGGCAGTGATAGTCAAACTTGGCCCTCCAGCTGTTTTTGGGACTACAGTTCCCATCATCCCTGACCACTGGTCCTGTTAGCTAGGGGTGATGGGAGTTGTAGTCCCAAAACAGCTGGAGGAAGGGCCAAGTTTAGCCATCACTGTGCTATAGGAAGCTTGCAAGCAGGACCTGAATGCAGCAGCGCTTTCCCTCATAGCTGCTCTGCTCTTTCATGCCTAGGATAAAATGCATCCTGGAGTCATTTTAGGGTGAAGTCAGAGATCGATTCAAAAGTGTGGCGAAGGTGGTTTCAGTACACATCCACTGCATTCAAAAACACTGGCTTTTTCAGGGCAAAGAATGTCTCTGTGCACGTCTAGACCACTTCCCCACACGGGAAGAAAGCGGACGTCTGACTTTCCTCTCGCCGCGCAACAGGTTCCACTTCTGCTCTGCCACCACTGGAAAACCCTGCGGCATGAAAAAGGCTGTGGAGGTGCATTGCTAGAGGAGCAGAGGACAAAGAGGGTTTTCACCCGGATGCAGTGATCTTGCTGAAGCTGAGTGGGTGCAGGTCTGGCCAGCTGTTGGATGGGAGACTGCTCAAAACCCCCACAAGTGTTGCCTTGATGCCTCCTTGGGTGACAAGGGTGGCGCAGAGAAACAATAATATAGCTAAGTACAAGCAGGGCTCTGTTCAGTCACATTAAAAGTCCATCTAATCCAGGAAACAAAGGTATTTCTTCCAACAGCACATAGTTAAACTAAGCAACCCTGTGTGGTGGTGATGGATCTGCACGTAAATTCCTACAGAATTAGAAATCTGCATTAGAGCAAGAAGGAAATGGAACATAGGGTGGGGTTCTTAGTACAGATACAGCTTCAAACCCTTTGCAAGCACCACCATTTTAAACATATCTTTAAATCTATATAAAATTGTAGACTATATAACTGGTTGTTTTTGTTTTTGTTTTTTGAGCGATCCTTGGACCATCAATGATCCACAAGGTCTATTCAGTGGTGTGTTTGAAGACTGGAGACAGCACATTGACTATTCGTATTAATTTTTCATGGTCTCTTTATTCCTTCTTTTGTTTCATATGTTGTATTTTATTGTAATAAACTGAATTCTTTGGAATTACAATTGCTACAACAGGCAGGAAAATCATTAAGTGGTCTGCTGAGACCCTCGGCAATTTTCCAGTGGTCCATGGGGGGGAAAGATTATTATTCACAAAATACAGATTTATAAGGTCTCAAATGATGCATTTCTCACACATATATTATCCTAAAATACATTTCTTTTTTTACACATTTTGATATGTTGTTTGAGTAGAGGAATGTATCGCAAAAAATAGAGAAGTGAAATATCTGAAGTCTAATGACATTCTGATCTGGAAGGTGAAAATGAGCTCAGTTCTGTGCTTGGCACCAGAGGAGAGGCAAGGAGGCAAGTGACTTCCCAAACAAGGAGCTTTCCCTCCTCCCGCCCTCCAATTGCTGGACTCCTGCCATTAAAATATACTGTTATTTTTTTTCTTTCAAAGATCTTGTGGGCAACAACTCTCCCACCTAGAAATACACTTTGCCCTTCTGTCTCCCCATGCCCAAAAATCTCCTGGTGCTCTGACTTCTAAGTTTGCTTAAAAATGTAGAGCATTCCTACATACCCTCCAACATTCCACAGATGAAAAGGGAACATTTATCTTCCCCCTTCTCATTCCCCCTGTAACTGAGCCTCCTTGTCCCCCATTTTTTGTTCTCTCACCCCCCCAAAAAAAAGAGTGCTTCCTATCAGAAGAAGGGCAAGTGCCACCATCACTTCACCAAGGGACACAAAACACGCAAGCTCCACTGTCCTGAAAAACACACAGCCTTAATTCCTATTTTATTTAAATTTATTCTTTGGTCGATGTACAAAAAGAAAAACATCCACCAGTGAATAAATTTTAGAAAGGGGCAAAATTAGAGGCAGATGCACAAAGCATTTCAAATAAATAAATAAATTGAGACTCGTTGCCCTCTGCTCCCCCTTTCTGCCTGCCCAGGGTAGCCCTGCCTTCTGCCTGCCCCCCAGAGCCGGCGTGTCATGTGAGTCTGGGCCTTGGCAAAGGCAGCCTCTTCTCTTCCTCAACCGCTCTCCAGAAGCTGCTACGAGCTGCCCAAGAGAGGAGGTCAGCAGTGGCAGCCATGGAGGGGCCATGGAGAGGCAACAGGATGCTGCCTCGCAGCCGCCACTGCCACTAAGAGCAAGCGGTGGCTCATCCTTCTCCCCGAGTTTGGCAGCGCCAGCACTGGTGGGGGAAGTAGGGGCATTCCACAATCAAATCAGAAGCCAGGATGGCTTTCTTAACTGCAGGACAGTCCCTGGAAAATAGGGACAATTGGAGACTATGTCCCTAGCCATAATGTATCTTCAGTTGGAAACTGGCTGATTTTAGCATTCATGCTATGGAAGTCATTCGTGAGCATGCAGAGACTTAAAGAGGTTCTTAACATAATTGGGAAGCAAGAATCCCACTTGGAGACTACAGTGGTACCTCGGGTTAAGAACTTAATTCGTTCTGGAGGTCCGTTCTTAACCTGAAACTGCTCTTAACCTGAAACACCACTTTAGCTAATGGGGCCTCCCGCTGCCGTCACACCGCTGCTGAACGATTTCTGTTCTCATCCTGAAGCAAAGTTCTTAACCTGAGGTACTATTTCTGGGTTAGCAGAGTCTGTAACCTGAAGCGTCTGTAACCCAAGGTACCACTGTATGTCCCTAGCCATAATGTATGTTCAGTTGGAAACTGGCTGATTTTAGCATTCATGCTATGGAAGTCACTCGTGAGTCCGCAGAGACTTAAAGAGGTTCTTAGCATACCGGTAATTTGGAAGCAAGAATCCCACCTGTTGTCTTATGTTAGGATATGTCCGTTCCACCTTAAAAGGGAGCAGGATGTCTGTGTCACAGCCTGCGTATTTCCTGTTCACAGGATGTTTCTGTTGTGTCTATGCTTTCGTTTCGCTCTCTGTGCCTGAGGCACCAAAGCAGGCAGTCATGTTTTCTTTGTTCTGACCAACGCTGAATAAAATTGTAAATAATGCTCTCCTGCGTGCATCTTTCGCTGTGCATTATCTGCTGATAAGAGCGTGCATCAGCTCTGGAATGTGGCAAGCTATTTCTGGAGCTCGTGTCGCTAATTGCTGATACTGCGTGTCTACGGGAGATCGATGGACGTCCGGAGGCGATGTGGAGTCCTGATGGATGATGTCTCCCTGGCAGTATCCCAACATATGATTTATGAACATAATATGACCCTGCAGGATCAGGCCCATCTAGTCCAGCATCCTGTTCTCACACTGGCCCACCAGATGCCTGTGGGAAACCCTTAAGCAGCACCCGAGCGCAATAGTACTCTCCCTGCATATGGTTTCCAGCAAGTGGTTTTCAGAAGCGTTCCAACTGTGGAGGCTGGGCATAGCCATCATGGCTTGACAACCCTCTTCGTGAATTTGTCCAATCCTCTTTTACAGCCATATAAGTTGTTGGTTATCACTGCCTCCTGTGCGAGCAAGTTCCATGTAAGTACGCACTGTGTGAAGAAGTCCTTTCTTTTATCTGTCCCGAATCTTCCAGCATTCAGCTTCATGGGACATCCCTGAGTTCTCGTGATTTGGGAAGGGCCACAGCTCAGTGGCAGAACACCTGCTTTGCATGCCAAGGCTCCAGGGTCAAGGCTCCAGCCAGTGTGGTGTAGTGGTTAAGAGTGGTAGACTCGTAATCTGGTGAACCGGGTTCACGTCTCCGTTCCTCCACATACAGCTGCTGGGTGACCTTGGGCTAGTCACACTTCTCTGAAGTCTCTCAGCCCCACTCACCTCACAGAGTGTTTGTTGTGGGGGAGGAAGGGAAAGGAGAATGTTAGCCGCTTTGAGACTCCTTAAGGGGAGTGAAAGGCGGGATATCAAATCCAAACTCTTCTTCTTCTTCTTCTTCTTCTTCTTCCCTGAGCATGTGCAGTTAAAACAGGGCTGGGGAACCTGTGTCAGCAGACTAGGACGCCCAACATCCTTGGCCATTGGCCATGCTGACTGGGACTGGTGGGAGATGGAGTTCAACAATACCTGGCGGGCCACAGGTTCCCCACCCCTTTGTTAAAGGGGCCAGGTAGCAGCAGGTGATGGGAAAATAGCTCTGCCTGAGGCCCCACCAGATGAAGTAGACAATCTTAAGCTAGATCAGAGTTGTGGCCCATCCAAATGCTGTTGGACTCCAATTCCCATCATGGTCAATACTTAGGGATGATGGGAGTTTTAGTCCTAGAGCATTGGGAAGGTCACAGGTTCCCCAGCCCTGGGCTAGATGAACAAATTATATGCCCAGTATAAGGCAGCTTAGTATGATCTGTTTGGGTTCTTGCTTTCTACACCTGGACCCTAAAATGACCATCCTCATGCTCTATGGCCATTCCGTTGCAGAGGTGCAAGAAGGCTGGTCAGGCTTGTCTTCTATTTGCTAGCCCCTGTCCTGGCACAGTCCCCAGTCAGTCCACATCTGACATGCACAAGTTATAGGCTTCCTCTTCATCTCCCAGTAGGGCAGGGAAGTTGCTAGCCCCAGTCTGAAAGCTTGGCGAGGCCCCATCAGTCAGTATAGACCAGCTTTCCATAACCTCATGACCTCCAGATGTTGTTGGACTCCAGCTCCCATCAACCCCAGCCAGCATGGCCAAAGGTCATGGATGATGAGATTTGGAGTCCAAGAACCACCGGAGAGCACCAGGTTGGGGAAAGCTACTAGAGGGCTATTGGAGACAGAAAAGCCCTGATACTGTGATGTGTAGGCAAGAGTACATCTGGCTGGGCAAGGCTAGTTTTCCAAGCTTTTCTTCCTTATAGACAAGGATAAGGGGAAGAAACAAAACAGCCCATTATTGTTAATGTTTCTTTTTTCCCTCCTCTCCCTCTCTCTCCCCAAGTAATGATGCTTGTCCAGACTTTCAGTGTGGTGTTAAGAAGGTAGAGGACACAGTCTATTTACACATACTGAAGAAAGAAATAGCTGGAAGGAGAAGAAAACAGAGAGGAGGCGGAGGAGGGCGAGCCGAGTGGGCAAGTCTTCAAGGAAGGCGCGCGGCAATTGTGTAATACGCAAACCAACAGTGTGACAAACCGGCACATGAAATCAAACCAGCTGTGGCGCAGATATGTGAGTGGTGTTCATTAGATACAGATGCAGGGGAGCCAAGATAACTAGGAGCTGGCAAAGGGAAAGGAAGGAGTGATAAAAGAGGGAGCTCCCTGTCGCCTTGAAATGGAAAAGAGAGAAGGAGAGGGAGGGAGAGAAAGGGAGCGAGCAAAAGAAAAAGGCAACCAGCCAGCTCTACAGAGGCGCCCCGCACACCAAGACGACAGGCAGCATCTTATCCAGCCTGGCAGAGAGTCCTGGATGCAGAGAGCCACTTTCAAAGGCAGGATCAGGCCATTTATGGGCCGGGGTGGCCAGGGAGGTTCTCTCATCTCTTGTGCAAAGGATGTCATCATCCACACACCCACACACCACAGCTACCTCTTCTTCCTTTCCCACCCTGGCAGTTCGATCTCCGCATCAATGGCTCTGATGAGAAATTGTGCAGGGAATTATCTAAATTATACAGATAAACCCAGGAAAGCAGGTAGAAAAGAGACACCTCAGACTCAAGCAGGGTTGCTTGGGGGAGAAGTGGGGCTGATGAAAGATCCTGGCTCAGATGTGGGGGGTGGGGGTGGAGGCTATACCCCACAAGGGATAAAAGTGAGAATTTTCAGCCAAGAAGGGGAAAGGAGTGGCGAAGCCTTTCTCCCTGCCCATATTCCACTCTAGATTATAGTCTCGGTAGCTGCATTGTAGAGAAAGGCCGGCAAACGATTGAATCACTACACCAGTGATCGGGGACCACCTGCCCAGACATGGCCCTCCATGACTATCTGCCATGCCCTTGGGACTCTTCCCAAGCCATACCCTCTTCCCCAGGCCACCACCCCTCCCTGCCCCTGCTTTGCTCCCTCCTTGAGTGTTTTTGCCCAGCTGGAATATGTCATTGAACTCTGATCGTGCCTCCTGCTTGCCTGAATGCAGGAAAGAAAGGAGTGTGTGGAATTGTACCAAGACAAAGACTACCCTCCTGCTCCTCCCACTTTTGTCTCTGGCTCCACCCACCACTGGCATGTCCAGTAAAGGAATGCTACACTCAGCTTCACCTCGCACCTGAACTATGCATGTGATGTGTAGCTCTAACCACAGAGCTGGTCTTAAGAAGCTCCACCTTTCTGAACCTTGAGGGGTTCTTCTGTTGCTTCTTATTTGCTGCTCATTGGAAGCAGGACTTATGCCCACTCTGTGCATTTACTGAGATGTCAAGGAAGGCGAAAGTGTCTCTGTTGGGGCCGGCCCTATCATTAGGCAGAGTGAGATGCCCATTTTAGGCAGCTGAATTTGGATGCCATGAAAGGACAGCAAATTGTTTGATGTTTAGCATATTACCATTGTATTTGTCATGACAGGGAGAGGGAGAAATGCATGTAAGATTTTCTGCCTTGGGTGCAAAAATCATTTGACATCCACTATGCACCAGGACTTGAGCAGGGGCTAGAATTTGCTGCTCTGCCTCAGGCAGCAAAATGTCTTGCACTGGCCCTGCTCAGACACAGTTGTTTGCTTGAGGGTTAACCTCACCATCCCGTAGAAATGTTGGAGAAATTCATATTGCATTTAAAGGCAAACCTATCTAATTTGAACTTACACCATCATCCTTCACACTTCTTTGAATTTTGCAATTAAGTTCTCCAGCCAAGTAATGGGAGCAAAAATGCATCTGCTAGGGGATAAAGCATGTATAATTATACATGTACTAGTAAGAATGGCATGCATGCAGGCCTTATATTCAGAAAAACCGCCTTGCAAAAAGGTGTTTTAGGCAAAATGACATACATATACAGTGGTACCTCTGGTTATGAACTTAATTCGTTCTGGAGGTCCGTTCTTAACCTGAAACCATTCCTTAACCTGAGGTACCACTTTAGCTAATGGGGCCTCCCACTGCCGCCATGCCGCCGGTGCACAATTTCTGTTTTCATCCTGGGGCAAAGTTCTTAACCCGTTCTTAACTACGCCTGGGTTACTGGAGTCTGTAACCCGAAGTGTTTGCAACCTGAGGTACCACTGTATGTGAATATTAGGAGATGTTTGCACCAAAGTGTGTCTGAATTTTCATGAGGACTTCAAAAAAAAAACCCTCTGATGTGGAGAAATGAATTTAAGATTGAAAAAATGAGAAACCTCGAGAAACCATAATTAACAGATTTGCCCATCCTTACCAGCCTGCAACAGTCCCCAATGCAGTGTCTATTCTTGCCGCTCTCTTTATCTTTCCAGACTTCCTTTCAAAAACAAACTCCTTTCTTTTTCCACTTGGGAAGTGAAGGAACTCCCCTAACTAAATCAAATGATACTTGGAGCACTAAGCGATCTTAACTTATTCACGGGGAAAATCTGAGAGTCATAAAAACCAGCTGAATCGGCTCTAAAAAATAACAGTCCATTTCACACACCCCGAAAAAGAAAAAGCCACGGGGAGATCCCAGGAACAAGGCATTACAACAACCCTGCTGGATTAGACCAAAGGCCTTCCCAATCCAGCCTTCTGTTTCTGCAGTAGCCAGCCAGATGCCTCTGTGGACCTGCTGCCAAGGAAGACAAGAGCAAAATAGCCCTCTCCTGCTTGTGATTCCCAAAGTCCATGTTTCATCCGATCCTAGAGGTAACATATCTCCATTGTAACTAGTAGCCATTGATAGCCTTGTCTGCCAAGAATTTGCCTAATCCCATTTTAAAGCCATCCAAGTTGGATAGCCATCATGACATGCTATAGCAGTGCCTTTATTCAGCTCCGTCTGATTTGCCAGCTACAGACGCTTTTTGGATGAAGATGGCATGTCCACTGTGCTCCATGCTCTGGCGACTTCCAGGCTGGATTTCAGTGCGCTCTGTGTGGGGCTGCCCTTGAAGGTGAATCAGAACTTTCATGTCAGGGACTGGGCTGGGTGTCAGGTGTGCATGCAGGAGCCAGGCCCCGTGACTAATAGGACTTTGCAGGACTGAGGCCTTCCTAAGTTTGTTCTTAAGAGTCAAGGCGCGGCCTCACAGGAGAGGCTGATTGGTAAATCACAGCACCTGGTGGCAAGAGCTGGGAAGAGATATAAGGTCAGCATTTCCCTTCGGCTCTTTGCCACAGCAACACACTCTCGGCCTTGCTGCATCTGGCTTCTTGCTTCCTGATCCTCGGCTTCTTGACTCCTTGCTTCTTGATCCTCGGACCCCTGACTTGGTGCCTCCTTGCTTCCTGACCCTCGGACCCTTGGCTTCTTGACTCCCAGCTCTCTGACCCTTGGACTCTTGGCTTCCTGACTCCTGGCTTCTGGACCCCTGTTCCTGCTCCCACCCCGCCATCTTGCCCCCGGTCCTGACGTCCCCTGCCAGGACTTTGATCGCCTGTGAACTGGACCGTGACACTGGGGAGGAATGGTAAGGACCACCCCCCCTCTCCTCCTGAACCTTCCTGAGAAGAGGGGGACAGTATAGATTTACAACAGTGGTTTGCAGAAGGGCATAGTTCAGAGGCTACAGAGGAGATAAGCTGGGAAATATTGGGAGAGGAACAGGAGGAAGAAACAGCAGCACCAGAGGAGAGACAGCTGACAGACTCGGTGTCTTTAGAAAGCATTTCTGAACCGCCCCTCCCAGGTCCAGGCAAGTACTGAGAGTAAGAGAGCAGAAATCTCAGAGGCAGAAAGCACAAGTCAGCTGACACAGGGATGATGTATAATAGGAGAGAGATGGCACCTCTATGTTCTCTCTCCATGAATATTGAATAAAGACTTGGTAAGAACTCTTTTTGTTATCTGCTTCTTGGCTGTCACCATGGGAGGGATCGGATTCCCTTAAGCCTGACACTTTATTTGGTACAAAATGCTGGCTGGGGTCCATTTGGACCTCGTATAACCCCTGTTTTTAAATGGCTGCACTGGTTGCCAATTCATTTCCAAGTTATGCTGCTCGTGTTAGTGTTTAAAGCCCTAAATGACCCAGGCCCCAAATATCTGAAAGACCACCTCCTTCCCTACAACCCCTCTCAGGGGCTGAGATCAGCAGAGGGGGTCATCTTGGAAGTCCCTCTGTCCTCAGAAGCTCAGCGGGTGGCGGCCCGGGAGAGGGTCTTCTCTGTAGCGGCTCCTAAGCTGTGGAAGTCCCTCCCCGCTGAGGTGTATCTGTGGCTCCTTCATTATACAGGTTCCAAAGGATGCTGAAGATGCACCTCTTTTGATACTTTTGTTGTTGTTGTTAAGTTGTTTTCAACTGTTTTCAATTTGTTTTAACATTGCAACCCACCCTCAGACTTTAAGGTGAATGGTGAGAATAATGATGATGATGATGATGATGATGATGATGATGATGTAGCAGCAAATCCCATAGTTTAACTATGGGCTATGTGCAGAAGAGCTTCCTTTTGTCTAGTCTGGACCTCCCACCGTTTGGCAACCCCAACCATAGATTAATCTATATCAAGCTACCTTGAATGCTCTCGTTTCAAAGACAGGTTAGCTTTCCTCTCTTTTTCTCTGTTGGATCATTAACTGGAGGAATAACTCAATTATCTTCATAGCCCACCCTCTCACTGAGCCTCACCTTCTGCCCCATGTGATATTATTATTATTATTACTACTACTACTACTACTAGGATTGAGGTTGTTGGCCAACATAGAACAGACACATCACTCCATTCACAAAGACTCCTGGAATTCTTCTTCTTGGAGTTTAATTCCTCCTGGGATTCTGGGCAGGGGCAAGAGAGGTACCAGGAGAGCTGAGATAAGGACTTGAAAGAACAACCTTCACCAACCTGATGTTCTCCAGATGTTTTGGACAACAACTCCCACCAGCCGTGCTGGCTGGGGCTGGTGGGAGTGGTCATCTCAAACATCTAGGGAGCACCAGGTTGGTGAAAGCTGCCCTGTTACCTGATATGTAAGTTGACTAGTTCATGTGCAGAGTAGCTGGTGATTGTGCACATTCACCAGGCCTCATGGAGAATATGCACATAATCAATTCATGGGGAGGGAACTGTGCACACTTCCCTGTCAATTTGTGCAATCTCAAACAGCCCTTGGGAAAGGTGCATATTTCAACTGCAGTTTGTACACATTAACCTTTCAGCTTATATTACCCCTAACATATATAAAGTTGATGTACGAAGCAGACCTCTCATCTCAAGCAGGGAAGGTAATCAACAAATATGAGTATTCAGCCAAAGAAACCGCACACACAGCAACACCATACGTGATCATCCTAACTTCCACTCGTTCTTTGCTGATGGGGCTCTTTTTGTGTAAAAGAAAAAGAAAGAGTGAGAGGGGAGAAGGGAACTTTAAACATTTAACTAACAAGGCAGATGTCTAGCTGGGTGAATGAAAGCAGTTCATTCTAGCTGTCTGAGACTGCATAACCCTCCCCTCCTTTTACCTCCTGCCGTCTGTTTTATTAACTCTCGTTGCTTTGAAATCAATAGACTGGGTTGAATGAAGGGTATATTTAACAACGTGTAATAGGGGAGAAAAATAGATATACACACTGGTGCCAAAATCTGTTACTGGCTCTTGCCGTCACCAGGCACGTCAATATTCAGGCTGAACAGAAATGCCCATTTTAATTACAGTGACTAAAAACGTCTTTGGAAGCCAACCTGAGGCCATATTGTAGTCCATCTTAATGCTACCTGAGGAGTCGTCAAAATGGCACCCACAAGCGCCAGCATATCTCCCAGTACCACCTGGGGCACCCATGAAAGGTCTCACTAAATAGCCCCTCGAAGATCTGCAATGAGGCTGTTTGCTCTTCCTGTCCAGTTCCCCTTTACGCTGGAGTGACCCCACCTACATTAGACACATGCCCACATTTCCTCAAACTTTTTTCCCATTTAGGTGGAGACAGCATCATTTTGTGCTCTTGTCTCTTTCCTCACTCTTTCAGATGTGGCCGCCATGTTGTGTTATGCCACAACCACTCTGGTAGCCATATTGTGACTGGTGCCCAGGGCACTCCCCCAAAATTTCAAAACTGGCACCGAAAGGTTGGTGACTCCTGAGGTACTCCATACTCTCCCATGCCTCTGGTTTGTCTAATTGGAGGATAATGAAGGGTGTGTTTAGCTTTATGTAGTAGGCTAGTTTCTAAACTCATTGTTTGGAGAAGGAATTCCTTGGTTCATTTTTAAGGTTTGCCCCATTCCTGCAGAGGGTGGACAGCACTTCTACTCCCTTAGAAACAGCCTTGGCTTCCTGCCCAATCTCTTTGCTCCCCTTACTGCTTACTCACTTGGAGAGGACAGATGAACAAGGAGGAGAAGCAGAAGGAAAAAGAAAGGGCCTGGTGGCTATTGAGATCATCAGCGGTCCCCCTATTCAGGTATGGACCACGACAGATGCTGGATGATGCAGACATCTTGATGGCCCATCTCGTGACCACGTTCCCCCATTGCAATTGCAATGGTTTAATGATCTTGGGGGTGGGCAGGCAGGGATTGGTTGGCAAGGGGCCAGGGAAATGTGATTTCTTCCCCAGTGGCAATCATTATAGTTGGAAGAAGGTTATTCAGATTGCATGCAGCCGCTGATGAAGCATGACGCAGTTCCCTGCATGGGGGGAGGGAAAAAATGTTTTGGAAAAGCCCCCCCAGCAAGTACATGGCTGCAGGCGGATTTAAATTGTGCTGAGCACGCCAGTCAATTGACCGGTGAGACATTGTCAATTGACTGCCTATTATTAGACGGCGGCCAAATATTGTCAAATGTTCCATGAAGTCAAAGATGCTCTTATGTAAGCGGCAGGCTCTCCCTCCCTCTTGATTGCTCTGCCTGTCATCTGATAGCAAAGGCGGGTCTATGGCAGCCTTGCTTGCCATCTATAGAGCTCGGAAAGGTGGATTAAAAGGCAAGGCAACCCAGATCAAGGGTTTTGGAGCATCTTCCCTAGAAAAGAAAGGACTAAGGCATTTTCCATATGTGGGGGGCAGAAAAAGAGGCCCGTGTGGGGAAATGGTGTTTTGATTTGCTTTCAAAGCATTGCAAGGAGAAAGTGAATATGGTAGAGAGATCCAACCCCTGTCCCATTGTACCAGGCATCCCCAAACTCGGCCCTCCAGCTGTTTTCAGACTACAATTCCCATCATCCCTGACCACTGGTCCTGTTAGCTAGGGATGATGGGAGTTGTAGTCCCAAAAAAGCTGGAGGGCTGAGTTTGGGGGTGCCTGCATCATAGCTCAAGGGTCATCCAAGAAAACTGGTTGGCATAGACAGGACTAGTTAAAAGTAAAGGGAAAGGTTTAGGGAATCTACTAATACAAGAGTCAGCAAAGCACTCTTTAAAAGGGATTAGACTTTTTTTTAAAAAAAATCACATTCTATTGAAAGCATTTTTATCCAGCTCTTCAGTTCAGAAAGGTTCCCAGCAATAAATAAGATAGTCAATTCTCTGCCCTCAGCCTCACAATGTAAAAGACACAGCAAAGGGATAGGAAGGAAGGAAGGAAGGAAGGAAGGAAGGAAGGAAGGAAGGGAGGGCACTCAGGCACTAGTTCTTAGGGTCTATCTGAATTACACATTTAAAGCAGTATCACACCACTTTAACCCGCCATGGCTTCCCCAAAGAATTCTGGGAACTGTAGTTTGTTTAAGATGCTGAGAGTTGCTAGGACACCCCACTCCCCTCAGGGAGCTACAATTTCCAGAGTGAATTAACAATAAATCCCTCTTGAAAGAGAGCTCTGAAAATTGTACCTCCTAGCAACTCTCAGCACTCATCACAAACTACAGTTCCCAGGATTCTTTGGAGGAAACCATGGCTGCTTAAAGTGGTACAATACTGCTTCTAATGACTAGCTCAGGTAGACACAGTTCAAGGAGAAGAGGAGCCAAAGGTTTCTGGTTCTCTTCCAGACCTACCTGGAGATACCCAGGATTATATCAGGGATTTTCTGCATGCAACGCAGATGCTCTGTCGCTCTGCTACAGCTTCTTTCTGCTGTCAGAGAACTCATCATGTCCAGGGCCAAGATAGCTGCCAGTCTAAATAGGCCATGCTGAACGAGATGGGTTTACGCTCAGCCAACCTTCTCTTCATTAGAGGGGAGATGTGCCATGTCTGTGAAAAACTACAGTGGTTGCACATTTCAGTGGTGTGATCCAATGCACATTTACTCAAAAGTAACTCCCACTATGCTCAATGGGGCCTACTCACACGTCACTGTGTACACATTATCAGGGCTGGGCAGTAGAGAGAAGTCTGAGGTGAGCCAGGAATGGGGCAAGAGAAAGTGTAGGACTGGCCAGAATTCATACTTCCTTTTCTTCAATCTGTCTCCCATGTAGCAGTAGAAGGCTTTAAGCTTTCCAGTCAGATCTGTACCACTGCATATGCATATGTTTGCACAAAGGCCCTTCAGGGCGGTCTCAGCCATCTGCCTGAATCTCAGACAGGGGTAGGCAACCTAAGGTCCGTGGGCTGGATGCGGCCCAATCGCCTTCTCAACCCAGCCCGTGGATGGTCCAGGAATCAGCATGTTTTTACATGAGTAGAATGTGTCCTTTTATTTAAAATGCATCTCTGGGTTATTTGTGGGACCTGCCTGCTGTTTTTACATGAGTAGAATGTGTGCTTTTATTTAAAATGCATCTCTAGGTTATTTATGGAGCATAGGAATTCGTTCATATATTTTTTTCAAAATATAGTCCGGCCCACCACATGCTTTGAGGGATGGTGGACTGGCCCATGGCTGGAAAAGGTTGCTGACCCCTGATCTAAGAGAATGAGGGAGACGGGGGCGCATTTATTTGACCTGCACCAGAACCAGGGGCGACCCCCAAATCAGCTAGGAAGACAGCTTGCCATATTTTTAAGCACTTCTGCAAGTGCTGAACGAGGCTGTTGTCAAACCAGCATCTTGTTCAGGGCTGTCCCGAGTCACCCAGCAACTTACTGTAACAACTTCATGGTGAGTTCCTATTTTTCTTGGGGAGAAAGCACCGAATAAGGGTACATTTGTACTTTTCAGTCTTGGTTTATTACACCTGTAGATGCATCTCTCATAGCTAGATATTTTTCTTCTCTCCGTTTCAAACTCGGCTATCTCAAGCAGCGAGAGGAGGGGGAATCCGTCAAAACACAGAAGGAAATATTTCCATTCTGCAAACAACTCCCCACTAACTCTTCCCTCCACCTATCCACAATATGCTTATACAATAAGCACACATCTCGGGGAATCAAAGCATTGATGTCTGATTTAAGTTTTGACATCACTATGGTACATTTGGTGCTTTTTGCCACACTCTCTCTGTGTTTTAATTATTAACTAGCTTTTTTCTTTATTCCTTTTGAAATGAGAAAAAAGAAGGGGGAAAGGAAAAACCTGTGGCTTTGAGATGGCTCCGACGACCAAAGGAAGGAAAGAGGATGAAGCAAAAGTAGAATAATGCTGTTTATTTGAGTAGAGCAGGGATAACTAATGTGGCCCCCTCCAGGTATTGTAGACTACAACAGCAGGCAGTGTGGCCTATGGTCAGGGATAATGGGAGTTGTAGTTATGTAGGTCATCACATCAATGGATGGACCATAGCTGAGTGGGAGAGCATGCAGTGAGGGAGTGTTCTGCTAGGCATTCAGAAGGTCCCAGGTTCAAGCCAAGGCATTATACGTAGGGCTCTGTCCTGGCTTCCGCTCAGCGCAAGCAGACAGAGGCTCTTAGTTGGAAGTAAGATAGAAAGTACCAAGTAATCGTACAGGTGCAGCAGCAGTCAAAATGTTCAGGAGTCACAATTCAGGAGGAGAGGAAGAAGTGGACTGAAGGGACGAGGATGTCCCAACAAGTTTCTCCACCCTTCACCCCAAGCTTTCAATTACAAGACATGGTGCTCACACTTGCAAGACTCATCTTGTGAGACTATCGGGGTTGCAAGTGCGTGTTCTGCCAGGGCAGGTGGACCTGCTCCAATCTGTGTAGGTGGTGCCTGGTTCCAGGTGAAAAGATAGCATCCTCCTGCTGCTCAAGCTGCTATCCAGTCACAGCTGCCACCTATTCAGCCTTCTCCCTGCTCAAAAATTAGTCCCACTGAATTCAATAAAAACTGTGGGGTTTTTTCTCTGTCTGTCTTAAGGATAGGGAACTTGAGGCCCTCCAGATGTTGGGCTCCAGCTTCCACCAGGACCTTTCTTAGGTTCTTAACTTATTGAGAGTAAAAGCAGTTCAGCAGTGGAACCAATTCACTTCGTGGGGTGGTCAGCTCTTCCCCACCCCACCAAGGTTGCACAGCTATGTGTTGTGGATATTCTTGCTCAGGATTTCCTCCATCAACCAAGCAGTTGGAACAAATGGCCTTCAAGGGCTGCCTCCAACTCTGATTCTATGAATTAGCAACCGTGAAGGCTTGGAGAAGTGATCATGAGTGGAAACGTCTGGAGTGTAAAAATATAGCTTTGGGGAGGGGCAATTTCCATCAGGGGCATGGGAGGCAAGGGTTTCATCTCCCCTTTTTGTTCAGTGCTATCCCAGTCCTGATTCATTGCTCCTCCCCATCATGCACACACAAAAAACCAAATACATGAAAAATGCATTCACACATTTCACGTGCTGTCTAGTTTGGTTCTTAAAATGAGATGGAGGAAGCGCTTGGCAGACATAACTCAATTTGACTGTGCTTCATGTACACACACACACACACACAAGATCTCAAGTTGCATTAAGGCATGTTGGGTTAAAGAAACAAGGGCTGTTTTCCCTTTGGGAAGGTGGGGGAATGCAAAGACGGCAGCTATCTGGCTCAGTTTCTAGCAGTGACGTCAAAGTGTCCTTTCAGGAGAACAATAGCAACCCGGGGACACAGGAAACTGCCTTCTACTGAGTTGGACCATTGGTCCATCTATGTGCTGGTCCCATGGATTACCCCCGAGAGGTGAAGTCCAAGTCCAGTCCGTGGTCAAAGGTGCAACGTGGAGGCAGTCCATAGTAGCTGAAGCTGGGTGCAGGGCAGGGAGTCGGGTGACGTCAGGAACAGGCTTGCAAGCAGGGAGCCAGGGCGGGTCAGGAGCTCAGGCAGGAAAGCAGGACAGGATTCAGGCAGGAACTAGCAACCAACAATGTTGCTCCCGCAACTTGGGACTGGGGCTGGCCGACTTTTATCTGCCCCGAGGCATGGGGCAGCCCCGATCCTCTGGTGACTCGCCTCTCCTGGCCTGGAGGCGAGCACTCCTCCTGCAGGAGCTTAGTTCCCTCTGCCTCTCTGCCCTGAGCCTCTGCAGCTCAGGAGAGGCTGGAGGGTTACCGGACCCAGAGGCAACCTCAGCTTCCTCTGACGGGGCTGAAAGTGGAGCACCTGCAGCCAATAGGTCCTCCATCACCTCAGGAGGCAGAGCAGACTCAGCTGGTGCCTGCACCTGAGGACCCAGCACAGGTGAGGACCCTTCAGGCTCATGCCCCAGCCCCGGCTCAGCTGGTTCTGGAGGTAGGGAATCCTGTACAGGCTGGGATCCCTCAGGTTCAGCATCCGAGTCCGAATCCCAGGCCATCACAATCTAACTCAGTATCACCAACACTGGCCAGCAGCAACTCTCTACCATGTGAGGGAAGGAACATGTACAGCCCTACCTAGAGATGCCAGGGCCTGAACCTGAACCTGAAACATTCTGCATGCAAGGCAAATGATTTGCCCCTAAGCTACTGCTACAGTCGCCATCTCCAAGCTAATTCTGCCCCTTACCTTTTGGCTGATCATGACTCTGTCTACAAAGGCCCTGTCAACAGCCACTGACAATGATCTACCTCCACTCTCAGTGGCATTCTGCCCCTGAATACCAGTTTCTGGGAATCAAAGGTAGGGACAGTGCTCTGCTCTTTTTTCCAGCTTACAGGAGTCCCACAGGTATCTGGTTGGACACTGTGAGAACAGAATGCTGCAATAGATGGGCTCTTGGCAAGTGAAGTTCTTTGTAGGGCAGTTTGGTGTACAGTCGTACCTTGGAAGTCGGACGGAATCCATTCCGGAAGTCCGTTCGACTTCCAAAATGTTTGGAAACCAAAGCACGGCTAATGATTGGCTGCAGGAAGCTCCTGCAGCCAATTGGAAGCTGCAGAACCTCCGTCAGGTTCCAAAGAATGTTCACAAACCAGAACACTCACTTCCAGGTTTGGGGTGTTTGGGAGCCAAAACGTCTGAGTACCAAGGCATTTGGGATCCAAGGTACGACTGTATTGTGGCACAGAGACCAGCATGAAGCTTTGCTGCCCACGCCACAGAATCATGAATCAGTCCGATGCTTTGTCATACTAGCCCTAACATCATTACAATTGCTTAATAGATTATATATGTGTGTGTGTGTGTGTGTTCCCATTTCCCCAAAATAAGATTTTCAGTAGTAGGAATGCAGTTGGTACCTAAGCCACAAAGGAGCAAAGGAACTTGCCCCGTGTGGATCTCTAACCTACACCAACGCGAATTCATTGCAATTTGCCTACTCTGTGGGAGGCTCTATGCATCTCTTGCTGTCTCTTTCAGTGGAAAACATCTACTGTAAGAGTGAAAGAATTTCTCAGAGGAAGCAAAGTTCTCGCAGCGACATCGAAGTCATGGGGGGAAACTATAATGTAAACTTTCCTCTTTTAAAAAAATATTTTGGCTAGATGGCAGGCTGCTCCCTTCTTCCATCTTCCTCCAGCCAGATGCAATCACATTTTCATTAGGGGTATTAATAACACTGGCTGCTAAAGGATGGGAGAATTGAGAGAGTAGCTGCTCTTCCCAGGGCCAGATGAGATTTTTTTCTTCTTCTTCAGTTCTTACCCCCATGCAGCATTTTCTGACACGTTCCATAAGTTTCATGCCTTTCTCTCCCCAAGGCTGTCTAAAAGCTGGGGCTATTAATAGAGAGATGTGATCCATAAGAGTGTATTTCCAGGCAGGCTTGACAAAAACTGAAAGATGGTCCTGGCTGCAGCAATCTTGCTCCTGTGCTGAGTTATTCCCTTTAAGGGAAGGGGAGTTGAAGAGCAGGCAGGGGAAAGTGGAGGCATTTGCCGCAGCAGGACAGGCTCCAATAATAAGAAAGCCCAACCATCAAGATAAGATATTGCAGACACTCCATCTTAGAGATGAGAGGATATTCCGCACTCCATCTCTTGCTTCCCCACTTCATCTCTTGGCTACTCCTTAGGTTCATTCTGCCTTGCATTGTGCTACACATTCCACCCTGCAATCCACTTGGATTGCTCCTTGTTTAACTCACAGAATCTCTAAACTTATTTCTGGAACTGTTTGCCATAGGTTTTTTTGCTATCTGCGAGTTTAGGATCTACAAGAACAAACCTGCTGAACTGGCCAGACCGGTTTCTTTGTAGGAAAATGGCCTTCTTTGGCCAGTTAAGTACCTCCATTTACATGTCCAAAGAGGTTGCTGTGTTGCCATAGAGACAAACAGTGGGGGGGGACCCTCCTTCCCACCCTCACCAAGTTGGAAGCATCATCACCTTGTAAGATAGAAAGACAACAGCTGGAGTTTGTGTGTGAGTTTTGGCTGATGCTGGAGGCTCAGAAACTTTTCTTGCTCTGCAATGGACCCAAAGCTCTGGCATGGAGGGAACCTAATGGGGAGGCAAGGTCTCCTGGGGCGCTAATGTCATGAGCCCATGAGTCATATAAATCAGATGTGGGGGAACTTTGGCCCGCCAGATGTTTTTCATAACCCCTAGCCATTGGCCATGCTTGCTGAGGCTGATGGAGGCCGTAGTTCTGCAACATCTGGAAGGTTAAATTATACACAATGTATCTAGCAGTGATGACTTCCTGAGCTACAGTGCCCAAAGTTTCCTAGAAAGAGGGATTGATTGAATCGCTGAGGCTCTGTAAGCAAAGTGGGAGCCTCCTAACAACTCTCAGCACCCTTAACAAGCAACAGCTCCCATAATCCTTTGTGGGAGGCCATGACTGTTTAAAGTGGCATCATGGTGCTTTAAAAGTATGGTGTGAATGTGGCCTAAGACTAAGGAGGAGGAAGGTGGTAACTAAGGCCTCCTCATGTGCTGGATGTAAGAAGGCAGGCAAGTGGGAGCTGGATGTGGGCAGAGTGCAGCTGGCAGGGCAGTGCCCCATTTGCCCCCATGGACCAACCTTCACCGCCAAGAGAATCCAATGACACAACCCTGTGAAGTCAGAACTATTTGGAGTTTAAATCTGTCAGGTTACGTTGGCTTCAGCGGGATCCCCACAGGCTAAAAGCCCAACTGCTTTGCCTTAACTGAGTTGTGGATTGAACAATGTGTCACAGTTTTCTTTCCTCGATTCCCCTTTGAGGTATCTGGAGCCAAGCAGTGACACACGCTGCCCTCTACAGGTTGTCAAATCTGACGAGATCACAGATAACAGCAGCGTCGCTTCAGGCTATAATCCTGACAGCAGAACCACAATTGTTTTGGGGGCTGCGGTCGATGCTTTTAAGGACTGCAAAAATGGCCTGGTGCTATTTAATAAGGATATTTCCTTGTGGGAGATTCAGCTGCTGCCTCGGGGACAAGTCTCATGGGGTTTCGTAGCTGAAACCAGACTTTTATGTGTACCCCTCAGCTGTTCTGTTTGTAATAGCAGCTGCTTTTATCTACGGTTCTGGTCACCTCGACTCAAAAATAATATTGTAGAGCTGGAAAGGGGTTCAGGAAAGGGCAACCGAGATGATCAAGTGGATGGAGCGATTCCCCTAGGAGTAAAGGTAGCTTTTTAGTCGAGAGGAGGTAAGTGAGAGGAGACATGAGGGAAGTTTGTAAAATTATGCATAGCATGGAGAAAGTGGCTAGAGGAAAGATTTTCTCTGTCTCTCCGGATACTGGAAATGCTGGAAATCCAGTGAAGCTGAATGTTGTGTTTCCTTTCCTCCAACGGAGCTCAGGGCAATGCACAAGAAAGGACTGCAGCAAAGCGATGTCCATGATGAAAAAACAAAACTAATATACAGTGGTACCTCAGGTTACATACACTTCAGGTTACAGACTCCGCTAACCCAGAAATAGTACCTCAGGTTAAGAACTTTGCTTCAGGATGAGAACAGAAATCGTGCTCCAGCAGTGCGGCAGCAGCAGGAGGCCCCATTAGCTAAAGTGGTGCTTCAGGTTAAGAACAGTTTCAGGTTAAGAACGGATCTCCGGAACGAATTAAGTACTTATCCCGAGGTACCACTGTATTCCTAAAGTAACAGTCATTAGAAAAACAGAAATTGACACTTACTACCATTCAGGAAAACAGCACCATGTCAAATGGAGAAGGGTTAGGGCAGGCATAGGCAAACTCTGTGCTCCAGATGTTTTGGGACTACAACTCCCATCATCCCTGACCACTGGTCCTGTTAGCTAGGGATGATGGGAGTTGTAGTCCCAAAACATCTGGAGGGCAGAGTTTGCCTATGCCTGGGTTAGGATGAACAGAAATGGTAGTCCTCCTCAGAGTAGACCCATTAAAATCATGGGCATGAGTAACTTGGCTGAATTCTTAGTAAGAGTAGGTTGGCTACAACCCAGTATCCTTATCTGAGATTGGAATTCCAGCAACAAAGGGGACAGAGACCAACTTCTGGGGAGATTTTTCCAGATCCAAGGATCCACCACAAAAAGGCCCTGCTACATGTCTCCTTGTTATGAATCCTGTGGACTGTGAGAAAATTGGAGTTCAGCAACATTTGGAGGGCTGCAGGTTGACCATCCTGGACTATGTCTCTCTATAAACCTGTCTATATATATATATATATATATATATATATATATATATATATATAAATAATTTTTATTAACCGACCAATCAAATCAAATCACATCACATCACATCACATAAATTCCAAATTACAAAGCCGAATTTTTAATTTTTTGTTGGGGGTACCCATATTTCAAGTTCCAAAGGGGATCCAATCATCTTCTTGCTGCTGCATTAATGTCCACAAATCTGTCCAAATAATGTTCATAATTCTATCCAGTCCTATCTTGCTGTTTCCCACATCTCATCTTGTTATTTTCATATATTTTTCCTTTGTGACCTCTTCTGATAATCTCCTTAAGCAGGTAAAAACAAGTTGTAATCCTGTGTGAATTTTTCCGTTCGTCCAATAGCCATATCGAGATGGTTTCCATATATCATCACTTCCATAAATAAAAGCACTCTTTCCATCATTAATCTTCACAAATCTGTCGCCTTCTTTAGTCCTCTGAGGAGGTTCGCCCGCAGTATAAAAACAAATCCATTCCTCCTCCCAGACATAAATCTTTCGACAGAACTTGCCAAAATGGCGACACTGTTTTTTACTGCGTCATCCCAAAGCTCTTGTACTTTCCTCCTTAAAACATGCTTTTGGTTAGAATTTATTTCCACACAGTCTTAAATCATCCATCTTAGGTCATTTAAGTGGCATTTCTGACTTGTGGGGGGGGATTATTGGTTAATCACATAGAAGAAAGAAAGAAAAGTTCCCCCCCATCCAGTCCCGCTGCCAACATACCGAGCCTTGATGTGTCTTCTCATGATATATTCCTGTTTATCCGACTCGTCATCTTTCACAGAGGTCCCTTCAATTAGCAGTCTTTACTCCCCATTCTTCACTTGAAATATGTGCATTTGCTTCTTCCTAATTGTTTATTTTCAAGTTGCTGCAGCTAGTGGCGCGATCAGAGACAGCGTCCAGGAAAGCCGAAGTCCACACAAGGGCGTTCTGCCTAGTGCCCCACCCCCTCGAGTTCAGGGGTGGTATAGGGCACAGCAGGCAAGGGCAGTCCCCCCCCCCACTCACTTGGGGGGGCCGGGAGGCTGCTTACTCCCATCACAGCCTCTTAATTACCTCGTGTGGGTCGGAGAGATGTTATTGTCGGCCATCTTCCAATGCGCCCCTAGTGGGGCCCCCTAATAACCTGTCTATAAATCTGCTGTGTCTATATAACTCCCCAATGAGGAAGGGTTACAATATTTGGCTTTGTTTAGTTTTAGTTTAGAGAAAAAGTGAGTAAGAGCTGACATGACAGAAGTCTGTAAGATTATGCATGGTGCGGAGGAAGTGAGCAGAGAAAAGTTTTCCTCCCTCTCTCATAAGGCTAGAACTCGTGGAGATGCAATGAAGTCAAATGTTGGAAGATTCGAGACAGGCGAAAGAAATGACTTCTTCAGTTTCCTTCCACAGGAGTCAGTGGCAACCCCAAACATGGATGGATTTAAAAGTGGATTGGAGAGATTCATGCAGATAAAGGCTATCCATGGCTACAGTCTACCTGTACTATCAGAGGCAATATGCTTCTGAATAAAGGTTGCTGAAGACCACGGGATGGGAGAGTGCTCTTGTGTTTGGGGTCTATGATGGGTGTGGTCTGGAAAGAAGGGCATCACCTGGGGAGAGTTATAAGGGTCAGGTAGATTGGCCTGGAGAGGCAAGGTTCCTGACTTCTTTGCAAAGGTATGCCAAGCCCAACAAGAGGTTCCCTCATCTATAGAAGCCGTGTACACACCATACATTGAAAGCACATTGAACACACATCCAAATAATTCTGGGAGCTGTAGTTTATTCCCTTGGAGATCTATAATTCCCAGCACCCTTAACAAACTACAGTTCCCGGGGTTGTTTGGTGGGGGTAATGTACTTTTAACGTGTGGTGTGTACGCAGCCATAGAGAAAGGAAGTCAAGGACCATCCAAAAAATGTCACCAAGCAATTCCACCACAAGGAATGAAACTGGCTTCCTTTCATGAGAAAATCACCCCAATTGACAAAGGCTGCAATTTTCAGTCTCTGTTCATTGCGGGCAGGAAGCGCTGTATCTGCTGCCTGCCGCAATTGGGGAACTGAACAGGGAGATCTGGGTAGAGGAAGATGGTGACACAAGCTGACTGCAAGGTTGAGCCCAGAGACCTGTCAGAGCTCCCTTCAACAACAGCTGATCTAACAGAGGCAAGGGGCATGCCCTGCGTCAATGAATGACACAACTGAGGACAGCTATTTCCATCGCAAGAGTGGCTTATTATAGGCTGTGGGCAGCCTGTGGGCAGGGCCCAACTCTTGATTCCTCTCGTCTAAATGTCCAGATCACTACAGATGCTCAATAAATAATTGAACACAAAACACAAAAATACCGTTAGAATCGGTTCCAGCGCTTATTAAAAGCTGATTTTGGCATCCTTTGAGCTGCAGAGGACAATGAAAGCCCAATTCAAGGTATGAAGAGTGTCATGGGAGCATGAGACACATGATGTTCAGAGTGCTTGATCCATGCCAAGGACAGACAGTATGTGAAACGGCATGTGCCATCTATTCTATACTTCCACCAAAGCATTTCCTGACCGGTACTGGCGAGTGTACATTGTTGGTCACTGTGGAAACTGTAGGAAATGCATTCAACTGTATCATTTTATACTATTTATTGTTATTCTTTGAATTTACTCCATTTGTACCCTGCTTTGGAATTCCTGAATGTTAGGCAGTAAATAAGGTCTTCTAAATAAATAAATAGAATGCAGGTGCCCTGGGAAAATTACATTTTCCAGGGTCCCTGGTGCTTGAGGTGTTACTGTTCTAGAAGAAGAAGAGTTTGGATTTGATATCCCACCTTTCACTCCCCTTCAGGAGTCTCAAAGCGGCTAACATTCTCCTTTCCCTTCCTCCCCCACAACAAACACTGAGAGACTTCAGAGAAGTGTGACTGGCCCAAGGTCACCCAGCAGCTGCATGTGGAGGAGCGGAGACGCGAACCCGGTTCACCAGATTACGAGACTACCGCTCTTAACCACTACACCACACTAGCTCTATTATTCAAAGTGCAACAGAGGGAAGGAGGTACGCTGGCTCAGATTATGTTCTGTGTCAGGAAAGAACTGGGAGGGATGAGTTCTTAGCTTCAATTAACCCCCATTTGGTAGTTTGAAAAGAAAGCTCTGGATATCTATATCCAGAAACACAGGACTGAATAGGTTCTTCTCAGTAAAAGAGTCTCAGCAGGGTTTTTAAAATGAACATGAGCTAGCAGCACAGTGAAGCATGGGAAATATCAGTTGTTAGACTCTTTAAAATATCCTACTTAAAAATGCTTCCAACACTCTGCCTTGCTCTACCCCTCCAGTAGTGAACAGAACCCTAATTCAAATGGCTTTTACTTACAAACTTCTTCAAAGGTCGTATTCTTGCATTTACCCATATAGCAGTAGGTAAAACACAGGTGCGAAAATCTTGGTTACACAATGTGACAAAGTAATTCAAAATAGTTGGTCTAGAAACACAAAAGTGACTAGTGAGTTAATCACATGGTTTGAGCCTAGGGTCAGACCTCCATTCCTTACAGAGTTCACATGGTAGGCTAAGAGAGAGTGTGTTTCTAAATTAATTGTGTAGAAACACTAAGATGGCTTTGTTAGGAGCCATGTGGCCATCTGGGCTGGGAGCGACCTCCGCAGATGCCCTCTCTCACTGGTTACATGATGCGAAAGAGAGATAAACAAAGGGAAGAAATTTAACCCACTTCCTTCCAGGTGGGGTGTGTGACCATGACCTAGCTGAGTCTAGCAGTACAAATCTATGGTCTTAACCCCTTCATGTATTAACTAGCATTATACATGCTATGGTTATATTTGACTACAATCTCCCACAAGAATGTTTAGCATATACACCAGGGCTATGAGGTGATTTGACTGAGGCCCAATCAAGCCCGTTTGGCAGGATCTGGGGCTCATTTAAGTTAGGTTGAAACAGCTGCCGATCACTGCAGGTTGGGCTGAGCAGCCCAGAGCAATTGGAATGGTCAGAGGGTGTGGCAGGAAGCAGCAAGAGGAAGGGTAAAGAAACTGCAAAAAAGAGGGAGCCACTGGGCAGGTGAACCTTTGTGGGAGAAGATGAGATGGATGTGTGCCTTTCCCAGCAGGCCTCGCCCCCTTCCTTCCTCTGAAGCAGCACCATGCATAGAAACCAGTCTACTGTACAGAGATAACATTTGTGTTTGTTGCTCCACCTACTTTTGCCTCTGGTCCCGCCCACCAGTGGCATATGGTCCTTGGAAAGGGATGTTCTCCACCCATGAGGGCACGGAATAGGGAACACAAAGAGTGCTCCTTGCTTTGGGGATGGAGGAGCTACCAACACATCTTGATTTTTCTCAAGTTGCACATTGGATGGCACAGCTGCCTTGGGCGCCTCCCATTTCATCCCAGACCATGAACAGCAACCACAATGAGAAGCGACGCTTCCAAAGTTCATACCGAAGCAAGCAGGGCTCACGTCTTGACTTCAACTTTGCATGCAGCTCGTGAGTTTAGCGGGTGGGGAGGAAAGGCCTACATAACAGGTCTCTGGCCCATTTATAACGATTCTGGCGAAGGCAGCAGGAACAGTAGCGACGTGTCATATTTCTCCTGCAATTCCTGCTGGGATGCAATTTAATGAAGTGCTGGGCTTTTTTAATTGTGTTTTTTTCCCCTTGGTGGGCCTGTCGAGATGAACATTTTTATTAACCTGAACTGTAATGAAGCAGGGTGGGAAGCTGAAGGCATGTTGAGCCTCTGTGCGATTGCTTGGAAATGCTGGAGAGTGCCCTGCTGGCTACACACACACAAACACACACACACACACACACACACACACACACAGGGCTGAGCATTACAAGTAACCCCCTCTGCAACATTCATCGCCCAGTGCCAAATGTTGCCTGGAACTCCTTCAAACTGGAGCCCCAGTATTGATTGATTGATTGATTGATTGATTGTACTTCTCTACCGCTTTCCATTCAAATGAATCCAAAAGTGGCTTGCAAACAATAAACAACAATAACGTAACAAAATGTAACAGAACATCGTAAATACAGCATAAATAATATAGAATAATTAACAGTAAAGCAATTGCAATCTCTAAAACACTCTTTACAAAGCAGCAATTAAAAAATAAGCTAAACATCACAATTACAGCAAAAGTCATATTTTATGATTATAAATGCCATATTCATTTGCTAATCTATAAAGCAATATTAACAACATTAACAAAATAGCATTTTTTAAAAAAGCTAAGTGCTTTTTAAGTTCATACGTACACTCTTCATGCCCCTGTGACTTATAAACCTTCTGTAAAATACAGATGACGCCCATTGTTAAGCCAACTCAACCAGAATCTGTGCTGGCTTGGGGTCCTTGAGTTGTGGGGCCGTGGTGGAGACAGTGGAGCTCTTGGGGCTACCACCAGTGGCAAGGTGGATGTTGGCTCCAGGTAACCTACCCAGGTGCTGTTCATGAGGAGCTCGCCCACATCACTCTCAATAATCAGGGAAAACCATTGCCACTCAAGAAACTCCAAGATGATCCTGTCCCTCTAGAGCAGTGAGTCTTGGCGTAGAGGTCAACCAGGAGGTCCAACAGCACCGCCATGCTTAGGACACTCTCACTGCCCCCACAGGCCATCCCCAAGAAGCTGCTCCAGCTTCTTCAGCAAACACCTTGGCCCATATGTTGGTGGGGCAGGAGGCGGCTGCTGAGGGGAGAGAAGGGAATCCACCAAACAGTGTAGGAACCCAGAGGGAGGAAGGGTGTGTCACAAGGAAAATGAATTGATGTTGATTCTTATATATTTGTACTGTAACTTTGCATTAACGTAACTTTCTTATGTGTTACTATGTGTGTTTTTGTAATATTTTAAGTTGTCTGCTGTTGCTTCAGAGGTGTTGTTTTTTGTGCTCCACTTGGAAATATGTTAGAATAGAAATTAAATAATTAAAGCAAGTCACAATGAAAGGTCAGGTGCAGAGGCAAAGTCAGACCTGCCCATAGTCAGAACTGGCATAGGCAGGAGATCCACTTGCAGGCAGGGCCCAGATCTAGTACGAAAGCATTGTTCCCATAGCTCTTCCAGTCCCATACTGGGGGGCTTGCGCTACAGCTGCTGGAGCCATACACCAACTTCCCCTTCTCCTATCAACTTCCCTTTCTCCAGAGGCCTCTATGAGAGGAGGGTCTTAACGCCCAAGGTGATCTTGACTCACAATGGATGGACCAGGTTTCTGTCCAGCATTTAAAGTACCACTTTTCCCTCAGGCTTTGGACCCATTTGGCTTTGATTGCAGAGGCCAAACTCATCCCGGATGCAGATGGCCCCTCCTTAGTCACATCACAGCATCCCAGCTCTTCAACCCAAAATGGAGCCTGTCCCAGGGCTTGGGGTAAGGCTCCTCTGATGAGGATTACGCTGGCTGGGATAGCTCAAGCAGGACCAAAACCGGAGGGTTCCCAAATGCAACAAAGGGGATTTCAACTAAACTTTAGGAAGAACATCCTGGTGGTATGAGGTGTTTGACAGTGGAAGGGACTGCCTTGAAGGCAATAGGCTCTCCTTCATAGGGTTCTTTAAGCAGAGGCTGATTGATCCCTATCAGGGTCGCTGTAGTAGGGGATTTCTTACATTGCCCAGCGGGTAGACTAAATGACTTCTGAGGTCCCTTTGATTGAGTGTGGAGAATCCAGTTCCCCCAGTGCCTCTTCTCCCACACACCTTGCTATTCCCCCAACCAGGATCAACACTCCAGACACTTGACACAAGGAAAAAACACTCAGGTTGAAATGAAGTAATCTTTCTCCAAGTACAGTCATTTGGAAGGAAAATATAGGCTTCTCGGTGATTGCAAATGCTCTGGACTCCCAAGACTGTCACTTCCATTCCAAGGATAAATGTTTTCAAAGGCAAAGTGTGTGATTACAGGCTGCCTGGCGAGGAGCCCAATTGTATCTTAATAGCTGACCTTGTTGTGATGACAGCAATTCTGCTTGGGTGAAGATGCTGCCCCAGTTTGGACAGGTCAGTGTCTGTCGCTCATGTCCCCAGGCTGTCGTTTTGAGAGCGGTCCCTTTCTGCCGTGCAAACCGCAGAATTCAAAGGACAGCCTGCTCAGCCCACCAATTGACTGCTCTTGGTTCACTCTTCTGGTCAAGGCATGGCAATCCGTATCTCTCAGGAATAGGGGGTGGGCAACCATGTCAATTTCAGGTCCCATCTGCACTATACAATCAAAGCAGCATCATAGCACTTTAAACAGTCTGACTTCCCCCAAAGGATCATGGGGACTACAGTTTGCTAAGGGTGCTAAGTCGCCTTAGGAGGCCCCTATTCCCCTCACTGAACTATAGTTCCCAGGGTTCTCTGGGAGGAGAGATTGACTGTGAAACCACCCTCAGAACTGTGAGAGAAAGAAAGGGAAACAGATGTGCTGGTTGTCACCAGTGCTCCTCCTGTGGAGCACAAAACTGAGAGCCAGTGTGGTGTAGTGGTTAAGAGTGGTAGACTCGTAATCTGGTGAAGCAGGTTCGCTTCCCCACTCCTCCACATGCAGCTGCTGGGTGACCTTGGGCCAGTCACACTTCTTTGAAGTTTCTCAGCCCCACTCACCTCACAGAGTGTTTGTTGTGGGGGAGGAAGGGAAAGGAGAACGTTAGCCACTTTGAGACTCTTTCAGGTAGTGATAAATCGGGATATCAAATCCAAACTCTTCTTCTTCTCTTCTTCTTCTTCTGGGGAGCAGGTATGGCTTTGACCAGCCAGTGAGAGGAGCTGAGCAGCAGGAGGAGGAGGAACTGGAATCGGACACCATCTTGTCACCAAGAACCAGGAACCACTTTCATAGGTGCGATCAGACAAATCCACCCAGGCAGAAAGTGTGTTTGCACATGTGGCAGCCCCATGACACAAGAGAGTTTCACGAGTGAACTCTGCCCACCTCTTTTCTAAAAGCTTGGCAGCAGGGGTACAACAATTGGGACGTCTTTATTGCTTCTGATCTCTTCTGCATCTCTTGCCTTGCTTGTGTGCCTTAGAATCTTGACGTCTGCACCCAGTGCTTGCTGCTGAGCCAGTACTGTTGTCAGCATGAATAAAGCTCTCTTCATTACTCTCAAAGTAAGAGTTGCTATCATCGTGCTTTGGGGCAGATGCGCAACAGCCAGAACATTTGTGAGTTGAAAAATCACAGGGTTTCAGCAGGAAGTTATGCACTGGTTGGAAATGCAGCAGTATGACTGCCCCCAAAACTTGGGCAGGTGCATTGAAAGCGGGGTCACATATGATTGCCCCAATGGTGTTGTGAGTACAAATCATCATGAATGTGCAATAAAAGGGGTGTCTGGAGTAGGAATTTAAAAAGGCATTGATTTCTGTTTGGCCCCATGTTTGTCACATGCAGTGCTGTTTCCGTTCGGCTGCAGATTGGGTTCCAACCCATGTTAAACATCTCACAATCCACCGTGGCAGGATTTTACATAATTAATTACATAATAATTGCATTATTTCACATCGTTCTTTTCAATGCAAAGGAAATGCTGTGCAAATGTACAGGGAGTAATCAATTTTGTATTGTTTGTAGACTGAAAACAACAGCAAATACTGATGATGATGATGATGATGATGATGATGATGATGATGATGATGATAATTTATTATTTATACCCCGCCCATCTGGCTGGGTCTCCCCAGCCACTCTGAGTGGCTTCCAACAAAATATTAAAATACAATAATCCGTCAAACATTAAAAACTTCCCTAAACAGGGCTGCCTTCAGGTGTCTCCTAAAAGTCTGGTAGTTGTTTTTCTCTTTGACATCTGGTGGGAGGGCGTTCCACAGGGCGGGTGCCACTGCCAAGAAGGCCCTCTGCCTGGTTCCCTGTAACTTGCTTCTCACAGCGAGGGAACCGCCAGAAGGTCCTCGGTGCCTTCATATTACGATACTGATCATAATATCTTGATTTCTGTTTTGGACATGAAATGACAACTTCCAGCCCTGTTTCTGTTCCCAACAGAATTCTCCTGCACCTCTAGTCTGGAGAGGCTCTGAGTGAATGATGCCACCATAGGAAAAGGACAGACTTTCTAGGGTGTCCCTTCAATCCTGGTAAAGGACAGAACCTCTTCTACTTTGTTTATACTTCCTCTCCAGAGCCAATATATATTGCTCTTCTTGCAGCTATTTGGTTGCTTTATCTAATCTCAATGAGATCTTGACAAAGCCATGCAAAAATTACCCCACTGAGTATTGCTTCCATTGCTTTAGAGGAATTTAAGCAATTTTAGCTCCATAATCTTTATCTTCTGAAGAGACCTTTTTATTCTGGGCTCCTTATCTTCCTCACTGTATATTTTTATACTCTGCGATAGCGCCGTCCAGATCTTTATCTATAATCGGGCTCCGCTCTTTTCTCCAAACCATCTGCCTCTTGATCAAGCCAAAAAGCCCCATTCTTTGTATCTGACAGCAGAGATCTCCATATCCGGCCGTTCGTTTCCCCTCTCTGTCCACCGAGATGCTGGCTGCCGCCTATTCCAGTCTGTCACCGCCACTGCAATCAGTGTCCCTTCTGTTTCTGAGAAGGTGAGTGCCGGCATTTATGAGCCAAAATGGCACCACCCACACACATAAGAGGAGAGGTATCAAGCAGGCCTGGGAGAATGCCAAGCTTCACAGAAATGCAAGCAAACCTTTGGAAAGACTCAGTGCAATAGAGCATTTCTATTTGGTGACTGCACTTCTTCTACATCTCTCCTCTAAATGATGTACCAACCCAATAGAAGACTTCAGAGTCCTTCAGTTTCTCGAAGATCTTTGCTGATACTGCTTGTTGCTGTCTTTAATGTTGTTTATTATTGCAAACCTAGACAGCATCTTAAAAAGCAAAGACATCACCTTGCCAACAAAGGTCCGTATAGTTAAAGCTATGGTTTTCCCTGTAGTGATGTATGGAAGTGAGAGCTGGTCCATAAAGAAGGCTGATCGCCGAAGAATTGATGCTTTTGAATTATGGTGTTGGAGGAGACTCTTGAGAGTCCCACGGACTGCAAGAAGATCAAACCTATCCATTCTGGTGTGAATGGAATTTAGCAGAACATGGCAGTATATTGGTCAAAAGGCCACAGTGCCATAAAGCAACAGGTACTGCAGTGTGAAAGGGGAGCTAGAAAATGAGACATTATAATAAGGAAAAGCAACATAATACTGAAAACAGAACCAATTAAATGGGGCACCAGGCAGGGTGTTGGGGCCCTGGCGGCTGACCTGGAGTGTTATGTGGTGACCATGGACCAGGATCAGTCTGACCATCAGGCTGAATGAGACAGCTGCGTCATGTAACAGATGCTTGCAGGTGAAGAGCAGCAGAAATATGTTGGAGGAGAGAGCTCTCCTGTGTCCTCTAAGGCCGCTCTCTGCTCTCAGGCACATTGTGCTGTTTAAATAAGGTTCATCTGCCAGTCCAGTCAGCTTCTGTAAGCGGACCAGGCACTGCAAGGGCAGGAGGTGCCATCTTGTCCTTTGCCGCATGCAGCAAAAAGTCTTGGGCCAGCCTTGGCTGAGGTGAAATCTGAGCAAGGGATTTCCCTGCTCTATCTCTCAGTCGCTAAGATACGCCAATTCCTACTGCTGCCATGGATTTGCCACGAGCTGTCATGTTATTAACAGATGTTGATCTGCTCTAATGTGACAGTTTGCGTTGTGTTTATGCTGTTGTGGGCTGCTTTGGAGGAACGGAGGAGAGGTGGGATAACAATATTTTATACAAGCAAATAAACGCTGAAGCTGATTCCATATGGGATCTTTTATTTATTTTTTGATGAGGACAGGATGCATAATCAGTGCGTTTCTGTTTGAAGCCTAGGAGCCACACATACCAGGTCTTCAGGACATGCTGGTCCCCCAATGAAGGTATAGGCTAAGGCAGGGGTGGGGAAACCTTGGCCCGCAGGTCTGATTTAGCCTGCCAGGCATCCCTGTTTTGCTCTATCTGGGACTTATTAGTGATGATAGCTGGATAGAAGCTCCAGGCTGAGTGGCACGTTATCTCTGGCACATATCGGCTGCTAGGTGGAAACAGCAGAGGGAGGTCATTGCCTTCCAGCCATGATCAAGGACTTCCCAAGAGCTTGGGACCAAGTTACTTGAAGGATCACCTTACCCACTCTCTGCCAATTTGACCACTTCAGTCTGGTATTTCTACGAATGCCACATAGTATTAATTTCGCTCTTGCAAGGAATTAACCCTTCAGTGTTTGATAGCATCTACACTCTGCATCTTTCTGCCCATTGATATTATGCAGGGATCTTCACTGTATCATTTTTTGTGCCTGTTAAAAAATTCTTCATTTAGGCAAGCCTATCCAAGCACCTGATTTCGATATATATTTTAACATGCAATCTTTTTTTATTATGCAATTTTTATTTACAAAAAAACCCCACCGCCTGCTGCTTTTACTTACATTTTGGAAGTGTTTGGGTCAACTTATTTTTACATCTGGTTGTCTTGTGATGATTAAGTGGTTATATAAATCATATTAAATCAGTAAATAGTCAAATAGGATGCGGGACTTTGTGGGCATTTGGCCTGATCCAACAGGGGTCTTAGGTTCGTCGAGACTGCAGATTTCAAACCCAAAAAGCTCATGAAGAAATTGCAATGCCCGTGACAAGCTGAATAGAGTTTCTCGAGTAAAGAGGGGAATGAATGGATTCCTGTCCTACCACTCCCTATGCAATAACAGGCTTTTTAAAAAATAGGTTGAAGCCAAAAAATAATCATTAAAAAACGTAAGTCTGCAAGGAGGCCAAAGGGTTCATCCTCCGACTCCGTGACATGATGCATCGGAAGCCTTTAGCCAAGGTGCCATCCAAGATTGAAATCGCAATTCCATGATGCTTGCCATGTGTCTCATCAATTTCAATACCAGTCAAGGCTCTGAAATTGACAAGAAAATTCTCCCAGGCAAGCAGCGTAATATTTCAAATTAAAGAGCGACGTAACATAACATTCTAGAATATTGCTAAGGCAAGCCATATATTTTCTGGAAGTGCCTGAAGACTTCAAGAAGCAGCATCGTGAGTAAATTAGTGAAAGCAAATACAGGCAGCAACGGCTGGTGCCCACGGGAGCTGGTAGGGCAGGAGGCCAAGGGTATGTGTGGTGTAGTGGTTAAGAGCAGTAGACTCGTAATCTGGTGAACCGGGTTCACGTCTCCGCTCCTCCACATGCAGCTGCTGGGCGACCTTGGGCTAGTCGCACTTCTCTGAAGTCTCTCAGTCCCACTCGCCTCACAGAGTGTTTGTTGTGGGGGAGGAAGGGAAAGGAGAATGTTAGCCGCTTTGAGACTCCTTCGGGTAGTGATAAAGCAGGATATCAAATCCAAACTATTCTTCTTCTATGTGGAGCCAAAGCCAGTGACAGGCAGAACCAACCAGTTCTAGTTTTGTCTCCATCTTAATAAATAATAATAATAATAAATTTTATTTATATCCCGCCCTCCCCAGCCGAAGCCGGGCTCAGGGCGGCTAACAACAATAAAACAGTACAAAAGTACAGCACAAACAAAACTCTAAAATCATTCATTATAAAATTAATTCAAATCAAGCCACTGGCAACCATTGTGCCAGAGCTCCACGAAGATTGCCGAGGGAGGGAGTCAGGCTGTGCCCTGGCCAAAGGCCTGGTGGAACAGCCCTAGTCTCTAGTGACAGAGCGTTCCACCAGATCGGAGCCACAGCCAAAAAAGCCCTGGCTCTAGTTGAGGCCAGGCTAACTTCTCTGTGGCCTGGGACCTTCAAGATGTTTTTATTTGAAGACCGTAAGTTTCTCTGTGGGACATACCAGGAGAGGTGGTCCCGTAGGTACGAGGGTCCTAGGCCATATAGGGCTTTAAAGGTTAAAACCAGCACCTTAAACCTGACCTGTACTCCACCGGGAGCCAGTGCAGCTGATATAGCACCGGGTGAATGTGGTCTCGCAGTGAAGACCCCGTAAGGAGTCTCGCTGCCGCATTCTGCACCCGCTGGAGTTTCTGGGTCAGTCTCAAGGGCAGCCCCACGTAGAGCGAGTTACAATAACCCAGTCTGGAGGTGACCGTCGCGTGGATCACAGTGGCTAGGTCAGGGCGAGAGAGGTAAGGAGCCAACTGCTTAGCTTGGCGGAGATGGAAAAATGCCGCCTTTGTTATAGCTGCAATCTGCACCTCCATGGAAAGGGAGGCGTCGAAGATTACACCCAAACTCTTAACGGACGGTGCTCGCACTAATTGCACCCCCGCAAGACATGGGAGTTGCCCCCCCAATCCCATATCGTCCCGTCCCAGCCACAGGACCTCTGTCTTCGAAGGATTTAGCTTCAACCGGCTCCCACGTAACCATCCAGCTACAGCTTCCAAACATCTGGTCAGTGTGTCTGGGGCCGAGTCAGGATGGCCATCCATCAACAGATAGAGTTGGGTGTCATCAGCATACTGATGGCAACCCAGCCCAAAACTCTGGACAAGCTGGGCGAGGGGGCGCATAAAGATGTTGAAAAGCATCGGGGAGAGTATCGCACCCTGAGGTACTCCACACACCAAGGAGTGGCGCGATGACAATTCCCCCCCAAGCGCCACCCTCTGTCCCCGACCAGAGAGAAACGAGCGCAGCCATTGAAGGACTGTGCCCTGGATCCCCACGTCGGCAAGGCGGTGGTCCAGGAGTTCGTGATCGACCATGTCAAAAGCTGCTGACAGATCTAGAAGAATCAGCAGCCCCGACCCGCCTCGATCCAGCTGTCTACGAAGATCATCTGTTAGGGCAACCAGAGCCGTCTCGGTCCCATGACCAGCGCGGAAGCCGGACTGGAATGGATCCAGAGCTGATGTTTCATCCAGAAACCTACCAAGCTGTTCAGCAACCGCTCTCTCAATCACCTTACCCAGGAACGGATGATTCGAAACCGGGCGGTAATTGGATAGATCCAAAGGATCTAATGATGTTTTCTTTAAGAGCAGGCGCACCACTGCCTCCTTCAGTTCTGCAGGGAATGTCCCCATGCCCAGCTCGGAGGAGTCTGTCCACATCGGCTGGGGATATCCGGTCGAAGTGGACCAATACTGGACCCGAGGACAGTCGAGGGGCCTCCAGTTCCTTTATTGTATCCAAATTGGCAGGGAGGTCATGGCGGAGCAACAATACCTTCTCCGCAAAAAAGCTCGCAAATGCCTCACAGCTGTGTGCCAAATTGTTATTTAAATTTGGCTGTCCCTCAAGGGACGTTAAAGACCTGATTATACTAAATAATTGCGCTGGGTGAGAGTTAGCGGATGCAATGGAGGCCGAGAAGTAAGGCTTCTTAGCAGCCTTCACCGCCATCTCATAGGTTTTCATAAAAGCCCTATAAGATGTTCTTGAGGCTCCGTCACGGGCACCCCGCCATACTCGCTCTAGCCGTCTGAGGTCCCGCTTCACTTTCCGGAGCTCCTCGGTAAACCAGGGAGCCCGGTTTCTGCGGGGTCGCAGAGGGCGCTTAGGTGCGATCTCATCGATGGCTGCCAGGAGCTGGGTATTCCAGCCCTCAACAAGCTCAGTCAATGAGTCGCCAGGGGGAGCAAGGTCCCGCAAGGCTTGACGGAATCTATCAGGGTCCATCAGCCTCTGCAGGCGAGCCCAAATTGGCTCGGCACCTAAGCAGGGTAGGGGTGGAAAGTCAATCCTGGCTTTCAGAGCGTAGTGATCAGACCATGGCACCTTCATCGAAGGAGACATGATCACATCTATACCTACGCCAAAGATCAAATCCAGGGTGTGGCCTGCTTGATGTGTGGGGCCCAAAACAAACTGGGAGAGTCCTAGTGTTGCCATGGAAGACACCAGGTCCAGAGCCTGTGAGGAGGGAGTGGCATCAGCATGGATGATGAAGTCCCCCAATACCAATAGGTTAGGGAACTCCAAGGCCCAGCCTCCAATAGGCCTGAAAGGGTGGCTGCTGGTGCGCTAGGTTCCTCTCTGCTAGGTTCTACAACAGCATTGAGACTAAGCACCTGAGACTAAAGAGCAGGGGTCAGCAACCTAAGGCCCATGGGCCACAGAGGGTCGTTTAACTGGCCCCCGAGCCGCCCCCCAACTGAGGCGATCTCTCGGCGAGTCCTTGCATGCTGCACTAAACCAGTGGAGCACGGCGTGGGGACTCGCTTCCGCGGCACCTGAAATTGCGTCTGTGCATGTACAGACGCCGGGAATCGTGGCTGCGCAGATGCCAGAAATCGCAGGTGCGGGCGCAATCTAGCCCACAGAGGGATCTCCGCTGGAGTGAACTGGCCCAGGTGAGGTAAACCTTGCCGACCCCTGCTAAAGAGGATGGAGCGGGCAGTCAGGGACTAGCTATAAGGAGGCAGGTGCCCCAGTTCTTCCCCCAAAACACACAAGCCAAGTCTCTTACTGGTAAGTAAGCAAAACACATTTCTTCAGACAAGTAATGGTGCAGGCTGTGCTGCAAACTCAGAAGTTGTGGTTCAGCAGCTCAAGAGCAGGGCAAGATGTTCAGATCTGGACAGAGACAATACAGATGTCCCAACAAGGTTCCACACCCTGCCCACCAAGCTCTGAAAGATGAGACTTGCTTGCCTTGCTGGAATGTCAGTAATGCAAATGTGCGCTCCTATGGGGTGGGAGGGCCTGCTCCCATCAGCAAAGGAAGTGCTTGGTTCTGGGTGACAAGGTGCCACCCAGATTCCTGTTCAGTAGTTACAGCCTCCAGTTTTGCCTTCCCCTATTGGCTGATCCAAGCCCTCCCGAGCCTCTGTTGAGGCTCTTCACTCTGCAGGAAAGTCATAGGGTGACAGCCAACATCCCTGCTGCAACTTCCAAAGTGGTTGAAGTCAGGGAAGAAATCCCCCATCCTCCAACCCAGAGGTTCTCAGCATTCATCTCCCTGCCTCCCATTACTTCGTCCTCCTGCGTCAGATCCTGCCAATCCAAATGCAATCCTGACAGTACTGTGGGGTTCCTGACAGCAGGCAGAGGGGACTGGCTAAGATCGAGGTTGGTGGGGCAGGGCCCCATTCACCCGAACAGACCAGTCTCCACTCGGTACATAATTCCTTCTAGGAAAGGGAAAACAGGAAAGGTGAGGAGTGCTTTGTTTTGCTTTTGCATCAGGATGCCTTGTGGAATGTTGCAATGCAGGAAGTGTGTGTTTGTTCAATTAAATATATTTATTGACTTGTTTTCTTAGCCAAGATTGGCTCCCAAAGCTGCTTACAATATAAAATCTGCATAAATGACTGCTAGATCTGGTTATAACAATCCAATAATTGCCTGGTCAGGATTCTATGCTATGCAGTGCTATTCTCCAGTGTGTGTGCAATGTAAGGTAAGTAACCTAAGGCCTTAAGTTGCCCAGCTGGCCTCTGCATGTGGCTAGTGCCCATGGGACTGATAGGGCAGAAAGAAGGGAGGCCAACACTAGGTGGTGCCAGACCTACCGATAGGCAGAACAAGCTCTATAAGGGCAACACTGAGATGAAGAAAGAGGGAGCTGACAGGCATTGCTTCCCCCTGGCCTAGTTGTAAGAAATCAGGAAGGTAGGCGCTGCCTGTGGGTAGACTGAGGTTGGCAGGGCAGTGTCTGAGATGCAGGTATTTGAACCTGGGAACTTCTGAGTACAAAGCAAGTTCTCTACTGCTTAGCTATGACCATCTGTATACTCTGAGCTACATCCCATTCCTGGTTTTTGACCTATGAGCAAATCCACTGCTCACCCTGTGATGCCATTCACAATGGACACATTCCTCCATGAGAAGAGTTCTGGGTCTGCTACAACTGTCCTCAGAGTTTGCTCACCTTCCTTTAGTGTGCCTTGGCGTCCCACTTCATTGCATGGGGCAATGCTTTCTTTACTCCTAGAGTTCTGCAGAGATAAATTCATTAATGTCTGAGAGGTTCCTTTGACACCATGGTGATTAACAGGGTCTGCCCAGAATAGGCAGTAGATAACCATTCACCTGGCACAGCTGCCAATCAATCAGGATCCTCCTTACATAACAACTGGTGCTTCTATTAACTGCTAGATGAGCATTCTGTTCTTTATCTCATCGGCCGACAGTCAGTCTTCATCCATCCACAGCTTGCTGTCAAATCCCTTTATGCCAGCAGTGAAACATTGAGAAGCAGTACAACACCGGGGTGGGTGGATGGGGGATCTAGAGAAAGTCTGGAAAAAGATTTCCCTGCAAATTAAAATATTGTTGAAGATTCAACTCTGTATTTAAAATATAACTGGGAAAGGCTGATGCTCTATAGAAGGCTTGAAGAACCGGTGGCCTTCCAAATGCTGTCACACTACAACTCCCATCAGTCTCAACCAACACGGCTAGTAGTTGAATAAGATGTTTCACACCAGCTGCAAAGAGAAGCCCAATGTTCATCAGCCTTGAGTCCTTAGATGTTGCTATCCTACAACTCCATCAGTCCCAACCATCTTAGGCAATCAATAGAGATGGATGAAAGCCATAGTTCAACCAAAGGGGTAGCCCACACATGCACACACCCATTTACAGATGTTCCAAAGAAGGTGCAACTGTCAGGGGTAAGGCCAGTGGGCTATTGACAACAGGGCACACAGTGTTGGTGGCGAACCAGCAAGACATACTTATGGGGGCAACAGGGTGCATAACATGGGGATGAAGTCAGTGGGGTGGTCAATATGTGGATGAGAAGCCATGAAGAGTGACCTTGCAGCCTAGCCTACAAGGTTGTTGTGAGGATAAAAGGGAGTGCCATATAGGCCACCCTGAGCTTCTTGGAGTAAAGCTGCTGTAAAGACGCGTCACATAACCCATAACCCATAAATAAAGCCAAGGAACAATAAGTGACCGCAGCTAGCTGTATCTTAAGTCAAGTTGTGAGTAGGAACTGTATGCTGCTTGGGAACATAAGAAGTGAGGTACATAAGAGAAGAACAACCTGCAATGCTCTCGAGGCAGTTGGACTCCAACACCCACCATTCCTGGCCATTGTTCACACTGGTTGGGGCTGATGGGAGTTGGAGTCCAACAACATCTGCAGGACCACAGACTCCTCATGCCGGATGCAAGGGGTTACAGTGAGTCAGGTGGAAAAGCCACCTACTCCAACATTATGTTGTGACAATCAGATGCCTGTCGGGAGGTGACAAGCAGGGCTTGAAAGCAACAGCTCTCCCCTGTCATTTCTCTCCAGCAACTATCAATCAACAGTAGGGTTGCCAGACCTCCAGGTCAGACCTGAAGTCTCCAGGTTTGCCTGACCCCCTCCAGGTGGCAGGTGAAGAGCTTGACTCTCCAGGTGGGCAGAAGTGTCTTTAGTAATATTTAAAAATAAGAAAAAGACAGTGTGTTCAGCTTGCAAGCTTCATCCAGGCAGGAGCTGCCTGCAAATTATAGCATAGGCACTCTGCCCTCCTCCCCTCCCCTCTCCCTATTAACCTCCACCTCCAGGGCCTGCCTCCATAGCATCACTAGGGGCCACCCCCTAGGTGTCAGGTTTAGGCCCTGTAACCTCATAGTCTGGGATGCTCCTCACCTGGTAACCCTATTCAGGCAGTATACTGCTTCTGAAGCTGGAGGTTCTGTTCGTGGAAAACAGCCATTTTGTAATCCACAAGTTTAAAAAAATGAAGCAAAGCCTTTCCAGTCCCTGAAGTGACTCTTGTACAAAGCCCCACATTTTGTGCAAGGAGCACTGCGCTGGATTCCAGGAGCACTATGTGTAGGTGGGGAGGCTTTGGCTAAATGAACTAGGAGGCGAAAGAAATTATGAGATTGCCCGACACCTTAAGAGGCGTTAAATGAGGATTCGGGGATAAGCCGTGGATTAGGGAAAGTGCTTCTTTAAGCACAATGTAATTTTTTTATTAGGAAGTTCATGCATGCCTAATAAAAAGAAAAATCAATTGATCTTAAAGCCTTGCTTTATTTTCTGAATGGCGGTCTTTCTCCAGCTCCATTGTTTGCTTGTGAATGCAGCTCCAGAGCCTTAATAGCAGCTTTTCAACTTAGGCTGGGGAAGCAAAACAGTTGATCTTGAGTCTCTCCTGCACAGACCAGGAAGCCTTTAGTTAATCAGGGACTGGGGTGGGAAGGGTTTTTTGTTTTTTTAAGTCGGCTTAAACGCGGAATATAATGAGTGCAGAGCCTCTGTAGAAAAGATGAGGAGAGGAGGGAAACCAAAAAAACAGTTCTCCCTCTTTCCCCTTGGGCATTTCAAGCAACATGTAGCCTGGGCATAGCTCAGGTGGTAGAGCATAAGACTCTTAATCTCAGGGTCCTGGGTTCAAGCCCCGTGTTGGGTGAAAGGTTCCTGCATTGCAAGGGGTTGGAATAGATGACCCTCGTAGTCCCTTCCAACTCTGCTGTTCCATGATTCTGTGTTCAGTTGGGGATCTCCTAGGCACCATCCAATAGGGTCTAGTTTGCAGAGCAGGCTGGTCCAGTAGGGCCAATGGGGCACTGCCACACCAACCTCAATCTTCCTTCTGTCTGCCCCCAGCTGCCTGTCTTCTTATTGCCTCTCAGCCTCCTCTTTAGCCTTAGTGTTGCCCCTTACAGAACTCAGCAGGGAGGAAGGGGGTGGGGACAAATCTAGAGCTCCACCTGTCATTGGCTCTGGCTCTGCCTGCTGTTGGGGCTTCCTGCCTTCCTCCCCACCAGTCTCAATAGGTACCAGTCACTGCTGCTAGTTTGTAATGTCCTTCTTAGCATGTGGTACCCAAAACAGGAAGCTAAATACATCTCCTCGGGGTTGAGGATTCCAATGCCTGACTATAGGGAAGGAGAAGGTCCTCTTCCACATTTCCGCCAACTGAGCCTCAGGTAAAGGCAGGGCACAGGGCCGGCCCTACCATTAGGTAGAGTCGGGTGCCCACCGCAGGAAGCAGATACTAAGTATTCTGGAAGCCACACGTCATGCTGGTTATGGAGAGCAGGAGTCATTGTTTCCCAGCAACTCCAGCTGGAGACAAGATTGCTGTTAAACAATGATCTCCCCACATCATGAGTACTTGCCAGGGCGATGTCATTCTGCCGTTTTAGTCACGCCGTGCAGCTGCATTCAAGGGTTCTTTAATTAAAATAAAATCACAATCAAGCCTGAGCAATTTCCAGCCTGACAGCCTAATATCAGGCTGATCTTAAAAAGAATCACAGGAGGAGTCAGGCCCCTTGCAGTGCCTGCTGGGAAATAGATGGCAAAATATGATGGGGAGGGTGTCTACCCTTTTCACAGCTTATCGCTGGAAATAAAACAAAACTATTCACACATACAAGAAAAATTCATAGCTGCTTTTCATCTTACCACAGCTAAGTGCAGGCTCTGTATGTGGCAGCAGAGACGACAATGCCTGTCATCATCCTCTGTCAGAGGATAAAGCTCATAACTTTAAATCGTTCCCTCTATGTCCAATCATCAGGCCGCGAGTGCTGTTCTTTATAGGTAGGATGAATGACGTCACCCATTCACAAGAGGGAGTTATTAGCAGGCTTGAAGGGAACCCCAGCTTCTGCAGGACAAGAAAACATATTTCACAAAATAAGATCTAAGGGACAAAACATGCATGCATGGAGAGCCAAAAATTCCAGTGATGACTGGGTGTGTTCAGCTGGCTTGTAATGAGAAGTGATTGTTGGAGATAACAATGGAAACCTTGAGGAGAAGGGGATGGAATGGGATAGCCTGTTAGAGGGCATGGCTGGCTGGCTGGCCAGAACACTGTGTGGAGCATTTCATGCTGCCACATTTTGCTACATGACTCACTTGTAAACTCCCCCACTGCAAGTGGTTTAAAACTATAGAATCTAGTTTGTTTTGTCATGGCTTCTGTTGGAAGATTCCTTGTAACCATCATTCAGGAAGAGAGTTAGGAACGTAGGAAGGGCCAAGGAGGCCAAGGACCCATCTAGTCCAGCATTCTGCTCTCATGGTGGCCACACAGATGCCTGTGGGAAACCCACAGGGAGTTCAGAAGCATTGCTGCCTCCAACTGTGGAGGCAGAGCATAGCCACCGGGCTGGTAGCCACTGATTGCGTTATCCTCCATGAATTTGTTCAACCTTCTCTTAAAGCCACCCATGCCTCTGTAGTTCCAGTTTAACTATACATTGCACAAAGTGCTTTCTTCTATCCATTCTGAATCTGCCACCATCCAGCTTCATTGCATGTCCACAAATTCTAGTGCTTGTTTGAGATATCTCAAGGCCCTTTAGCAGAACAAAATTCCCAGGGCTTCTCGGTAATGGAATCCTGACAGCAAACCAGACCTGAAAGTGGTTTAAATGTGTAGCATAGGCATGCCTTGAGGGCCATGTGGGAATTAACTTCTAGGGCCTGTTGTTGTTGTTTAGTCATTTAGTCATGTCTGACTCTTCATGACCCCATGGACCAGAGCATACCAGGCACTCCTGTCTTCCACTGCCTCCCGCAGTGTGGTCAAACTCATGTTAGTAGCTTTTAGAACACTGTCCAACCATCTTGTCCTCTGTTGTCCCCTTCTCCTTGTGCCCTCAATCTTTCCCAACATCAGGGTCTTTTCCAGGGAGTCTCCTCTTCTCATGAGGTGGCCAAAGTACTGGAGTCTCAGCTTCACGATCTGTCCTTCCAGTGAGTCCTCAGGGCTGATTTCCTTAAGAATGGATAGGTTTGATCTTCTGGCAGTCCATGGGACTCTCAAGAGTCTCCTCCAGCACCATAATTCAAAAGCATCAATTCTTCGGCGATCAGCCCTCACTTCCATACATCACTACTGGGAAAACCATAGCTTTAACGATACGGACCTTTGTCGGCAAGGTGATGTCTCTGCTTTCTAAGATGCTGTCTAGGTTTGTCATTGCTTTTCTCCCAAGAAGCAGGCATCTTTTAATTTCGTGACTGCTGTCACCATCTGCAGTGATCATGGAGCCCAAGAAAGTAAAATCTTTCACTGCCTCCATTTCATCCCCTTCTATTTGCCACGAGGTGATGGGACCAGTGCCCATGGGCCTAGGTTCTAGCAATTCAGGCCAGCTGCACACCGGATTCAGCTCTGCGACTTAACATCTCATCTCTCACTCCCTGTAGGCACATTCTAGAAATCTAGCATGAGCAAAGAACATAAACCCAAAAGTCCCCAGCATCAGCTCTTCTCTGAGCTCGGTGATTGACGCTGGGAGCGCCTCGTTCAAATGGCACATTATATTTATCACTACTGTGTTAAGTATAGTGCTGCTTTTATTTTTGCCGTTCCAAAAAAGCTGTGCGCCTTCCAACTTCAGAGCTTTGTCAGCACAAATGAAGCCATGCTAATCAAAAGGAAAGAAGAGGGAATCTACATGCTCTGAATGGCTTTTGGTTCATCTTCAAGTTCATTCTCCTGCATGCGGTTGTTTATTTGTTTCATTTTTCTTTGGGCCTTTAAGCTTAAAGATGATAGGGTTTTTTTTGGGGGGGTGAAATAAATTAAACCATTCACATTGCACCGTGCATGCGTGTTTTGATGTCTTCACAGTCTTCTTCAACATATTGTTGTTACAAGCCACTTCAACCTCTGAGCGGTGAGAGACTCCAGGTTCAGTTTCCATCAGAATGAAGGTAAGCAGAGACTGTGGTGTCTTTGAGATATGTGGTTTTATCTGCACATATACACAATCTGAACATAGGATGGAGGCTCACAGCATTGACACCCCAGCAGAACTTGCTTTTCCATTAGGATTCCAGAGTCCCAGTTTAGGTTCAGCACAAAGCAAGACATTTATCTGTTTCTCTAGCTGCTAGCCTGCTTACTGCTCACTCACACACAACTCTCACCTCTGGCTATTGTTCTCCTACATAGCACCCAGTGGGGGGTGGGGGGAGGCCCTCCCATAGGCTTCCATGGCACAGAGCAACTTCTCTGGTTATGCTAAATCATGGTACTTAACTTGACAGCCAAAGCCATTTCTTTGACAAAGGAAGTGGTTGGCAAGCTTCTTCTTATGCATTCTACCCTTGCAGATACAGAACTGCAGGTTCTGGAAGGAGACGCAGGGTTTCATCCAGACTGGGGCCCCAGCTCATAGCAGTATTTTATACTTCTGAATAGCAGCTTGCAACCTTCTCAGTGCCAGGAGTAGGGGTGAGGTTCATTTGGATGACCCTGATTTCAACTATGAACTGAATGTGAACCAAACCAGACAAACCTGAACTGGAATCCGTTCCTTTTGGAGGCATGTGGAACTAGAACTAGCTCCTTTTTAAAATTAGCTTTCCAAACTCTGCTTACTTCAGAGGGAAGTCTTCACATGCAACACTCTGGATTTTCGTACTTTTCCTCCATCTGCGTGCTGTGCTCTGGCCACCCTTGCATAACCCAAGACCGATAAATGGATTTACACCACCAATTAGTGTCACTATTTCTGTCAGGGATTATTCAGTTTTTAAATGTCAAGGAGTCCAGATCTTGCTTTCTTTTTATCCCTCTGCTACCTGCGGTTGAAGTCAAAGAATGAATGTACTGATTTGAGTAGTGGAGCAGGGAAGGAGGAAGGGGGTTTTCAGGCCTCTGAACAAATGATATCCTTGCTCCCTAGCAGGCCATCAGTGCATCCAGACTGAGTGCCACACAGCCTGCTGTGTCCCTACTAAACTAGCCTGCTCCCTAAAGGAGAATGCTATCCCATCACCAGGGTTGAAATAAGATTCTGGCTGTGTAGACACTCTGCATCCACTGTGCTCCCACTGCTGGTCTGAGATGTATACTATAGCGTACATTTGATATTAGCTACAATCAAAATCTATTCAGTTGTATCTTAGGAAATACTGCATTTTGGTGCATTTTTTACCCCAAACCAGCTTTGATCTGAACTGTGGAAAAGTATGATCTAGCTGTATTTTAAGCCTGTAATGTGTATGCAGTTTGGTTGGCTTTTGTACATGGGGCGGGCAGTTGCCTCAGGCTGCAAAATGTCTTGTACCCTGTTCAGACTGCACAAGACACAAGACAAAATGCTCCTTGATAGAAAACAATAAAAGGAAGTCTTTACAAAGTGCATTGAAAAGTAAAATATAATGGAGAAGGGTTTCCAGTCTTGCCTTCTCTCTAACAAGCTAGTATTCTATATGTAGAATTTATTCTGGTGTGTGTTTCATTACATGAGCTTCGACCTGAAGTGACTTCAGTGACAATCAGATCTACAATTAGATTATAGCCTTGTGTGTGTACACACAGTAGAGAAAGAGAATTAGTAGATTTGACTCTTTTGTGCTTGAGTTCCCATCCTCTTTCTACATTTTTGCTGTCTCAAGAAGACATGGGTGACAACCTACCCCGCACCCCCATAATATATACATGGAGAAATTCAAGCAAGACCTTTTCTCCTTTGATGTAAGGGAACCCACTGTGATGTAAATTGAGAATGCCTATAACCAAGAATGCAGTTTGAAGACTTGGTCATTCCAAGGTTACCTTTACAGGAGAAGCACAAGTCCGTAACAGGTACATTTTAGGCTCTGGCACGCAACCAGATGAATTTGCTGTCTGAAATGCCTGCTTTGTGATAGGACTATCTTTGGTAGGAAGCCATCCACCACAGTAATGGGGTTTAACACCTAGATCTACCTTCACTAACCTGGTGCCGACGTTTTGGATGATTAACCCAGCCGGCACAGCTGGTAGGAGCTATAGCCCAAACCACAGGCCATTAGCCTGATCCAACAGGCTCTTCCTACATTCTTACTTTAAGGTAAGGAACCATGCAAACAATTTCTCCTCACCTGCCACCTGAAGAGCTATTATCCCGAGAAACCTTTGCAAAGTGAGCTCTGAAATGGCTCACAGGTGCATCATTTGTCAGGACGTAACTGGATTACAGCAGTTGCCTTCCTAATCAAGGTTGCCCGCTGGGCATCGTTGAATTTCCTCTGACAGGTTAGCTGATCAAATCAGGGTTTGGTGCTGCTGAACTCAGTAGCTGCTTCACAGGGGTTAGGTGAGTCCCAGCAGGCAAGGGACCATTGCTGCCTCCCTAGAATGTTGACTTTAAGGCTAGAAGTAGGAGAAACAGACAGGTGGCCAGCAGAAGGGACAAGGGGTTTTAGCACAAAGATTTCAGAGATTTGAACGCTTCCTGGTCCCATTGCAGCTAATCTTGTTACTTGGGGCAGCTTCATTCAGTTCCAAGGTCTGGAGGGTGAAGAAAGAAGCCAATGGGCTCTGGGGTGCTACTGCCATCTAGAGGAAGAAGTCAAGCATTGTGGTGGAAATGGTTGCCCTTGCTGCCAGGTTGGCTTGGTTTCATATTCTGTTCTTGTGGGTAGGGAGAGGTGGGGCAGGGGGAAGGAAAGAGAGGATATTTGGTCCCTGCTTTTCCAAACCTTTGCTTTGCTTCTGGGTTCTCCATGAACTGAACAAAAGCAGCTTTTTCAAATTTGCTTGGGTCTCTGATAACATGTATGGTTAGCAACAAAACATTGCAGCCCGGAGTGTTAGCATAAGAAGATCCTGGTGGATCCGTCTCCTCTGCTCCTATGGCCCTGGCAGAGATGGAGCAGATCAGAGATCCAACTAGAGAGCAATTCTAAAACAGTTTCACTGGCATCCAGTTCACTTCCAGGCCCAATTTAAGGTGCTCACACTATTGCGTAAAGCCCTAAATGACTTGGGTCCCAAATATCTGAGAGACTGCTTCCTTCCCTACAGACCCTCTTGGGTGTGGAGTTGTGGAATTCCCTCCCCAAAGATGTGCACCTGGGACCTTCACTATGCAATTTTCAGTGAATGCAGAATACTTACCTCTTTACCCTGATTTTTTGATGACTGAGACATGTGTTTTCAGAACCCAACCTATTCTGGCAACTGCCACTGGTTTTCACTGGTTTTAATACTGAATTTCAAACTGTTAGAACCTGCCCTGGGGCCTGCTCATGAAGGACAGGTAATAAGTTTAATAAATAACAGCAACAGCAACAACCAGGAACTCAGGCAGGTAGTGTGGTAACCTCCACTTCTGCAACAGAGATGCCCAGATCCAGAGGCTCCTCAGAATCACTGGGGGTTTGGAAGATAAGGCTCTCAATAGCTACTAGCCATCATGGTTGTGTTCTGCCTTCTCTGATGGAGTCGGTATGCCTCTGAACACCAGTCCCTGGGTAGCACAAGTAGGAAGAGCGCTGTTGCACTCAGGTCCTGCTTACAGGTTTCCCACTAGCATCTGGTTGGCCACTGTGAGAACAAGATGCTGGACTAAACGGGCCTTTGGCATGATGCAGCAGAGATCTTATGTTTCGGGTCCAGGTCTGGGAGAGCTGAAGCCTTACAGACTCTGAAACTGCTATGAGAGAGAGAGGGAGAGGACTCGTCCCCATTTCCACTTGTCCCGTGCCCAGAAAGCACGGGTCTGAGCAGTTTTGCCTTTGCCCCAGTGCTTTTCCCCTAGAAAACCCACTCTTTATTGCTGAATTGGAACAAATGGCAGTCTGCAGAAAACCTGGTTGCCATTTGTTCAGATTCAGCGCTGAACCATGGGCTTTCCTGGGGGAAAGCAGTAGGGGAAATGGAAGTGTGGATGTGGGGGGGGCAGAATGTTCACCTGGGGAAAGGAGAGCGAAATTCTAAAGGCAGACTGCAAACCTGCACAGAGACCAGCCTGAAGCTTCGCTGCCCACACCATAGATGAATGAGTCCTTAAAATGGTGTGCGCGCTCTCTCTCTCTATATATATATATCCATCCCCAATGTCATATTGGCAACATTTTGCTTTCAGGACATGAACAGGCAGGAATTACTTGAATCAGTCAATGAGCATGATAAATCATGGCTTCATAATTAACAATAATGGTTATTAGCCAGGCAAAGCAGAAAGGAGCAAACAGGCTCATTTATCCTCCCGGCCAGGCGGTTCTGCTGGGGGAGGAGTGCGGGGGGGGGGAGACTAATGAAGCCATGAAATGCTGTTTGTGCTTGGAGAGTCGTGCACCTCCGCCTTTCTCAATGAATGAATGAAAGAAAGAAAGAAAGAAAGAAAGAAAGAAAGAAAGCCTCCCATAAGAACGTAAACAAGATTTGTGTGTCCTTTTTAAAAAAAATAATAATAATTGTAGCTTCAAGAGATGAAAATGCTCTTAATCACGGGAAATTGTGCTTATTAAAAAGAGAGAGAGCGAGAGAGAGAAACATTAACCAAAAAAAAACCATAAATTGTCTGTCAGTACTCATTTTCAAACACATACATTTGGACCAATATGCAAGAGATTCTCATTTTGCCAGGGTAATTAGGTCTTTAACCATTTCAGTGGGGAAGAGAAGCAGATGGCAGATGGAAGGGGCACATGATGAGTGGTGTCCTGCTTTTTACACGCAGTGATCCTGATAAATGCATGCCACAAGTCGTAAAATGGGAGGGAGGAGGCTGGAAATAAGAGAAACTGGGGTGGGGGATGCAATTCATCAAGCATCTCAGTTCTTCCTACATGTCACTCAAAGTAGAACCACTGGAATTAATAGACATACCTTAATCCTAATGGGTTTAGTCTGAACAGGACTAGCATGGGATACAACCATGGCAGAGACCCATAGGATGAAGTCGTGCCACCAAGGCAGAGGTCAAGAGCTGCACTCAGCAGAAGGCCCAGGAGCAGTGCCAAAGGCAGCAGGGCTAGCTCACCACTTTTTGAAGCAAGTGAAATGTATACCCCGCTAGTGGTGTAGCATGGGTTACCAGTGCCCAGGTCCACACAGAAGGGTGGGAGGGAGGGGAAACGGACAGAGTACGCATACACATTCAACTGCCTAACAGTGTTTGCGTAACTCAGGAGATCACAGCCACAGAGATACGAAAAGAAGAGTTGATTTGTTGTATGGAGAGGTTACTTCCTGGTTTGCAGGGAGAAGACATTTTCAACAGAGCCCAATGACGGAAACATGCAGTTATATTGAGGCAGCAAAAGGTATTGAAATGTTGCACCCCTAATAATTTTGTGCCCAGGGCAACTGCCCCTGTGGCCCCCCTCCCACACTATGCCACTGTACCCCACTTTTCATTACAGCTCTCAAGGCAGCATACAGAAAAGCAAAGAAAAAACCTACAGATGTACCAAATTTAGAACATAGATTAAGAGAAGTGTCTTAACCTTTGGCCCTCCTGATGCTTGCTGGGCTATAACTCCCCTCATTCCTGATCATTGGCCGTGCTGACTGGGGCTGGTAAAAGTTACCAAAGCTGAAGGGCCACAGGATCCTTCCTATCATTCCAATGAGTGTGGGAGCTGTAAGACCATTAAGTCCAGAGTCTAAAATAATGCCATTGCACCACTAATAAGATGTTTCCAAGACTTAGACTGCGTGCACGTCTTGCACTGAAAGCACATATAAAGCATATAACTTCCCCAAAGAATCCTGAGGACTGTAGTTTACCCTTCACAGAGCTACAATTCCCAGCTCCACAATTCTTTGGCAGTTTTCAAATGGGTTCTCACCGACCACAAGCATTCGTGTAACAGGGACAAAACCAGCAGCGGAAGATTAATCAGAACTGGCACAAGACACTGGGCGGCCATTGATTTTTTTGTTTTAAAAGTCTTCATGTAATATGATCTGAATACAGATTTATTCCGCTCAATATTTATTATTATCCCCACGCCTTGCTCTGCGAGTGCATTGAAAAGTGGGCAGGAAGATTGTCTAGATCAAAGCACTATATGAATATTAATTGCATCACTCAATGCCTTGTTGAGTGAATATTTTAATTATTACCTCCAGTTTAATGCAGTGAACCTAGACAAGGACATACAGTCAGAAGCCTGTGCCGTGATCCGGTAAGGAAGTTCTATGTACACAAGCAGGTTTATTTGTATGCAGCAGATCCACATTGCAGTGCTCATTTGGGCCCCATGAAACCACCTGAATCAAACAACTCTCTCCTTGACCTCTCTCCCAATACAATTCTAGGTGGTGGAGGCATTGCCCCACCAATCTCAGTCTGCCCTCCCCCAGCTCCCACCTGCATGCCTCATTACTTACAACCAGCCCAGGTAGTAGTACTACCTGCCAGCTTCCTTCTCCTTAGTTTCAGTGTTGTCCTTGCAAGGAAGAGGATGGAGACAAAACTAGAATCAGTTGGCTCTTCCTACCATTGACTAAGGCTCCTCTTACTCTTTGGGCTTCCTTCATTCCATCCCACCAGTATCTCTGGGCACCAGCTATCACCTGTTGTAGGAATGGGGAAGGAAATTCAGCAAGTTCGTATTTTGAAGTGGAATTTGATCCACATTTCCTGGGGTTAGGTGTGGATAAGATATGAATCCACACTCTGTCCAAGGCCCCCTGTGCCCTATACCTAATCCAAAAACGACAACACTAAAGGAGGGCCCTAGCAGGAGCTGGGGGGAGCCATGGGGTGGCTCCCCTGAGCGATCAGGGAGAAACAGACACGGAGGCAAGCAAGAGCAACAGGGAGGAGCACTCAGCACCCAGGTCACAGGATGGGGTGTCTTGCAATGATCTGGAAGACCCGAAGAAGGAGGAAGCTAGTGGAGGCTGGAGAGTGAGCACTGAACAGGAGGAGGAGCTGCTAGCAGAAGCCTATAGGGATGGAGGAGAGCCCTCCATGCCTTCTTCCCCACTGCCACTGTCACCTTGAACACATCGGCCAGGCAAGCTAAGTTGTCAGAGGAAGGAGCAGTGGACACTGAGGTCAAGGGACACCAAGTCAAAGGAGGAGAGAAGATGGATTAGGCATGAGAGCGATGTTGGGTAGGGCTGCCATACATCCAGAATTTCCTGGACAATGCTGGGATTTGGCTGCCAAAAGTCACGTCTGGGCAGAATTTTCTTCAGCTGGTTCAAATGTCCAGGAAAACCCGAACGTATGGCAACCTGATTTTTTTTAAAAAAAACTTGCTCAAGAACTTGGGGGGGGGTGCAAAATAACAAAAGCTCAAAAACTTTTGTGTCCAGATTTCCACTTTTCTGAAATATGGCAACCTTAATGTTGGGTCAAGAGGAGAGAGATGGCGGGTCAAGACGGGTAGCATTGAATCAACAGGAGGGAAGGGAAAGGCTGCAGGCTGCCAAGTCGGATCAGGGTCTGTGGGGGTTGAAATGTGGAGGTTGAACCACTATTGGGGGGTGTTTGGCCTGATTGCATCTGAATCCCCCTCCCCAGACCTCGGTGCCAAACACTGACCACAATACACTCCTACTCAATGCTGTAGGTGGTCCAAGTGCTGCTGACTCTTTTTATTATTATTTTACAGTTGCACCTTCCAGTTGTTGCTGGTCTGCAGCTCCCACCATCCTGCATGCAGCCCAGCAACATCTGGAGGGCCACAAGTTTCCCACCCCCATTTCATAGATACTAACTACCCGAAGCAGCTACTGTGCAGGGCTTCTGTCACACACATTGAAGGTATTACTGCAGTTCACCCAAGGAATGGCAGGTCCTGATGACATGCTGGCTGTCACTCTCAAATAGATTGTATTGGGGGGGGTGACTGCTTCCATGGCCACGTTTCTAGTTTTTACTATATCAATACTCTTGTTGTGAACCACCGATATATAAATGTTTCTGTCTTCCTATATACATAAAATGTAAGGCTATCATCACGCTGCAGTTTTGTATGGCCACCAATCAGTTACCATGCTAACAGGCTACAGGCAAGCAGGCAGGCAGGCAAGTGAGCCTGCAGAGCAGGTAGCAGGCAATCCAGGTGACTTGTTCAGTGGAAGTGCGGAGGTACTTCACAGAGCAGTTTGGCAAACAGCTCTGTGACTCACCTCTGCTCCTCCATTAAATGCTGATACAGCAAGGTTCAACTAGGGGGGCACTTCAGGAAACAGTTCTCTGTTTTCTTATGGAGGGAAGAGAGGGGCAAGCTGTGGGGGGGGGATAAGCACAGAGGTGGATGAGGGATAAAATGAGGGAGTTGGTATAAAGGCAGGAGTTGGCCAGATGTGGGGGGAGGTTGGTAGGTAGCTGGGGTTGACAATTGGAGTGAGCAGGGGCAGCAGCCCTTAGTAAATAAGCAAAATATTTGAACACGTAGACAGAGGGTGCCACTTACACTATAAACTAAAGAAGAAACCTTCTAAGACAGAGGTGGAAAAACCTTATCCAGCCCCAGGAGCACATTCTCTTCTGGGCAACCTTCCAAGGGCCATTTGTCTATGGTGGGAGGTTCCAGAGGCAAAAGTGGGTGGAGCAATGGTGTTATTTTTAGCTTTGTGCTGAAGGCTAACTTATTCACACATGGACACGCATTTCTCTATCCTTCATCTAGACAAGCAAGAGCCATTGTCAAGCTCTGGTGCCGCTTGCTGACGTGATAGCTCAGTTGGTTAGAGTGTGGTGCTGATAATACCAAGGTTGCAGGTTCGATCCCCATAAGGGACAGCTGCATATTCCTGCATCGCAGGGGGTTGGATTAGATGATCCTCAGGGTCCCTTCCAACTCTACAATTCTATGATTAATGGGCACTGAGTGACCACAAGAGTTTAACAGAATCCGGGATGTTGTAAAAGGGCTCTCAAAGACAATCTGCCTCCAAATGTGTATTAAAGAAAAGAAGGGTGTCTTTTGTTCATGTCAGAATACAAAACCTTTGCCCTAGGAACTGGAATTTGTGTGCAGCCCCAGCGTGTAGGGGGAAGAAATGCATAGAAATGTGATTTTTCCCCCAAAAAAGGGGGAGTCGTTTTATTTTTTTTCCAGACGGCCAGCTCCTTGGCATAGCATGTGGTTAGGTTCCTCCAAGGGTGGGCTTGAAAGGCTCAGCGCAGGCCTTCTTCCAGCTACCTTGCATATGCGCTCCAATCATTATCAGACAAACCTGAATGACTTTACCAAATCATTAAGCCCTGCAGCACTGCTTGAAGGCAGGGGTGTATTATCTGCATCTTTCAAAGAAGTGAATTGTGCCCAGAAGGACAAAACTGATTTCTTCTTCTTCTTTTTCCCTCCTCCTCGCCTTCCCCCATGCCAAAAAAAAAAGCCTCACCACTGTAATTTAAGAACCTGGGTGTAGTGGCCACATTTCAGAAATGCTCAGCATGGCAATTTGGCCGTAAATGTCGCAACGGGAGCTTTCAGGTGCTGCATATTCGTCACAAAATGCCTAGCGTGCTTCCAGATGCTTAAATGGAAGCAGAATGCCTTAGGAAAAGCAGTTGCTCCATTGTGAGTGCAGAGGGATGGTAAAAACAAGTCCTTGCAGCGGCTGGCAAGATATGAGTTAGCAACTGAGCGGCAGCAGGAGGAACCTGCCACATTACAATCCTTTGTAATACTTACAGACGCCATCTCCAAATTCTATTTGTTTTTAAAAGTGCAGCTAACCTGCTTCTAAATATATCCAGCCCTTAGTGGTTATCTGTGACTGAAAGTTGCATCATCCTTCAATTTTCATACACACATTCAGCTTCATTATTTCAGTCTTCCACCATATTTAGGGACTGAGGAGAAATTTGATCACAGTTCACAGTTTTAAAGGCAAACGTACCTGATTCACACTTTTGAAAACAATCCATGGACTAAGATTCGAGTGTGCAAATTAGGCAAAACAGCATACAATAATGTGTGTTTTAGAATAAATGTGTACTAATATGCTGACTAATTACCATAAAAATTTGCAAAATAACGTGGAGCACTGAACTTAAGATAGGAAGAATGAGAAAATGAGATCAGTAATTCAACTCAGGTCAGATCCCCCTATCACTAAACAATGAACCATTAGCCAACTGAAGGGGTTTGGGGGGCAAAGTTTGAAACTCCCATTGTTCTAGGGACATTTTGCAACAGGGAATTTCATTAACTCCAGCAGTTTCTGAGCTCCAGGCACAGTACTGTGCCTAAGATTTCAGATTAAAACTGCAGAGTGGAAGGAAAGGAGGATCTTTTTCTGCCTCCCCACTTCCAGCTGCTCTCTGAAGACTGGAGAAGAGGCCTTGTTAAGAATATTAGCAGGGTGGGCAGGGGGAGGACTAGACCATGTGAAAAATGAGTATAAGATTCATTTTCAGCTTTGTATTCCTGTTATAAAAAAGTGCGCCTAGACATTCCATTGTTGTGCCCGTAACCTAGGTTTAAAGTGCCATTTAGCTCCTAGCTTTCATATCTGAGTTTCTAACACTGGTTGGGAGGGCACTTCTCCCTTCAAACCCTGGGATCTTACTGACACCGATTGGTGTTTAGGGACCACAGCCACAGAAGCCCTGGAACAGCTGGCAGGTGTGGAGGGGACAGGGTCAATATGAACCGGGCAGCTTCAAAGAGCCACAAAACAGATATTCCGATTGGGCATGCTGAGAATGGTATTGTTATAGGAATTATAAGGTGTTATATAGAGAGAATAAATGTTCATAAATGTACAAGGCAAACACACATGCATAAGTATAGTGTCTGAAACAGTACAGGAGAAGCCATTTGACTCTCCCAAATTGACCTCAAATATTTCTCTGCAAGGAGGAAGGAAATGGGAAAAGCTTTCCAGATGTCTTTGGACTGTAGGGGCTTACAGCTCCCTTTGCAAATACACTCTGCCAAGTATCTGTTGCTATTGTTGTTTATTCATTTAGTCGTGTCCGACTCTTCGTGACCCCATGGACCAGAGCACGCCAGGCACTTATGTCTTCCACTGCCTCCCACAGTTTGGTCAAACTCATGCTGGTAGCTTCGAGAACACTGTCAAACCATCTCATCCTCTGTCGTCCCCTTTTCTCCTTGTGCCCTCAATCTTTCCCAGCATCAGGGACTTTTCCAGGGAGTCTTCTCCTCTCATGAGGTGGCCAAAGTATTGGAACCTCAGTTTCAGGATCTGTCCTTCCAGTGAGCACTCAGGGCTGATTTCCTTCAGAATGGATAGGTTTGATCTTCTTGCAGTCCATGGGACTCTCAAGAGTCTCCTCCAGCACCATAATTCAAAAGCATCAATTCTTCGGCAATCAGCCTTCTTTATGGTCCAGCTCTCACTTCTATACATCACTAAAGTATCTGTTACGCTGAGCAAACTATCAATATACTGTATGTAAGAGATTCAGGGACTAAAGTGTTTACCATCACAAAAGAATGGCCAGAGTGCCCAATCATTGAGCAATGATTGACCATTATCAGGTATCCTGACAGACAGGTTTTCTGCTGTAGGCTGCCCCCTGTGATGTATGTATCATGTTTTGGGGGGTGGTCTTGAGCTACAGGGGAGGCAATTTCAAAAGTCTATATAAGAGCTTGCACACCAATGTTCTGGGTTCCTCTCCTCCCTCCTTGCATGGGGGGAGTGGGGGACCCTGTTGCAACAGTTTAATAAAAATCAGGCTTACTAGCTGCTTTGCTTCTCAATATTCTCTGGTTGGCCTCTGTTATTTTCTCCTACTGATAGGGAACCCACTTAAGGACTCTATAGGGGCTCTTGGATACCCCATAAGGGAAAAAGAAACAGTTTGTTATAAGAAAAAACTGCTTCTTGCAGTGAAAACATGAGAGGGAGGCCATAACTGCCCTGTGCATTTCAAGCAGTATCATACCACTTTAAACGCTCATGGCTTTCCCCAAAGAATCCTGGGAAGTGTAGTTTGTTAAGGGTGCTGAGAGTTGTTAGGAAACTGTGAGAGTTGCCCTCACGGGGCTATAATTCTCCATAGCACAAGAGTATTTGCTGCAAGTGCAGATGTCCTTGGTTCAGTCCCCAGCATCTCCAGCAAGAGCTAAGGAAGCCTCTTGCCTGATACCCTGGAGGGCCACAGGCAATCCATGTAGACAATACTGAGCTTTACGGACCAATGGTCTAACTTGCTAGTCGATTGATTGGCTTCCGTCTGTCTCCGGAGACAACGGAGGGGTGTGCCTTTGGGGGTGAAGTCAAACTTGCTGGAGAGTCAAGGCGCCTGCTGTGGCTGGGAGAGACATGTTTTGTTGCAGCTGGGGCAGATGAAGGTGTCTGGTTCTGCTGCTGCAAATGCACCACGACATTTCTTCTCTCTGCACTCTTCCCAACTCTTGTCTGTCAGTCGTCGTTTCTGTCAGCTCTTCATTTTTCCAACCATAGTTCACCATATTTCTGCCTCAGTTTGCAATTAAGTCCATATGAAAAATTTCCCTAATTTCTCCTAATTTACACATTTTATATGCTGTTGCCTAATATATACATTATTGCAATCAATTTAATAGAATGCATTTGTGTATGTCATTTTCACTTATAAGCACATTTATGCATTTTTATGCACACTTTCTTCAAATCTATACATTGTTGAATACAATCTTAATTGGAGAACTGCATTGAAATTAAAGATTGTACAAGTACATTCCAAAATTCAAAGAAATGATGGTTTTTAAGGACAGTCGCATTGTGGTTCGCACATTGTTTGGGGAAGTGCCAATTTTGAATGTTTCTTTCAAAATGTTAAGTGAACTGAATTTCTCTCCCATCTCAACTTGCTGCAGGACAGGTTTTTATTTATTTTATTTTATTTTATTTAGAATTAGCAGATTAGACTTGGCAGTGACTATTGATGCAATTTTGTCTCAGACCTGAGTTCCAATCTAAAATACCTTAGCTTGCCATGCCCTAAATTAAGTGTTGCATAGTACCACCATCCAAACTACTTTTATTATTATTTTTTAAAACTTTTAAAAAGAAGACTCTGGAAAAAAATAAACTGCAAAACATTGTCTCTTTGTAGAGCTTCCAGGATGAAACCTTCCTTAGAGGTCAGGAGATACGTTTAAGCACCAAACAGGCAGGGAACTTATCTCTGGCGAGCAGAGGGAGCTGAGCGTTAGATCTCTGAGCCATGCTTGGCAGAGGAGCCGCTGCCTGGTAAGAAACTGGCTGAGTCCTCTGCAAGCTTGTACCATTGAAAGGAATTGTGTTGCTCTTGAATGCCGAACAGAACCAGAGGGATTTGGATTTACAATTCAAATTGTTAATTAACCTTTGAGAAGCTAATATAGAGTTCTCAAAGCACTTTTGTAAAAACAAAAACAAAAAAACACCCTCGGATGCATTTAACATACCAACAGGTTGTTCTCCTGACCCATTTCTGGATTTACATGGTATAATTTGTCACTTGCAACCAGAAAACTCTAGATCACTTGCTTGGTGATAACTCTGGAGACAGGGTGCTTTGCTGCACAGCCTGAGCCTGTTCTGACTTTCCTCCTAGGAGCTCAAAGGAGCAGAGGAACAAAGGAAGCTGCCTTGCTGAATCATGGAGGGCTAACAATGGCTACTAGCCATGATGCCTCCGCACAACCTCCACAGTTGGAGGCAGCAATGCTTCCGAATACAAGTTTCAGGAAACCACAGGAAGCAAGAATGCTCCTGGGCTCATGTTCTGCTCGCTGGTTTCCCACAGGCATCTGGTTGGCCACTGGGAGAGCAGGATGCTGGACTAGATGGGCCATTGGCCATATCTAGCTCAGTATTGGGACACGGGTGGCACTGTAGTCTAAACCACAGAGCCTAGGGCTTGCCGATCAGAAGGCTGGCGGTTCGAATCCCCACGATGGGGTGAGCTCCCATTGTTTCGGTCCCTGCTCCTGCCCACCTAGGAGTTCAAAAGCATGTCAAGTGCAAGTAAATAAGTACCACTCCAGTGGGAAGGTAAATGGCGTTTCCGTGCGCTACTCTGGTTCGCCAGAAGCGGCTTTGCCATGCTGGACACATGACCCGGAAGCTGTCTGTGGACAAATGCCGGCTCCCTCGGCCTACAGAGCGAGATGAGCTCTGCAACCCAAGTCGTCCGCAACTGGACCTAATGGTCAAGGGTACTTTTACTTTTTTAGCTCAGTATTGCCTACACTGACTGGCAGTAGCCCTCCAATGTTTTAGGCAAGAGTCGCTTCCCAGTCCTACCTGGAGATGCCAGGGATTGAACTCAGGACCTTCAGCACGCAAGGTAGATGAACTGATGAGCTACAGCTCTTCCCCATTTGTGGGACATCACAGGAACCCTGTGAAGTAGCTTAGGCTTAAGAGGTACTGACTAGCTCTAGTTCACACCGTGAGCTTTACAGATTCGAACCTGGGCCTCCCCGAGTTGAGTCTGACCCACCAACACAGGGATGGAGAACCTGTGAGCCTCCAGGTGTTATAGGGCTTTAACTCCCATCAGCTCCTGTCAGCATAGTCAGGAGTTAGGGATTATGGAAAAGGCTGTCATAGGGTGCCTCAAGTTGCATCTTGTGGAATTCCCAGCATATGTATTGAGGTTGGTGGGGCAATGCCACATTCGCTCTTAATAGATCAGCCTCCCCTGGAGGAGCTGCTCTTAATACCAAGGGAGCAAGGACAGTGGTGAGAAATTGGGATGGTGCAGCTGAGCTCCGAGGCCTAACAAAAGTTCCCTCTCAAACAGGCAAACATTCTGCCAGCGTCCTGAGTGCTTGTTCATTACTATGTGTAAAAAGAGGCTGTTTGCACATAATAGGGCACCTCAGGGGTTGAGGCCGCCCAGGACGACTCCCCTGCTTGAGTGCCTGAGGACCCCATTCCTGCCTCTCTCTACCTGGCCCAGGGCAGGGCCTGACAGGCCTTATAAGAACTGCTGCTGCCCAGCAAGGACTGGGGTATTTTGAGGGAAGTTTTGTTGGGAGTTTTTGCTCTTGTTAAGGATATTAATGATATTAACTTTTTGTATCTTTATTATTATGTGGAAATTGTTCAGTTTGGTTATGTAGTTTTTAATGCGTTTTGTTTATTTTTATGACTACTTTGCTATGTTTGTAATTATGTAAATCTTTTCGTATTGTAAGCTGCCTTGAGCATTATTTTAACTGTGGAAAGGCAGAATACAAATAAAAAATGATGATGATGACGATGAGGGATCCCACAGGTATCTGCAGGGATCCGCCCGCCCTCCCCCAGCAGATGCAGGGAGTAAAGGACTTCTTACTTGCTTTTTCCCTAAATTAAGAAGCCCCACATGCTGCAACCTTTCCTCATAGGAGAATCGCTCCATCCCTTTGATCATTTCAGTTGCCCTTATCCAAACTTCTCCGGAGACCAAGGAGGAGGAAGCCCAACAGTCCATGCCATCCCCCAGACAGGTTGTAAACAGAAAAGCAGGCAGATGGCGGCTGGCTGAGGGCAGACTGGGGTTGATAAGGCTGTGCTCCACTCACCCCAGTGGACTAGTCTCCAAGGAACGGAATTCCACACAATATACGGAAATGAATTGTGAGTCACCGCCTTTTAAACTGATTGCCAAGTGTCCTATTTCAAATAAATACTGCACTCTTCCTCCTCCTCCGCTGCACCGCTTTTCTATTGTACGCTGAAGAGCAAACTGGATTCCTGCAAAAAAGGAAGAAGTGATTTCTTGTCCTTTGTCTTTTTCCCCCCCTTTGGATGGCAGGGTGCTAAGTGTTCCGCTAATGGCTCTCATTTGGCCCAAAGAAGGCAGCGCATTTACATGCAGTAGATTTAGGAGCATTATGAAAATGACGTGTTTATGAGCCTGCATTAGAAGGAAAAGAGGGCATTAATGTTTCATTTTTTTCAAATAAGTCAGGAAATTACTAAGTAAAAGATTGTAACCACCGTAATAACTCAACTTCTTTGGTACAACTGGAGCCGATCCAGCAGCACTTAGTCATGTGAAGGCGTGGAATGCTTTGGGCTCGAGCATGAATAAGTAGGATCAGGGCCCTGAAATATATTGCCACTCCTGATGTAAAATATCGGTCTAGTTGCGGGCTGGGGAAGGAACAAGGGGAGCAGGAGGATGGAATGCCCGCAGCATAATAGGCAACTTTAGCATGTTTTTAAAACCTGAATGAGATCAGAGAATGAGCCATAAAACTAATTTGTGACCACCTAGAATAGATCAATGTTAAACTTGAAAGAAGTATAAAATGGGATTCAACAGCAGTCACTCATGGGTCAATTGCAATTCAGCATCCTCATGAATAGCTTGAAAGTGGGACACTATGGATGCTTAAATATGATGGGGTTATAAAACTAGGAAAGGCTCCAGATACTTTAGAGTACATACGGGCATCACACATGCTACACATCACTCTTTGGGGTCTTCAAGGCAGGATCTCAAGCCACCTGTCTCATTCACATCTCCCTGCCGCTGATTTTTGCTGCCTCCTCCAAGTTCACATGCTGCTGTCCTCTGCCTGCATAGCCTGCTAAAGATCTGTTTTGTGAAATGGGAAGGATGTGATTGTGGTAGGACGGCAGGGCCATCCCTGCGTGCCACCTTCCCCATGTAAACCATACTCTCCCCTCCCCACAAAACAACTGTTAGGCTTGCTAATGGGAATAGAATTGTCATGGGGGAGAGGCTAAACTGTTCCTTTCCAATATGCATCCTCCAATGTGTGTGAGAGGGAGTGAATTTCCCATGCGGCAATCTCGATCCTGTACTGTTTACTCAGAAATAAGTCTCACTCCCATCAAGAGGACTTGATCCCAAGTAAGCATGAATAGGATTGTAACCATAAAGTGGGAAACATGACATTTTGAGGCTGCTCGTTATCATTTTTAATGTGTCTCGCTCCATGTTGTCAGTTAATCTTTAGGGACTGTTTTAGATTAAAGAGGGAATTGAAATCAAAAACAAACTGCTGGGCAGGTGTAGAGCCCCAGGAGACCCCCCCCCCAGGAGAGCCCCTACCATTTCATCCCCAAGGGGTGTGAAGAGACCCCTATTTGCTAAGACACAGCTGTAGAGGTGGCAGATCTGGCCTCAAAGGAGCACACCATAGCCATTGACAGCAGCAGCAGCAGGGGATGCATTCCATGGCAGACAGATCCACGCCCCCCCCCATGGATCTTGCCACCTGAGGCAGTCTTCTCACCATGCCTCATGGGTGGGGCAGCCCAGACTACAGTGGAACCTTGGTTCTCAAACTTAATCCGTTCCGGAAGCCCGTTCGACTCCCGAAACCATTCAAAAACGAAGGTGCGGCTTCCAATTGGCTGCAGGAGCTTCCTGCACTCAAGTGGAAACCGCATCAGACGTTTGGCTTCCAAGAAACATTCGAAAACCGGAACACTTACTTCTGGGTTTTTGGCATTCGGGAGCCTATTTGTTCGTCAACTAAGCCATTTGAGAACCAAGGTAAGGAGGTAAAGGTAAAAGACCCCTGGATGGTTAAGTCCAGTCAAAGGCAACTATGGGGTTGCAGCACTCATCTCGCTTTCAGGCCAAGGGAGCCGGCGTTTGTCCACAGAAAGCTTTCCGGGTCATGTGCCATCATGGCTAAATCGCTTCTGGCACAACAGAACACTGTGATGGAAACCAGAGCGCATGGAAACGCTGTTTACATTCCCACCACAGCAGTACCTGTTTATCTACTTGCACTGGCGTGCTTTTGAACTGCTAGGTTGGCAGGAGCTGGGACAGAGCAACGGGAGCTCACCCCATTGTGTGGATTCGAACCGCCAACCTTCTGATCAGCAAGCCCAAGAGGCTCAGTATACAGTAAGCCTGAAACTTAGAAATGGGTTATGTTTCCGGGATCAGACCTGAAGCCAAAATCGCATATAGTCAAAACACACTGGGTTCAATGCTGGGCAGGATTAAGCCAAATTATTTTTGTCCCAGTCGCCCACCACCTTTCAATTTTTCTTGCTTTCTTTTGGAAAGCACATAAAGCTGAATCCACATACGTTAAACGCGCTTAAGTCGCAGGCTTGCTGCGTATGATTTTAACGAGGGGGTGCATTTCTTCTATTCAGTTATTGCATTTAATATCCCACCTCTTTCTCCAACGAGTTCGAGGTGGAAAAAGCATTCTTTCCCCACCCCCACCCTCCAAGCCCTCATTCAATCGCAGGTCAGGCTGAAGGACGCATCAACTCCCACTCCGCTTTTTCCCCACCCTTGAACTAAAAAACCACGCGGGGGCCGGCGCCTCCGCCGGTCACGTGCCACTCCGCCCAGAGAAAGGGAAGCCCCTCCCACTCCACGTGAGTGGCGTAAAGGGAGGCGTGGCGATGACGCGCGTTGATACAGCCCGGCGAGAAACGCTAGAGCTGTCGTCATCGCCGCGCGCCACCCGCGGAAACGGTTGCTATGGGTTTAACGACTGTGGCGGCGCGAGGGAGCTGCGCTCGGCCGTTACGGCCTCTGTTGAGCGCCGGTCTCCGGGCTCTGTCGGCGTCAGCTGCCCGGGCGCGGCCTCGCGGGCTGGTCTACGAGCAGCATGGGGAGCCGGCTCAGGTCCTAAAGTAAGGGAGGGAACTGTTTGGGCCGGGCCGGGCGTCCGCTTTGCCATGGAGACAGCAGGTGCGGTGGGGAGAAGCCACGTCCACACAGCCCAACGGCGCTATAGACGTCTGCTTGGAGTGGAAAAGCCCCACTGTGTTCCGTAGGGTTAGTGGGGGGCTGCGTTATATAGCTCAGGGCGTCCTGGGTTTGCAGCCTCAGAATGGGCAAGAATTAAGCTAGTGGAGCGGGAAACCACTACCGTACCAGTGCATCGCCCGGGCTGGGGGAGGCTGTACCTGTTGAATTTCTGCCTTTCACGTAGGTATGGCATGGCATGATGGCAAGAAGCACTAGGGCGAGGGGAGCCTGGAGAAAGAGAATACAGTGGTACCTCGGGTTACAGATGCTTCAGGTTACAGACTCCGCTAACCCAGAAATAGTACCTCGGGTTAAGAACTTTGCTTCAGGATGAGAACAGAAATTGTGCAGCGGTGGCGCAGCAGCAGGAGGCCCCATTAGCTAAAGTGGTGCTTCAGGTTAAGAACAGTTTCAGGTTAAGAACAGACCTCCAGAACGAATAAAGTTCTTAACCCGAGGTACCACTGTATTTAAGTCGTAGGGGAAGAGAGGGATTACATGCTTCGGCTGTTCTCCTACCTAGGGTGTTAAGTTTTTTCAAAGTTAGAGCTTCTCCTGAGTGTAGGTGCATGGTATTTCATCACCTGTAATCATTACATCATTGAAGATGGTATAAAAATAAAATGCAATTTCAGAACTTAAGCTTTTGTTCTGGTTTTGTGTGTGCATTGGAACTGGCCTCTGTGTACTTAGGAATTTTCCTTTCCTCCTTGCACTCCCCACTGCCCTGCTCTTTTTATATGACCTTCTCTAAGATGTAATGGCCTGGGATATAGAACCTGGTAATTGGTGACCTAGCCTTGGTTTCTCCTTCTTTTTGGTAAGTGTCTGCCTTTGTGGCTGTGTTAAACTTGCAAAGCTTGATCAAGATTTCAAAGGACTTCCAAGAGGCCCTAAAGCTCCTGCACTGTCACAGCCGTTGCCTTATATTCACATTGACTATTTCCTGAAGAGCAACAGAAGTAAAACAATTCAGAGGTATCCCCAAATATTTCAGTTCTCATGATGAGGACGTGTGTGGAAGTTTATTTCCACGCTTTGCAGTTGCAGATTTGCCCATCACGGATTGCTGTTTCTGAATTGGTAAACTAAAGACCCCAACTGCAGAGTAGTTCTCAGCTGCTGGGCATCAGCTCTCAGTGATAGCATGTGCAAAACATTTAAATAGTGAAATAATTGAAACAACCTTGTGTAGCTTATGGTAAGATTTTACATTCTGGTCCTAGAACCTCATTCTTGAGCATCTTTTACTAGATTGTTGCGAACATTTTTCCATTCTTGTTGAAGGGACGTTGAATATACCGGTAGTAGCTTTGGAGATCACATCCTTTTGGAAACTGGGCACAATACTCCTGTGCTGGACATGGGGATGTGTTTGCCATACCATATATGGCCAAAACACCCAGCTGTTACAGTCTCAGTGACTATTTAAAGTTCAGGTTTTATTCTGGGGTTTTTTGGGAGTGGGAGTTGGCCTATATAAATGATTAGTCAACTACTGAAATCTTCCAAGTACGCAAGCAGGTAATGTTTGTGTTAAGTAGGTCTGACATTAAGTCTGCCTTGTGTCAGATATAATACTCAGTGGAGTGACATTTCTTCCTTCTTACTTTGAAGGAAGGCAGGGATAATCAAGCCTACAAGTATAACTTTTTAGGTGGGATTAAAAGTCAATGTCCAGCTAACTGTAGGATTTTAAATCCTTTGAGCATAGTCATAGTAAGATGAATACTAGAGTGGCTGGGGAAACTCAGCCAGATGGGCGGGGTATAAATAAATTATTATAATATTATTATTAATATATCTGATTTTGAGTGAGAGCTCTCTTACTGTTCAAAATGCATGATTTTGCTTCTAAAATAGTAGGTTAGACTTTGTGGCAGAGAGACAGCTAGCTCCAAACACACAAAATCGTAGATATAAAGAGTAACTTCTGATTCTGCTCTAATGATAGCTCATTTCTAATTTGAACCTGAGTTTTGAATTTCAGATTTTCTTACAAGATTATAGCATAGTATAGAAATTCTAGATCCAGTTGTAAAAAAATAAACTGCCAAATTTCTTTAGTTACCTGGAAATATGGATTTTAACTTCTGCTGTTTAAGTTGTAATGGCTTCGGGTTCCAAAATGTAGCATAAATAGTTTTTTTGAATTAGATCATGCATCTTTGCTTTGAATATTTGTGTTTTTATTACAACTAAAGTATGTTTTAAAATATTTAGACGTCACAAGGCTGAATTGGCTGCACAGCTGAGTTCAACATGGATAATTTGATCACACAAGAAGCAGGCTTGACATTGATGGGTCTTTAAACCTACTTCAAGCCTACCTTGTACAGGGATCAACGGTGCAATCTAGTCCCCACAGAGAGTCATCAGGTGATTGACAAGTGAATGACCTCACCAACATGTCAAATTTGGCCCACAAGGGGCAGGGGAAGATTGAGTGAATGGTATCAGAACTATGACTTATGTCATGTTGGGCTACTGGACAGGTAAAGTCAATAGAAATAAACTTTAAGAGGTACACTTGCTTAGTATGCAAGCATTCTAGATGCCTAGCAGGAAGGTATCTTACCTCCCACATGCTAGTCCAAGAGTAGGAAACATGGCTGATAAGGCAATCTGAGGGGCCTAGGGTGCAACTTGGGTTGTCATCATGGGCAACCTGCAGGAAGAGATTATTAGTGGTCTGACTGGGGATGAAGAAGGCTATAAATCTATTTAGGACAATAGGTGAGGAAAAATGGTGCCAGCAGAGGCTATGAGAGAAGCAGTGAAGGCTGGAGAAAGTTGTTGCAATGTTGATATAAAAACTTTGGAATGTGCTGCTAAGGCTACTTGTCCCTGTTTAGTTATGGTAAATTGATTCTGCACTCTCTTCCCCTGATTCCCGTGTTACTTCTTGAAAGTGCCACAGTGATATTTAATTTCTGTCCTGAAAGGAAATCAAATATGACAATTGGCCATAAAATTCCCTGCCCAGCATCTTGTAGATTAAGCAATGGATTTCTTACATAATTTACTTGATCAGTTGAAGCGAGTGACTATTATTCAGCTGAATGGCGTAATAAATTTGAGCAAATTTGGATGATTAGGTTCCTGCCATACTTTGCTGGCAATGTAGTAATTAATGGTCTGTCCGCATTTCCATTAGAACATCAATTTTTCAAGGGAGCTATAAATTTAAAAAAAGAAATCTGGTCTGTTCAGAAATGTTGAGATCAAGGGCTCAGACTAAACGGTCTTCTCTACTGGATTTTACTTTTTTCAGCACCAGCTACACTAGCTGCACATCTGGCATCTTATAAGATATATTGTTAACCACATGCCTTTAGTCACTAAAAAAATAGTGGCCTAAGAAGTCCCTTCTTGGTCCATGAAAGAACCATGTGTGCCTGTCACAGTGCTATCTTATGGTTTATAGAGGACTATGCTATGATAGCATCACAAAATGTTCTTTCTTTTCCTTTTAAAAGCAGGGGTGGCAAGCCTGTGGGATGTATTCAGTGCCCCCCCATTTGCCTACTTTTTTAAATTACTTTTTTTAAGATGCAGACTGCTCACGTCAGTTCCCAACTGTACTGTTGTGGTGCAGAAAGGGTTCTTATACCACCACCACCACCCTCCAGATTTGTCCTGACAGGGATGTTACTGTGTGTCTTCTCTGTGTACAGAGGTACAGTGAATATTGGGTAATATGTAAACCCTTCCTTCCTCTGTTACTTCTAGTGTGCAGAGAAGTGGAAGCTAAAATAGGAGTCTGCAAGTGAAGGAGTAAGCTTTCTATTCAGTTAATCTTGGCGTTCTATGACCAGATGAACAACAGATGGCAAGACAGTTGAGGGGATGTACCCTGCTGACACGCTGAAAGCTGGCCTTCCAGAAGAATCTTCCTGTTCCGTAAGATCGTATTCTGAGGTTTTAGGTGCCCTAACTTTCAGAAGTTAAAAGAGTGGTGTCCAGGGGTAAGGCCTCTTCTGTGTTGGCACGTCTAGTGTTGAATACATGCCCTCAGATGGCTGTTTGGCACCTGTCCTTTAAGACCCCTGTTAGTCTGTGTTTCATGTTCTATTTAGGGCATTCAGTGGGTGGTTCCTGCCCTGCTTATTTTTATTTAATACAGCTGCTATTTTTTTTACTGGATTTTGCTGTTTGTTGGTTCTATAGAGTATTGGACTAGATAACCCTCAGGGTCCCTTCCAACTCTGATTTGGATTCTATGATAGGATGCATCAAGAAGTAACAAGCAAGGAGGGTCCATCAGTTATTTTTGTGCTCCAGGAGATGATGCTATCTCTCCTTTCCTGGAAGGAAAAAGTCTTAGAGCTACGCTCTCCCACAGACCCCCTCCATCACACCACTGTGTGACAGAGTAAGCAAAGTCTTTACCCTCAATGGTGTCTCTGTGTACCCTACCCATGTGCTAAATGTAGAGTGCTGCTGCAAAGAAACCACTCCTATAAATCACTTTTATAAATCTTACCACTAATATAAATCCCAGGTCTTCCTCTCCCCACCCCCTGTTTGAGGGCAGATAGGAAGTTGCTGTGTCTCAGTCCCTATGCAAACCTGGGGAGCTAAAAATTAGAAGATCCTAAAGGAATTGTTGCTTTATCTCTGACATAGAATGAACAAGTCTCCAGGTGAAGGTGAGCTATTGCAGTGTCTGAGCAATTACTACGCTAACAAAACATTGCTGTGGTGCTCACCCACTTTTTAAAAAGGGGGTGGGGCAAGGCCACCCCAAGTGTGTGGCAACAGTTGAGAGGAAAGTTTGTGCATGAATCTGCAACAAAGGGAAAATGAAGCGGGCTCTTTGTGGGAGGAAGGAGATTAAATATCATGCAGGTAAAATACGCTATGAATTTTACTACAGCACAAAGCTGCAGAGGCAAACAGAATGTAACCACTTGAGTCATGTGGATGATGGATTACTCTGTTTCAGTTAAGTCCAAACACATGAGCAATAATTCCAAACAGAGCTAAGCTATAAAGCCTCCCTAACTGCAGCACAGATGCTACTTGCGACTTGAACAAGGGCCTTGGTATTTGTACTTAAGAGTCTATACACAAATTCCCCATGACATTAATGGCTGCAAATGAGCAATTGTGTTTGTGATCGGTTGTTTTAGAACACTAGGATCAGAAGCCTCTGAAAAGAGTTGTCATGCTTTCAGAGGAAACGGCTGGAACAGGTCTATTAAAACAGCCAAACCTATTTTAATTCCAACAGCTCCAGCGGTGTGGGGCTTGTATCTTTGTGGGAAAAGATTAAACAATGTTATCAGTGCTAAATCCATCAGTGATGGATAACATTGTGGCAAACATTTCGCTCTGTGTCTAAGATGTACCAAACGCTGCTGTGAAAGGAAATTATTTTACAACCTAAAAATGCATTTTTCAGAATCTGATCCCTATGATCTTATGTGGCAACATTAACTAAATGTATATACTATTTGTTAAGAGTAAGGGCTCATAGTTTGGAGTGTGCCCTGTCCCTGTGCCGTATATGGGACCGTCTACATTGACCGTCATTGAGAGATGTAACAGATATATTCACACCTCAGTGGATTATTTTATTGTAACTTCAGAACTTCTGACCTCCCCACAGTTTATTTTTATTAAGAATAATTTCCTGCCTTTTGCACTGATAGCAGCCTTACAGTGGCAACAATAAAATGCCTTTCTAAACAACTGAACAGCAAAATAAAAACAGCCAGGACAACGTTATGCTGTAGGCTATATTGATTTACTCTGCAGTAGCCTGTCCTGCATTGGCTTCAAAGCAATGTGTGTTAGTAAACCGACCATAACATTTTAAAAAATGGAAGTCTGTTTATTAGAATGAACACTTGGTGCCTGACATGTTAACTCAAAAGTATGCATAGGATTGTAGCCTTTGGTAAAAATGGGATGCATTGTCTCACCGCATTCATCCCAACATACATTTCATAGTTGTAATCTTATGCATGCTTTCTTTGAGCTGTCTTATTTCTCTGCAAAAGGCAAAAACCCAAAGTGTTTTACCAGGGGCAGGCACCAGTAAATAGGGGCTACTCCTGTTTTTTAAAAAATAAAAAATGAAGTGATTATGAGAGTTCAAGCTTGGAAACCGTGCCCAGAAATACCCACCATGGAGCACAAATGACTTGGGATGAATGAAAAGGGGTTTTTTTTCATCCTCTGTTTACACAGAGGTTCAACACATATTTTCAGAGACCCTCCTCTGCATGGTCAAATAATGCTAATGTCCAAGGGCTAAAATTTTTTGAACATTTGTGTCTTCTGCTGTCTATTTCAAAAGTTACATTTCCAATATGTTTAACAGATTGCTGTACCTCAGATGCGGAGGGGGGAACCTGCAGTTCTCCAGATGTTGTTGCGCTACAGCTTCCATCATCTTATGACCATTGGCCATGTTGGCTGGGGATGATAGGAGTTGGGAGTCCAACAGCATCTGGAGAGCTACAGGTTCATCACCCTGTTCTAGCTGTTGAGATTCAACCTGCTTTCTAAATTGCCTTTTCAAGCATTTTTGTGTGTGTTTTTATCATGTATTTTATGGCTTTGTAGGTGAATGATCTTGGTGTGATGTGGCTGCCTTTTCAAATTGTATTAGTCTGGTTTGTGATTTGTAATGTGGTAGTGTCATTTTTGCTGTGTTTTGCTATTGTGTGATGTTCTTACTGTGAGCTGCTTTGAAAGCCCGAGGGCAGGAAAGCAGGGTTAAAAAATCTAAATATAGACAAACTTTTTGCTGATGGGTTTTTATAACACTTCAAAGCCTTTAGGGAAGTCCCTTATTAGCTGAAACTAATTTTCATTATTGTGTTGTCGAATCTAACCTTTAATTACTGAGATGCTTTGGTCTCTTTTGAGGGCAAAAGAACTGAACTTTTCCACTCTGCTCTCTGGGGTAGCAACAGAATTGCTGACAGATCAGATGATGGACCAATTCATTGGGGTGTAGTGTTTGCCTGTTTGTGTGTCATTCTTCGATTCAGGAATCTAGTGTGTTGGGCAGGTGCTTCAGTGGAGATGCAGCGAATTAATTTGGCTGCCTACCGTGTCCAAGCAGCTGGAAGCCAAGGTTTCTTTTGCAAAGGGTATAATGTGGCCAAAGCCAGTAAAGGGATCCCACTGATGCCAGGTAGCACATTTTAGGTCTTCCATGTGCATTCTTTAGAAGGATGTTGGTTGCTTCCTCACCATAGCAATTTAGTGCTTCAGAGACACTGCTTCTAACAAGTCAGCTGGAATTACAACATTGACTTCATATAGCACTTGACATAACACTATTTTCCCCCATTAAAAATCTGTCAAATCCTAGACTTACGGGTGAGAGCTTTAATATGGGTTTACTCAGAAGTAAGTCCCATTCATTAAAGATGCTGCTTCTCCCTGCCACTGTCTGCTTAAAATATGCTCCTGATTATTCCTTGGCGACTGGTGCCTTTTAAACTTGGTGCCAAATGCAAGCCCTGCTGGGATTGATTCCGCTCAGTAGCTCTGAATCGGAGCTCCCAAGTGACATCAGTCTCTGCCAGAAGTGGAGCTTGAAGACAGCATCAATCAGCTGATCTGCATTGACTTAAAGCTCTGCTTGGATTGGCTGGTATCTTCCTTTGCAGCACAACTTGAGCTCAAAGAAAAATGGATCGCCTGACATCATGGTGATGCTACCAGATTGATGAGTCGGTAGCTGTGTCCACCTGTCAAAATGGCCCTCAAAGGGTGGGTGAGCTCGTGATTTAGCCTGCCAGCCAGATCCTGTTTCCTATCCCAGAATTAACACAGTATCCTAAATAGCGCTTTGCTAGTGTTATAGGGTGGTGCTGCAAATGCATTTTAAACAGAAACAAATGGCATAAGATAAAATAGGAGAATACAGAAAATACTAGAATGCAACAGGTTGGGAAAATCACTCAGTTTTCAGAAAATCTCAATGAATGAATGATACCCATTGGTCACATATAAAACTGGTTAGGAACCCAGAAAGGGTCCACAACTGCTCCTGCACAAGGATGCTAGCAGAAGATTTGAATGGTACTTAAACAAGTTCTCTTTCGGATGAGAGGTTGAACCTGATGGATGAATACTTTAAAGACAGATTTAAATCCATCAAAGTGCTTAAGAATCACATGGGTGAGAAAGAGCCTTAAGCATAATATTGCATTTTTGTCTGCCTTTCCTTCCAGCCTAAAGGAGATAGATCTGGCAGAGCTGGGGGATTCTGGAGTCAATGTGAAAATGATTGCAGCCCCTATCAATCCATCTGACATCAATATGATTCAAGGTAACCTTGGCTTGCATGCAGACAGTTTCATTCTTGCTCCCCATATCATTTCTTCATATAATGCTGTCAGATGGTAATAAGGCAAAATAGATTGTCTAAATTTAATGATATACCCTGTGGAATATACCACAGGGGTTACATGGCCAACTTTCCTTCTTCTGCGTGTGTGCGCGTGCACACACACAATTTGAGTCAGGTTGAATTCCTTTCCATCTCTGAAAACAATGTTTTCTAAGGGCCATGTCTGTCACTGTGTGCCATGCAAGTTATTAATGTTGTCTAAATACTTGGAATGATTTGGCCACCAAATACATTTAGGCAGCAAAGCCCCATAAAGTGCATAAATGTTCATATGTGCTTTTCAGTAGTGAATCAGTTCACTTAATACTGAAGAGCGAAAGCAAGAAGTAGCAGGAAGAGATGTTCTCCTTACCCCTCAATTTTTCAGATTCTCTCCCAACATGCTCCTCCCAGTTTTTCTCTGACTGGTTTAGGCAGTAGCATGTTCTAGAAGGCAGTAATTGCCATTCAGCTGTTCCAGCTTCCGCACCCTGTTCAACAGCAACAAATTAAAATGACTGTGGAGGAATTGGCCCTTGTGCCTCTGGCATGGGGTGAAGGTCCCCTATGTGTTGTGTTTAGGAGCGCATGGAGGATATGAAGGTGCCAGAACATCCAAAGCAGGTGTGCAAAACCTGTAAACCCCACACCCTCCAAACCCTCCAAACATTGGACTACAACTTCCATCATTCCTGACCACTGGCAATGCTGAATGGGACTGATGGAAGTTAAAGAAACCAATGACAGCTGGGAGGCAGCTGGAACCCCATCCCTGAACTAGGGACCTGGGAGAAGGATGCAACTTCATTCACAGAGACAGAGAGTGAGTGTTCCAACTGCTGCTGTGACAGATTTACCACTTTTTGTTTACTTAAGTTGTAAATTGTCTTTTAGTTTATGTTCATTGTTAACCACCTTGGAAACTATTTTGATTGAAAGATGGGTGTTTCAGTCATAAGTAACGAATGCTCATGTGCCTGTCACATGCTGGCATCTTGTTTCTGAATATGAAGAAAAAATGAAGCAAGCCTGAATATTGGCTTATTCCCAATAACTGCTTGGATGTTTTATGGTATAGTTGTCATCTTGCAGGGACGTATGCTACTCTGCCTGACTTGCCTGCGGTTGGTGGGAATGAAGGAGTTGGACAAGTGATTGAAGCTGGGAGTCGTGTGACTTCTCTGAAGCCAGGTGATTTGGTTATCCCAGCTGATGCAGGACTTGGTGAGCTTGAATAACTTTTTAAAAACAATTAACTGAGGAAAAATTGGCTCTGCAACTAGATAAGAGAAAGGAAACATACTCATCAAGGGCCATAACTCGTCTGATAGTCTGATTCCCCAGTTTAAAGAAAGATGCCCTCTTTTGCTGTACATCTACAAAGACATGCACTTGAAAATCTCTGATGAAGATACAGTAGCACCCACCTGCTTTCATCAATCAACTTACAATTTATGCCTAAGTGGGCAGAGTTTGCAGCATTTGGTGGATAGCCAAAAATTAATTATGTGACCTTCAGCAATAGTTCTTGTATTTTCTCGCCATGGGACAAAGAGAAACTTCTGAAATCAGGGATTAAAAAAATAGGGGGGGGGGTTGTTTTAAAAGTTGTGCACTGCAATGGACATTGCCTGCTTCATATATATCTATAGTATGTTGACCTCTTAAACAACAACAGAAAATCAGGAGGTCCAATCAGTTCTCTTATCATACCTACTTAGGCTTGAAAAAAGAACAGCCCTGATGTTCTTCCAAGAAAAGATTTGTGACCCAGCAACAGGCAAAAACTCAATTTATTTTCTTCTTTGCTCTTAGGCATGTCAGTAAACATTTTGAAACCACTAGCTTGCAGGAATTGAGCTATTCATAATTTTTGACCTATTTCTTGAACTGGAAGCTTCTAACTTAAGCTGCTTGTTTCTAGCTGCACTCTTTGCCCAAACTGGACTTTTTTCTTTAATCCCTCAAATCAGGAACATGGCGAACAGAGGCAATATTTGGTGAGGAGACCCTGCTGAAAATTCCTCCTGATATCCCATTAACATGCGCTGCCACTTTAAGTGTCAACCCCTGCACAGCTTATCGGATGTTGTCAGACTTTGAGGTCTTGAAGCCAGGTGTGTACCGACAATGTGTTTTGTAATATTTGTACATCATGAGCAACTTTACCAACTGGACATCATGCCCTGCTTTGGGGCTTCACAGAGGCATCTGGTTGACCATTGGAGAAACCACTGGCCCTTTGTTATAATCCAGCGGGTCTGTACTTGAGTTATAAGATGCATCACTAGACTCTCTAGCAAGGATGCAGAGAGGAATAGAGGTGAGGGATGAGCAAAAGAACTCTAACTTGCCTTGCTCATCTTAATTACCTTTTAGTCTGGACAGCATAATCATGTCGACAGGTATTCTCAATTATTGCTCCTTCATCATGAATTTCATCCCCTGGGAGAATTTCCAAAGTTCAAGTCTGAGCCTGTTCGAGAAGCAGCATAAGATGAATTTTTGTTCTGTTTTTCCCTAGTGACTTTATGTGGCCAGAAACAAGGAGGGGGAAGAGTGAAACTCGGGCAGTGGAATAATTGCAACCGAGGCTGTATGGTTCTTGTGTGCTTTCATTCCTAGGCCACCTCTGCCTTGCCACTCAGATTTTTGTCTTCATTCATATTTCATTATCATCCCTTCTTCCTCCACCACCAAACACTCTGTCTTCTGTTTTGTTTCATTTATTATCAACCAGTAGTGATTTACCACAGACATTGATACCAGAATCTATAGCTGCTGATGGAAATAACAAGATTTTAGCAGTGGTCAACCATTTTATCATTTCTATAGCTAACTCTTCAAATTAGGACTGAAAGGGGTGATGGATTCCTACTAAGAGCAACATGGATTGTGGCTTCTCAGAATCTGTTGCATTTATGTCCTGCTTGTGGGCTTCCCATAGACCACTGTGAGCGGAATGATGGACTAGAGAAGCATTTGGTCTGACCCAGCAGGGTTGCTCTTGTGTTTTATATTCTGTAACAGACAAGAATGAAAATTAGCAAACTCCACCAAAGGAAATGAAAGGGAATCTTAAACAGAGATGCATCTGTTTGTCTGCAGGCGATTCAGCCATCCAAAATGCAGCCAATAGTGGAGTGGGGCAGGCCGTCATCCAGATCGCAGCAGCCAAGGGGTTCAAAACAATAAATGTGGTCAGAGATAGGTGAGTGTACAGTGAAACTGCTCATTCTGCATATCTTTTCTATTTTGCTTTGGCCCAAACAGCTCCCCTAGTTGCTGCTTGACTTGGCTTGGCAGGAGAGGATATTCTCTTGGTAGCAATTCCTAAAGTTAGAGTTAAGCAGGGAAATGCATTACAGTCCTGCCACATGATCATAATGTAGGTTTTTTAAAGTGTAGCATAACTTTCAGCAGGTACAGACAAAACCAGGTGCAAATTAAGAGCTCCACAATTTCTTAAAGAAAAGAAAACTTTTAAAACTGCCACAGAGACTGTTTTGGAGGGGGTGTTAACTGGAGTGGTGTCGTGTTTAGTATGTTGGACTAGGACCCAGGAGGCCAGGGTTCAAATCCCCACTCAGCCATGAGGCTAACTAAGTGACCTTGGGCCAGTCAGGATGGCTCAGTTGGTTAAAGCATGGTGCTGATAACGCCAAGGCTGCAGGTTCAATCCCCATTAAAGGGGGTTGGACTATATGATCCTCAGGGTCCCTTCCAACTCTATGATTCTGTGACTTCTCTATGACTGTTTCTCAGCCTAATCTGTGACAGAGTGGTTGTGTTGATGAAGTGGAGAGGGAGAGGACTATGTATGCTACCTTGTGATCCTTGGAGAAAAAGGTGGGATTAAATGTAATGTAATAATAATTTTAAAAATAGAAGAGGGGGAATCATAACCTTTCCCATCTGTGCTTCCCCCCACCCCTTCATTGAAATCTTTATCCTCAACCACTCCCCAGAAATTGCTGTTGTCCTCTCTGGGGGCAAAAGACAGTCACAGTTTAGGTATGTTACCTTTGTCCTTCAGTGTGGTTAATGCAGCATGAGGAGAGGGCCAAATATATGCCCTACTCCAAGAATGTAAGAACAGCCTTTCTGGATCAGGGCAGTCAGGCCCATCTAATCTAAGGGAAGTGTTCTCTTCCCACAATAGCTAGCCAGATGTCTATGGAAAGCCACAAACAGGACATGAGCACAATAGCGCATTCCCACTAGTATTCTCCACAACTAGTATTCTGATACTGGAGGTCGTATGTATCCATCATGTTTTATCTTCCATGATTTTGCCTAATCCCTTTTGAAAGCTGTTGAAATTAGCTGCCCTCAGTACATCAGTTTCCATAGTTTAACTATTTGCAATATTTCCTCTTCCCTGTTCTGAATCTCCCACCATTCAACTTCATGGGATGCTCCCAATGAGTTAGGTGAAAGAAGAACAACTCCTTAGCCACTAACTGTACACTAGGCATCATTTTATACATCTGCTTCACCTCTTCCCAGCTTTCCCACCTCTTCACTGCTTCACATGCAGTGTTACATTAACCTATGGGTGTCTGAGTTTAGTTAATAATAATAATAATAATAATTACTATTAACTACTATATTATTATTATTTTTAAAAGCGTTTAATTGACTACATTTCTTCCAAACACTCCCTTGTGTCTAGTCAATGAAAAGTGGGCATATGGATGTCTAATTAAAAGGGATTTATTTTGGAGAATAGGAGAGAAATGGAAGTGGCATAGCTGCTGGCTCCCACACTATGGTTTCTGGATTATAATCTACTTAGGTGTCTGAGCAATTGGCAAGTGGTTCCCTCAGCAACTTATTCTGAGGAAGCTGCTTCAGTGACTGACTGCAGGAAGAACAACAGAAGCTCTTCCTTCTCTCACTAAATGAGGACTTGGGTTCACATGATGGCGAGTACAAGAAGATGTTCTCCCTCACTACTGTGCAGCATGGCATGGTAAACAGTGGGTCTTAACATTAACTAGATTCCTTTGTCATTTGCCCTTTCTTCCCAGACCCAATCTCCAGGAGCTTGTAGACAGACTGAAGTCCCTTGGAGCAGACCATGTCGTCACAGAGGAGATGCTGAGAAAACCGGAAGTAAAAGAGCTGTTTAAGGTATAAGTGAAAACCAGATTTCTGGGGGACAGAGATGGCAAAGGAAAACAGGGTTGCCACAGTGAATCACTACTGATTGATAATAAATGAAATAAAACAGACAGAGAAGACAGGGTGTTTGGTGGTGGTAGAGTGGAAGATAATGAAATATGAACAAAGACAAAAATTTGAGTGGCCAGGCAGAGGTGGCCTAGGACTGACACCACAACAAAAAACAGCCTCAGTTGCAATTATTCCCCTTAAAACTGAAGTCAGATTTTCTGCATTCCTTTCTGTTTTTCCTCCTGTCTGCCCAGAAGCTGCCGCCTCGTATTGTGGGCCAAACCATGAATCTTTTCAAAAAATCAACTCAGTTGCATCCTAGAGATAAAAGATTCCAGCTCATAGGAGTCTTGATTAAAGTTGTATTGAATGACACCAAAGGAGCCAGGATCAGGTGTATGTGTCTCTTTGTGAGAATCCCTTCTGAAAGGTTGACATCTTGAAGCTAAAGCAGCAAACACATGCGGTGAGGGGGGAAGCAGTAAAAGAAGGAGCTTATTTTCTGTGCAATCTCTTGTTCTCCAGAAAATCCCTAGGCCCATATTAGCTTTGAATGGCGTTGGAGGGAAAAGTGCCACTGAGTTGCTGCGTCACCTGCAGTAAGTTCAGCTATTTGTTGGGGGTGCCTTTTAAGTGTTTACTAAATGCCTTTGTCTTGCTGTTTTTAACTGCTTGTATATTTCATATTTTAAACATTTTAAATATTTGCATTGTGAACTGCTGTGGGATAAATATTTAAATAAATTTATTTAAATAGTATTGCTTGTGGCTGGAATCCTCTAGTTCACAGTGCAGATTTACAAAATCCTCTCTTGGGTGTGTGCACTCAGGTTTCTTGAAGAAACAAGATTGTGGGTGAATTGAAAGTCTTTATTCCTAATGTAAAAAAGAGAGAGTTTTCCCAAGGATATGAGATTCCAGCTCCCAGCAGTCTTAATTGTAGTTATATTGATCATTATCACAGAGGTTCAGCATGGGTAACATTTAAGAGAGAAATTAAGATGTGTTAAAAGACACTGAATACCTTACTTGTTGAGCTAGTAACTTTCAAATGCCTGTCAGTGCTAAAGGGTCTCTTCTGCTGAATCTTGAGCATGCTTGAGTTTCATGTTCCAAGGGAATGAAGTTTTAAATCTATATCATCCACGAGAGACTCCTATGCCCAGTAGCTGTTTGAACACGGATCATGGAAGAACTGAAACCTACTCTTGAGCAAACTTAGTTGTCATCATGACTGGACACAGGAAGGGGGTTGGTATCCTAATTGGGACCACACTAGTTTGGGGCTTTATTGATCAAAGCTGGCTTGTGTTCCATAATTTAGTGTAGCCACTTGAAATTACCTTGAAGGCCTGCCAGGTTCGGCAGATGCACTGCCAGGAGCCACCCTATTATTTAAAGGCAGACAATTGCCCAGGGCCACAAACCTGCAGATGTTCTTTCGAAAGGAACAGATCTCTCTTAGTCATAGACTTTAGGCAATAGACAGGGTGGATTCTGAATGCCAGTTGCAGGAAATCACAGGTGAGGAGAGTGCTGCTGTGCTCAGGTTCTGTTTGCAGGCTTCCCATGGGCATCTGGTTGGCCACTGTGAGAAGAGCAGGATGCTGGACTAGGTGAGCCTTTGGCCTGATCCAGCAGGCTGTTCTGAAAGGGCCCCTATGCACTTACCCCAACTCACCTTCCCAATTTTTTGCTTGATCTAAATTTAAGACATTTTTCTGAGGAAAAGGAATGGCATTCTGGTATTTGTGCAGTACTGTTTACTGTGAACTATTGGGCTGTGCTGCTTACAAATTAATCCTGGTAAAATTAGCCAGATATCCAGGAGATGAGAGAAGCTGGTCAACAAAGTAGACCTGAGTGCCGAAGTAAGAGGATATGCTCGTTGTCTGGAAATGGAAAAGCCCGACCATTTAATCTTCTAATCTCACTGCTAATTCTTCCTATAGGCACAAAGGGACCATGGTTACCTATGGTGGAATGTCAAAGCAGCCTATAACAGCCCCTGTGGTGAGTAGCCATGAGAGTTCTGTGGTTTACTTATTTTTTTTCTGCACTTTTCCATTTGTTAAGGGGCAATAGCTTATTCCTGCTGTGTTTCTCCTTGCAACGAGTCATCTCTTTCTTTGGCAGAGTGCCAAATTCTTCGCATCTATGGGGCAAAACCATTCTCATGCCAGGTCATGTTGTCCTCAAAAATGTCCTCAAAAAGAAAATATATTGCAAGGTTTTCATAATCCCTCTGCTTTTTTCTGCAGAGTGCACTGATCTTTAAGGATGTGAAACTTCGTGGCTTTTGGATGACCCAGTGGAAGCGGGACAACGCACAGAGTAAGTGATGGTAATGTGCAATGGTGAAATAGGGTTTGGAAGAAAGGAGCAGGGTGATGTGTGGTCCCGTATATTGATGAGAGAGAACTCTGCCTGAGACCCTGGAGAACCTCTTATCGTCAGAGGCATTAGCTGACTTCAAGATGGTTCCTGTGCATCTCTGCTATCCGGTTTTAGTGTTGGAATCTCTGATCTGTAGTAAAATGAATGTAAATGTGTAGTTGCATGTTATACCAGTAGTATGCTGTAGATGATTCGTTCTGCCCCCTGAGCCACTCTTTGGCATCTTAGCCCACCTCACAGGCCACTGCCCTGCACCTGACTCCAATTGCTGAACATCAAGCTCTAGTTTAAACAACAAAAGAAACCACTCCTGTTCTATCCAGCGCACAAAAGAGGTATCCTGAACTGTGTTAGAACAGAGCATAAGAAGAGCCTGCTGGATCAGCCCAATGGCTCATCTAGTCCAGCATCATTTTCTCCCAGTAGCAAAACAGACGCCTATGGAACTTGCAAGCAGGATCTGAAGGCAAGGGCCCTCTCCCCTTCTGTGGTCTCCAGCGACTAGTATTCAGATGCATCACGGCCTCCAGCTCAAGTTGGAATTTCAGTATCTCTGCCCTGAACAACATCCATGTGTTGTTTGTGTCACTTTTGACTTCCCTACTTCTAAACAATCAAAATCTGCTTATTAGTAGCAGTAGATTTATTAGCAGCATTGCTTTTTTCATTCTCATGCCAGGACTTGTTCAATGTAAGCTCAGTTGTTTTTGAGAACATTTAATATATACTCTGCTTTGTTTCCTGTATACAGACAAAGAGAAACTGAGAGGAATGATTGAAGATCTGTGTGATCTCATTCGTAAGGGTCAGCTCACAGCTCCAGCCTGCCAAGAAGTCCCACTGATAAACTACCAAGCTGCTTTGGAGTCTTCCATGAAACCCTATGTATCAGCTAAACAGATCCTTGTTATGTGAAGCTGGTCTGATGGGGAAATTTGTACACAGCCTGTTCAGATGGAGATCAGGCCCAGCTGGTTTGAGGGCTCCCAAGACTAGAGAACTGAACTTTTTCAAAGCTCCATGCCCTGCAGCTTGGCAGAGGGGGAACTGTGGGAGTCAAATGACCCAGACTATCCAGTAATAGTGGTGGTGGAAGATTAAAGCTCTTGTTTCTATATGACTAGGAAACACTGGTTTCATGGCAGAAGGTGGGGTGGAGGATGACCTAGGGAGACTTTCCCTCAGTGTACCCTGATCTAGATTTTCAGTGAAGGAACTGTACAAAAGCTGCTGTGTGCTCAAATTTCTTCCTCCTACAGCACACTTTTTGCTGGCTTTTCTGCACTTCAGCTCTGCTTCTGCAGATTGATTGCATTTTCTAGGATCAGGTACTACTGCATAATTAGGAGGTATTTGGCCTTCTTTAGATGGAGAACAGCTTTTGAATTATGGACAGCAAAACATGTCCATTTCCTCCAAATCTTTCTTTTGTTTCTTTTCCACTTGTAACACTTCTTGTGTTTGTCCTTGTCTTAAGTAGCAATGTGCTCCCACCATTCAAAATCAGGCATAAAAGTGATTGTACATTAGTGGCGTAGTTTTATATGGGAAGACAGATCTGGTCAAGACTTCAGGAAAAGTGAGGCTTGCCTACTAGCCCTCTTAATGTCTAGTGCGTTCTAATTCACATTGTTGGTCCATTAGCGATGGACAACATGAGCTGTATCCAGCCTACCAAGGCTTTTCCCCTGGAGTTACCACTTTGCAGGTTACTTTCCGAGAGCGTTGATGTGTCAGATGCAGCCTGCAGTCCTCAAGTGTCATCCTCCTAATCTGTATATAACGCATAGAAAGACTACTTTAAAATTGGTTATTTATATCAAGACTGTTGTAACTGAAATGAAGGCAAATTGTATTTGATTGCAAACCTGTTCTTGCAGAACCGTGTAATGACCGTTGAAATGCCAATGATTTTCGTTTCCAATAAAATTCTCTAGCTCTGATCAGTGATGAGATTTTTGCTGGAGCTTAGTAATAGGCTATGGCACTCTTGAAGCTGTTCAGTCACGTAGTGTTGCTATATCAGCCTCTGGGGTATTTCATGGTATTGCTTTAATAGCTTATATGGTGCTTTCACACATTAGACTTGGGCAGTGTAGAAGCTTGTATGTTTATACGCATTAGCACACACACACATAAGCATAAAATGAGAACGGCTGTGCTGGGCTTTGATGAAAGTTAGCAGTGCATGGACTAATGATGAGAAAGTATATCAGGCCCACAGAGATTGGAGATAAAACAATAGAAATGTTTTAAGCCCAGAGAGAAATTGTGTGATAGCCCTGGCAAAATCAGTCAATATTTCTTTTAATTCTAGAGTATGAATTGATTTTCTAAGTGTTGGTGATACCATGAACTTGAAGAATTTGGGGTTTCAAAGGGCTTGTTTTTAGGGATCATTCTGAACATTTTGATTGCCCCTTTCCAGTTCTACAATAACTTTATTTTATTTTTTGCAGTGACCAAAACTCTACACCAGAGCTTTCCAAACTGTGTGGTGCAATATGTGTGTCGACTGCAGTGTGTAGGTGTGTCATGTGAACACTTCCTGTGTTCCTCTCGGAGCTGGGAAGGGGTTAGTTTAATCTCCGTTTTGCTACTAAAACTGAATGACTGTGTCACAAAATGATGCATGTCTAAAAAGTATGTCACCAACATGAAAAGTTTTGAAAGCTCAGCTCTACACAGTATTCCATGTGTGATCTCACATATATTTTTATAATGGCAGTTGGAATTTGCCACTTTCCACAGCTGCCCCACGTTTCTGTTGAGCTATCCAATACAACCCCAAGATCTCATTCCTGGTCAGTTATTGCCAGTACAGACCCCATTAGTATATATGTTGTAAGCAGTCCTGAGTAGTTGTTTTGTATCAGCAGGATATAAATGTTTTAATAAACAAAAGACAATGATATTACATAGAGTTAAACAAAAACAGTATTACTAAGGGGGAGGAAACATTCATTGTTTCAGTATGTGTGTTGCAGCAGATGACACCATAGACTCCAGAGGCACCTCCCTTCTTGCACTGGAAGAAGTGCCTATATTAGATGGTGCTTGCCCTCTGCAGTTTTTGTAAGGTATTTAAAATATTTTCTAAAATTAGCAATTTGTTTGTTTCATCAAGGCCACATTGTAAGCTGATATTTGTAATTGATTAACAGCTAAATGCTGCCGTCTGCTTAGGCACCCTTGTCAGCCTGTCTTTTTCAAATGGAACGCTGGAAGAATCTGCCATACACTGCCAAAATCAGACTATATGTCCATCTAGGTCAGCATTCTCTATTCTAGGGTCTCTGGCAGTGGTCCTTCACATTCCCTTCCACCTGGGATTCATTTAACTTTGGAATGGAAAACCTGTGATGCTCCAAGTGTTGGACTCAAATTCCCCCAATCTCTGACTATTGACAATGCTGGCTGTGGCTGATGGGATTTGTAATCCAATAACAGCTAGAAGTCTGCAGGATCCTCACCCCTGATTTAACTGGAGAAGCTTGAAATAGAAACTGGGACCTTTTGCATGCTCCATGGTCCCTTTCCGATGAGCAGGGAGTGCCTTGCGCTGTGTGTTGATGTGAAGAAGTGAGGCCGCTTTGATCTTAAAGAAGGCTGTCTGTGTTGGAGCAGGCAAGGTAAGTCACGAGTTCTCCGCTGCAAATCATGATGAAGAGGCCGCTGGCTGCAGAGGGAAGGTAAATCAGCATATGAAATATTGTCTAAATTAACCTAATCCTCTGCTAATAATTTATTTAAGATTACATCATTCCTTTCTGACTGATTACAGGTTTCTAAGGTGGTTTACAGGAACTCGCAACCAAGTAAGATTAAGAAAAGAAATAAGGCAGCTGGAGGGCATCACATACCCTACTGCAGGGGTCAGCAACCTTTTCCAGCCGTGGGCCGGTCCACCGTCCCTCAGACCATGTGGTGGGCCAGACTATATGGGGGGGGAGAGAACGAATTTATATGCCCCACAAATAACCCAGAGGTGCATTTTCAATAAAAGGACACATTCTACTCATGTAAAAACACGTTGATTCCTGGACCGTCCGCGGGCTGGATTGAGAAGGCAATTGGGCTGCATCTGGCCCCCAGACCTTAGGTTGCCTACCCCTGCCCTACTGCAAGATAGCCTAACAATGCTGTTAATGTTGCTGCAGCAACTTCCTCCCTTTCAAAGCTTAACAATGACCACAGGGGAAAATACCTCCCTAAAAGAAATGGACTACCTAGCAACCAGTTTCAGGAATTCTTAGGGCACTTACTCTTGGGCAGCTGGGTAACTTGTGGGTCCTGGTTCTTCCTTGCAGTGGTGACTGATGAGTGTATATTACTAGATGTTCTCTAACTTCTTTTAGCTTGAAAGAGGGGGTTTGATGAGTGGGGCACAGCTTTATGCAGATCCACTCTTTGCTCATGTTTTTTGTCCCTTTGCTGCCTGTTCATGGTCCTGTTAGTAGCAAATCCACCACTACTGGACATCATTTTGCTCTCCTTTACCCAAGAGAAGCCGGAATGAGACCAGGAAGCATTGCCCTTCTGAAGCTGACATAATCATATAACTAGCCAATGAGAGTTAGCAGATCAGAGTGAAGGCAGGAAACATGTTTTCAGGTTCTTCCTGAGAAAACCAACAAACTGGGTATTCTGGGCACTGTGAAGGTGAGAGGGCCACCTTGACCCAGCCCTCAACACCCTGTCAGTCAGAGTTGTGAACTGCCAAACAAAGCAATGCATGTTGGATTGACTTTGAATACTGCAGACCTTATACTATCCCTTCAAAAGCAGAGTTGGCTTTTTAAAAATAATCTTACCAAGCGCCAGCCACCATTGCCAAACCAGAGGAAATTCTTTCATTACTGCAAAAGACAGGTCAGAAAAGTCAGCTGAAAAGTTGGAGATATGCCGGCATCACTATACTGTAAAGCAGGGGTCAGCAAACTTTTTTGGGAGGGGGCCGGTTCACCATCCCCCAGACATAGTAGCAGGTCGGACTGTGTGCGCAGGAGCACACACACGCGGTGGAGGGGGCTTCTCTCTCCCCCAGCCCCTCCCCTCCCCCTGCCTACCTCCGCCACAACTCTGCCTGCGGTTGGGAGCCAGTGGCAGTGGCGGTGCCTCTCCTTTTTGGGCCAGCTTTCCTGGGCGCCAGGCACAGGGTCAGCAGGCGCACCAAGCTCCAGCCCACAGCACGGCCATGCGGAGAGGCCGGTGGGCAGGCGGTGAGGCTTCCTATCAAAGCTCAGCCCCCTTTCTCTGCAGGGTGGGGAGAAGCCGGGAGGAGGGAGGAGACGCCGCCATGGCGATCGCACCGATCCAAGCAGTGATTGCAGAACCATTCACGGGCCGGATCCAGAGGGCAATTGGGCTGGATGCAGCCCGCGGACCTTAGTTTGCCAATCCCTGCTGTAAAGGATCATTTATTTGGTAGGAAAGAACGTATCGGAGAAATGTGGCATTCCAGGGTCCAAGGTCCCTTTGCTGCCTCTGCTACTAACGTTTTCAGTAACCTGAAGCACAGCTTTACCTTACTGAAGGGTCAGGAAACTGTAGGCTCGAGGACCAAATGTGGCCTTCTAAGGCCCTCTATCTGGCTCTCAAAGCTCTCCTCAACCATACCTCCATCTGGCCCTGCTTTGAGTGTTTTTCCTAGTTGGAAAGAGTCCTTGAACTGTGATAGTGCATAAGAAGCAAGGCTGACTTCTGGGTTAGCATTGTTTGACAGCTGCCAAAGCCCATACCTCAGTGCGGGATCCACTACCAACTCTTGGAGCCTCCTGGCCTTGCTGCTGCTACCTATTCTTTCCTCTCCATCTTGAGTGACCCACCAGTACTCAGGATATCTACACTTGCAACATACATACACAACAGAGGTGGGACCATTAGAGTGAATGGGTCACTCCCTCACCTGCCTGCCTTCTTTCTTACAGTCAATCCCGAGGGTGGCACTGCCTGTTGGCTTCCTCCTCTTCTGTGTTCTCTGTCTCTGCCCTTTTGGAGGAGGATGGGGACAAAACTAGAGTTTATTGGTCCAGATCCTCCTCTTTCCTTCCAGTGCAGCATCTTCCAGCATGGGGGCTGAGCTCCTTTCAGGTGTGTGCTGGACTACTAAAGTAGGTGGCTACCACCCTGTTCTGACATAGCAAATCCAATAAACCTGACTCATCTATCTGTTTGCAAGTCCATTCATCTCTTTGTGCGGCTCTTCCCCGTTCCTCGCTTCGCTCATCAATCATCTCTTAATTTGCCTATCTTAGCCCTTTCATCCATCCATCTCAATCTTGGAGCACAGAAGTTTGCCTCCCTCCGAGTCACAATTTTAAAGGGGGGGAGAGAGAGTGACTGCACCTTGCTTTGGCAGCAGAAGCAGCTGCAGTTTATCATGCCCGAGCCAGGATGCCAACAAATCATGCCCACGTTGGAGGCTGATGCAGTGGCCCTCATCGGAAAACGCATGGGGACTGTGGCACGGGAGCAACACAATCCTTTCTACTAAAGCGCATGTGTCTGGCTCCCATTTAGCAAAAATTGCTTTGTTTATGACTAAGCAATTAGTCTTTTCCATAGATGCCCCCCAGCAACACAATTGACATGGGAAGCCGAGGGGGAGCGTTGCACCTCTCATGGTGACAGCGAAGTGATGGGTGCCTTTTTCCAGTCCATTAGCACCAGCAGGCTGCAGATGTCGGCGCCTGTCTTTCTGGCATTTCAGCGCGCAAGAGAAATGGAAGGCTCTTCCCTGTTATCATTGCTGCCATGATGGGAGAGAAGGAAAGATGGTTCCACATGGCACAGGGATTAATGGGACAGAACAATAGCGGAGGCAGGGACATGAGAGAAGAGGCGGGTGCCAGCCATTTGCAAGCTATTTAAAAACAACGCTCTCTTCCTTGGTAATGTTCATATTTGCTTTAAAGCTGTTTTTAAATTTGATTTTGCAGGGTCATTAGCTGTTACTGCTGCTTCTAGGGTGGTGGGGGTGGAGAGGATGCCTGTGGGAAGAAGGGAAAAGTTGGCTTTGTCTGCTGGGTGAACTTTTTAGGCCAGGAGTGGGAAACCAGCGGCATTGGACTACAACTCCCATCATTCCTCTGACTACTTGGCGTGCTGGCTGGTGTGAATGGGAAGGTCACAAATAATTTTTTTTGCATTTTGCAAAACAATCTCCCCTGATATAACACATTTTATGTAATTTTTGCCGATAAATGCATTTTTAATGCACACTTTACCCTAATACATTTTTGTACTCCTTGCTTAGCTGACAACCTGCATTGCAAAATTCGGATAAATGCAAATTTTGAAGGATGCCTGCCTATTGTTTTTCATCTTGTTTCATTAAGTGCAGCTTAGGTTAGTCTGCCTTTAAATAAAAAGTGAATTACATTTCTCTCCTGCCCATAACCTGGATCTATTTTGTTCTTTCATCAATAAATTCCTTTTGCAGTCAGGTCTTAGTTGTTTAATTATGTTACTTAAAATGTGGAAGGTTCTAAGTCCTACTCAAGTAAACCCACTGAAGTGAAGACTATAGGTGGTCATGTTTATGTCAGTGGGTCTACTCTGAGTTGGACAAGCCTTAAATACCACCTGAAGTCATTATTATGATGGTGATTAGTAATACTGTTTTGCATTGCATGTGAAATTTGTATTATACTCCCCTGTATTAACTCGCTTTGGGGGCGACTTATAAACTGCTTAGAAACTTTTGTAGAAATATGCAGCAGTATATACGGTAACTTAAGTAAATAAACAAAAGATTTGAACATGACTGATACCGTATTGGCCCGAATATAAGCCACACTCGAATATAAGCTGCACCTTTAAAATTGGAGAGGAAAAAAGAAGAAGAAGAAATACCCAAATATAAGCTGCTCCATTCCTCACTGCTCCTGGCTGCTTATGGGGGGGAGGGGAGCTGCGCTGCGTTGCCAATGGCCTTTCCCCTATCTCGCTCTCTCCCTTCCCGGCCTTGGGGGAGAGGACAGGGGAATACGCACAGGGCGGGCACCGCTTTGCTGCGCTCCTGGCACTGTTTGCCCCATGCTTCTGGCTGCATACCGTAAGGTCACGAATATAAACCACACTTTAACTTTTCACGGTTGGAATTTGGGGGGAAGTGAGGCTTATATTCAGGCCAATACGGTAATATCTTAGCTGGACAGTTGGCTGTTACTTCACTGGTCCATGAAAGCTGCAGTCCAGTGCCAAACGTTGCTCCTTTTTCCATCCTTGAAAGGGCCCCTCCAATTTAGCACATGACTGCCTTGAACTCACCTGCAACAGTCAAGAGCACATGGACCATGGTAACAGTGATGGTATAATCCCAGACCCAGCGTTTCAGTAGCACAGCGAAGAGGAGGCCACTGATCAGAAAGGTGGTCTCCATCGACAGCACGTTTGCTTAGGAAGGAAGAAAAGGGAAAGAAAGCCTTCAATGACCTGGTGTAATCCAGATATTCTGGATTATAAATTGGGGGGGAAACAACAACAGCACCCAGCTAAAATTCTAAACTACAGTCGTTCTCCTCTATAGTAGAGCAAAATGTCTTTGATGTCGTGTTCTATACAGAGGTCATTCATTTTAGACTTTCCATGTTTTATCCAATGCTAGTCCTATTCAAAGTTCCTGTTTAGGGAAGTTTTTAATGTGTGATGTTTTATCATCTTTTTAATATTCTGTTGGGAGCCGCCCAGAGTGGCTGAGGAAACCCAGCCAGATGGGCGGAGTATGAAAAATAACTTATTATTATTATTATTATTTATTATTAAAGTGAACCTAATGAAATTAATCGGCATGACTAACTTTGGTCCATTAATTTGAATGGGTCTACTCTGAGTTTCATAGGCATACCTTGATGCTTCTGTTCTTCCCCCACCCGCAAAGGCAATGCCATCTCTATGAACACTAAAGGGTTTCCCCAACTCACCCAGATATTTGGGATTTGAATAAGATGGTTCCATGTTGAATTCAAAAGGGATAAGCATGCCAAAGTTGTTGAGCCTGGAAGGAAAAGTACTTGAGGTTATGAGGCATCTGATCAAGATTTGTATTTTAAAATGAGCTTAAAAAAATATATTTGTAAATGTTTGTATCTCTCATGCCAGGCAGAAACCATACTCTGGCAGCTGTTTATCTTCTTGATCAAGGGCCCCCCTGATCTATAGCAGTGCCTCAGGGTTGTAAAAGGAAATTACAGGCTAGGAGCAAAAGGTCACACTGGCCATACAAATTACAGAATACAATCAAGCTGCAATTAAGTTGGTAAATAGTAAGAATTATTGTGCCTCCCATTAGAGACTTGAGCCACATTTTCATAAGGTTAAAAGGGCAAATAGAAACAGCAGCTGGACTAGGCAAAGCAGCTCTCTGAAACTGCTTTGAAGCTTTAGAGAACTTAGAATTTAGCTTAGCTTTTACTAAGTTCCCTTTCTTCTAAAAAACTATATATGTTGTGTATGAAATATATTGGCTTAAATGTAATTATGCAAAGGATTTAGAAAGTAAGAAATGTTAGATTCTTATGTTAGATTCTTATTTCATAGAATCATAGAATCATAAAGTTGGAAGAGACCACAAGGGCCATCGAGTCCAAACCCCTGCCGAGCAGGAAACACCATCAGAGCACTCCTGACATATGGTTGTCGAGCCTCTGCTTAAAGACCTCCAAAGAAGGAGATCTTTCATAGATGGTGTGTGAGAAAGTGAACCCAAGATCTCTGTTTAAGATAAAATTAGAACCATTAGCCATCTGTTTTGCAGGGAATAGGGCAAGAGGGGCCAAAGGTTATCTGGTAATTAAGGTGCCTGGTCGAGGTAAATGTAAGATATATGACTACTTATTTGCCATTTATAGATAGAAGGAAATATAGCTCTTTGTCTCCCATAAAAGGTAATAGGAAATGGGTGTATCTTTTATGATTGGTTCTAGCAAACAGCCAATAGGAATTTCAACCAGGCTGATTGGACAGAGGCAGCAAAAGGAGGAGCAAGGGGGCTGGGCTGAGGGAATATAAGTGCTGGCCATCAGGGCTGGAAAGGCAGAGCTTTGGTAACCATATACCACTGTGTCTCTCATTTATTTGTCTGACAAATAAATTATTATTTTAATTTCTCTATTGCTGCGTTGAATATTTCATTCCAGCTAAGCGTTAACCACAAGCAGGGTGCTACAGTTAAACTCAGTAGAAGCTTCATGACAGTTACAATGGTGGCACTTGTAAATTCCACCGACATCATCTAACTCTTGCTGATTCCAAGCAAGGTCCACTTTATCCTACATGATGTTTCCAAGTGCAGAAGCTGAGCGTTGGAATCTCAATTCTGCAATATAGTGGTACCTCGGGTTAAGTACTTAATTCGTTCCGGAGGTCCGTTCTTAACCTGAAACTGTTCTTAACCTGAAGCACCACTTCAGCTAATGGGGCCTCCTGCTGCCGCAGCTCTGCCGGAGCACAATTTCTGTTCTCATCCTGAAGCAAAGTTCTTAACCCGAGGTACTATTTCTGGGTTAGCGGAGTCTGTAACCTGAAGCATATGTAACCTGAAGCGTATGTAACCCGAGGTACCACTGTAAACTGAAACAGCCCTCCTTAAGAGGTTAACAAATAAACTATGGTTGAAACATGAACAGGTCAGGAAAGATGGGTTTACTCTGATGTGGTTTAATTTTGTAACATATGCCAGTATTCTGGAAAATGAATAACCTCGTCATCATTTGCTTCAATCGGATTTATCTAAATTTAATTTACACATATATTATCTTCCCTTTGAACCCGCTCCTCCATGTTCCTCAATATACCAACTGTTTCATTGGTAATAGTAGGGGAGAAATGAATATGACTCATACTTAATTGAAGAACAACCACAAAGGCTCCTGATTAAGCATTTGGCTATGCAATGTTGAACTTTAACTGTTAACTCTGTTCTGTCCTGCTCCCCTTTATTTTTGTTTAAACCAATTCACAAACCAAGAACTTATACACTGACCGCTAATAATGAACCATATGCTGCAGATATCACTGAAGATTAATTATGCTCCTTTTGTGGTATACACAAGGCATGAGAAGATTTAGTCTATTTATTTGTATCATTTATTATTCCTATGATCCTTGTTTATAAACCCATTAAAAAGTTATAGTAAATAAAATAAAAAACCTCTGCAGCAGACTATTAGTGACAATGGCAGTTTTAGGGGGTACAGGTTTATATGTGAGCCTGGTGGGGAAGAAAAGATTCAGCCCTCTCCAATTCTGTATGACCCTGATGAGAGAGAGAGAGATGCTATTTAACAAACAACAAGCCCAGATACATGAAATATAATTGTGCATTTAACTTACTGTGTAGTTTAGCCCTCCACTAGTTGCCTCAAACCAGTGGTGGCCAAACAGCCCTCCAGATGTTTTGGGACTACAGTTCCCATCATCCCTGACCACTGGTTCTGTTAGCTAGGGATGATGGGAGTTGTAGTCTCAAAACATCTGGAGAGCTGAGTTTGGCCACCACTGCCTTAGGCAAACTCTTCCCCCAGCTTCCACCCAGCCCTGGTGATAGACTGTTGTAGGTAGTGCAGAAAGGTAATTGTGTTCATGCACCCGGCTAGAACCCTGAAAAGGAACTCGAAATTGCAATGTTTTGCTGTGGGTTCTGCTTGCTTCATGTAACTGTGATTGATTACTTTGTCCACTTTGCCCAAAGAGATCTACGGTTTCACCCAACAACTTTGTCAGATTGGACAACTTGGCAAAGCCACCCAGTACCCTTGAAGGCTTAAGTACCGTTCTTCCCCAGACATTTTGTGTAAGTTATTACAGATCATTCATTGCTCTTCTTGCCAGGCTGGGAGGTTAACCAACAATGGGAGTCAAACTAGGCACTCATAAACCTGTCTATCATTGATGGATGGGTAATCACTTTGGTCTTAAATGTAGCTACACTTGGAAGAAAGCCTCATTGGTTTAAATCAGAGTGGGAAACCTTTGTTAGCCCAATGGCTAGCTACCTTCAAGAAGAAAGCTTTCCCAAAAAAAAAGTGTATTAGGCAAAAATGCATACTAGAATGTGTATATCAGGAGGAATGAGTCTTTACAGAGGGTGGTGAACACAGCACATGATATCATGGGCTGTCCCCTGAGCCCGCTAGATGACATCGCAAGGGATCGTTGCCTTAGGAGAGCGAGAAAATTATCAGGGATGATTCACACCCCGGCCAGCACCTCTTTAATCTACCCTCAGGCAGGAGATATAGAAGTGTAATCAGTCGTACCAACAGGCTAAAAAACAGTTTCTATCCGTGGGCTGAACAGAAAATAATATAGTGCAACTGACTTTCAGGGTTGGTGTGTTATGCCACAAGCACACAGAGTGCAATGAGATTGAGTGTTTGTGGGGGTGGGGGGAGGCTCAGTTAATTGCTGTGGGTTAAACTTCTGTAGGTGTCACTCGCTTGATGTTGTTGCATAAATGCAGAACTTTTGCATTTGTCTCTGTTGAATTTTCATTTTCATAGTTCCAGGCCATCCCTTCACATTCTGTCAAGCTCACTCTGAATTTTATTCTGTTTTCTGAGGTGTTGGCTACCATTCCCTGTTTAGTGCCATCTATGGTAGTATAGAGGGACGCGGGTGGCGCTGTGGGTTAAACCACAGAGCCTAGGACTTGCCGATTAGAAGGTCGGCTGTTCGAATCCCTGCGACGGGGTGAGCTCCCATTGCTCGGTCCCTGCTCCTGCCCACCTAGCAGTTCGAAAGCACGTCAAAGTGCAAGTAGATAAATAGGTACCACTCCAGTGGGAAGATAAACGGCATTTCCGTGCGCTGCTCTGGTTCACCAGAAGTGGCTTAGTCCTGCTGGCCACATGACCCGGAAGCTGTATGCCGGCCTCCTCAGCCAATAAAGCGAGATGAGCGCTGCAACCCTAGAGTCGGTCATGACTGGACCTAATGGTCAGGGGTCCCTTTACCCTTTACCTTACACAGGGTGTACATTGACAATAAAGGTATTATTATTATTATTATTATTACTAAAATGCTGGCAAACTTCTTTGAGGACTTAAAAAAAAATCACAGACTGAAGCAGAAGTGTGGCAAACTGAACTTAATGTGTGAAAATGAGAAACAGACACTAAAATTGAAAGAGATGTTTACTATTATTATTATTAATTTCTTTTATATATTTATTTAAACAGATAAATACAATTACTAAAAACATAGAAAAAACAATAATTTTAAACAACCAATTAAAAGACAATTGACAAGAATCAAAACTTTATCTCTCTGTGTGTGTGTTTATTCCTGGAGTACACCCATTGAAATTAATGGACCTGTTAATCATATCCATTAATATAGACATTAATATTATTATGTTCATTAGTTAATATTAATAGTTGCTTAATTTTCACAGGGTTGCTGTGGGAATTAAATGAGGAAGGGGAAAAGCCCTGTACTCTGCCTTTTGCTCCTTGGAGAAAAAGTTGGGATATGAAAGAAAAAAATAAAGGATGTCCATAGATCTACACTGAGTGTGACTAACATTGACCACAAGCCTTAAGACTCCCAGGAACATGCTGTCAGGTGTGTTTTGTAACAGCACAAAGCTAAAGGGAAATTAAAATAAATGGCCTACACTGTAATTAGGCATTGTGTCAGGTGTGGAGGGAAAAAGAACATTCGCAAACACTTATTAGGAGCAGCAGCAGGAAGACTGAACGCTTGTGGGAGATGCTAACAGGAGAGGTTGAGAGTAACATCTATGGTTCACAGAAAGCAGCCTCACCTGAATGCTCCACAACAAATGCTTCCAGTCATGTAATACACTGTGTAGAAAACGAGGAGGCACAGCAGTATATGAAGAACAATCGTCTGGAAATCAAACCAGGAAAGAAGAAATGAAATAGATTGGTACACATGGTGACCTTACATTGGTTTCCTGCTGAGCAAAGTTGAATGGTGCCACCTCAAAGGAGAAAAGTCATTAGAGAATTGGGTACATAGCTGTCAAGCGTCCCTTATTTGGCGGGACAGTCCCTTATCCCAGTGCCATGTCCCGCTGCTGTCCCTTATTGATGAGGCTTCATTTGGCTGCTGGCTGGACTTTCTGCCTTTGGCTCGGAGGGGCTCAGAAGTTGAACATACCTGTGCCTGGAAAATCCCGTATTTTGGCTGCTGATCCCTTATTTTCGAGGCTGCTGGTCCCTTATTTTCAAATCTGTAAGTTGACAGCTATGATTGGGTACCTATGTTAGCTGGCCCAAATAATATTGGTGGGTGCAGTCGCAGGTGATTGTTGAAGGTGCTTTGCAAGCCGACAGAGCACTGGAAATGGTATTGGATTCGCCTGAGAAACAGCATTTCTGCAGCAAATAAATGACTTGGGCTTCTGTGTGGAAAAGTACAGCTTCATTTCTGTTGGAAGTTCAGGTGCAACTCAGCTGACCTAAAGGGGATTCAGATTCCTCGACTATCCCTGTACCTTTGGCCTCTCTGCTGACCTCTCTCTCCTTTGAAGTTTAGATTGACAAGCCTTAGGTTGCATCCTGTTCACAACTTCCTCCTCCTCACTCTCTCAGACCTGCCTTTGTTTCCTCTATAGATTAGTAAGATTAGAGAGAAGCTTTTCTATCCAAGTTAAGTACTTCCTACGATAGGCAACTTTATTATTTTTCTCTCCAAATCTCTCTGTGCCTGATTCCCATAGGGTAACGTCTACTTATCAGATTCACAAGCCACATTCTGCATACCAAATTTCAATAATGTAGGCTAGTAACAAGACTTTCCAGAACCATCCCTCCCTTCTTCCATATGTCTTTTGAAAGCTATAATGTTTAGACAGGCCTTTGAGATATGAATGTTCTCCTTTTTAACCAATTGGTATTTAATGAAGTTTATTTTAAATAATGTTTTTTTACGGATACTTTTTGCTGATTTTATTCCTATAAATTGTATACCACCTTGATATATTTTAATGTTTGATGTTCTATTGTATTTTTAATATTTTGTTGGAAGCCATCCAGCCAGGTGGGCACTGTATAAATAATAAATTATTATTATTATTATTATTATTATTATTATTATTATTATTATTAAAAATATAAATACAAAGATACATACATAGATAAAATAGGACTTCTGTCTTCCTGTAGTTTTTTCTCATACTACAAACCACTGAGAAATCTATCACTCAGTCAGGTTGCCACTTGCATTCGCTAGAATGCACCACAATATCATCCAAGTGATATTTAGTTAAGTATTTTCATTTATTTACTTGATTGGGGGGGAGGGTGAGCAATTGCCCCCTTGCCTCCCCCGACTATGCCCATGGACCTTCTCCTGGCCCATGCTAGAGAATTCTATGCTAGAGCTATCTTTGGTATTATAGAGGTATTCTATTCTACAGTTATCTTTAGATACTGCAGTCTGACTTCAAACTGATAAGGAGCAGGTGGTGTGGGTGAATCCCTGCTTGACATCCCAAACCTCTCCGCAGCAGCTGACTCTGCTTCCCGCCCCCCAGCTCAGTAGAGGTACCTGTTCCCCAAGGGCTTTACCTTGATGGCTGCTGTATGGCTGCCTTGAGGCACCATGTAAGATTCATAACAGCAAGGGTAATATTTCGTGAAGCACAGCTGTAGCCCAGAAGAGAGAGCCTGGTCTTCTCCCGCAGGGGATTAAGGTCTGAGCTGCAAAGCCTGTTAGAGACGAAGATCGGAGGAGGCAGAGAAAGAGGGAGGAGCAAAGGAAAGCAGCCAGTTCCTTGACTGGAAGAGTTGAAGACATTATAAGGACTGAGCAGAATCTTATGGACTGTGGCAGTCTGCCATGACAGTGGTCGGGGTGACTTACACCCACTGGGACAGTTAAGGCAGAAGGCAGGAAGATCTACAGCAGAGCCTCTCTCTAATTGGTTGTAAGAAAGAAGACAGGCAGGTGGGGGCTGACTGGAGCTAAAGTGAGGTTGGTGGGCCAATGTCCCCATTCACCTTAGTAGAGTGGTGGTGATTTTTATAGGCCTCAATATCTGTCGTGGGATGGGATCACATTGTTCAGTGATGCTGAAGAAATTCCTACCCAGACATTCAAGAGTGCATCTATACTACCATAAAAGGTAAAGGTAAAGGGACCCCTGACCATTAGGTCCAGTCGTGACCGACTCCGGGGTTGTAGTGCTCATCTCACTTTATCGGCCAAGGAAGCAGGCATACAGCTTCCGGGTCATGTGGCCAGCATGACTAAGCCTCTTCTGGTGAACCAGAGCAGCACATGGAAACGCCGTTTACCTTCCCGCTGGAGTGGTACCTATTTATCTACTTGCACTCTGACGTGCTTTTGAACTGCTAGGTTGGAAGGAGCTGGGACCGAGCAACAGGAGCTCACCCTGTCGCGGGGATTCGAACCGCCGACCTTCTAATCGGCAAGCCCTAGGCTCTGTGGTTTAACCCACAGCGCCACCCGCATCCCATATACTATCATAGATGGCACTAAACAGGGAACAGTAGCCAACACCTCAGAAAACAGAATAAAATTCAGAGTGAGCTTGACAGAATGTGAAGGGATGGCCTGGAACTATGAAAATGAAAATTCAGCAGAGACAAATGCAAAAGTTCTGCATTTATGCAACAACATCAAGCGAGTGACACCTAGCTTGGAAACAGTGATTGTGAAAAGGGTCACAGCAAATCACAAGGTGAACGTAAGTCAGCAAAAAAAAAAAAAAGTGAATGTGATTTTAGCCTAATAGAGCCAGAGTTCTCAAGTCATATGAAGTATTAGTTCCCCTTTATTCCATGCTGGACCTCCTATGTTCAGCTCAAGACACCATACTTAGAGAAAGATGTGGGCAAGCTGGAATGGATTCAGAGGAGAGCAATGAAGATGGCAGTCAATACAAAAAGCAAGCTGACCAGTGGCAAAAATACCTTGGTGACAGGAGTGATCTGACAATGAAACTAATTGCCTGGAGGGAGATGGGATCAGAAGAGAAGACTGGGAGCATGGGGGCAGGATCATAGCACTTTTAAAATCCTTGAAGGGGCATTGCACTGAAGAAGGCAAATACTTGTTCTCTGCTGCCCCAGATAGCAGGTGTACATGTAATGGGCTTAAGGTACATGAGGGTAGATTTTGGGTGAACATCAGGAAGAACTTATTGATGGTAAGAGCATCCATGGAACCAATTGTCTAGGGTTAGTGGGCTCTCCCCTGATTGGAGGTCTTAAGCAGAGGCTGCACAGGGGGTTCCCAAGCCATGCATTGACTGCATGAAGGTTGGGCAAAATTGTCTTCTCCAACTCTCTGATAGGTGGGTCTGTTGGGATACTGCCAGGGAGATAAAGTCCATCTGAGCCCCCAAGCTCGGTGCCGGACGATCCATCGACCTCCCGTAGTCACGCAGTACCAGCAATTTAGCGACACTAAGCCTCAGGCTTAGTGCACACTCTGACAGCAGAATTCACACAGCAAGAAGTTGCACAGCATGAGAGCAGAACATGCATATTTACAGTTTATTTGGCGTTGGTCAGAACAAAGAAGGCATGACCGTCTGCTCCGACTGCTCAGGCAAAAACAGCAGAAAACGAAACGAACTTACAACATAAACATCCTGTGAGACAGGAAATTACGCAGGCTGTTATACAAACATCCTGCTCCCTTTTAAGGTGGAACGGAAATATCCTAACATCCTCCCCCTTTCCGTGTAACCTGTAGTATCTGTGGTTCAACCCAATTGCAACCTTTGTGCGTAAACCTTAAGTTGTTCTCTGTTAACAACCTTAGACAACAGATCAGCAGGAATTTCATTTCCTGGCATGTAGGACACCTGAATGAGTCCTTTCTGAATACACTCTCTTGCACGATGTAGCTTAATCTGCAAGTACTTGGTTCTTTGCTTGCAACTCTCCGAGTTCAGCAAAGCCAAACAAGATCTATTGTCTTGATACACTTGTATAGGACATTTCACAGAAACCCCAATGTCCTTAAACAGTTGCATCAACCATTCACAATCCATGAGTGAAAATGACAGAGCATTGAGTTCTGCTTCACAGGAACTTAGGCTAACTGTCGTCTGCTTTTTGCACAACCAGTCAAACAGGCAGTGGTTGTACATGTAGCATACTCCAGAAGTGCTTGTACCATCCGTGGTGTCACTTCCAAAACTTGCATCTGCAAAGATTTCAAGACCTCCAGTCTTCTGACTGGTGAACCTCAGCCTATAGTGCATAGTCCCTTTCAAATACCGGGCTATGCGCTTCAGAGCTTTCCAATCCTGAACAGTAGGATTGTTAGCATGTCTGCTAAGCAGGTTAGTGCTTACAGCAATGTCAGGTCTCGAACATCTAGCAATGAAATTCAACTTGCCTAGAATGCATCTGTACAGCGTTGTGTCAGAAAACGCTTCAGCAGTACTGTCTACCTGGTAACCTGTCACCATCGGTGTGTCTGCTGGGTTTGCATCAACCAAATTCAACCTGGTTAATACATCAGTAATTTTCTGTGTTTGGTGTACCAGAAAATTACCTGCTTGGTCCCTCTCCACCTGCAGAGAAAGATAGTTGGATACCTCACCAAGATCCTTCATGTCAAAGTGCTCCTTCAGCTGAGCTAGGGTGCTTTGGTAGAAAGCCTGATTCTTCCAAAACATCAGAAGATCATCAACAAAACATAAACAATACAGTTTGTTTTGCCCCTCCTCCTTGACAAACACACATGGATCAGCTTTGCCCTGGTGAAAACCTAGAGAAAGCAACGTTTCAGTGAGTTTTGTGTTCCAACACCTGGCACTCTGCTTGAGACCATATAAGGATTTCCGCAGTTTACAGACCATTCCCTTCTGTATCTGCATTCCATCAGGTGGAAGCATGTACAGCTGTTCGTTCAAAATCCCGTACAAAAAAGCTGTATTAATGTCATGATGGGAAACATGCAGTTTCTCCTCCGCAGCGATCTTGAGCATCAGCCGAATGCTCTCATATTTGACCGTGGGTGAGTAGGTCTCGTGGTAATCCTGCCCTGGTACCTGTGAAAAACCTCTGGCAACCAATCTGGCTTTGTGTCTGACAACCTTGCCATTCTGGTCTGTCTTGGCCTTGAAGACCCATTTGCTGCCAACCAGTCTCATCCCTGGGACTACCGGTACCAGCTCCCAAGTTTGGTTCCTGTTCAAGGAATCAACTTCAGCCTTCATGGCATTAAGCCAAGGCTCAGCATCTTTAGAGGTTAACTCCTGGACCTCTTTGAAGCTTGAAGGTTCCCACACCTTCTCTGAGCTACTAAGAACAGCAGTTGCCGTCTTAGCAAACTCATCAGCAAATCTCTTCGGAGGTTTGCCTTTGGTCGCCCTTTCAGACCTGCGAACCAGACGCAAGTCTTCTGGACTCATCTCCTCCTTCTTAGGAGAAAAGTGACCAATGGTGAACAGTGGTTCTTCCAGTTCATTGTCAGACTCATCAGATGGTCTGACTGAGGCCTTTGCGCTCTTGTAGTCTGCTGTGTCATCACTGTCACTGACAGCAGCAGCAGCGCCGCCCACTGAACTGGAATCCGAACTCTGATCATCATCATCATCATCATCATCATCATCATCATCATCCTCAGTTTCCTCAGCTTTCTCAGCATGATCTGCTTTCCTCACATCACCTTCATCCTCCTCTGGGTAACTCTGGAAAATTCCCACATTTTCCCCCCACTTAGGATTGTACTCAACACTCCTTGTGAACTTTATGGATTTAGAGTTAGTCATCCATACCCTGTATGCACCTTTTTCGTACCCCATGAACAAACCATGTGCCCCACGCTTCCCAAGCTTGTTGCTTTGTGGGGTGTGTACCCACATGTCAGAACCAAAGATTCTCAAGTGCTTGGTATTAGGTTTCTTACCAAACATCTTCTCATAGGGAGTGCAGCCAATAGGTGATGACAGTCTGCGATTAAAAGTGTAAACAAAATTCGAGAGAGCCTCCCCCCAAAACTTCTCAGGGAGGTTGGCATCATGCAACAAGGTTTTTATCCCTTGCAGCAACGTTTGATTTGCTCTCTCCGCAAGCCCATTCATCCATGGCGATCTAGGCGTTGACAAGTCATGCTGGATTCCCTTCTCAGTCAGGAAAGCTTCAAACTGCTGAGAAGTGAACTCCCCGCCTCGATCAGTAAACAGACAACCAATACGTTTACCATGAGCATTCTCCAACCAAGCACAGAATGCCTTGAACCTAGGAAATGCTTGCGATTTTTGTTCGAGCATAAACACATGAATGTACCTGGAAAAAGAATCAATTAGAACCATGAAGTACCTTGCTCTACCCAAAGAGGGCACTAGAGGACCTACCAGGTCTGCGTGAACTAGCTGGTAGGGTTTGGAAGCCTGCCTGCTAGACTCCTTGCCTTTTGGAGCAACCTTCACCTTGTTCTCTGCACAAGATACACATTTCATGTGAAACTTACAAGGTTTGATGTCCAAACCTTCAACCAACCCAGGCATCTTGGCTACCGTATTTTTCCCTCTATTACACGCAGATTTTTTCTCCTAAAAAGTAAGGGGAAATGTCTGTGCGTGTTATTGAGCGAATGTGTGGTCCCTGGAGCTGACAACCGCGAGTGAAGGCAAAAATCAGGCAAATATCAAATCGTCCGGAGAAGGGAAGCCTTGAAAGGAGGAAGCTCTGCCTCAGGGTCTTACTGCCCACCTCCTTCTGTTTCCTTACTGTGTTTGCTCAAACGGAACAAAGAGCAGAGAAAACCCCTCCCCTCCAGGCAAGCAGAGTGGAAAGCAGAGCGTCTCTCCTTGCGTCTGGGACTCGCAGGCAACATGCAGGTTGGGGAGAGAGAGAGAGAGCTGGCTGGCTTGTGGGGGGGGGAATTTTGCCTTCCTTTCCTCCCTCCGGTAAAACCCCTCTCCTGCATTCTTAGCCAGCTGCCTCTCTGCACACCCCTTTCGGCGCTCCTTATCCTTTCTATGTTTTTCCTTCCCTCCCTACTTAAAACGTGGTTCCAATCACGGATCCACATGGATCCTCAGGATCTTTGCATTGAGTCACCCCAAATTCACCATCAGATCACATAGCAATGATCTGATGCAAAAACAGGGCTGCAATGGTGCAAAAACGTGGTTACAAAGCATGGATCCACATGGATCCTCAGGATCTTTGCATTGGGTCACCCCAAATTCACCATCAGATCACATAGCAATGATCTGATGCAAAAACAGGGCTGCAATGGTGCAAAAACGTGGTTACAAAGCATGGATCCACATGGGTCCTCAGGATCTTTGCATTGGGTCACCCCAAATTCACCATCAGATCACATAGCATGTCCATGGCTACAGCCTGCACCAAAAAAATCACGCACCCACTGTTGCCTGGGGCTGCAATGGTACAAAAACGTGGTTACAAAGCATGGATCCACATGGATCCTCAGGATCTTTGCATTGGGTCACCCCAAATTCACCATCAGATCACATAGCAATGATCTGATGCAAAAACAGGGCTGCAATGGTGCAAAAACGTGGTTACAAAGCATGGATCCACATGGATCCTCAGGATCTTTGCATTGGGTCACCCCAAATTCACCATCAGATCACATAGCATGTCCATGGCTACAGCCTGCACCAAAAAAATCACGCACCCACTGTTGCCTGGGGCTGCAATGGTACAAAAACGTGGTTACAAAGCATGGATCCACATGGATCCTCAGGATCTTTGCATTGGGCTACCCCAAACTCACCGTCAAATCACATGTCTGTGGCCGCAGCATGAAGCACAAAAATGATACATCCACTGTTTCATTCAGAATTTTTTTTTCTTGTTTTCCTCCTCTAAAAACTATGTGCGTGTTATGGTCAGGTGCGTGTTATCGAGCGAAAAATACGGTAGCGCTTGCCAAGAGAGGTGACAAAATCTGCGATGTGCATCATGAATGCATCCTGCATGAAGAACCTTGTTAGTTTGTGCAACACAACAAGAATCAGCATTAGATATAACAGCATTGTCATCATAAGTTAGACAGAACAAACCATCCATCAACTTTGCATGCAAAATGTCCTCTTTGCCTTTTCTGATGACACAGACAGTCCTCTTGAAGGAAATCTCAAAACCACGCCCATTCAGCTGTGGTACACTAAGCAAATTGTCCGCAGCTCCTGGAACAAAAAGTACATCTTTGATGGTAGTATTCAGACTTGCAAGTTTCACAGTCCCAACTCCTGCAGCTTGCAAAGTCCTTCCATCAGCCAGCTGGACCTCTCCATCTTGAGGTGTGAAGGATATGAACAGATGGCGGTCTTTGGTGAGATGGCGCGTGCAAGCTGAGTCGACTATAAACCTGGCCTTCCCCTTCGAAGCAGATTTGCTGGCAAACAAAACCTTGTTTTCCACCAGCGTGGGCTTTTGCAACTTGCCCCCCTGCTCCTGGCCATCAGACGTGCCTTTAGCCTTTGGTGAAGCTGTGCCAGCGAACAAAGCTTTGTTTTTCCCTGGCCTTCCACTCCCCTTCTGCTTCGGGCCATCTGCAGGCTTTTTCCTTTGTTTATTTCCAGTCTTTCGACAAAACTTCTGAGTATGACCTTGGTTCCCACAGTTCCAGCACTTCACAGCTGCCAACGCTTTGGCTCCCCCTGGAGGCTGGAATGCTGTCCCACATTGCTCCCCCTGAAGCGCACAAGCCGATTCAGCTGCATTTCTCCTGTCGTATTCGTTTTGCAAAGTCACCAAGACCTTTGTAGCAGTGAGGTCTTGCGCAGGGAGGGTCGCCAGCTGACTTGACACGGCATGATAGCTTTCATCCAGGGAGTCCAGGATGAGAATTGCAAACAGTGACTCAGGCATATTGAAACCTCTCTGAGTCGATTCCTGTCGGAGATGCTGCAAATGTAAAACGTGGGCTCTAAGGTCTTCCCCTGGCTCCAAACGCTTCCTGTGCAGCTTTCTGAAATAAAGCAACACAGACCCAGCCTCTTGTCGGAGATGACAGGCTCTAAGCCCGTCCCACATCGCACGGGCACTGGCCTTGCCAGCCAGGGTGATTAACTCTTCAGGAGCTACTGAGAGCAAAATTATCCCCATGGCTCTCGAGTCCTGTGCCTTCCATTCATCTGTCACAGGGGCTGGGGGGTCCTCAGAAATAGTATTGCACACACCAAGCCTTCTCATCTGGCCCTCACAGTACCTTGCCCAGGTCTGATAGTTGTGGCCATTTAGCTTTAGTGGACACGGAGCAGCTTCAGAGGATTGTAAAAGATCCATCTCAGCTATTTGCTTCAGCCGTGAGCCTTTATGCCTCCAAAGACTTCTTATCTTGGCAGCTCATAAATCACGATGCCTCTGGCTCGGCTCCCAGGCCAATTAGTTTTGCCGGACATCAAAGACTTCTTCCGCGGCAAACAGAAAAGCCTCTGCTTTCACTTTCCCAGCACATACCTTTCAGCAGTCTGTTGCTGTCTTACTCTCCTGCAAGTGCCGTGAATCTGGGCCCGAAACCTGTTGTTGGGATACTGCCAGGGAGATAAAGTCCATCTGAGCCCCCAAGCTTGGTGCCGGACGATCCATCGACCTCCCGTAGTCACGCAGTACCAGCAATTTAGCGACACTAAGCCTCAGGCTTAGTGCACACTCTGACAGCAGAATTCACACAGCAAGAAGTTGCACAGCATGAGAGCAGAACATGCATATTTACAGTTTATTTGGCGTTGGTCAGAACAAAGAAGGCATGACCGTCTGCTCCGACTGCTCAGGCAAAAACAGCAGAAAACGAAACGAACTTACAACATAAACATCCTGTGAGACAGGAAATTACGCAGGCTGTTATACAAACATCCTGCTCCCTTTTAAGGTGGAACGGAAATATCCTAACATGGAACGGAAATATCCTACCATGGAACAACCCACTCACTGTTCACTCCATTTTTAAGGGGCATCAACATTTGCTGTCTTCATCAGATTGCCGTCCTCTGGTGCGGTAGTGGTCAGTGGGTCAGTGATGGCAGGGTAGAGTTTCGCACCTGACTTCTGAGGCATGAAGAGCTCAACGCAAGGTGAGCACAGCGCCAGCGCCAGGAACATTGGATTGGCTCTGACTCTGCTCACACCACCCTGAGCAGTGCCTGTCATTCTGAAGCCATATGTGCAATTCCACATTGCCTTCACTGCCCTGCTGACCACTTCCTGTCCTGTTCATGACTCTTCCAGGAGCATTGGTGATGTCATTTCCTGCCTCTTCCTCTCCAACCCTTCTTGCAAGGACAGTTGGCGTTGCATAGCTCTTGAGGAAGGCTAGCATAGCTTAGCCTACATTTCCTCTGCGCACATAGTATCTGGCTACTCTCAATTTATCTTTGACTTTTGCCCGCCATTTCATTATTATTATTTAGAAGAGGGAAAAGAAATCAAATCGAGAAAATATCATTAGTTAGAAAAATAGGTCCCTGGCTTTGTAGCTAATGAAGCTTGGTAGCCTGAAGCATTATGAAAGGAGATGGAAGCTTTTTACATATGAAGAAAATGGTTATTTCAATAGATTGCTCCCCCTACACATACATTAAAAAATGTGTCAAAAAATTAAGCATGTCAACAGAAGGCACAGCGCTCTATGCTCAGGGCCCAATACTGTCAACGTGTCAAGCTTAGGAGAAATGGTTTACTTGCGTGAAGACCAAAAATGAAGAGAGAATTTTTTATTCTGGAGTTTGGCAAGTTCTACACGGTTGTCTGAGAACTCTTCACTGCAGAGGCAAGGAATTGGTGAGCTTCCAGATGTTGCTGGACCATCAGCCCTAGCCAGCCAGCTAGCGTAGCCAATAGTCAGGAGTTGTAGTCCAACAACACATGGGACTCAGCTACATAAATCAAAAAACAATGATTTGAAAAGACACCAGATGGCACCAGAGAGCAGAAAATTTTTCTACACGATTTTCCAAAGGATTTTTTCCCCTTTTGTTATAACGATCTAATTTCTGACTTATTTACAGTATAGTGTTTCTTTCCTGTATTTCTTTCCAGTATAGTGTTTCTTTCCTCCCCTTGGAGTTAGTGATGGATGGCAACTGGGGTGAAAAGCAAGGAGGCCAACTGTGGGTGGAGCCAGAGATTGGTGCAGCCAACTGATTTCTCCCAGTTGAGTACTACAAAGGTAACACTGAGGTGGATCAGCAGCAGGAGGAGGAGGCTGACAGCCAGTGCCACCCCTTCAAAAGGCTGTAAGAAGGCAGGCAGATTGGGACTGGCTGATGGTAGGCTGAGGTTGGTGAGGCTGTGCCCCATTTGCCCTAACAGATCAGCTTCCACTGCCTGGAGGATCCACATGTCTGCCTTAGCACAAGCTTCAAGAAAGCAAGTAGTAATGCACAGTGAAGACAGCCCCTCCATTTGCTGTGTTAGCCTGATATGATATCAAGACTTGACTCAGCTTCCTGACCATGGATGAACCTCTTAACATGCAAGCTTTTTAGATAGGTCGTACTTCCTGCAATGTTGGAGTTGCAATGTTTGGAACTCTGTCCATGTTGTGGAATCATCAGGGGATCATTTGCTCATAATACCAGGGATATTCTGTGGTACAAAATCCAGTTATACCCTTAACCATATTGAGAAGGGACCCCCTCAGATATGTTGTCCCTTGCAACAAAAGGACATATTGTGATGTTGATTGTGTGTGTGTGTGTTGACAATTGCTTGGTGTTTGTCGGTGAAAGCAATGAAAACAGAGCAACTACAATCTTTGGAAGCTGGGGCCCAAAACTCTGGAGCACCATTTCATTGGATAAACTTGGGAAGCGGGTGGCGCTGTGGGTTAAACCACAGAGCCTAGGACTTCCTGATCAGAAGGTCGGCATTTCAAATCCCCGCGACAGGGTGAGCTCCCGTTGCTCGGTCCCTGCTCCTGTCCACCTAGCAGTTTGAAAGCACGTCAAAGTGCAAGTAGATAAATAGGTGCCGCTCTGGCGGGAAGGTAAACGGCGTTTCCGTGCGCTGCTCTGGTTCGCCAGAAGTGGCTTAGTCATGCTGGCCACATGACCTGGAAGCTGTACACCGGCTCCCTCGGCCAATAAAGCAAGATGAGCGCTGACTGGACCTAGTGGTCAGGGGTCCCTTTACCTTTATAAGCATTTTGGGAAGGGAAGGGCTTATTGATTTTATACAATACTGGAATAGACCTACAGAACTTTCATTCCAATATGTCTTAATTATTACTTGCAATTAATTGAATATATTGTGTTAAAGAAGGATGACCTTCCAGATGATTTTGGACTCCAAGTCCCATTGGCCAATGGTCAGAGATAATGGGAAATGTAGTGCAGTAACAGCTGGAGGACCAAAAATTGCCCAGCCCTAATGTAAAGACTTGGAAGACTAGATAGGTGTGTTAGATTTTGTTTGCCTTTTCTTCCTATTTGTGCGTTGAATAAGAGGAGAAAATAAAAAGTAGTATTCTCTTAGCCACACTGAGTACAGTAATTAGGGAAAGCTAATCTGGAGTAGTTGGTTAGAATGCCAGACTATGACTTAGGAGACCAAGGTTCAAATCTCTACGCAGCCATGAAGCTCGCAAGTGACCTAACTTACTGTGTTGTTGTGAAGATAAAATTGGGAGAGGAGAACAATGTAAATCGCCTTGACTTCCTTGGAGGAAAGGCAGAATATACATGTTGTAACAAATGAACATCTAAAGAACTTGACTGGATGCTACTGACCAGTGCTTTGAGCAGAGTAAGTGTTCCAAGTTCCCCTCTAGCCTTTACTTTAATATGGGCATTAGAAATTCAGAATCACTCCCAAGAGATCACGTGTGCCGAGGAAATGTTAATATTATTAACACTTACTACAAAACAGAAGATCGCAGCCTTGTTAAAACTTATTCTAGAGAATAGCACACTTTGAACTAGCAATCATAGCTGGTTTGAGACATTTTAACAAAAAAATTGCCACCTGCTCATTGCTAAAAATGTTAGTCCCCTCAAAGACTAGCCTGGAAATAGTTCCAGGAGATGTTAGATTATATGTTCTCAAGCCCCCTGGTAATAAGAGTAAAAGAACACATGCACTGTATCTTTTCCACCTCGTGTGATTACAGGGAGGACAGCTTTCTTTCAAAAGAACTCCAGCAAATCTGTCTGCACACAGCATTTATTTGCAGCAGCAGCAGAAATTAAGTTGAGTTAAGTGGAATCCTTGCTTGGTACACACCTTTAGTTGAAAAGGTATTTACACTGAGCCTTGGTGTAAAATAAGCAAGCTTATGATCATTCAAGGAAGTTCATTCTTGAAAGGAAAGAGTTCTATACTCCTATCTGGTTGGAGAAAGAAAGAAGCCATGCTTGTCCCTTGTTGTCAAAAGATAGATTCAAGATGTGTGAGGAGCAGGAAGTTGTAAAACTGGATGCAACCTAAGATTTATTGCTCTAGATCAGAGGGGTCTGCATCACCCCTAGTGGCACATTTCTTAGGAGTCAGCTTTTTAAAAATGGCAAAGAACATGACTTTTTAAAACCATAGATCCCTAGAGTAACAAGTCGCATCTAGTGACCCTTGAGATCACTAGATGAGCAGCAACCAACAGATAAAGAATTAATTGTTCCCTCTGCTTGGGGGCTGTTTGTGATTTATATGACCAAACAATCTCAGGGTTGGCACATTCCCACTAAATATGAGTTTATCTGGCAACATTCTTGAAATCTGGTATGTTTCCTATTTCTGCCAATCTTGTATTCCACTATGGAATTTATTTTATGCTATTCAAGCTCTCTATGATTATTACGATTACTATTTTATTGTCTTGTTATACATTCTACCCTCACAGATATAGGATCGCAGGTTTGGAAGGAGATATTGGGTTCCATCCAGACTAAACCCCCAAACACATAACAATATTTCATGCATCCTGAATTTGTTGTCAATAAAATACTAACTTTACAGCCCTCGTTTCTTCTCTAAACCATTACAGAACATCTACACTTTCTACAAAGCAATGCAATGATTCAGAAACTCCTAAACTCTCTTCACTGGGTGAACGAGCAAAGTCCTGTTGTTGATTTAGAGGTCTTCTGATGTTTTTATTACGGCGCTGCCCGCTTTTAAGAGGCCTTCTGGTTGCCTTTTATTATGGTGCTGTCCACTAATGTGGATCATTGTCCGTGAGCACGGTAAATCAGGGGAAAGTGCAATAAATAAACGGCTAAAAACTGAAGACCTCTACATCTGCGAAGGTACAGTTTGTGTTATTAAGGGCAATTCTCTAAGAATAGAGTAACTGCTTTACTGCAGAGGTAGCCAATGTGTTGGCCTCCAGATTTTTCTGGACTTCAACTCTCATTATCCTTGTCCACTGCCTGTTCTGGGTGGAGCTAATGGAAGCTGGAATCCAACATCTGGAGGCACAAGCAGACCAAGATCAGTCTGATCTACTACTCAAGAGTGACTAGCAAGATTTTCCAACCACCACTAGCAGCTCACAAAGCACACCAAGTGGGTATGGTGGAGACACACTTACTGGGAATAAGTCCCATCAGATACAAAGATTTTCTTCGGAGTACACATGTTGCACGGTTAGTACCCAATTTCTGAAGTCCATAAAATCTCCCAAGATACAGTTTTGAGGTGCATTGATATAACCTCCATTGAATTCCTTCTTGCAGAAAATGTGGTGAATATATCTAGGGAAGAGTCATAGCTCAGTGGTACAGCATCTGCTTTCCATGCATAAAATCCCAGGTCCAACGCCTGGCATCTCCAGGTAGGGCTGGGAATGTCTGAAACCCCAGAGAGCTACGACCAGTCAGTGTTGACAACACTGAGCTAAATGGACCAAGGGTTGGATTCTATATATGGTAGGGTTTTAAAAAAATGTTTCTATGATATAGATTGGTCTTAATATAATCAAGAGGGAACTATCAGCGAGTGATTTCATTCACTACAATCTGGCAGATCACTTCTTGAAGTACCATGTAACATTTTGATGCCTTAAATGCAAACACAGGTTTCTGATGTCACAAGCGGTCATGTTTGTGAGCGTTATGGTGTGCCGGATCTTCTGCCTAGTGACAAAAGGGAAATTTAGTCTGCAAACTTAAACACATTTATTTAATCATTATATGCTTTCATTATGTTTTTAGATATCCTGTAAGCCATCCAGAGTGGCTGGGGAAACCCAGGCAAATGGGTGGAGTATATATAATAAAAATTGGTCGCTTACTACATCAAATACCTTGGAGCAACTTACAGTGGTATTTATTTATTTATTGTATTGTATATGTACACCACCCCATAACATGAAGTTCTCTGGGCAGTTTATAAGTTAAAAACACACACACGACTGAAATGCACAGGTAAGACATAAAAGCATTTTCTTAAAAAAGGAAAATCTACATAAATACAGCAAAACAGAATTCACTGCACCCTCGATGTGGGAGTTACTCCAGCAGAAACTTCTGCTCTTTAATTAATTAGCATATGACACCCTATTGTGTAGATGAATAAATGCATATGATCACGCGGTTATATTGTAATCTTCAACATGCTTATTAGCAAGCAAGTACTTTTGAACTCAGTGGGGCTTAGTGCTCAGCAACGTTAGCATCCGTTAGCTGCATTAAAAATGAATAAATATAGCTGCGCCTGGTGAATTTATGCCTGCTGCCACGCATATAATGAAAGCACATGGATTGCCTTCAGCTCCCGAACAGACCCACTGAAATTAATGGACCTAAGTCAGTCACGTCCATTAATTTCAGTGGGTCAGCTCTAGGGTATTACTAACGCGGGATACAGCCCCGGCTCATCAAGCCATTATACTGGTGAAACTCTGTCCCTAAGCGATCGGAGGGAGCGAACCGCACCTGCCGAATGTCTGCCTGTTAAGACAAGCGCCTCCCCCCCCCCGGCTCATCTCCGAGCGTCCCCTTTAAGAGCTGCCGCCCATTCCGAGAGGCGAGCGAACTTCGAAAAGCGCCGCAGCGAAAGCTTCTCGGGCCCGCCCGCCCCGCGGCGTCACCTGACGCGCCTACGTCAGCGCGCACGCCCTTGCGTTGCGTGTGTGCTTACGCCGGCGAGGGAGAGGAGGGAAAGAAAAAAAAAGTCCGCTGCCGCCTGCCGCCCCTCCCCCGCCTTCTCTCTCTCTCTCTCTCTCTCTCTCTCTCTTTCTCTCTCTCTTCCCTCCCCCCCCCGCCCTTCCCGCTCAGCGCTGAGCTCCGCAGGTCGAAGCTGTCGCTGAGGCCGCGTCCGCCGTCGTGCGCGGCGCCAGGCCCTCGCGAGGCTGTCGGCGAGGGAGATGCCGCGGGTCTACATCGGGCGGCTCAGCTACCAGGCCCGGGAGCGGGATGTGGAGCGGTTCTTCAAGGGCTACGGGAAGATCCTCGAGGTGGATCTCAAGAACGGGTAAGGCGTCTCCGCCGCCGCCGGGCCTAGTCCCCGGGATCCCTCGTTTCTTCCTGTCAGCGCGGCCGGGGCCTCAGAGCGCATGCGCGCCCTTTCCCCGTCCTTTCCCGCGCGCGCTTCTTGCTCGCCCGCCTCCCCCTCTCCCTCCCGGGAAGGGCCTCGCCGTGGCTGCCCCTGGGACCCTTCAGAATTGGCAGAGCAGAGGGGCTTCTCCCTCGGCTCCAGTTTTCAGGCCTTCCTTGTGGTGGGGGGAGCAGCTGCTTCTCCCTCAGTCTGGCGCTCCGCTGCCCCTTCTGCCCTACCGGAGAGGTGAGGGGGCCGAAGGCCTTCCTCTTAAAATGAACTTCGCTGCAGGAGTGTAAGGAAGCCGCCGCCACCGACCCCGGCCTAGCTCAGTATCGTGACTGACAGCAGCTGGTTTCAGGCGGGAATTCTCCCACTTGAGCTCTTCTGACAGTTAAGAGCTGTTCGGCAGGGGGACGGACTTCCTCGAAAGGTGGTGGTGGGCTTTCCTTCATTGGAGGTTTTCAAGCAGAGGTTGGGTGGCCCTCTGTCATGGATGCTTTAGCTGAGATTCCTGCTTTGCAGGGGGGGTTGGACTAGATGACCCTAGGGACCCCTCTCAGCTCTTATGATGCTGTGAGGGCAGGGGTGCTTGAACCTAGGACCTTATCCATGCAAAGTGTGTGCTCCATAACAGACCCTTCCCCAAATTTGGCAGCAACTAGCAGTTCGAACAGGAGTACCTGGTGTGCTCTGGTTCATGGGGTCACGAAGAGTCGGACATGACTAAACAACAAAGCAGCTTGAAAGCACGTCAAAGTGCAAGTAGATAAATAGGTATCGCTCCGGCGGCAAAGTAAACGGCGTTTCCGTGCGCTTCTCTGGTTCGCCAGAAGCGGCTTAGTCATGCAGGCCACATGACCTGGAAGCTGTATGCCGGCTCCCTCGGCCAATAAAGCGAGATGAGCGCCGCAACCCCAGAGTTGGCCACGACTGGACCTAATGGTCAGGGGTCCCTTTACCTTTTTACAGTATAGGGAGTCCCCCATATAATGTGTCTCAGACCATTTTGCAAATTCCTTCACTGAGGGGTCTTGGGAAATACCGTATTTTTCGCTCTATAACACGCACCCGACCATAACACGCACGTAGTTTTTAGAGGAGGAAAATCCGTAGGCATGCCACCCGTAGGCATTTCCTCCATAACACGCACAGACATTTCCCCTTACTTTCTAGGAGGAAAAAAGTGAGTGTTATGGTGCAAAAAATACGGTATGTTTCTGGGTGCAAGGAATTCAAATTTGCTATCCTTTTTTTGTGGTTGGACAGCATTCAGCTGGTAAGTCTACGTGTGATGAAGCACAAACAGTCATACCTTGGATCTCGAATGCCTTGCAACTCAAATGTTTTGGCTCCCGAACGCCGCAAATCCAGAAGTGCTCCGGTTTGCGAAAATTTTTGGGAAGCCGAACGTCCTATGAGGCTTATGAGGCTTCTGATTGAGTGCAGGAAGCTCCTGCAGCCAATCAGAAGCCATGCCTTGGTTGTCAAACATTTTCGGAAGTCGAATGGACTTTCGGAGTGGATTCCGTTTGACAATCAAGGTACGACTGTAAAGTGCTTTTGGAGAACCAAAGAATTTTAATTTTACCTTCTCAAAAGTAGGTAGTTCTAAAGATTAATTAATAAATAAAAATGATAATAAAAAATATAACGGCAAGTACTTGGCAATCATTTTTAATGATTTCTATGCAGTTTAACACATTTTACTTACCAAGCAAAACTAAATTATATTAATCTAACCAAAACATCTTTTGAATTTCCATGTTATGTTACAACTTTTTATCACTCACTTTTTTGGAAAATAGAAGTTGAAAATTTCAGCACATCCTAGTAGCAGTGCAGCCTCCACACTGGCTGTCAGCAGCTGTCCAGGATTTCCTATAGGGGTCTCCCTGAGCCCTGTCTAAAGATGCTGGAGAATGAACCTGAGACCTTATACTGTACTTGCAAAGCATTTTCTCTGCTCTGGTGCTCTGGTCCTGCCTTCCTTTAACACAAAAAGTTCAGTGCTAAGTTTGAATTTGAAATCATCATCATCATGTTTTATTTATATCCCACCCTCCCCAGCCAAAGTCGGACTCAGGGCGGCTAACATCATATATATAACATTGGTATAAAATCAAACAATAATTAAATTACCTCCTAAAACCAGGTTAAAATCAAATTAAAATCTAATTAGATGGCTTTCCGTGGTGTTAGGGTATTTGCACCTGTAAAGCAGCATAGTCCTATACATGTTTTCTTAGAAGTCCCACTATTAGTCCTTGCACAGTAAGTGTGTTTAGGGTTGCAGCCTACGTCTTGAGATTGACACTTATATGTGCTTACTTGGGAATAAGCTCCATGAAATTCATTGGGACTCACTGTGTGTGTGTGTGTGTGTGTGTGACAGAGAGAGTCTGCTGTGCTTAACAACAAAGTTCTAGGTGTATTTACTTAGGTAGAAAAGTAATAGCTGTACCACTGTGCTAATTGGGGTTCATTACCATGTAAGTGTGCAGGAGGGCACAGCCTTAGAACACTTTTTAAATGCTGCATTGTGGAAAGAATGATGCATCTGAAATGTTTCTGCTGTAAAGTTAACATGCTGAAACTCTTGCACAGATTTCCTTGCTTGAAATAGGCAAAGGAAGAGATTGGCCCTCATAGCTTAATGATTTAGAGATTGTTTCCCACGCCATAATGGGTATCCTGGAATGTGTGCATCCCAGGTTTTCTGATTAGTCTCCATGTGCTACATATGCAAGAAATGCAGTTTCTACAGGCCTTGTGAATATGGCATCATATGGGCATTCAGTATATTCCATGTATGCACATTTCGTCTGAAAACATTAAAGTACTTGCATGAACATCAGCTTTGTAGTATGGTATAGGTATTACCTGGGTTGGGGAGGGAGAGTTCTTCCTTAATTAAGTGTATTGTTATTCATACATGTGACTGACAACTGACAGAAATTGAAATTACTCCTGCCCTGACACAGAATAATAATTAAAAAAGCTTCTGCCCTGATGATCCGTCATAAATTTTCTGTGAGGTAAACTGTGAGGTAGCCAGTCATGGGAAACTTAATGCCTTGTTTGCTCACTGTGATGAAGGAGGTTTGTGTATGGCCATAAGGCTCCTTCAGAACTCAGCTTATTAAGCCAGTGTGTTGTAGATCCTGTGGTCAGCATGGTCAGTGGTCAGGGATGGCAGGAATTGTAATCTATCAGCATCTGGGAAGGCCACAGGTTCCCCATCCTTGCAGTATCCAAATGTGGTCATTGATAAGCTCCAAAAAGACCCTTCCAAACTAATAAAATTAGTTACAAAAAGCAAAAGGTGCATTGATGGCTCTAAATTGGCTGAAACATACAGAACTTCATACTTTGGAACTGTACTGTTGAATATCTGAGAGTCATGATGGAAAACTTGCTCAAAAACTACAGTGCAGAAAGACTTGTATGGTACACAGTGCCATTAGGGATCACCCAAATTCAGGGATAGCCAGTATTAATAATCATGATAGCTAAATGGACCTTCTGTTTTAAAAACATCCACATAATCTTTGAATGCCACATTGTCTGGCTTTGACTGGCAGCCGTTGAGAGCAGAATGCTAGTCTTGACAGGTGTTGATCTGATCCAGCAAAGCAATTCTTCTTTTCCTAATAATTTGTTGAACAGTGGAGGTTTCTTAGCAAAGAGTTTAGGCACTGAAAAACTAGTTCTGTGACTCACTGCCAGGGAAAGTAATGTGTACTTTGAGCTGTAAGAATGATGAGTCTGTAATTCATTCTGTAGCAGTTCATTATATATGGGCAGACAGCAAATTGGCATTCTAGGAAGAGTTTATGGATTGATTCTCCTCTGGAACAAAAAGAATGTAACGTGTAAGTTACACTTGTAAATGGTATCCCGGTGTTGATTTCTGACATTCTTGGGGATAGAATGTGGATGGTTGACATTGGTAGATATGCTGCTAACCCATACAATTCATGCCCCTCACAAAACTCTTTCCCATTTTCAGAGATTGATGGGCAGTGCATCTGTAAACAAGTGGCTTAGCTGCCAGAGCCTTTGTACCACACGTAAAGGTGTTTTCATAGGCATGCTCTTGGCAGAAGATCTGGACTTCAGAAGCCTTCTGCCTTGCCCTCATGCCCTCTTCCTCCCCCCCAAAAAAACCCTCCTCCCATATGGAGGGCTGATTGGTGTCTTAAGGATAATTTTGTTGATCTGGTAACATGTAAACTTCCTAAGCCCCCTATATTGCTATAATATAGCTATCTGTTTCACAAGCTCACATTATCTTTCTTCTGTTCTGTCTTTGGCATTCTGCTGGGCTAAATTCATTCTTATATTGGCACAAAGAATCCTGTCTCAGTGCTGGAAGTAAAAGATGAGCTCTAGGTTTTGAGCACCATGTTATCAGTGCTAAATGCAGTAATTTTAAACTGATCCCACCTTTACTTTAGAATTCTGGAGTTATCTGCCTTTCTCTCTTTATATATGCTGTTTCATATAGCTATCTAAAAATCTTTCAACAGACTACACTTAATTTGGCCTGGATCTAAAATCGCAGTTCTATACATTTTTAAATTATTTTATATAGCAGGTATGTTGTTGCAATAACTAGAACAATTTTCAGGTCTAGAACAATACTGTATAGTGCTTTTCCTCAGAATAACTGCGTTAGTTTTATTTGTTGGGGCTGTCATCTTTTTCAATAATGCTTAGCAAACAATTACAAATTAACTGCAAGTGGTATGTTGCAAGATATCTTGTTTTTCAGTTCTTCATTTTTCAGATTCTCAGAATTAATGCTGGCCATAGGTGCTTAGTTTGCAGGAGATTTTAAATTCATTGTTTTAAGTTTGGGGTAAATTAAGCTGTAATGTGAAGCTGGAATGCTATACTACAGAGGCTGTAATCTGATGTCACACTAAGTGTGACAAGTACAAGCTGCAGTGAGGCTTAGGCTTGCACAGTGTTAGAAAATGAGATATGCATACTCCCCCTCTACTCTGAAACAGTTTTTAGGAACAGAGCACAACTTTTCACTTCTGATTTCAGTTAGCCCACAGTTCAGCATATCATCTGAATACTAAACTCTGGCTAATTTTAATTCAGGTTTGTTTAAACAAGCCAGCTTCAAAACCCATGGTTTGAAGTTCGTCTGTTTCAAACAAACCATAGATAAACCAAACTATGCTTAATCTTGTTGGTTCGGAAAACCTGACAGGTTGCTGTTAATCTATGGTGGAAGTGAAAGCTTCATAGCTTATCACAGTCATACCAGAAGAGGAGCAAAGGACACATGAGTCTGAGGATCATTATAGCTTGTTTTTGTCATGCTAACCTATGGTTTAATATGATGTTCGAAGTGGGCCAGTCTAAAATACTGTACCTATCTCATCCAGAAGTCTACAGATTCATCAAGCAAAATTTGTTAGTCAACAGGACCATTCTCCTCTCTCAATGAAAAGGGTCTAGTTCCTGATCTCACCCATACCTTTGAAAATCAGTCCAAGGTCAAGGACAATCACATGTTCTTGTTTTTTCTTTGCACTTGCCCTATAATCCATTCCTGAAAAGCACAGAGCAAAAACAAATCCTAGGTTTCCTCCAAACATTGGAGCTGCAGAGTGAGTGAGGACCACATTTCTGCAACTACAGGACTTGTTCATCAGAAGTTTCCCAAGCACTTACCATGACAAGTGTGGTAAGTGATATTGTGAATCCCTGATCCTAGTCCCATTTATTTTGATTAGTACTACTGTCTTTACATTTGTGTGAACATAGGCTCCTCTGAGAACCGTGAAACTGGCCTAGATCTCACAAAGTGAAGATAATGGCAAGTAAGAAATCAGAACTTAGAGGAAGAGGAAATATGGGTCATACAACTAACAGACTGAGAGGAACTTTTTTTGATAAGGACTTAATTCTGTCCAATTAGTGACAGACACCTGACATTATCCTCCCCAATCAGGGGCTTGGGTAACTTGCGTTTTTTTGTTCATGTTGTCAGTTGGGTACACTAGTAATTTTAATTGCTAAAATAGTGAAAGGTTGCCCATATTGATTAGAATTCAGAGTAATAACCCTTCTGTCTCTCTTATTCCACAACAGAGAACTGTGAGCGTTACAGTTGGGCACTCTTCTCTGCTTCACTAACCTCACAAGGTTGTTTTGAGGATAAACTGAGTGAAGGCACTTTGAGCTCTTCAGCAGAAGAGCAATATACAGATGTGACATGCAAGTCACTAAATGATAAAAACCAACCGTCATTTGGCTCCTCCCTAGTTAGAACTGCCTCTTGCAGTGGTAATTCCATCTGATCATTATAGCCCTTAACTATCTTTAAGAAAATTGCCTCCTGGGTTTGTGTTTTCTCCTCTTTCCTCCCTTTCCCCTTTATTATCTGTATAGATTGTAAGCCGGCAGGCAAGGGTCTGTGTTTTTAAATAATTTATGTGCAGCACAAAGCATTAGGTGGTTTATAGATAAGAATAAAGTTCCTGGACTTCACCACTTCTAAAGCTTCCAGGAGAGGCCACTGGTGTTCACACTTGGAATGGGGATGTAACTCTTTTTGCACTTGACCCAACAGGCTTCCTCAGAGGAAGAACTGTGATATCATCCTGGAAAATGTAGTGCATTCGATCCGTGCAAAGGCCTAAAAGGCTCGTTGTATGGACTGAAAATCATTTTCTTGTATAATGAGATAGTGTGCACATTGTGAAAAGTGTTTGCCCTATATTTTCTTGGCATTGGCAATAAGCTGAACTTTCCTGCAAAACCAAAGCATGTGTTCATCTTCTGTACCCACACTCTCACACTAGAGATGGATGCTAAACCTGCTGTTGTTTACACATTTGGACAATAACTTGTAAACTTGCTGCTTCTGGTTTTTTCCTTGTTCATCTTTGGAGGCCATTGAGCATTTCATTTCTGTTCTCTTAATTATGTCTAGCAAGCATTATTAGAAGTTGCTTGTTCACTGAAATTGTTGATGCTTAGACTTTGAGGGGAAATCTTACAATTTTCACTTCCTAAAAATCTTGCTGAATGAGGTCATTGTAGTAGTAAGTGTTTTGTTTTCATTGGCATGAAATAATTTAAAACCTCACTATATGCAAGCAGCAATCTGGATAGAAACACTTCTGCATCTGAATAATTCAGTATCAATATCCTTCCTGATTTGCAAGAGGAATATGTAAAATTCAGAGGTCTACAATGGAATGTTACTTGAATAAAACACTTAGGAATATGGTTTCTTCCAGATTTTCAACAATAAGAGATTACAATAGCAAAAAGATTACCAGCACAAAAATAAAAAATATCTGGAACAGTACAAACAATACCCTTTTTCCTGGTTAGAAAAGATTACTACAGTTAATGTGGTTATTCTCCTTAAAATTCTATTCCTTTTGGGAATGTTGCCTTTGGAAAGAAAACCATGAAGTGTATGGTGAAGCAAACCACATAGAACTGCTAACACTAATCTTGGTGTTTTGATTAGCCAGTAGAGGAGGCCTTGAATTTCCTGATGTTAAAAGGTATAGTCAAGTGGTAAAATTGGCAATGATCAATAGTCGCTTTATCTTAAACTGATGCCTGCTCAAATTTGAAAATGGGGGAGTACCCATATACATGTATGCCTATATTTACAATATAATTCAAATAACTGGTGATGAATAATAAAGTCATGAAGAGATAGGAATAACACACTTTTGAGTGCTGTTATGGCAGGCGGGCATCATTTTCTACTATTTGCGACAAAGCTTTTCTTGAGGTATATCAGCCTCTTTTGCCCTATGGTAAGACTTGACAGCTATTCTTATGCCACACTTTTGTTGTCACCATTGAACTTCTAAGGCTACACTTGGAGAGAGATGCTTGTCAACAGCTCCCATACTGCATAGATCTTCAAAGCCCATGCCACTGTTGGCCAGAATTGTGAAGGTAACTGCTGACGTGGTTGATGCTGGATCTGTTTTTGTCTCCCCTTAGGTATGGCTTTGTTGAGTTTGATGATGTGCGTGATGCTGATGACGCTGTTTATGAGCTAAATGGCAAAGATCTATGTGGGGAACGTGTAATTGTTGAGCATGCCCGGGGCCCTCGCCGCGACAGCAGTTACGGTTCTGGACGCAGTAAGCACTAACATACCGTTGTATTGGTGCCTTTTATTCTATTTAAAACACAGCATTTAAAAACAGTATTTTTTAATTAAAAATGTAAAGTTTGATTACTGTAGATTTTATTAAAGTAATATTATTTAGATATTAATATATTCAACTTTTTAAACTGTAATTAACTAAATTAACTTTAATTTTCATTATTTTATTTTGTAAATATATGAATGGTTTATTTGTAATGTGATTGTTTAACATAGACTTAACAAAGACCTCAATGTTTCAATTAAGAGTCCTTTGAGGCTAAGATGACTGCCTGTTCCATTTGCTGACCCTGGGTTGCCTTTCCATGAGTGGCTCTTTGACCTTTGTGGCCCTTGGCTGACCCAAAAAGGAAGCCATGTGACGACCGCAACCTTTTCCCATTAGACGTGGGTGGTGAGGACCCCAAGGGTTAGAGACAGATGTGATTAAACTGAAATAGGTGCCTGAAACCTTTATTCATGTTATATATTCAGAAAGCTTTAAATCAATGTAAGTAACATTAGTAACTGACTATAGTGATTTGGTTTTTTTTGTTTTCAAAAACATTATTATTTTTTATTAACTTAAACTTAGTTGCATGTTTAATTTTAATAGTAAATATAAGATATACAGTCTTTTAATTATGTGCTAATGTTCTAGACATAATGTATATAGACCTTTTTAAATGTCTGACTCTCATAACATAAAATTTTTAACACTGAGAATGTAGTTTAGGCTAATGGGAGGGGGGAACTAAATGTATTTACCGGCTGTTGGGTAGACTAGTTTTTATTTTCTTTGGGGGTATAGATTAACCACCTGGCTCCACTACCTTACCTGAAGTATTCCATCTGCTTATCACCTCTAAAGGTGGATATGGTTATAGAAGAAGTGGAAGAGATAAGTACGGTCCTCCGACCCGTACTGAATACAGATTGATCGTTGAAAATCTGTCAAGTCGTTGCAGTTGGCAGGATTTGAAGGTATGCCATCTCTGTGCCTCTGCTAGTGCTGATAAAGGTTTGAAAACATAAATTGTGCTTCTCTTTTTAAGCCTTGCTTTTGGCCTGTGGTCCACGCAAATATATTTTTCATTTTTCATGGAAACCCTGGGTGGTATTCACTTATGCTTTACTCAGAGTAAACCCACTGAAATTTGTGAACATTACTAAGATAATTAATTTCAATGGATGTATGCTTAGCTGAATACCACCACCTGTTCAGAATAACTGACATTGTGTTAACTCTTACTGCAGTGTACAAAGCACAACAGAGAACAGTAAAAGTGATAAACTCCTTGAGCATGAGGGTTTCAGCCTGTGCAGTTATTATGCACACTGAATATTTTACTATTTCAGATGTTTTATTTCATTTAGTTGTTTCATGAAAGTTATATAGACTGCTTGATTGTAAAAAGGAAAAAAAAAAAGACCCTCGTGCATAAATGCAGATAAGATGCTTCTGAAGTAATACAAGGTTTTGTACCTAAATTCACATGTTGCTATACATTTTGAAAACCTTCCCAAACAGCCAGCTTGCAGGGAACGGGGGGGTCTTTCCTCTGGTTTCCTGGCTCATGTGGTTTACTGTCATGTTTCACATTGGCCTGCTTCCCTTGGAAGGCAGTGGGCTAAAATAGTACTGCGGCCACTTTGAGGAGATTAAGGGTGATAGACCCCATAATGCAAACTGAGATGCAGAAGGATGTGTGCAGAGAAAAGGAAGGCTGAAAAGTCTGCTATGCATGCAGTCTATGAAGTCTTGGTTGAATTGCTTGAGCTAAGCAAATGCGTAAGCAGATGCAATAATATCCAAGCAGGATAGTCCCTGTTGAATTACACTATCTGCTTTATCCTTTCTGGCCATTTCCACCAGTAATTGGACAGTATTGTTCCTCCTTTGCCAGCTCAACAGTAACATCTTCAAACAGAATGTCTGAGGTTAGAATTGCCTCTGGTAATAGACCACAGTGCTCCTTGTATTTTAGACCAAAGGTTAGGCTTGGTGTAGTGTGCAGCCATTTTCTTGGCTTTTTCATCTGTCCATCTGAGAGGGAATCAAGAGGGCATCAATAAGCTGAACATTCTCACATTCACACTTTGAAAAAGAAATGCAGTCTAGTGTGCTTTTCAGTTGCAGCATCTAGGGCAGAGCTTTCCAGACTTTTCATGTTGGTGACACACTTTTTAGACATGCATCTTTTCACGACACAGTAATTCTGTTTTACTTGCAAACCGGAGGTTAAACTAAACCCTTTCCAGCCCTGGGAGAAGCGCAGGGAGCCTTTGCACGACACACCTACACACTTCAGCCAACACATTAACATGTCACGACACACAGCTTGGAAAGTTCTGACCTAGGGGGGGATGATAACAGACAGAATCAGCTTGAAAGCATAGGTGTATTCACAGGCAATGTTCTGTCTTCCAGGATTATATGCGTCAGGCAGGTGAAGTGACGTATGCTGACGCACACAAAGGTAGAAAGAATGAAGGTGTGATTGAGTTCAAATCCTATTCTGACATGAAAAGAGCCCTTGAAAAACTGGATGGGACAGAAGTAAATGGTAGGAAGATAAGGCTAGTGGAAGACAGGCCTGGGTCCCGGCGCCGCCGCTCCTACTCCAGAAGTCGGACTCATTCAAGGTAAGTCTGTTCACAACACTCCTTGGTAGGGCAAATGTTTGTTAGAACTGCTGGAAAGTTATGTATTGGACCCTTGCTTTGTTAACCTTGCAGGAACAGTGGTGAGTTGCAGAACTGTGAAGTTCTCTTGTTGGGTGATGGAAATAGAGGGGTGCTTTAAACTTAATTCCAGCCATGATCAAACAGATGAGAATTTAGGTTTCCTCATTGCTAATCTCCACCTCTGATCTTGGTTTGAGGCACAGCCAAAGTTAGCAATTTCATTCAAGCCAGCAATGTTCATGCCTTACGAATCACAGTTGGAAGCCAGAGTGAGACCTGGGTAGAGCCATAGCTCAGTAGCAGAGTAGCAGAATCCTTGACAACTCTGGATAGGGGTTTCAGGAGCTTTTTCTACCCCTATCTGAAGCTGGAGAGCCGCTGCATCTATTGATCTCTGCCCTGATATAAAGCAGCTTTCCATGGTCCTGTAGTTTGCCAGATTAGATAAAACAGCTACATATGCTTAGCCACAAACCAGGATCAGACACACAGAATTATTGTGCATGGGTGAAGGGAATACAGACCTGAGGCATTTATACTTAATCAAAACAAATACAAAAAGAACCCAGTAAACCCCCTCCCGCCCATTTGCTATGCCATGTGCCAGGAGTCTCCTAAAAATATGAAAAGACTTATAGCTACAACAATGATTTTTTCTTTCTTTCAGGTCCCGCTCTCGAAGCAGACACTCACGTAAAAGCAGGAGTCGTAGTGGCAGTAGTAAAAGCAGTCATTCAAAGAGCAGATCACGATCCAGGTAGAGCAAACTCACAGTTACTTAATTTTCAACATACTTCAGAGGATACTGATTAAGGGTTTTTAGCTGATGTCAACATGAACAAACCTTGCGTACGTAGCTGCGAAATCTAATCATTATAGATCCCTAATTTGCAGTGATTTTTGCTTTGATTTTTTTCTTGAATTCCAGATCCCATTATTACCCTCATTAGCTTTAAAATCTAGATACTGATCCCTTACTGTTCTGTTTCTCTCCCCTTCCTGTGGGTTTCATTTATTAACAGCTTGTGTGATTTGTTTCTGTAGCAATAATACTCATTTGAGTGCTACAACACACAAGTCAGATTCTGGTTAGAGTACAGTATTGGAAGTTCTTAAAATGTGAACAAACACTGAATGTCTCGCAGGGAAATGTGCAAGGAGGGAACATAGTGAACATATGAGCGGAAACTGATACAAGTTCAGTTATTTCAACAGGGTAAGACTTGCAAGCTTCTGTTTGAGTAAGAAAATCACAGAGGCTGAATTTCATTCCTGCCGATAACTGCATGAAGATTTATATAAGAATTCCTTTGCTACTTTTGGTTTTGCTTCTTAGGTCAAGATCCCATTCCAGAAGCAAGAGTCGCAGCCGAAGCAAAAGTCGAAGCCAAAAAGCAAAAAGCAGGAGTCCGAGTAAAGATGATAAAAGCAGGAGCCGCAGCAGAAGTGCAGAGAAATCCCGAAGTAAAAGTAAAGACAAGCCAGAGGATGTGGTGCAGAATAATGACGATGTTGATGATGATGACCGAGCAAAAAGTAGAAGTCCCAGCAAGGAAAAGAGTAAGAGTAAAAGCAGGAGTAGGAGTGGCAGTAAAGAGAAAGCAGAAGAGGAGGAGAGGGGCAGTGTGAGGGGCAGTAGAAGTAAAGAGAGAGAGAAGAGTGTCAGCAAGGCGAGAAGTAGGAGCAAAGAGGGGAGTAGGAGCAGGAGCCGTAGCAAAAGTAAGGACAAGAGGAAAGGTAGGAAGAGGAGCAGAGAGGCCAGTAGGAGCAGGAGCAGGAGTCGCAGCAGAAGTGAGAAAAGCAAGAGGCGGAGTAAACGTGACAGCAAGTCTAGCAGCAAGAAGAAAAAGAGAGAAGACCAAGAACGGTCTAGATCCAGGTCTAGATCCAGGTCCAGATCTCAGTCCAAGGAAAAAGAGAATATAAAAGCAGAACCAGACACAAAGGAAGCAAAAAGTGAGGGTGAGGAAATGGACACCCGCTGTAAATCCCGGTCCAGGTCAAATTCCAATTCTAAACAAAATGTCAGATCAAAATCTCGCTCCAGATCCAAATCTGTTTCAAAGCCAAGATCCCAATCTAAGTCTAGATCGCGGTCTGCCTCTAGATCGCATTCCCGATCTAGATCAAGGTCTCGGTCCAGATCCTAAACTTGCTGCAACCACACTTAGAGCTCTATGAGAAGTCTTTTGTACATGTTTGGTAGTTGTAGCACAAGTGATTGGAGTAGAACACATGTCACTGCTGTACATTTTTAAAACCCCGCCCCACAATGGTGTGTCTTAAGTGTTCAGTCCAGTGCTCCCTCTCTGTCGCACATTCTGTAAAATGATACTGAGAGTCTCATCAGATCATCTTCCTGGATTTCCAGAATAGCCATAGAGAATGAGCACTGTCTTTCGATGGGCTTCTAAGATTGGAATGATGACTCCTAGGTAGGTATGGTAACTTCAACAATTTGCCCTTGAATTTATGCCCTTTGATGTACGCCATTTAGTGAAAAGTGCAGAGTCTTAAATTTCATATTACTTTTGTTTCATATTTTGGACTTGCAGAGTTTGTTAATAGCACAGTCAAGAAAAATAGATACCTACAGTAAACCATAGGAAGGGAGGGGGGAGTAGAGTTCCACATTCTGGTATTGTGACAATATCCTTGTTTTATATTTTTTTATTTTTCCCCATCTTGCAAAGTACAGTGGCCCCTGTTTCCATTAAATTTGAATAAAGACTATTTTTGCTTGACCACACGTTGTAATGGTTTTAAGTTATGCTGATTTGTCCCTTTACATGTTCATAAGTTTTAGGCAAGATCTTCAGAAAACAGTATTTTTCCGACATATTAATTCCTGTTCTTGAGACTTCATAGTTCTGTTATGCGGCTGCTGACAAGATCCCTGCACAACTTGGCTTACGGTTGAAACAAAGCAAGTATCTCTGACCTACACCCTTAAGGGGATATATGACCAATTTATTATGACCCGTTTTTAAATGATTTTGAACGAATTCACTATCCTTACTTGCACTTCTCGTACAGCATTAGGGTGAGCAACAAAATCTCTTTGACAATTATGCATTCAGTGTGCAGGGGGCCTGTCAAGCGTGGTCTCTAAAGCTTTTAATCGACACATTGAAATGAAGTGGGTCTCGAGGGTGTTTGATGTTCTTATTTGTCAGTTGATGCATTGAATTGTACATGGATAAATGGTAACTGCAGTAAAGTGACTGATCCTTTATGTGGGACCCATTCAAGTTTAGATTGATGACACAGTGGCAAGAAATGTGGGGTGGCCAGAACGACTGGGGCTTTTTAGTTTAGGAAAAGGGTGAATTGGGTGGGGGGACATGGTAAGAGGTGTATACAGTTATACCTAGTGTGAAGGAAGTGGTTAGAGAAGTTTTCCTCCATCTCTCAGCTTCCATTGGAAGACTCCCAGGTTCTAGTATTATGAATGCTAGGAGATTCAGGACAGACAACAGAATGTATTTCTTCACACATTACATGGTTAAACTATGGAATTCACACACCCTGCCGCTGCCGCCGCCCAAGATGTTGTGATGCCCACAAACTAGAATGGCTGTAAAAGAGACAAATTCATGGAGGACAGGGCTGTCAATGACTACTACCCATATCTTCTACGTCCCCTGTTGGAGACAGTATGCCTTTGTATGCAACTCACCAGTGAGGAAAGTGCTGTTGGCATTTAGTCCTGCTTTCAGGCTTCCCATAAACATCTGGCTGGCCATTGTGAGAATAGGATTAGGGCTAGATAGGCCTTAGTCTGATCCAGAATGACTCTTATGTTCTTTACATGTGTGACAGTGCTGCCTCACTGTTGGATACGGTGCTCAAGTGTCCTTTTCTTGCAGAAGTCAATTTTATCTGCACCCAGCAACCTGATCTGCACCATGTGGGTCTTGAATCGTTTCCAAGTGAAGTCATTCGTTTGTGTGCTTTATTCACAGTTACAAAGACAAAAAAGCTGGCTGTCCTTGGGAACAGATGTAATCTGGCCACTGACAGCAGATAGATAGGCATATGAAGTGATAAGGAACTTAAGAGTATGCTGCCTAAACAATGATCTAGTACATGGCACAACTTCACCTAGATTTGGGATGTGGAACCTGTGGCCCTTAGACCAGCTTCCATCAGCCCCAGCAAGCATGGCCAGTGGGCAGGGGTGGTGGGACTTGTAATCATATCTGGAGAGCCACAGTTTCCCCATCCCTAGCTTGGATGCTGTTATGCTGTAAAACTGCTTGCCTACTCACACCTATACATAGGTGAAGGTGATAGTCATCTAAGGCTTATTTTGTGCTGTGACACTGAACTGATGAGCTCAGGTGTCCTGGGACTTTTTCCTCTCTTGAGACTGATGAACACCTTTAGGCAATGTAATGAGCTAGCCTCAGCAACATGCCTTGCACCTAAATTACTTTTCCATCTATTCTTTTTTGCAAACATAGCTTGAAGGAGAGTTTTATGTGTCTACTCTGAGTAGAACTTAGTTGTATACACCTATTCAGTGGTGAGGCTTTTGGTCTTCTCTGGGTACGTTGCCATTGCTCCAGTGAGTGGATTAGGAGTGCTTCCTTGCAAATGCAACCAATGAAGTTTTGTTTAGGTTTTTATTCCACCTGGGAGCTCTTCAGCTTCTAAACAACCCAATATGCTCAACTCCAGGTTTCAGTGCTTTGACGGCATGCATTTCTGGATCAAAGTAGGTGAACACATGCTACATCTAAAGCTCAAGAGTGCCTTAAACTCTTGGATACAGATTATTAAAGTTTGGAACTGCTATGATCTTCTGCAGTTGTGCTGGTAGGAATAGATTTTTTCGGGAGGCACAGATATATACATATTTCTGGTTTCATTTCTTCAGTTCACTTCTATCAAGGAACTAGCTAGTGTTGCAGTTCTGATGCAAAATCTTCAAGTGGATGGTGCAAGACTTTAACAAGATTAATACATTTTCTCCTGGACTATGGTACATAATATCTACACTTTGAAAACTGTCTGTAATGGAACTGAACTATCCTTTTATAACCTTGTGTATTTAGACTAGCAATAGAGCATTTGGAAAGGGATATACATGAATTTCTTGTCTGTCTCTGGACCAATACAAAAATAAACCGTTTCCTACTGCTTATTGCATCGTAGTTTATATGCCGGATCTGTACTGCATGGTGCACCACTAGGGATTATGGTTTTTTAAATGTTAGAATAAGCCTCGTAAATAAGTTTGCAGAGTTACCAGCCTGCTGGAGTGGTGGAGTAGGGATGGAGAGCTGCATTTTTATGCTATGTGCAGCAGTCCCTTTTGTTTCTACATTGCATGCAGCAGAGAGCCACTGCGCCCTTTCCTTCCTCTTCCAGTTCACTCATTTGCATAGAATTCTGTTTGCCTACATGGAATTCCAGTCGCCTGTGGCTACCAAACCAGTGGCTGATTAAAATGTTTGCCCTGCCTTTCCTCCAGGGATCTGTCCATGGTCTTGTCCAGGCATCACCCCCAAACTCGGCCCTCCAGATGTTTTGGGACTACAATTCCCATCATCCCTGACCACTGGACCTGTTAGCTAGGGATGATGGGAGTTGTAGTCCCAAAACATCTGGAGGTCCAAGTTTGGGGGTGCCTGGTCTTGTCGTCTTACCCTTACTACAACCCGGTGAAGCGGGTTGAGCTGAAGGTGAGTAACTGGCTCAGGGGCAAGATTTGTGGCTGAGCAGGAAACTGAAATGGAGTCACCCTAACTGAAGTCAAAAGTTCCAGCCATTTCACTGCAGTTGCTCAGTGGTTTGAAGAACACTGTAACAGCAACCTGATGTGGCAGCCTTTCATTCCATGGCTATACTGGGCTGTGAACAATTCCTATCTAAAATCCTGACAAATTACTAGCAGTAAGTGTAAATACTGAGCTGGATGCAGGAGAATCATAGAGTTGGAAGGTGCCACAAGGGTGCAATGTCTCTGGAGCCTTTTCCCCCAACATGGATCTCAAAACAACGTTCCATGAGATTAAGTCTCATGCTCTACAACCGAGCTATCCCAGCTCTGTTTCAATATACAGAGCTTCCTATGATGTTCCAGCACATGGTTCAGCAGCCAAGTGGGATGTGTTCCCCTCCTTTCCTGAAGCAGCAAGATGATGGCAACAATAATGGTGCTAGACATAGTGGGCTAGAGGAGGAGCTATATTGGGGATTTTGGAGACAGGAGGGTGTATCAGAGAGGGAAGGGAATGCGAAAGAAAAAGGGGCTCTTGGCTTACGTTCCGTCTCCACCCCACTGGAATTTCATGTTACCCTGAAGTGGCAGCGCTGTCAAGAGGCTTCAAATGAAATTTTAGGAGAGATGAGATACATGTTATCCAGCCTTTCAAAGCATCTCTTCTTTGTGTGAAAGACAGGAAGAGTGATGGATGGGCCAGATGAGTTTCAAGGAAATGTAATATTTGAGGAATTTAATGGGGCACAACTTCAACACATTCCCTTTTGGCATTCTCAGCAGCACAGCAAGTCTAGGTGCGAGCAATATTTAATCCTTTCTGTGAAAGCATAAAGGGTCGCTGCTAGCCAACTGTTTTCCAAAGGGTCAACACAGCTACTTAGGGTATTTTATTTGGAAGAAGAGGATTTTGCACCACCTGAAGGCAGGACTTGATTCCATTATGGGAAATCCTCTCCAGTCCCTAAGGAAAGCTATCCAATGTGGCTTCTATTGAACTTTTGCCTAGCACATCTAAAATTAATTTCTGACTTTGCTAATTGCAGGGCTACCTAGTTTGTCTTAATTCCTGTTTTTTGAGCTATCGAGGAACCTTCGATGTGCATCTAAGAATGGAGACACAACTGGGTAACAGCCAGCACTATGTTTTCAGGGATAGGAAATCATCCATTGTTACCGTATTTTTCGCTCTATAACACGCACCCGACCATAACACGCACATAGTTTTTAGAGGAGGAAAACAAGAAAAAAATATTCTAAACAAAATAGTGGATGTATGATTTTTGTGGTTCATGCTGTGGCCACAGACATGTGATCTGACAGTGAGTTTGGAGTAGCCTAATGCAAAAATCCTGAGGATCCATGTGGATCCATGCTTTGTAACCACGTTTTTGCACCACTGTGGCCCGAGCCAACAGTGGGTGCGTGCTTTTTTTGGTGCAAGCTGTAGCCATGGACATGCTATGTGATCTGACGGTGAATTTGGGGTGACCCAGTGCAAAAATCCTGAGGATCCATGTGGATCCGTGCTTTGTAACCACGTTTTAAGTGGGGAGGGAAGGAAAAGCACTCAAGGGACAAGGAGCACGCATGGGGTGTGTGGAGAAGGATGCTGCTAATAATGCAGAAGAGGGGTATAAGGGGAGAAGGCTCCTCTCCTCTCCCAATTTGCTCCTTTAAAGCAAGCAGGCTTAGCGAGCTGAAAAACTTTGCTGCTATTTAGCGAGCTGAGTGGGGAGGAGAGAGGGACAGAGAGCCTGCTTGCTTTAAAGGAACCAGCCGGACAGGAGCCGCTTACACTCGTGTAAGCGGCTCCTCTCCCGCTTTGCTCCTTTAAAGAAGCAGGCTCTCTGTCCCTCTCTCCTCCCCACTCAGCGGCTCTTCTCCCACTTTGCTGTTTCAAAGCAAGCCACGGAGGAGGGAAGGAAGGGGAACCATGGATCCTCTGCTCATGACTGCAGCAGATCCCCCCCCCCGCCACCCGTAGGCATTCGCTCCATAACACGCACAGACATTTCCCCTTACTTTCTAGGAGGAAAAAAGTGAGTGTTATGGTGCAAAAAATACGGTAATTCTTCCTTTAAGCAATTCATATACTGCTTAATTACCGAAGTTTCCTAGAAGGCCTTGGTGCAACTTGATACCTGCATAGCAGCTAAAAGAACCTCACTTGAATGCCTGCTACCTCTTTGCCACCCTGCCTTTTTTTGTAAGACTGGGAGGCCAGATACAAGGAGCTCCATCTTTCTCAAGGGTTCAGGCATGCTAATCAGCTTCTGCAGAGAGAAGCACAGGAGAACACAGGAATAAGATGTCCTCTGCATGACGCCAGTAGGGAGAGGGAAAGCGGAGGAAGAGCTTCCCCTTAGGAAAACACCAAAAGAAGAATCAGACAAGTAGGAAGAGAACAATATGAGGGCAATATCAATAGATACAAAATTCAGAATGAGACTGACTTTCAAAATTAGCATCTCTAGGCACACTTGCGAGAGAGGTTATTCTGGCTCAATGAATTTGACTTTAAAAATAAAATAAAAATGATGCATTTGTTTTCAAAAGGGACACACTGGTGCTTTGATCAAGCATCTTCAAAAAAGACCGGTCTGGGGCTTAACTGCTAAATCACTTGGATGTGTGCCCTTCCTGTCAACAGAATTTTTTATCTCACCATTAAAAAAAGGTGAGGGGGATGAAAAGGTAATGCTTCCAAAAGACTTGCTGAAACGCCCTGCCGAAGTGTATTTAAAAGGGTCCCAACCTTTCTGCCTTTTATACTATTCAGGACGTCACTTTCTTCCATTGCCACAAAGAAGCAAAATAAAGGACGGTATTAGCAGCCCAAAATCTCCCATGCGGGATTTAGCACATAAAAGACTTTATTTCTTTCCGTTTAAAGATTCCACAGACATTTATACACACACACACATATACAGGTGATTTTTTTATCATTTTTCCTCTTCCTTGACCTCTTATGTATTATGCAGCAAAATCATTCAGCGCAGCCTTTAATTCCCCCCAGCTGCTCTCCCACAGGTTTGGGTCCCCGGCAGCATTTATCTTTAGTCCCATACATTGTGCACAACTTCATTCTCTTCCAGGGTTGTATTGAAATGCTTTCGGAAGGAAAATAATCCCTTTGTTACTCAGAGTTTCAGGCTTGGCAAGCTTAATCCTGGGGCAAATAAAGCAACTGGCTTCTCTGTTCTCGTGCTTTCTACCAAGGGACTTCCCTGTCTCAGGTTCATTCATTTGCCCAGGTCCCAAACTATCCTTCAGTGTGACAGAGGGCTCCTCCAGGTGCCCTATTAGGAACTGATGACTATTTTTGCACATGATGGTATCAGGGCAGTTGTACGTGACCCCTCTCTCAGTACTGTTTGCTCCTGCAAAATTTCAGATTGGGCACACTGCTTTGATTCCAATCGGTGTGTGCCCCATAACTTTTTGTTGAAATACTATAACTATTTACACCACAGATGTTCTGTTTTTGTTTTATTTTGCCCTGCTTTTGTGTTCTATTTATTTTATTATTGCATTTATATTCCACCGTTTTCTCCTAGGAACTCAAGGTGGTGTACATAGTTCTTCCCCTCCTCATTTAATCCCCACAACAAGCCTGTAAGGTACATAAGACTGCGAAGCAGAGACTGGCCCAAGATCGCCCAGTGAGCTTCATGGCCGAAGAGATTTGAACCCTGGTCTCCCAGGCTCTATTCCAAGAGGGCATCTCCAAACAGCAATACAGTCGTACCTTGGTTTTCCAACAGCTTAGTTCTCAAACGTTTTGGCTCCTGAACGCCACAAACCCGGAAGTGAGTGTTCCGGTTTGTGAACTATTTTTTGAAGCTGAACGCCCAACAGGGCTTCCGTGACTTCCGATTGGTTGCAGGAGCTTCCTGCAGCCAATCAGAAGCCGCGCTTTGGTTTCTGAACATTTTGGAAGTCAAACAGACTTCTGGAACAGTTTCCATTCAACTTCCAAGGTATGACTGTAATGCAATAACATTGGGGAAGCACCACAGAACAACTGATAAAACAAAATGTGTGTGCAAGCCAGTATAAATTCACCATTAATGCACTATGATTGGGTCAATTATATGTTGCAACACACACACACACACACACACACACACACACACAGCCTGAGCTCATGCATGGCTTTCCTCAAGCATTTGCATTTTAGGTTGCTTCATAGTCCTCCAAATCCATCTTTCTCTACCATCCTGTTTGCTGGTTGCCATTTAACACTAATTCAGCCAATTTATTTGGTTCATCAAGGTTTGTCTGTGGGCAGCCAGTGGGCAGAAAGTAGGTTAGGTTCTGCCAGGAAACTTCTGGCCGATTTGCAATGCCAACTTTGGTTTCCTCAGTTTCTCATTTTATCAGTCTTCAATTTCTGTAAGCGCCCCGCCTTAGGAACCCTCGCTCCAAACTTGGTGATGATACCCAACAGCCAGCCAAACCTATAGATGTTACAGGATGGGAGGTGCTGAGAGACACCCCACCACCACGAGCCTTGCCTCACACATTACCAAAACCATTCATTTAGGCAGTGTTTTTTTCTGGGAGACCCAGGGGGACGCATACCCCTAAACATTTTGTGAATCTTTCTACTTTTGTCCATTTAAAGTATTTATTTCTCCCAATTTGAACTATAAAATGGTGATTTTCTTGAGTCAAAATGAGAGTACCCCTAAACATTTTAAGGGGGGGAGCACTGCATTTAGGTTCAAGACTCCATTCACAAAGTGCCTGTCTAATCAGAAACTCAAGATCCCCGACAGCAGCCCCTAATGTCAAGAAAATTAACAGCAACATATCTGCAAAGGCATTGCATCTGCAAGGGAAGCTCAGCTCAGTTTGCAGGAGGAGCCCCAGCTGAGCCCCAGGTCTCCAACACAGGAAAACAGGCAAAGCGCCAATACCAAATGTAGCAATTCCCTGATAAATGTATCCATGTACTCAGTGGCGTAGCGTGGGTTGTCAGCACCCGGGGCAAGGCAAGTAATTTGCGCCCCCTAACCCGTGGATTTTAGCACTCGAGTGCGAGCGCGCCCCCCCCAGATGTTGCGCCCGGTGTGGCCGGCCCCCCCTGCACCCTCCACACTACGCCACTGCATGTACTGGCTCAATGGGAAAACTTTAGAAATTCATATCACTCGTACCAATCTTCTCAGTTCCAATGGCATTTAGGACCCAGGGAAGTGAGGTACAAGGGGAGAGGTTAATGAGCCCACCATAATCCCCCAGATGTAGTCATGTCAGCAGGGCCTTCGAAAGGAGTCATGACCTAGCGTCAGACAGATAAACATCTCAATCACAATGCCTACTCACTCCATAATGGGATGAAGCCTGGACAAGACTAAGGGGTGTGTATGACTTGACTCAGGGACCAGGGAACTGTAAATACATTCCTTTGTACTGTGATGGAGTACGTGTGAAAGACTATATTTGAGTGACTGGGGCATGCCTGGATCTCCACACCTTTTATGTGACATATCTATGATGTCTTGAGGATGCTTCTGGAAATGTACCATGGGAAACTTCTAAAAAGCTGATGTAACAATTGATCAGGGCTTCTGGCTGCTTTGTCTTTGTGGTAGTGGGAAGTCTTGTTGCAACAATAATGATTAGGCCGACTGGCCGCTGTTTTGCTTCAGTCTCCTGGTTGAAGTCTCTTGCTTGTGACCCCCGACCTGAACGTATGGGAGTCAAGGTTAGGCAATTGTAGGACACGGGTGGTGCTGTGGTCTAAACCACTGAGCCTAGGGCTTGCCGAATAGGAAGGTCAGCGGTTCAAACCTCCGTGACGGGGTGAGCTCCCGTTGCTCGGTCCCTGCTCCTGCCAACCTAGCAGTTCGAAAGCACGTCAAAGTGCAAGTAGATAAATAGGTACCGCTCCGGCGGGAAGGTAAACGGCGTTTCCGTGCGCTGCTCTGGTTCACCAGAAGCAGCTTAGTCATGCTGGCCACATGACCCGGAAACACTGTCTGTGGACAAACACTGACTCCCTCGGCCTATAGAGCAAGATGAGCGCCGCAACCCCAGAGTCATCCGTGACTGGACTTAACAGTCAGGGGTCCCTTTACCTTTACCTTTTAGGGTGCTCCAATGACTCCCTTTTACATAGAGAACAAACGGACAGACAGACAAGACACTTTCCCAAATCTATATTGGATAGAACAGGTGTATCTGTTTTTGCTGGAAATTAATGGAACAACAGAGAATGGGCTGCAAATTGAAGCGATTGTGCTCTCCCCAGTGCCTCCTGAGGAGCAAGAACACTGGAGGACATTTGCATCTGCCTGTTTATGTACTCCAAATCCCCGGGCCTATAAACGACCTGTGATAAGAATTTAATAGCTTCTGTACAGACAGATGCAAAGCTCACCCCTTATCTCCTGGCTCCAAAAATCCCTCTTTGAAAAAATATTGCTTGAGAAAGTACTTTCTCGATAGCGCCGGGAAGGTGCAGCAATACAGCTATGGCCAAAAATAAAAGGATGCCCCCCCACCCTTGGCAAAACAGAGCAAATCTGGGAGAAGGTAGGGAAAGCAAAATAATCATAATTGTGCTCATGTATCCCTCTACTGGGTACCTAATCTGCATTTAAAAGACTATATAAATATGTATTTTATGCTCGCTGTGCCTTCAAAAAACACCAGGAAATACTTTGCTATGGGTTGTATTTTTTCAACAAACCTGACATAATTTGGTATATTGAAAGAGCTGTTTCTCTTGGCTAGTTTGAAACATTTCTGTATGTGGGAAGAGGGTTTGCCATTGCCATCAGTTTAATTCAAGACCTTAGGCAAACTATTTGAGCAAACATTTTCGAAAACACACAGGGAGTTCTGATCCTTGGAGTTCTTGATTTCACATGGGGGTGTCCTACTGCAAATAATAATAATAATAAAAAATTCACAGCATGCAGCTTTAATGTTTAAGTGACAACAGCACTTGGGGCACCTGCAGCAGAAATCTTCTAGTCAGTTAATCTGAAGGAGCCCTGGGCTGTTCCCATCAGTATACTAATGACAGACAGCTCTACTCCATAACATCTGAACCAGGAGAAGCTGTGCAAGCCCTGTACTACTGGTAATGCATGTCATCTTAGGGGGCTAAACTTTATTTTTCAAAATTTCTTCAGGGAGAGGAGGGGTCTTAAGAATTTGTTTTTGGGTGTGAGGAAGTCAAATCTGGTATTATTTTTTGACTGGACAACATTTAGCTTGGTTAATCTATGTTTGATTAAAAAGCACCTAAATTGCTCTCGGAAAACAATAAAAAAAAATTACCTTCTGAAAATTTCAGGTAGTGCTGAATTTTTTTTGTTTTGCTTTTCTGCATAAAACATATCCTACTAAGCATGCAACATTACCTTGTAATCATAAAACAACATTAGAAAGCAATGGCACCAGTTAATTTAAACCAAATGTAAAAGAAATTTAAGCAACTTTCATCAAGTCTTGCTTTGATTCACTGACTTGTTCCTTGGCCTCTGATGTAGCCCTCACATTTTTCATTTCTTTTCATTTGACTTTTAATTTGTATGCCACCTTTCTATATTACTATGCACAAGACAGTTTACAGAAACAGAATGTACAACAAAGATCACACACCTTATGTGTATACACCTGCCTGCTTCCTTGTTTCGCACACCTCTCTATAGACTGAGCCTGACAGGGCCATCAGTTAACTTATTTACTTCCGCTGTTGTAAGTTTACATGTCAAAGGAGGTTCATAGACCCCGTCAGAACAGTCTATCAGCATGAAACACTGGAGTTGACAGAAGGTGTCCTCGGATGTACAGAAAGATCTGAGTTGGGACTTCAGAGAGCAACAACTCTCTGCCAGTTCCAATTAATTTGCTCATATGTGTGAATGTCCCCAGTCCTGTTCTCTGTTTAGGAGCCATTGTAGGTCAATCCACACTGGTTAGGATGGAAGTAGTAGTAGCCAAAGAAGAAGAAGAAGAAGAAGAAGAAGAAGAAGAAGAAGAAGAAGAAGAAGAAGAAGAAGAAGAAGAAGAAGAAGAAGAACTACTAATGGACAAGTAATATAACTGGAAGTACTTGGCAATCATTTTTAAAGATTTTTATGTAATTTTTTCACACATTTTTTCCACACAAAAATTAGTAACACAGGTTTAAATTAATGGAAATTCCACAAAAAAACCCTCAAAAAGCAAATATTTTAATGTAGTTATTTACCAAACCAAACTAAAATATGTTAATTTAACCAATACATCTTTTGAATTCCCAAGTCATGTTACAACTTGTTAGCACCCCTCATTTTTGGAATTTGAAAGTTGAAAAATTCAACATGCCCTAGAAGCTGAAGACACAGAGGCATGTCTTGCTACGTGCTTAACCTAAGCTGGGACTCCTCTAGAAACCTAATGGGGACGCAAGATCTGATGAAGTATTCATGCTTTGAGCCCCTCCTCCCTATGCTTAGGTTATACATATACATATACATATACATATACATATACATATACATATACATATGAATAAAACCATGTATCATAAAGAGGCTTCAGTGACCTTCATTCTAAGGGAACTGAACCTGAGGCATGTGTTGATACCCTGGAAGTCTTCCTCAGTTCGGAGATTGAGATGTGCATGACAGGATATTGAAAGGCACAAGAAAAACTGTCTTAACCTGTTGCAGATAAACAAAACTTTCAGTTGCCAAATATATTGCAACCAACTGAAAACTTGCTTGTCTGGGAGAGTGTGTTTTCATCTGTCTTTCAATACATGCTGTAATTTGTCACTCACTGTGTTCAGAAGCCGTTTTATCTTGCTGTTGAGCAACTGAAAGAGTAGTTTGCCTCATTTGCACAATTTGAAATAGTTTGCCTGTTGTGTTCACTTCTGTCTTTTAATATACCTTGCATTTTATCATCGTGTATAGAAGATGGTTTACTTTGTTACTTTTGTCCATGTGCAATTATATATTGAATCAAATTTGCACTGTTTGATGGTCCTAACTGTGCATATTGTGTTCTGGTGCTGAATAGTCCTCATTCTTGGATTCTGCCTAACTAACACAGCACACCAGACATTCCTAAATCATTATAAAATCAAAGAGTCTCTGCATCACAATTACCACAAAGTGAGATACATCTCTCTAAAAATCGTGATTATTTTCCAGGACTGTGCCATAACATTCATATAAACCTTCCTGGCAATAAATGGGAGATCCTTCTCTAGGTACACCCCATGCCCGGGGTTAGATAGGTGGAGACATGAATAGAAGTCCTTTCCAGTAGTGGCACCTAAATTCCCTCCTTTAGCATATATGTTCATGTCAACCTTTTAGGCAGTTTGAGGGTTTGACTGGCATTTGATTTGTTCTATATAGATTCTGGTGTGTTTTGCTGTTTTATTATGTTGTTTCATTGTAACATATTGTGGTATTCTTTTATAGTGGTACCTCGGGTTAAGTACCTAATTCGTTCCGGAGGTCCGTACTTAACCTGAAACTGTTCTTAACCTGAAGCACCACTTTAGCTAATGGGGCCTCCTGCTGCCGCCGTGCCACCAGAGCACAATTTCATCCTGAAGCAAAGTTCTTAACCTGAAGCACTATTTCTGGGTTAGCAGAGTTTGTAACCTGAAGCGTATGTAACCTGAAGCGTATGTAACCAGAGGTACCACTGTATATCCATCTTGACCTTTTGTAGAAACTGGGTGATACTGTGACTTGTATCCAATGCAGTGTTAAGTATCTTGTCATCTCAAGAATTTAAATGTGTGAGATGGGACATGCCCCCCTCTCCTCCCCCTGTGTGCCCCTATATTTGTTCTGAGGTTCCCCCCAAATCTTTGGAGCAGATTTAGGGAAGGTAAGGTGCAGGAATAAGTCCTGTTGCACTAATAGGACAGTTACTTAGCACTGCACTGTATACAAATCATAATAAATACATGCATTTCTTGTTGTCTGTTCAGTAATTTTATTGAAAGCATTTTTATCCTGCTCTTCAGCTGGAAAGGCTCCCGGAACAGCTTACATAAATAAATATATATTAGATTAGTTTGGAGAATGTTCCTGAAGAACTGTGATGTCTGCCATTGAAACATTTAAAGATAGAAGTGTATACCTGAGTATTATATCCCTACCCATCTTGTATCTTCTTCCATGCCCCCCTCCCCAAAAATTATCCCCCTTGATTGTCTCATGATGGGACAAAAAGGCAGGATACAAATCTTTCAAAACATATAAACAAATAAAATCTATCTGCAGCTGTATAAACTGTAGAGCAACAGGAATGCTAAATCATCCGACAGACTTTGGTAGATTATGCATACCAGATATACTCATGGCAAGCCAGTTGTACTATTTCAGTTACAATCGATCCTTTCACTTTCAGCACAAAAGATAAAGGAAGATCAGCTCCGGTCACTCCAATCAAAACAGGGCTCATTTGGGAATCAATTGGCTGGGGGAGAAATGAGCAAACAGAAGTTTGGACTCTAAAAGGAAGCTGCTTCTTTTAATTCAGTGATACCAAAGTAAAGGTTTTTTTGCGGTAGCACCAGCTGAGGTGAGCGACACCGACTTGTCCATCAAATTGGATGCATTATGCTAAACTCTTATCACCACACCACAGCTTTAAAAAGATGAAGCCTGAAGACATATGTGAGCAATTATTTCGAACAGCCGTTATGACATTGTTGCTACACCACTGTATAAAACCTCAGCAAGCACATTGCTTTGTACTATCCATAAAGCTGTCACTTTCCAGAAGATCTAGAATGGGCTATTTTGGACAAAATCATTACAACACACACACACACACACACACCACCCAAATTAAATTTTTCGTATTGTATTAACCTAAACCACTTTGAAAACCTATCAAAGCTGTGCCAAAGTTCCACACGTTGTGAACTTCCTCATTAGAGTGGCCGCTGTTATGTACTTTGAAATGGCTTTGCAAACCTGGTTAGAAGGATTGTACTAACCATAATCTGCAGGTTTGAACCACAGAATCATAGAGTTGGAAGGGACCCCTATCTAGTACAGGAAAATGCAGCTAAGTGATTCTGTGGAGCAGGCAGGATGGAATATGGGGAAGGGCCATAATTCAGTGGTAGAGCATCTGCTGTAAATGCAGGTCACAGTCCTATCTCCAGGTAGGGCTGGAGGAGAACCCCATCTTAAATCCTGGAGAGCCACTACCAGTCAGTATAGACAATACTGAGCTGGATGGACCAATGGTTTGACTCGGACTGTGTATACACTAACCTGTTTGTAGCACAAAAATGTAGGTTTTTCTCAATCTCCAATCATTCATGCTAGTCCTCAACATACTGCTTTCAATCTAGATTGATTCTAGATCCTGCTGTCCACAGGGGTGGGTGTGGTTACTTGATACACACTTGAAATCCCTTCTCTTTATAATGTTATCCATGCCTGCACACAGGTGAATGAAGAAGGAAGAGGTGATTGTGATCTCCGCATGTGCCCATCCACAATGTCGTTGGCCAGGTATGAACCACATGCTTTTGTTTTCATCTGACTCAAGAGCCCTGTGGTGGAAAGTGGCACAAACCAACAAAACACACACAAACAGGAAAATGGTATAAACTGCCCTACATTGGGGAGATCTCTGTCTGGTTCAATGACAAATTAGCAACTTTGACATGGATAGACTAGCTCAGTTTGATGGACTTGACCGAAGGACACTGATGATAACTGCCGCTAATAAATCCATTGTGGGTATATTTAAATTAATAAATGTTACAGCACAGTCCCATAGACCCCATAAACGGATACAGGATTGCAGCCTTAAGAGCAGAAGACACCATAAACTTGTGTGTGCACACATGCAGATGTGTGTGTCTGTGTGTTGTATGAGTTACACCAGTGTGGTGCTATGCATGTTTTGTTGTTGTTGTTTAGTCGTTTACTTGCCAGTAATTCCTATTAAATTTGATGGGATTTCCCCCCATGTATAGGATTGCAACTAAAATGTACCAGCATGCTGCCTAACCATCAGCAGAATTATGATTCTAACATCAAATCAGATATGCAGATTAGGCAAAATATGTGCTCCTGTTTAGTGAATTTTAATAGCAGGTTTTAATAGTATCTCACTCTAGCAATCAAGACTAGTTTAACATGTACTTCATGTGAGCCATTTAGCTTCTCATGTATCATCTTCCTTCGATCCCATTTTCATTTAAATTGTAACAGTTTCAGGCCTGCTTGAGGCTTTATTTTTCCCTGCATTATAGATGCGTCTTACAACTCCAATGGGAGAAGAATCTTTTTATTGGGGGAAAATATTGTTATTGTTTTAGCATTCAGACATAACTGAGCAATAAAGTGTTCCCAATTATGGAGGTAAACAACTTGAACAAATGGCAAGATAACAAAAATACCATGCATTAAAAGTGGCAAGACAATCATGACCGCATGACAAGACTTATTGAATCATAAAAGCTGCTGTAGATGCAAAAACAGCCTTGGGTGCAAATTTGGTAAGGGGCGTTGGATGTGAACACATAAACCCTGCAAGCTATTTTCTTCATTATCAAATCCCAACCCTCTTAAAAGACAAGTAATACATCAGAACTCACAAGCGTAACTGTATGACATGCATGTGGATACGATACCAGGGGAAAGAGGTCTAAACCAATCCTGTTGCCACATTAAAAAACTGAAAAAGGAGCTGCTGTTCTTGAAAGCAGGGATGTCGAACCTGCAACCAGAGCTGGTCTGCTCATGAAGCAGCTGCTTCAGGCGGCCGAATCCCATGGGCTGGGGTCACACAGAGGCGGCTTCCGGTGAGATCTTGTGGATCTCTTGCATAGGTGCCCATTCCTTGGGGCCCTGGGTGCCACAAAACTCCCCATGAAGGAGCTGGGCACTCACAATTTCAGTGCCAGGGCCATGCACGCTGCATGGCACCCACGACCCCGGTCACCCACGGTCGTGGGGCCAAGCCGGCACTCCTGATCTCTTGCAAGATCTCAGGTAGCTTGCACCAGATCTCACCAGATCTCTGCCAGACCTCCCCAAAAGCTGGCACCTCATGACCCCAGTAAGTGAGGCTTAGGCAGGACGGGGCGATGGCACCTTCCTGTTTTGCCTCAGGCGGCCAAACAGGATGAGCCACCCCTGTGTGGGACACCCCCCCTCTCAACAGAAGATGCTGTTGGACTCCCAACTCCCATGAGCCCCAGCCAGCATGACCATGGGGCAGGAAGGATGGGAGCTGTAGGTCAGCAACATCCTATGGGCCAGAATCCCCATACACCACAAGATTCAGGGGTGTGTGTGGGTGTGTGTTTGTGTCGCAACTTGTGTCACGCAAAAAAAAACTCCCCTCCCAAGTCGCCTGCCAAAAACATCCCCCTGCCGCCCCCCAGGAGCCGGCCGATGCGCGCGCTCCCGCCTGAGCCTCGCGCCCCTCCCACCCTCATCCCCTCGCTCTCGCGCGCTCCGCCGCCTCCACTCCGGGCCTCAATCCCTCGGGTTCCCTCACAAACCGGCCGGAACGGCCCGCGCCGCCCCAGTTATTACGCGCATGCGCCTTGGCCGCTCCGAGCACCGCTCCGGTAAGGGAAGAGTGGAGGGACGGAGGGGGGGGGGCGGGTGAAGAATTGTTGTGGGAGTTTAAAGGAGAAGAGTCCAGCGAGGGGAGGAGGTGAGTAGGGAAAAGAGATGGGGAGTGCGGGGGGGGGGGGTGTCGGCCAGGAAGGAAAGAGCGGAGGCTCTCAACCCCTCTTTGTACTTCGAATTCAGTTTGGGGAGGGGGATGGAATGGGACGGGAGGAAAAGAGGATTACTTTGTGCATGGGGGGCGGGGGGCCCTCGTCTTTTGTCGTCGTCGTCCGTCCCCCCCGTCGCCGTCGCTGCTTCGCGTGCGCTGCACACACCGTTAGGCGGCGCTTCCTCCCGCCATTTTGAGAAGAAAGTGAGGAGGAGGAAGGGGGGGTCTGTCCCATTAAGTGCGCTCAACACCCCCCCCCAAATCGGAGTGAGTTGGTAGGTAAATGAGCGAGCGACGGAGTGGGGGCTCCCAACCCCCCACCTCGACCCGGGGCTCGGAAACTGCCCCTTCCCCTCATTTAACTCTGTGGCCGCCTCGGTTACCGCCGCGCTCCCCAAGTCCTGTGGGGAAGTTTGGAGAGGATGCCAAGTTGTCTTTCCTCTCCGCTCGCCCCCGCCCCGGCCACCCGTCGCATCTTCCTTCTTCCCCATCCCATAATTTCTGCTTTGTGCTTGGGTGGGTGGGTGAGGTTTCCCTTCTTTCCCCTCCCCACCACCTGCGCCTCCCCACCCCACAACCACTAAAAAACAAAGGTCTTGGTGGGTGGCTGTGTTAGGCTTACCCATGCTTACCTGCGAGTAAGTCCCATAGGAGGCCCCTTGGGTTGTTTTGGTCATTTAAAGTTGAGATATGTCTAGTGTTTCACAGTCAGGCAACAACAAATGTCCGGTGGCATCTTCAAAGACTTATTGTGACAGGAGGTTTTGTTTAACCCCCACCCCACCCTTATTTGCCTGATGTGTAAAAAAATATGGAGAGAAAACTTTTATGTGGTGGTGTGGAGGAGAGAGTGTCTTATTCCTGTCTATTCCTGTGGTATGGAACTGTTGCAAACTGTGACCCCAGGAAAATAGGAAGCCTATATTCCTGGTCAGATTATATTGTATGTTGATCTCAAATTGAAACCTGGGGCCTTCTACACGCAGCACTTGTGCTTTCTCTGAGCAGTGCTCCATCTCTTCCTACTTGCACGGATAATAATGCATATATAGCACAAACAGCCACATGCCCTCTAGACCAAATTGCTGCTCGCTGTAGGAAATCCAGAGTTAGAGCATCCCAATCAGAGGGCAATCCAGTCTTGAAGATCTCCAGTGAGGAGAGCTGCCCGCTCCTCTATGTAATTAGTTCCATTATCCGACTACTTTTACCATTAAGAAGTTTCTCCTAATGGGTAATTGAAATCTATCCTTCTGTAACTTAAGCCCATTAAGCTCCTTCTGAAGAGCAGAGAACAAGTCTTTGTCCTCTTTTACGCGACAGCCTTTTAAGTATTTGAAAAGTGCTATCATTTTCTCCCTCCATCTTCTCTTTTTTAGGCTCAACATATCCAGTTTCTTCAACCTTTCCTCACAGGAGTTATTTTCTCCAGTGCAATGTCCAGGACTGAATACAATTCTTCAGATGGGATCTGACTAGTGTAGAGGTGTACAGAAAAAATGTAAACCGTGGGGCCAAACTGCAGAGCTCAAAAGTATACATGTCACAGATTGTACCTCTGGCATTTAATGGTCCTATTGTTTACATTTTTTTTCTTTACACCTGTATATATGTATGTCTGCTAGCTGAGAATGGCAATTGATGAAATAAGTTCTGGGCCACAAAAGCTTATGTCATAATAAACCTGTTGGTCTTTAAAGTGGCACAGGACTCCCCATTGTTCACAACAAAGTGTATACTCTCTAGGGAGCTGTAGCCAATTCTGCATGGGTCTTTGATTAGTGTACAGTACTATGAAACATGGTTTTAAACAAGGGGTTGTTTTTTTCACATATTACATTATATGTACCCTTAAAGCATTTTAGATTGACAGCAAAAAATATAATATATAATTTGTCCTTGAAGATGTCTCAGATGTGGATCCTGGCTGGCCAGCTGCAACAGTCTGTACTAATGCCACTGTGCACTTCTGAATTTCAGGAAAGGATAAGCAATGCATTCCTCATCCCCATCTCCTCTGCTGATAGGCCAGATAATTCCACAGAAAGGTTGCATTAACACAGGATCTGAAGTAATGGGTGCAAATTTCACCAACTAACGTAATATGTAGTCATATACAAGTCACTATCTCTTAGCCCCCTTCCTGCAATATGATTATATGACTGGTGTACTTTACAAGGCTATTGTAAAGATTACTGAGAAAATATATTCTAAGCACTTTGAGTGCTTAATCCTGTCTTGGCAGGATTATTGACTTTTGGTGGAAGAAGTCAATAATCTTCAGCAGGCTCTGCTGAAACCATTGTAGTCCCTTTGGGAGTTAATATATAGCAGAATAAAACCTCTAATTGTACCTTTACACTCCCTAAGTGTACATTCAAAATGAATTACTTTAAAGCAGGAGATAGGCCAGGAAAGCTGTTTTCTTGCTTGCAAAGATCTTTAATAAGAATTATAGAACTATATGTTTTCAGCCAAAATCATACTATGTTTTGAAATAGTTGACCATGTTCCAGTATAGAGCTTCTGTGAAATCAAACCCTTAATTTCCATGGGGCTTAAATGCTTATACATGTGCATTTGCATTGTGGCCATTTCCTCTTAAGGAGCCTCAATTGGCACTCTTTGGCAAGTAGTTAAAGGGCTATGACAAAAATCAGGTGTAACTAAACTTTTCTTGAACTTCACTCTCATCCTGTAGAAATCATTCTTGCAATGAATGGGTTTACATGCATGCAGAAGTTCTAGTGTGGTGAAATACTTGTATAAGAATTAGAGTTGCAAGGGATAATAGCAGGTAGAGAGATGTATACAGGGAATTAGCAAGGAGCAAAGGCCATTCTAGCAGGACATTATTCCCACCCTTTAATCCCTATTGTTTCTGCCCATGTGAATGGCCTGTGCTAATAGAATCAGTACAGTAAATTGATTTTGCTGGTAGAATTGCCTGTTTGTTTGTGTATTTCCTGATTCTGTGGGAAGGGGTGGGGTGGGGGAATACAGTGTTCCTTGTGGCCTATGGCACAAAGAGCTGTGCAGAGGTTCCCCCTGAGACTTTCATTGAAAGAATATAAGAACAGCCCTGCTGGATCAGGCCAAAGGTCCATCTAGTCCAGAATTCTGTTCACACTGGCCAACCAGATGTCTGTGAGAAGCCCATAAACAGGACCTAAGTGTGACAACGCTCTCTTTTTGTCATGCCCAGCTACTGATATTCTGGGGCATACTGTAGAAAATTTGATTTCAGAATTAAGATAAAAACTTTTTTACTTGTAGGATGGGCTCAATAGTACATGTGTAGGAGGAGCCTGTGTTGCAAGTTTGTGCAGGTAGCTACAATTTAGAAAAGTTAGTTGCAGAGTTCTCTGGATGGGGCCATGGATTGATTAGACACTAGTCTGATAAAAGTTTGGTTATTTAACTATAGCTTTGTTAAGCCCCCCCCCCACGTATTGATGGTAGGAAGCATGTTCCTAGAATCCATGTTCATAGTGAAATATGCAAGTTACCTTCCGACCATGGTTTCAGATCATAGTTGGTGAGCTTAGTTGGGTTTGAATGTACAAACAAGTCAGAATTAAGCTAAACAAATAATAGTTTAGCATTCTGTCTGAAACAAGTTACTATGTATCTGCGTGTTCAGTCAGCACATCGTAATGTGGTCATCCTTTGTTCATATCCCTCACATAGTATGCTGTATGATAATTTCATCATTTCAGATTATTTCCCACCTATACAGTTATTTTGGAGACGTTAGAAGTATAGTTTCAGTGTTAGTTGTTTTTTTTGTCAGTGAATTATTCTTGAGAATAATGGATTTTTTTATTTTGTAGCATATTTGTCAAACATTAGAAGAATGGAATACTGGACTGTGTAGTACAGGGATGGGGAGCCTGCATCCTCCATTATTTCTGACATTAGCCATGTTGGCTGGGGTTGATGTGAGTCCAACAGTGTATAGGGGGCCACAGGTTTCCTTCCTACCCCCACTGCAAAAGCTGAAAGACAGAGGTTGCAATCCTTATACACACTTACCTGGGAGGAGGTCTCATTTAACTTCTGAGTAGACTTACTTTGGATTGTGCTGTATGGCTTTGGCCCTTTATGTGCTTATCTGGAAATAAGCTCCATTGAGCAGCAGTTAAACTTATTTCCCAGTTAACATGCATAGGATAGAATGGAAAGAGAGATGAGGCTTTGTGTTCAATTTATAATGTAACATTATACTGCTATTGTATCAGCACCTTCAAGTTATTCATAATCAAAAATGGAAAAGTATACAGTGGTGGAAACTGTTACGTGATAATGGGCATTTGTGATAAACAACTCATACTTCCTGTCAGGTTAACTTTTTTCTCTTATCTATCTTTTATGCTTTTTCTGATGATGTGACTAGGAAAAACCATGTTTCATCTGTTGATGGGCAATGGAATGTTTAATATGTACAAATCATAAATTATCAAAAGAATGGCCTTGGAACCTAGTGAGAGAGTTCTAGCAAAATAATTACATGTATAACTCAAAAGAGATGGGTATATGGGTGAAACTAACAGTTATTGCCAGTAAAGGAGTGCCAGTTTCCCCTCAGAAATGAATTGGATGAACAACCAACATATATATGTGGACATCATTGAACTGAGTAATTTCTCAATCTACAAATGTTTCCTTCCAAAACTGACTACTTGTAAAATATGATTTTTGTAAAATATAGATATGGTTTCTATATTTGAAGCTCCAAAGAATTCCAGTATAAATTGTCAAAGTGCATATTGCTTTTCATTTGCTCTGATTAGCAGGAATCTCTTGCTTTATGAATGATATTATCTTTTATTGCCGAAGTAAATGACAGTGTTAATTTTAATGGGATGTACATGAGAGCACATTACATTCAGTTGTTATCATGGAGAGCATATTACATTCAGTTGTTATCATGGACAATAAGCATATTTCTCACTTAAATGTATTTTACCAGGTTACATTATTAAGGCTACTGTAGTAGCTGGTTATTTTACTCATTTCTCTATGACGAGATAAAGATATTGTCATTACTGGTGGCTGGGAAGTTGGTTGTTGGTTCAGTAGGCTCAGAAAGGGCTTCCAGGTAGCCTGAAGTAGCTCAACCTATCATAAGTGACATGATTGTCAGTAGTTACATTGGGTCAGAAAGACCTTCAGACCTAGGGGTAGAGCAAATAATTTTGTTCCCTTACTCAAAATAGTACAACTGAACTTTGGATAAAGAGTTATAATGACCTTCCAAGCTTAGAATTATTTTAAGTGGACTGAATATAAGGTTATGTTAGCACATCAGTTAGATGAAATAATAAGAGAATGTGGTGTTCAACTATGTATTAACTCATGGTTTTAGTTTTTGGTGTAGCATAGCCCAATCCTATAACTGAGTTTTGTGCTATGACATGCCTAAATCTGTACTCTTATGTTCTTATTGTCTGGAAAGAAACATACTTTTGTGTTACTAACTTGCTTTCAAATTAAAACCTGTCTGTTTCTGAAGTATGTTAGTAAGTGAAAGTCATCCCTTAACCTTAATGTTTGATCACTTCTGATAAGGTAGACAAATAAGTTTGGTGCGCATCAAAGAATACTATTAAATTTCAACATTTTAATTATGTGATATTAAAATGCCAAGGGCAGTGAAATATGCATAGTAATGCATATATTTCTACCAACAGAAGTCCTGTAATATTTCCAAAATAACAATTGCTCTTAGGTTTGCAACTTAATCACACTGCCTCCTATCGCAAACTATGTTTATACACTGCTCACGTTTTGTTCTTAAAATTCCCAAACTCTGTTCCACTTCTATCCAAACCATTAAAAGTTGGTTAACTTCTATCCTTAACTGCTGATCAGCTGCCATGGAATCTTTTAGCTCCTTACACACATACTTTTTGTTTAACCTTTCTAGACTTTACATCCTTATGCTACAGGATGATGGTTTTTATCTGGCTGATTTGTATCCCAATAATCTTTTAGCCATGATAAAAGTGTTAATGTCTAAATTGCAGATGGCAGGTTTTTTTAGGGTATTTTCTGTTGGCATTTGTAGTTTTCACTAAAATCAGGAAGTGTCCGTTCATTAAGGTGCCTTGTAAATATTACCTGGTTGTGACAGCTGCTTAAAACACAAGTTTCAGGAATAAGCCAATACTTTTGTAATAATTTTTGTGGTAATAAAACAATGTTAAGGGAATTACTGTTGATTGAAACACTGATCATCATAACCAACTGGCCATTCTCTTAACTTACATTTTAACCTGCAGTTGGCAAAGATGAAATGATTGTGACTAGAGTGAAATAATAATTGTGTGAAGCTGGTTAATGCTGGATTACTTGATTACTTCTTCCCAATACCACTGATTAAATTTCCATAATGCATATGACTAGGCTTCTCATTCACACCTAATTCCCACAACCACCTTTGTCATATTAATTGTGTGCCATCCAATGTACACTGTATGCATTGACTGTAAGGGCTTGAAAAGTCCCATGTAGATTTGTATACAAAAAGCCAATGCTTACCTCAGAAATGGGGAACCCTTTTCAGTCTGAGGGGCATATTCATTTGTATGAAACCTTCTGGGGTCACATGCCAGTGGTGGGCACAGGTAGAAGCAAAAGTGGTCTGTCACTTTTACTTTTGTACCATTCGGCTACATTCCAGCCATGTCAAAGTCAAAGTTTTACACCCATACATCACACATCTCTCCATTCTTCACTCATTATAACAGTTTAAACACATTACAGGCCAGATTAAAACATTTAAGAAGGTGCATAGCAGGACTGGAAAGGGTGTGGGGTGGGTGGGTTCATGGCCTAGGGAGAGTCTTGAGGGCCAGATAGGCCTGGAAGACTGCAATTGACCCCCAGGACTGAGGTTCCCCACCTCTGTTTTACAGGGTTGGTCAGATGCAGTTTGTGTCCGAACAACTACTTCTGCATGTGTTTATAACATGCAGTTTATATAACGTGTTTATAACGTTTAGCGTAAGTGTGAGTATGACTATCATAAAGGGAAAGGTTGTGAGTCATTCTGTTAGCAAACTGAGTATTGGTTATGATGTGTTGCCTTTCTAGTGGCAAATTGAAAAAATTGGCTGCACTATCAGTTCTTCTTTTATCTCTGCACCGTGCCCTGGTCACCGAGTATATTTTTCTTCACTGATATTCCCATTTTTAGGAAGTGGAGGTTGTGGGGGACAGAAAAAAGGGATGACTAGAATAGAGCAGAAAAAGAATTTATGCAGGTCTTTATTGAAAAGAAAGGTATTTTCAGATCATAAGTTCAAACAGGCAGTCTGCTACTAGATAAACAATATAAACATCCCTACTGAGGCATTTGAGAAGAAAGCATGTTGTTTGCAAGCAAGGTAGCCATCAAAGGTTTCTACAAAGGAAATGTTTATTTCTGACTTGAGGCAAACTCTATTTTCGGGGTAGGGGCAGCTGACTTTAAAATGCCTGCTATTTGCATTGGAGCAAAATGTTGATCCCTATCTTTGTGAAAGAGAAGGGTGCAAAAGGAAAACAATAGAAACAAGATCAATTGTGATATGCTGGAAATTCTGTAGCATACAGAGAGCATTTTATTGTTTTTTTAAAAGGAGAATAGACCCATTAAATCTCATTAAATATATCTTCATCTTTCAAGCAGCAGGCTGTTGTCTCTAAAGAAAGATTGTTCCTTCACAATATTCTGTTATAGATGTTGCAGGCTTCATTTCAATATATTGTCCTTGACAGAAACTCCATGATAACCTTTTCTGCAAAACATGGAGAGGTCATGACCTTGACTATATTCAGTGGCTACCATTGCATAAAAATGATGTATTACCATAGTTAGAGATATGGCTTGTCAATGTGGAAAAAGTATGTTACTATTATTATATTACATTGCAGTATCCCCTTATATGCCACCTTGGCTGTTAGCCCAGATCAGGGGTCAGCAAACTTTTTCAGCAGGGGGCCGGTCCATTGTCCCTCAGACTATATATTTTTTGGGGGGAGGGAGGAATGAATTCTTATGCCCCACAAATAACCCAGAGATGCATTTTAAATAAAAGCACACATTCTACTCATGTAAAAACACCAGGCAGGCCACACAAATAACCCAGAGATGCATTTTAAATAAAAGGACACATTCTACTCATGTAAAAACATGCTGATTCCTGGACCATGTGCAGACCGGATTTAGAAGGCGATTAGGCCGGATCTGGCCCCCGGGCCTTAGTTTGCCTATCCATGGCCCAGATCATCAAAGCCTTCTGCCATAAGAATTCCCCCCCGATGTTCCTGTTATTAGTTAAGATACTACAAATAAAAGCGGGAAATCACTCCATTATTACTTTGCATGTTTCTTCAAAAGTTCCTCTTCAGCACCACCTTTGACAGTGCAGGAAGTTCCCGAATTGATGGTGATGCCACTAAGTCTCTTTTTATCAATGTATGTAGCATGAGCTGGCAACATTGTACAGTACTGATCCTAGGAAAACCTTGCCCACTGAGCTGGCATAGAGCTACCGCAAGAGAGTTGATAGGAAGCCTTCATGTTTGATCCGCTTCTAACAATTTGTGCATGTAATGTTAAGATAATGTAAAAGGAGAGCTTCCTGTTTCCAGCAGTGGGAAATGGCTGACTCCCATACAACTGGACCCCAGCCGTGCTAGTAATTCAGGGCTGATATGGGAGTAATTAGCCCTGGCAGACTCCCCAGGTTGGGGGAGGACTGTTTCGTAGACCTGCAGATTGTCCGAGAATGCCGACTTGCATCAAGGACACTGGGTTGCAGAGCACGGTACGGCCGGCACTCTCCGATGCCATTCTCATAGCTGGGAATATCTGTTTGACAGATTATGCATTAAGATATATCCTTAGATACTATCAGCACATGGAGGAAGATAATATTGGCCATTAGATGTGCTAGTGCACGGGTGTCAAACACAAGGCCCGCGGGCCGAATCCGGCCCACCAGACCTCGTCATGTGGCCCGTGTAGCTGCCGCCGGCCGCCAGCCTTCACCTTTTATTCTCGCTTTTTTTTTTTGACACAAGAAAGCCGCCTCTTCAGCGCATGCGCGGCAGCCTACAAGCCAGAGAACGTCTGCCCTCTAGCAGCGCCGGCCGTTCTACACAGGAAACCTCCACTTTACATGTCCTTTACATAGTCCTACATATACAACCGGCCCTTTGAGGGTGACCAAACTGCTGATGCGGCCCCCGATAAAGTTGAGTTTGACACCCCTGTGCTAGTGGTTTGATTAAGTATGCCAACTGTTTTGTAAGTTTGGATTATGTTGTATAATGAGCAGTTAGTAATACAGATGGCAACAATTTTGCTCGTGTCCAGTTGATGCTGCATGGGTCCTTTTGGAAGAGGGCATAATGGGGGCATAACGGGAGTTGTGAAGTGGGGATGGAGCACAGTGGGGCAGGGTGGGCTTATTTGTGCTTCACTAATATGTTTGACGGCCAGCAACAGAACCCCTGCATGAAACTGTCACCACAGGTGTTTTCCTGTTGTTTTGTTGAATATAAAGATACACTATGCCCATCAAGGGCAGTCAGAAACAGACTTCTGCATGTGAATTGCCATTTCAGATCAGAATTGATGTACATGAGGAGTTCACATATCATATGGTACACCACTGAACAGATGGCTAACTGTTAACTTAGAGGAAAGACCTTCAAAGTGTTGACAACTTGTACAGTACTGTATTTTAATGTGAGAGATGCTTATGCTTCCCCTACCCATAGAACTAGGTTTATTGTATAAATGTTGTTTTATAATAGCACAATATAATGGTATTGCTGTTGTAAATCAAAGGCTAGTGTTTCATTCATTTATTTAAAAGATTTAAATCTGTGGCTAGGTCAGTCTTCCCTAGGTAAGGCCATGGTTGCAAAACCAGCCCAAGCAACCTCCATCACTTGCATATCCCTAGACAGTGCTGGGTCCAGGAGCATTCCCTGACCCTGACTGTGTACCTGACTGTTCAGAAAAAAATGACAGCATCTAGGGAAGTTGGATAATACAATTTCTCCAAATGCAGCCCATAGGTTAAGCTGATGTGGACACAGAAGTGAATAGCAAGGCTGAAACACAAGGCAAAGGACAAGAATGAGGCAGAGTGGAGTGGGGAACAGTGTATGAGCTGTACCTTGTGAGTGACTTTTTTGGAGAGACAAGGGACTAGGAAGCATTTAACAGCTGTAACAGTATTTATTTATGCAGTGTTTGTTTATGAGCTATAAACTGTTAAATTAGGTAACAGTTAAGAGCAGAATTTGAGTTCTAAAATTTTGTAGTTTTCTAAGTTTAAAAGCAACAGGAATTACTCAGGTGCTGGAATCTTTGTAAATAACTTGTGAGGAAGGGTTTGCTTGATGGTGGCGTTGACTGTTCATATGACTTTGGTCTATAATTACAAGTCTAAAGTGTTTATTTTACTTTTCTAATAATGTACAAATCTCTTAGATGAATTCACATCTCAAGTTTGTGTGAAATTTAAAAAACCCTACAGACTACAACATGTTTTCATGTACATTAAAGAAAACATTTAGGTTTGCACTATTGAAGGGGATTAAAGCACTCTGGCACAACAAACTGGACTAGAAAATACAGGATGACAATCAGTTGACAGGAAGCAGTATAACCTCCACACAAACCAAAGCTCAATAAACAGCAGACATCATATAATCTCTTTGCTAGCTTAGTGCAAACAAACTGGGATGAATGTGTAATAAACAGGTAGTTTGGAAGTGACCCTAAAGAAACTTTGCCTGCCTCAGGATGGAGTGTGATGCCTTCAGATGCCATTGCTGGAGGTGGTACTTGCTAGAAGCCTTAGACTTATTAAGGAGTTATTTGCTGTTACTGTTTTAACTATGTGTCCACAAAGGAGTTAATCAGATAGTTCACTATAGCAGCTTGAATCACAAATTCATAAAATCAAGGCAATGGACTTACTGCCTCTCAAAAGGTTTCCTTTATTAAATCAAATGGCATGAAGTTCTGCCAATGGATTGTTTTGTCTTGTATTGTTTTTTTTAAAGAACCATACAAATGAAATGGCAGTGTGATTTCCCCAGAGCAATTTGTTTTCACTGGTTATGGGTTGAACTGAATTGACTGTCAATATTTTCCTGCCTAGATTAGTCTAGCATAGTTTTGAGGAGGAAAATGGTTAAAAATTCTCTGCAAAGGTATATGTTTTTTTAACCTTCATTGTTAAATGTTAGAAGTATTACATAATTTAATGTATTTTTTTGTGGAACAGCTATGTAATTATTAAAGTAATCCAGCAAAAGTTCCCATTATGTTATAGAATTGGAGGGCCTTTATTCTGCAGCATGAAACATCTGTTAGGGGGAAGTGAATAAAAATATAGCTGGAACTCCTGTTGGCTCCCCACATAACACAATTATCCATGAGCTATAAAACTGAAGTTTGTTTATTCAAAAATAAGAAATATAGACCCGTGTATCCATTATTCCCATACTCTTCCCATCTCTATTTACAGCTAGAGCCATATCTGAAAAGAATCTAAGAGTAGTGTTCACTGTTACTCTAGTAGATACTGCAGTTTATCTATTTTTATTAAAGTTTTTCTTGGTTTACAAAAGTACATGCCTCTTTTCTCAAGTTGTACAGTCTTTTCTACAGATCAGTTACATTTGTTATGGGACATTAGTGTTTTCTAGATAGCATCTCTTTCTGTTCGCTTGTTACGTTTCCTTGGTAGCGAGAGAGGTTGGGGGCCCAGGGTATGGTTAGTTGGCTGCAATGGGGTTTGTTTGCCTTTGTGAGTTGGGTCAAGTAAGCCAGATTGATTCGTATGCTGTTGGTGGGTTCTTGTTTGGTTTTGTACGTGAAAAAGGGGAGCCATACTGGGGTGAAGGCATCCTCTTCTATTTGTCCCTGTGTCAGTTTCAGTTTGTTGGTTAGCTTTTCTAGTAAGGCTGTTTCCCACTGGTCCTTGTTCACCCCTGACAGGTCTCTCCAGTGTCTGACTGTGAGGCTTCTGGCTACTGAGTGTAGGTGGGTTATAAGCTCTCTATAATGTGAGTGTTCACTGTGATATTGGAAGATGTTCAGTAGGGGGTCATTCCACGCCAAATCACCTGGTGCCATGTGCTCTGACAACTCAGATTTTCTTCAAAAAATTTTAATGTGTAGAGATACCTGTGAGATAACCTTTTTATTTTTAAAAGATTTTTTGGTCCAAAATTTGATAAATTTTAATTGTTTAAAAATTTTCATGTGATTTAGGCTAATGCAATTTCTGTGTCAGCTTAGAAAAAACCTCCTGTTTTGCTTATTTTTAAACCAATTGGGCTTATTTTGGTATCAAAATAAAGCTAATTTTGGTCTCTTTCAAACTAAGGTATAAAATGCCATTAAGTGCCACAGAAAAGGGTCACCAACCATTCAAAGTGAATTTTAGTCATTTCTTACCTTGGTAGGTTTGATATGCCATAGCACGCAAACCACAACTAACACATGTATCACACTTTATTTGTAGAATAGGCTAATCATGAACTTGTTATGTTTTAAAAACAAGAAGGGTGTTTGTCTGTGGTTATAAAATATTTTAAAAAAATAAGATTTAATTAATTATTTAATAAAAACAAAATAAGTCTCGGAACTCTTGTTCATTTTATTGTGTGAAAAACACTTCTACAATGATATGGTCAAAGCTATTTTGTTTCCCACACATGTAATATGGTCAGTGATGCTGTTTTGGCCACTGTGTGCAATATGACCTTTCTGAATCAGCAAGAAAAAAATGTTTTGTTTTTTTTACTTTCTGATTACAGGATTGTTTGACTATGGGAATTCAAGCACTGATAACCTAGACTATTATAATCCACTTGGTGTAAGGAGCTACCCATTAGATTAGTTTAGAAGCTGCAGAATTCTGAGGCCCAGCTGTTTAAAGGCATTTTCTACCAACTATATTCAAATCTTACTAATAGTATATAAAGCCCTAAGTAACTTGGGGCTGTTGTTGTTTAGTCGTTTAGTCGTGTCCGACTCTTCGTGACCCCATGGACCAGAGCACACCAGGCACTCCTGTCTTCCACTGCCTCCTTAAGTACACTTGGAGCTAGTGTACTTAAAATATTTCTGCCCAATCTACAATCATTTGATGGTGCCTGGCTGTCCTCAACAAATTATGCATTTAGCATGGGAGCCCCGGCATTATAGAACACTCTACCTAACATAATGAAGTTGGTAATGAACTTTGAGTGTCAGCTTAAGTCTTGGTTATTTCAGCAAGCCTTCTTATGAAAAAGATATATGGTTTTCATTTCATGATTTATAGTCAGATGAACCATTTTTGTAAACCCATTTCTTTAATGCATTCTGCTTGATTTTGTTATTTTGTTTTGGTTTCAATTGATATTCTCTGCACCACATGCATATGTTTTTATATGTGTTTGTGGTATAGAAATGACTTAACAACAACAGTAATAGTAGCACAGGCATAAGGATCTGCTTATACCAAGTCAGACCAACTGTTCAACTATCCCAGCACTGTCACCCTGACAACAATTCCTTATCTAGATAACAGGCAGTGATTTTTTCAGGCATGCTGCTTGAGAGCCTTTTAACTAGAGATTTGGGAGGGACCATAGTACAGTGGCAGAGCACAAGGTCCCTGGTACAATCCACAAGTCTCCATTTAGAAAGATGAAATAGCAGGTGATGTGATAGACGTCTGCCTAGAACTCTGCAACTAGTCAAAGCAGACAGTGCTAGGCTCAATGAACAAATAGTCTGACTAGTATAAGGCAGCTTCCTGGGTTCTGATACTTCCTCTGAGATGTCACAGGCCTTCTCTCGGCAAAGCCTATGATTTTTCTTTAAGCCATGGCTATTTCCTAAAAAATTAAGTATAGAGACCTCTTCTCTCACAATAAGGTAAGAACTGTACAAATACGCAGGTAGGCAGCACACAGTTAAGTCACAAAACACTCTGTTTCTTTTACACCAGTTGCTTCAGTGTGAAGATGCACCTTATTGAAGGATGACATTTTTTCATGTTTCAAAGCCTCCCCCCTCCCTAAAATTGTTCATAAAATGTACACAACTGGCCTGTTGATTCTGTGCCTTTTTGTTTTGTTTTCAAGCCTAGTTTTGTTTCTTAATTTTTTTTAAAAAAATCAAAGACTAAGCTGAAAGATGGAACAGAATATATCGGAGAAAAAACCAGCCATCGCCCAGACTGCAGACTTCGATGTAATGGGTGCCTTAGACTGGAAAGACGGCATTGCCACCTTGCCGGGTAGCAACATACAAGTAAGGAAAAAAAATAAGGGATAGGGTAAGCAAAGGCCCTAACTTAGTAAGAGTTACCAAATGTTCTTTTGTCAGGGTAGAGAAAAGACGTGCTGTGAAATGTATTGCCCTCTGGCATTAATTGGAGCTCTGGTGGCAAAAGCAAACTTGAGATGCCATCACCAAACTAAGTTAAATTTTGCTGAGATTTCTGCTTGCCTGCTGATTTAGCTATTTGTTTTTCCTGCTATGCAGTGAATCTGGAGTTTCTGGAAACAAAATGTCAGTGAAGAAGTATAACTCACTGTTTATGCACCAAAACAGAGAACTAATTTAATATATTTTCAGCCACATAAGTACACTTACTAAAGATAACCACCCTGTTTTAACTGATTTGTGAGACAGAAGAAAGCTCTCTTCTTAGCCGTGACTCCTTGGGTACCAGTATTAGACTGCAGAATAATAACTGTAGTAGAAAAAAACAACAGGGGGGAAAAAGAACTGTGCTATGTTGTCTGGACCTGGTGACATCTAAGCCTCTACCAAGATGTTTCCTTACACACCTGTGTGTTATAAGAAAACTTGGAACCAAAGGCTGGTTGCTGGCAGCCAACAAAAACAACAACAGAGAATTGCATGGTGACAATTGGAAGGAGAGCAGAAGAAACTGTGGCTGGTTGTGCTGATCAGAGAGGCTGGTCTGAAGACTGGTTTGGCTTGTGGGCCACCTGTTGAGAAACAGGGCCTTAGCTCCAGCTTTTGGGAGGAGAGAATAGCTCAACTTTGCAGTTAATCTGCATCTAATTTGAGAGTTTTAGGCAAATATGGTTTGTTGGAATGCCTCTTTTATATAGACTTTTTCATTACAGATTTATCCCCATCCCACCTGCTAACTGATCTCCATAATGTTATTTATTTTTTAATTAAATTCGTTAGCTGTCTTTTAAAAAATCTCACAGTGCTATAAACTATTGAAGGATTTAATATGATAAATAGCTTTAAGGATGAAGACCCTGTGAAGTAATAACTGTGTTGCATCATGCGCAGAGGGCATTTTCCTTACCCCTGATCTTTTATTCTCTTTTCCTCTCTTGGGTTCTAGTGTGGGCACATAGCCCATGGGGTGTGATTTTAAAGATGATTTGAGTTTTCTTTTTTCAGAAATTGAGAATGGGCAACATTGCAATCAGAAAATTTGTCAGTCATTGTTGGCATGATTTTTAAAGATACAAATTACATGCCCCCCAAGAGTAATGTTCTAATAAAATAACCACTTCATCATCAATATGAAAGTCTGCCCAGTATGTCATATTTAGGCCTGGGTGATACATCAATATATCTCCCAGGACCAGTATGAGGAGCTTCACTCAGTGGTATATCGCTGGTGGCACCACCACCACTCCTGAGTCTCTCTGCTACCAGTGTCCACTAGAGTTCCTGCCTCCAGTGGCACTGGTAGCAGAGGGACTCAGGAGTGGTGGCAGTTTCACCAGTGATATATTGCTGAGTGAAACCGCTATCACACTCTGCCCTCATACAATGCAGAGGGAGAAACTTTTCCTCCCTCTCCATCTTTAAACTGCTTGACTGAGGAGTGTGCACTGGGCTATCTCAGCTGGGGAGAGGGAACCTGTCCCCTGCCCAGCTGAGCTGCGCAAGCAAACTGCGTTGTCCCAGCCCATGAGCACCTGGGTGAAACCGCCTCAGTTCCGGAGGTGATAGCTGGGGCAGTTTCACCAGGTGTCTCGTGGGCAGAGACCAATGCAGCTTGCTTTTCCAACATCGCAGTATATCACCAAACCACAATGTTTGGCTGGTGATACACCACAATATAAAAAAGCCGATATCGCCCAGCCGTAGTCATATCATCTTGCCTTTAATGACACATAATAACTGTAGTGAAGTTCACATTGTAACCACCTATATTTGTGTCTAAAAACACTTAGATCATTCTTTTGTTGCTCTTCCATTTAAAAAGTAACAACATAGTTGTGACAATCTATATTGATCAGCATGTTGGCTGGTTTGCATTTTTTCTCAGTCAAGTAAAAACAATGCTGTATTATCCTCGGATTTGTAAGAATGGCTCAATTTGATTACAAAACAAGTGATAAAATATTAACAAATCTTCACTTGTTTTTCAAGGGTCTTGCATTATAGTCCTGTTTATGTGTTTTAAAATATTGTTCTGCCCTCTGTAATGGGTGAATCTCTAAATACATGAAGTGTACTGTGAGCAACATCCAGTCAAAAAGAAGCCCTTTTGACATCAGTGATTTCAGTTGGATAGTTAGGTACATGCTTAAATATTTCACACTGAATTCATTGGGATTTAGGGTGATATCCAGCTAAGTCATAAGGGTGCGGGTGGTGCTGAGGGTTAAACCACAGAGCCCAGGGCTTGCTGATCTGAAGGTCGGCAGTTCGATGGGGTGAGCTTCCATTGCTTGGTCCATGTTCCTGCCAACCTAGCAATTCGAAAGCACATCAGAGTGCAAGTAGATAAATAGGTACCGCTCCAGCGGGAAGGTAAACAGCGTTTCTGTGCGCTGCTCTGGTTCGCCAAAAACGGCTTAGTCATGCTGGCCACATGACCCAGAAGCTGTACGCCGGCTCCCTCGGCCAGTAAAGCGAGATGAGCCCCACAGCCCCAGAGTCGGCCATGACTGGACCTAATGGTCAGGGGTCCCTTTACCTTTACCAGCGAAGTCATACTTTGAGTAGACCCATTGAAATTGCTTAAGTCCATTGATTTTATTGGGTCTACTCTACTAGCCGATATCAATCTTGGTGTTTACCACTAACTGGATGTACCCTGTCTGTTGAGTATTTTGGTGAATTGTGGCAGATATTGGTTAAGTGCTTACGGGGACTGAATAAACATAAACCCGATGATACAGCAGAAATGTTTACTAGTACCCATGTACCTTGCTTTTTTTGAAATTCAAAAAATGTACACATAACTTACTGAACTGTTCAGAGACATTCTCCTTCTAGGTTATAACTGCATGAACCATTTAGGGGGTTGGTGCTCTAGCACTATAGGAAAGTAGGTGTATACCAGTACCAGCCTTGATGTGCTGAGACACCCCTCTAAAGCAGCAGATACTGGCAACCATGGTTTTCACTTTTTAGATTTTGATTCTAAGCAGATAACATTATGAAGGAGTGCTTATTCTCCCTCAAACAGCACTATAGTTTTGAAGATCTTCGACTGTGTATGTAATCATTCCTCATTATATTTTTATATGTTTTATAGGTCTGAATCATGTTTACCGATGATGTCTTTCTGTATGTACATTGAAAGAAATGAGTACTCATTTAATCTGTGTCTGTGCTATACTAACCATGTCCTAGAGATTATTGTCAATGCAGTATTTATTGCATTTTCTTTGCTATTAGTTCCTTTTTACTCCAATCTACCTTGTTTCCTTGTTGACTCTCATATACTGTTTCCTTTCCTTCAAAAGTCTCTTTTGTTACATGTTTACTCCATTCACTTTTTCTTCCCTGCAGTTTCGTTTAACTGAGTTTGGGACACTGGAAATAATTACAGAAGTTGAAGCAAAGGCTACAAAAGCTCTCTCTGCATCATCAATAAATACCAGTTCAGCCCTTAACTTGTCTACCTCTTCTGTGCCCAACACCATAACTGCTTGTGGTACTGAAGGTGAGCCTTAGACTAGTAGACTATATAATGGAACAAGAGCATGAAGCAGACATAAAAAAATTAAAATGCTTCAGTTACGTGTAGCAAGAATGGGTCTTTGTAGTAGCTTGCAATCTGGCGAAACATTTGAACTGCTTGTAATTTTTATTCATTTAGCATTATTTACAGTCACAGTTTATATTTGTCCTTAGGAACAGAAACAGTAAAACAAGAGCGCCACTTTGAACTTTGAAACATTGTGGTTTCAACCATCAGGATTCCTGTTCTACCACACAGGGGGGCGGGAACTGGAGTGCACAATTTTCCAAATTATGTCTTTTGTCCAATATTTTGCACTCAGAGCAAGCTTGTGGGCAAGACATTGTTTCTGGAACAGGTTTGCTGGGATAGAATATTTTATGTAATTATGGAATGCATTAACAACAACTCATGTTAGCAATCTTGAATTTTCACTGGAAAAGGGGAGAACATTAGCTAGCAACTTTCTGTTGCTTCTGGTGGTCAGATGCAGTTTCTTATTACTAATTCTTGTTACTTTTACATTTGTAAGACATTGCTAGGACTATTTAATGCTATTAAATTCACACAAGAGGAATAAGTGCACTGTTTGAAAACCATTTAAGCTTATCTAAATTTGCCAGGAGTGGCCACTGCAGTGGGGCAGATTCACCTTCCTGACACTGATATTGCTGCTACGTGACACTGATGTCAGGAAGGTGACATTGCTGGACTTCTCTGGCCATTCCTGATACTTAGATTGGCACCATCTAAGTTAACCTGGTTGTATTGTCTCTATGGAGATTATTGAATATACTGCCAAGTTTCGTGATTTTAAACAAGGATTTATGAACAAAAATGAACTCATTCTGTATGATCACTAACTGTGTAATGCTACACATTTCCTCCTAAGCAAGCTTTGTACTAGTTGGGTACAATTTTCTGTTTTGTCCACATGTTATTGCTGAAGATTTTTGATCCAGAACAGAAGAATGAATCCAACTGAAGTACACATGAAAATATGCTTAGATACAGGCATAATTTCTTTATAAAGTCATAGTTGTTTGCATATATTTACTATGTCTACACAAGTTTATTAAAATTTCAAAACAGATACACCTTTATCAAACTGGAAAACTCTGACATCCATGTAGACAGTAGACAGTTACTGTATTTTTCCATCTACAAGATGTGCCCATGTATAAGACTCTTTTTGGGACTCCAAATTGAGGAAATGGGGGAAATTGCCCCCATGTATAAGACAACCCCAATTTTTAAGCTTAATTTTTCAAGAAAATAACCTAGTCTTATACACGGAAAAATACCGTAATTTATATTGTATTCATCATATAGTTAGACCAATCTCATTCTTTTTTGTTTAAGTAGATTATTACAAGACCAACATCATTATCAATTGATAAAATAAAAAATATAAAATTGTCCCCAAAGCCAAAACCAGTAACAACAGGGTGCATATAAACAATCTATATATTAAAATGTCATTTCAATACACATAGTTAATGACATTTTTAGCTGTTAATTTTTGTTTCTGTTTAGTTACAGCAAATTTGGCTTAAATGTAACCTATTTCTTTCAGACAGAAAATACATTATTTTAATTACATCACCATATATTTAAATCACTTTCTTTTATTGAATGTGGCCTTAAGGTATATGTTTAATGAGGTGCCTATAACTCATACTTTTTTGCCACAATGCATTTTATTAGCCTATGGTGTTAAGACTCTTCTTGCTGTTTTTGCTGCAGCTAACATAGCTTCCCCCTCTGGAATTTGTCAATATAGATGAAGTTTTGAATTTGTCATTTCATGGGGTAGGTGCCTAGAGGCTTTATACATTTGACAAAATTCAAAACACTATTCTTCTCATCTCTAAAGTTCACCCACAGTTAAAATACCCACAGAGTCTTCATTTGTTTGTTGCTTTGGCTTAAATGACTTCACAGACTCTTTAAATACCTGCTCCATGGTGTTCAGTTTCCTTTCAGGAATGTAAAAAGCATGGAAAGAGCTCCATGAAAGGTGTTAGAAGTCCCAAATAATTTTATTTTGAATTAATCAGTGCCTATCATCCTTTTTTTTGCAGTGTCCAAGGACAATATTCCCAGATCTGAACTCCAAACCTGTGAAAATAACAGACACCCTGGGAAAATGGACTGTTTTGAGAATTCCCGTCAGGAACCTAGAGACAGGTAATGTCTTTGGTCTCCTCTTTTGTTTCATGGGACACAAGTGGAATCTGGATTAATCTATATTTATCTCTGTATTAAAAGAGCAAGTATCAATTTCAGTATTTTTTAAAAAGATGTTGGAAAACAGGATGGCTGGCTGCTGTTGCAGTAACTAAATAGTAAGGCTGCAATCCTACACACTGAGCTGGGAGTCTATACCATTGAACTGAGTGAGGTTTACTTCTGAGTGTAGGATTGCAGGGTAAATCACTTTATGAAAGAATGAGATAGCATTCAAGGTGGAGACTGGCCCCATGTATTGATGAAGCAATGACCAAGGCAGATTAAGGGAGGTAGTGGTTTTCTCTTTATCAGTTAACATTATTCAAAAGAGAGAGAAATGCAGTTGTTGTTTTCTCTAAACAGTATTCTTTGATTAAATTTAAAATGTCTAATTATCTTTCAAAACATTTATTTCAGCATGACTGAAAGTTAATTCTCAATACTTTATTCAGAAAGGTGGGAAAAACGTATTGAACCTCTGATCATTTAACTGCCCTCTGCATCCCCATCTAATTTAAAAACACTATAACTATATATAAAGAATACTCCAGTTTGTCTGAAATTCATTTTATTCACATATTTGTGATTGCTTTAAATAGATGAGTTATAATACTCAAAAGTTTCATTAATTTGAGTAACTTCTAACTTCAGATAAGTTATGTTTTGCCACCTCAGTTGTTTCCCACCATAACTTTCATACACCAGTTTTGCATTTTTAGTAATGCTAAACATTGAAGTAGCCCATAAAAATTGTTAGGATGGTAGCAAACCTGTTACTCAAATGGGGAAGTTATATTCCTATTTACCTCACAAGACTTCCTCTGCCACAGCAGAAAAATGAATACATATCCAGTTTCCTTATAAAAGACAAAATGAAATGAAAACTCATCAAGCAAGCTGTGATAGGAAAACCATTGGTGGTATGTCTGAAGCATAAGAAGGCCACATTGCAGTATAAAAGTGTACAAGAGCCTTTCTTAAAGGAAGTTAGCTCTGACGCTTTCATTGGCTCATATTGAATGAAAATGTAAGCATTGTTTCAACTTTGCAGTGCTTGTTTTCCTTGATGTGAAATATTCAGTGCTAATATGAATGAAGTTCAACATCAAGAAAACCTGCATAGTTGTGCAGTTGACCTGTGCTTCAAGAGAGGTCACTATTGTACATGATTTTGGTTTCCTGAAATTTGATTAATTGCTAATTAAGATGCCAGTTAGTACTAGCTATTAAAGCTTAAGTCCTGAACATACTTCCTAGGGAGTAAGCCTCATTGGTCTTAGTGAGACATGTCTGAGTAAACATGCAGCAGGTCGGTTTTCATTGAAGAAGCTGGTCTTTGAAGTATCCTTGCCCCAGACCATTTATACTGTATTGCCTTTTAAATCTGCCAGTGCTTCACCACTGTTAACGGGAAGGGTAACTTTTTGTAACTTTACAGGGATACTTTGCACTTATTTTAGGTTTTGTTCCTAGTAGAGTCTCTAAGGACACCCCAGGTGACTTCGGGAAACAGACAAGTAGCAGCCAGATGTATGAAACAGACAGACCTTCCAAGCGCCTACGAAAAAAGAGGAAGTTGCTTTTGGATTCTGAAGATGAGGAAGAAAATGCAGATGATGATGAGGTATTACAGGTTTAGTTGGAATCATAACCAAGCGACTACACTTGAGTAGGGCAGTGATATATGTAAATCTCGAAAACTTTTTTGAATTAGAAGCTAATGTTTACATTTTACATTCAGAAAATATCACTCTGGAAAGTTTATTTTTATTTTGTGTGTATGTATTGTGGTGGGGATACACTATATGGCAGGTTATGCTTTCTTGTTCATTTTTTGCTTTTCTACCTTTTTACCAAGGTACCCAAGGTGAGTTACAATTTAAAATACTAAACCTTTTTATTTTTATAAAAGAATGAAAATGTCAATCATATGTATGAAAATCTCAGTGTATTTTCTTATCATTTAAAAAATATGTCTATTTCTAGGAAAAGAATAAATTGAATTTGAAAAACCGCAAGAATACTAAACCAGTAAAGCAAGGTAAGCAGAAGACTTAATGCTGAAAAGCTGCTGTATAGTGGATAATTTTGCAGCCCAGAAGGCTGGGGCTGTAGAACCCATAATATATCTAGAATAGTAGAATTAAGGGTTGCGAGTAACAGTATACCAACTTGCTCAGGTGGCCGCAAAGCATCTGGATCATTCATTCTGGCATCATCAAACTAGAGTCCCTCTTATGAACAGCAAGCTGAATATGATAAATCCTGTTAAAATAAACACTGGAAGATAAAATTGAAATGAAACTGATAATGATTGATGGGCACTTAAGGATAATCTTAAATTAAATTACATCCTCAAATATTGTTCATCTTTTGCATTAATTTGTTGAACGCCTTTACTAAAGTCAGAGCTGGAGACATTTACAGCACACTTAATTAAGTGGAACTTGGTAAATATGTATAAGATTGCAGCCTGTTCATATTCCTCATGATCTGTTGGCTGGCCATTTAATTTCTTTTCGATTTGCTTTATTGCTGCTAATGGTTGCTCATCTTATATATATTTTGAAGGACTATGGGAATTTGTTGTTTTTTACTGGTCAGTAAGGGTCTGTTTGACCAGTGCACCATTTACAGCTATCTAGAAACAAGAAAACCATATTTAAATAGCATTAAAAGTCAGCCTCAGATATTTACAACACAGAAAATATTTTGAAATTTATGAGCAGACATTACAAAAAACACACCAATTCTGAGTATTCCCCCCCCTGTTTCATTTAGAATTATTATATATGGTTAATTTTGCTGTGTTTTTGTATAAATTACTGTATATGCGTAAATAATTAATTGTATGTGGTATGTTTGTCATTTTTTAAAAAGCAACACCAGAAACCAGATCCTTCCTGCAATTAGTTTTATTCATTTTTTAAATAGCAGATAGTTTTGCTTATTTTAGTTCCCTAATATATATTGTAGTAAGGGGAAGTTGATAGCATTTGAATTGTTGGACTGTTCTTGAAAGCTGCTTTCCATCTATTGTAGAAGAAACGGCTTACCTTTGGATACCCAATGTGGCAAATAGAAGCACATGTGTGTGGATCTCTGCTTCAGTGCTTTGCCCTGCAGAAATAATTTCCCTCTCATTCTGTCTTTGCTCAGTTACTCCTGGAAAGAAGCATGTGTGGAACTGGCTGTCATACTTAGAAGAAGAAAAAATGGCACCTGCTCCACTGAAACTCTTCAAAGAGGTTGACAGCTCTTGGATAATTTATTTATTTTGTTCATGTGACTATTTAATGACTTTGTGCATTTGGTTAACAGAATTGGGGGGGGGGGCTGGTGTTGTTTTGGCATGTGCTGTGGTTCGTACAGGTTGTCAAACCAGCCTAGAGTTCTTGCACACAAAAGAGTTCTCCTACAGGGAGGAACCAGACAGGGTTGACTTCCTTTATTTTGTGCTGCTGCAACACAGACTAAAGAGCTAGATTTACTGGTGGTGTTGTGTTGGCTAGCTGGCTGGCTGGCTGGCTGGGTAGTTACCTCTTGTCTGAAGGGTGCTTCCTGATGCCTTTCCAATAATATCCTAAAAGTTAACAAAGCACTGAGAAGCAGTCTGCACAAAAATGTACACCCAAAGCTGTCTTTTGGTTCAATATGCAAGTTTGCTTGTTAAAAGGGAAAATGTGTAATCAAGCCCCACTTCTGTTTTGGTCTTAGGAAGAATGCAGACAAACTCCCTTGCTCTTTTCATTGTTTCCTCTGTGTAGTCAGGAATAGTTTGCCCATTTGGATAGGGAAGAGCTGTTACTACAGAGTGACCAGAGCTGTTGCAACAAGGTGCTGCTCCCCAAAACAGCTTGCTAATGAGATAGGTGGCCCTGGGCTTTCTCATTGTGAGGGAGTAGTAGACAAGAAAAGGGGAGAGCAAGTGCTGCAAGACAAAGGCCAACTGCCATGGATGCTTTTGCTGAGATTCCTGCATTGCTAGGGGTTGGACTAGATGACCCTTAGGTTCCTTCCAACTCTATGATTCTAAGAAATCTTCAATTACTGCCTGTACTGGATGCCAGAGAAATGAACTAATATGGGCAGAGGAGGGTTTTATTTGTACTTGTTCCCCTGTTGAAATAGGAATATGTCAATTACTCACTAGAGAAAGTTTAATAGTTGTGTGTGTTTTTTTAAGTTTGCACCCAACCCTTGTTTTAATTTGTGCCTTAAGTATGTGAAATTGCTCAGCGCTAGGATCATATCTTAGACAGTGACTGTGTGAAGCTAGCTTTAGCTTTGCTAATTAGCATAGTGCTTATATTAATTGGATCCTTGACTTTTAGCATGTTGTAGATTATCTGATTAAAAAATAATCATTACAAGTGAGGGTACAAGTAGCAACCAATTGGCATGTCTAAAAATATGCAAGAAGCCGACCTCTATAGAATGTGAATATAGCACGCATCCTGTCTGATACTGAATTCCCTCAATTTCCATTGAAATGAAAAAATAGCACCTTGTAACGCTGGAGAAATGTTCAGTCATCCTTTTTTTTCTAGCGGCACCTTTCAGCTTTGATCAGTTATGTCTATAAAGATCAACTTCTTGGTGGAAGTAAGCATTGGTTATAAAAGGTTGTTTCAGATTCCATCACCAGAATTCCTTTTAATTATCTACCTGTTCTTAGCCAGGGTTTGAGAGTTACGACTCTTTTTATGTCAAAACTTGAAACTTTGTTCTTGGTTGATGTTTACAAAAGTCAGAAGAAGCTACTCATTTCAGGTATTGCACCAAGTCACAATTCAGATGTCAACCCAAATCAGTTTTGTGCTCACAATAGTTTAGAACTAAACCAATGGATTGAGTTTCCAAATGTTTAACAGTCAAATCATGGTGTGCATCAGGGTGGGGAACCTTTTTGACTGCATGGGCCAGACCCTTATCAGGATGCCTTTAGTGGGTGGGGCTGTCCATTGAATGGAAGCCACTTCTGTTTCCTTGATCAAGGTGTGCTCCTACCACCCATCATCTTAACATCAGGTCTAGGGCAGGTGGGCATTACTTCCCCCAAGTGGCTTTGTGGGCCAAATGAGGAGGCCTGGCATGCCAAGTTTGGCCCACATGCCAGATATTCCCAACCCCAGTCTACAGACAGTTTTTGCCTGCTTTTGTTTTCCAATCTGCTCAGCACTTAGCTCCTTAAGTTCATTTCTCTCTCCATAGAACAGCAGCCTCTGGAAGTGAAGTGAGGGCCATTACCATGGTTTGTCAGTTCTGATATCATACCGACTATAGCTCAAAAAATGGCTTGCAAATTAATTTCAAACCATGGTTTCCAATTCTTGTTTGCTGACTGATCACAAGCCATGGTTTTTCATTTCCGAGTTAGCTTAACTATAGCCAACTGATGTCTGAACTGAGCACAGAAGCTGCTTGTCTGATGTGGCAGAACCACAATATTAGCTTTCTAGTAGTGACAGTGCTGCCAGTTGCCAGGAGATGAAGGGGTGGGAAGGTCAAGGTCGTGTGGGTGCACCAGCAGACCTAATCCAGTGCTCTCACTGTTGCACCCACTATGCATTGACCTCCCCACTGCCTCACCCCACTCCATCGTGGTAAGTGACAGTGACACTACTGCTAAAAAATTAGCATTGCAGCTCTGTCCCACTGGGCAAGCCATTTCTGATGAATCACAGTCTTCAAATCAATATATTTGTGAATATAATTCTGATATAGATGTCATTCACCTTCCATCTCTCAGTGTAAAACAAGTACAGAGTTAGCAATCTCTGAAGTTACCTCCATTAGAGAAAACAGATTACACTAAATAACTAGATTTCATTTCCTTCATATTTTCCCCATAGAGTATTAACACTGCAACAAGAAAGTCTTCGTTGAAGTGTAAAATAATGTTTTCCCTCCATTATTTCCACTGCAGTCTCAGTCCTTTCCACAAAACAAAAATGGATTTAAAGTTGGAATGAAACTAGAGGGCCTAGATCCTGAACACCCATCCTTATTTTGTGTGCTTTCTGTTGCCGAGGTATTTGCCTTTCTTTGTATTGAAATCAACAGTATTAACTTATTTTCTGAATAATAAGGGGGAGGGGAAAATAGACAGAGGGAAGGTCTTAAGGCATGCCCTGGATCAGTGAGTTAAAACGATGTTTAAAGATAATGCTTCACATTCTATTTAATTAAAAATATCTTCTGCTTAGATTTTGTTATTTTAAATTAAACAACTTTAATGGTTTTAAAGTCAGAAACAGATCCTGCCAGACTCAAAGGGTATTTTCAGGTAAACAAGACAATCTTTAGTGTGTGTGTGTTTTCTTGGGCGTTTACTTGAATTACTGTATTTTCCGTCTATAAGATGCCCCCATGTATAAGACGCCCCCTATTTTTGTGGCAACAACCAATTGGTAGTCCACCCTCGGCAATATCCGTGTATAAAACGCCCCCATAATTTTTGACATTATTTTTAAGGGAAAATACCTAGTTTTATACACAGAAAAATACGGTAATTTTGAGGCCTGAATAAATGCCTACACATGTGCAAAATGGATCTCCTGGTGGGTGGGTGGGAGTGAGTGAGAGAGAGACTCAACATCAGTGTGACTGGACACTGCAGTGTAGAGACTTGAGTTCCACTTTGACAATAAGCATAAAACAGACTTTGTGGAGGAGTCCCTACAACTATAGATAGTAAATTTTAAAAGAGAGCATTTCTATCTTTTGCCAAAGATTATAAGGAGATGGAATCAATCCAGAGTTAAGTTTAAAAAACAAACCCAAACAAACAAAAAACAACCCTAAGGTTCATTTGACTCGTGAAAGGGATAACTTTGAGTTGCTTCATGCTTACAGGTGCAAGGGTACAGAGTGAGATTGCACTTCGATGGTTATTCTGAGTGTTATGACATCTGGGTTAATGCGGATTCTCCAGAAATCCACCCTGTTGGATGGTGTGAAAAAACAGGTCACAAGCTGCTTCCTCCTAAAGGTACATGAACTTATTTTTTTGTTCAAACAAGTGCATTTGGATGTAATGCTACGCCACATTTTAGCACCTTGGGAACACACATGGATAAGCTTCAAGCTTTTATGCTCCCATCTCATGGGTGTGTGTGTGTGTGTGTGTGTTTGAACAGAAAGTTAAAGGCATCCAGTTCCTGATTTGAGTTTGTTGTAACGTCCACACTTGGAACCCTGCTTAGTTTAAACATAGGTTTGCTGAATCAAAGCTAGGTTGTTTAATTTACTATATTGTGCCATTTCATATAAATTGTAGTTAGTTCAAACATGGATGTGGATGCTTCCAGTCTCCTTGCCAGAGGAGGGGGAAGTGAGGAGGGAGCTTGCAAACTCATGGCTCGCCTGTGCTCATTCTGATAGCACTAAAGTTAACATTGTTAAAAATGGGAAGAAGTAATTGAAATCTAAACCAATAAGTAGCCACTTCACAAAATAGAAATGGGTACATATTAAATATAACATTTGCACCTACCTTTGCTTGCTTGCCTTTACTTGTTTGCGTAAACAATATTAATATTTGTAAATAGCTTGTCAGGAAGGCAGTGCATAAGTGCAATAAATAATAAAATGAATAAATAATAATATGTGAGATGTTGAGACACCGTTTGTCCACCCTGTGTAGAGCATGGAAATAAGCTGCTGAAGCAGTGTATTGTTTGCAGTGGATCATGTATGGTAAACCTTAGAAGACAGAAATCTTACAGGACAGAAGAGAGTGCATTCACTTTTGCTGTAGTTTATGAAGCAGTTTTCTTATAAGAGAAAAGACAAACTTTTTTTTGATGGAGCCAAGCAATGGAAAACGTAAAATAATGAGAACTTCTTTCAGTAATTTGCAATATAGCAAATGCATTCACTACTTTTCCCCCCTATTAATGTGTTTCCTAGAGACTTCTGAAGTTTCAGATTAATGATTAACAACTGCAATAATGTATTTAAAAGACAGAAGAAAGTGAGAGATATGTTAACTGAAGCCTGTAACTCCTGCCTATTTCACAGGGGCAGCTATTATGCAAAGTTCACATTCTTCCCACATCATTTCTATTTCTGAAAAACCAATCTGAATGTAGCAGCAGCCACTGTATAAAACAATACTTTTATCTCCCTCCCTCCCTCTCCCTCTCTCTCTAGGTTACAAGGAAGGGGAATTTAATTGGACATCATATTTGAAGAACTGCAAAGCTCAAGCTGCCCCCAAAGCTCTTTTCAGAGCCCTGAGCACAGTAAGAGGCAGTACTGATGTTTTAGTCTTTTAAATTCCAGCCATTTCTAAAGCTTCAGCCAGGATATTATTGTGCCTTTTTCAAATGCTTGGAACAGAGGCTAAGAATCCCTAAGAAACAGGGGAAGATCAGATGTCAAATGGGAAACCTATTTAATTTCTCACATTACATTTAGTAAACAGAGTTTATTGTCTGGCGTTTTATGTGCACATGGCAGACAACTATCCAAGCAAAGAAATAATTCTATAATCTGACTACCTACTAGGTGATTTGGCACAGACTAGATTGTATTTTGTCATATTTCTCTGGCATTGGCTACATTTTACCAGAATACCAGAACTTGCTCAGTCCTTGACGGGAAAATATTTGTTATACGTGTACTTACATCAAACACATATCTGCTCATTTGAATAAATGCATTCATCTTCCCCATCTCCAGCATTTTTTAAATAGCTTTAGTTTGCTTCCCGTTCCACTCTGTCAAGTATCCTTGCTTGTACATTTGCATAGCACCTTGTCCAATCTGTAGCCTGGCAATGGTTGTCAAATTGTGTTGATTTCAATGAATGAGAAGGCCCTTTGTAACTCTTCCATGCAGAGTAGCCTTGTGGAGAAAGTAAGATCTGTTCCAGCTTTTCTTTGAATACAAGAGTCACTTCCCAGCAGCATTTTACATAGTCATATAATTGTAGGGTTGGAAGGGATCCAAAGGGTCATCTAGTCCAACCCCTGCAATGCAGGAATCACAGCCAAAGAATCCCTGACAGATGGCCATTCAAGCTCTGTTTAAAAACCTCCACTGGAGAGTCCACAACCTTCCGAATTTGTCTGTTCCACTGTCAAAGAGTAAGCAACCCATTTTTCAGCCTAGAATTGTGCCAGGAAGCAGTAACTGTATTTGTGGATAAACTAGCCCAGACATTATTTCTTTCACATGATTGTGTCTGCAGGGCCACTCAATATGGAAACGTTTCATATATTTGAACAAGGACAGGGTCTTTAGGTTTCAGTCTGAGTGATCCTCCTCTATTTATGGGGAACATCTGCTGTATTTCAGAGGATTTGTCCAGTAATGTGCCAGAACTTGCTGTTACCATAGTAGAATTGTCATAGGATTCAGCCTCTAGCACTGAATTTTGATCCAAGTGGAAAATAGCATTTGCATTCTGCTGTCTTGATGTCATAGTGGATTATAGTTTAGAGGAGGGAGAAGAGGTTTGGATCTAAAGGTTCTCCTCCTCTGGATGAATGAATCCTTCTATCGGAGAAAGGGAAAATTCAGAATGCAATACCACACATGTATTGCCAAGTTCGGTATTTAATATGTCCAGTTACAACAAACTCACGAACCATGCCTGGGAAGGATTTCTACCTGAAACCTCTTTAGATGGATAAATTTATTCAGCTGCTAGATTAACCTGCTAGTTTGGTTTCCCATATTCAACAAATTCTGGTCTTTAATGTCCACTGGAAGGTGTGATTTTTTTTTTAAATGCTTTATTAGCATTCATTATACTAATGAAGCTGTAATTTCAATAATTTAGCGAACTGCAATGTTTTCTCAATTTCCTCCTGTTCCTTAGCCAGTCACACCTTCTGGTTTTCGAGTGGGAATGAAGTTGGAGGCCGTAGACAAAAAGAATCCTTCTTTAATGTGTGTAGCAACCATTGCAGACATGTTGGATAATCGGCTGCTAATTCATTTTGACAACTGGGATGAAAGTTATGACTACTGGTAAGTAAAGAAATATCTCCTCTGTTCATACAACTATGGTACTGTATTGCTTGACATTGCCTAGATAGAGAATGAATTTGAGTTCGGATGAGGGGGGGGGGGGCGCTAGTTCTGCATTTTGAGTCAGGCTCCAGTTCTGAATTTAGATTCATCAGGTCTTACTCCTGAATTTCTTAAGCTGTCTTAAACACACTTAAATTTCATTTAGATGTGTGCACCTTTCCTCTAAGTAAATATGTTTGGGCCCAGTTGTTTGCTTGTGACATTGTCAAAACTTGTAGAACTGTGTACAGCTCACATCTTTTGGAAAATCTAGGGGGGAAATGCTCTTTTACTTGCAAACATATGCATGCTTACCATTTGTCATTATGATTTAATTAGTTATTTTAGAGGTATGTGTATGTATATATAACTATAGATAGGTATATTGTTGCAGTTTTGAGCCACCCTGTTTTTCTAGCTAGGTTTTAGCTAGTAGAAAAGGATTATACAACCTGCCTTAGGATCTACATACGTCTGGAACTTTCTCTCTTTGTTTTGTAACACAGTTTTTATTCATTTTCATCTTTAAACTGTTTATCATGGTTGCATTGAGAAATATCTTTGTTAACATTAGAGCATATGACATGCAACAATTACATAAAATTAAAAATTAAGCAATAAAGATGCTGGAAACTTCTGAAGGTGCTCTATACCCTCTAAAGGGCAGGCTGCCCTACAATATGAGAATCATTGGCTTATTCTTTCCCATGCCTGCTGATTTCTTCATGAAAATACAATCCCACGCCACAGCTGTATTTAGATCTGTTTCTCCCTGCCTTGTTTCTGACACCAGAAATACACCCAAATGGAGGAAAGAAGGTTACGGGAGACATTAGGAGGGGAGAATTGATAAGTATGTGAAAGGTTAAGCACTCTTTTCTCACATTCACCAATGCTTAACTACACATGTTCCTCATGCCCCTTCATTCACATTACTTTAGCAATTGTGGGTTGGGAATGTTCCAAGACAGGGTGGAACTACACATTAAGTTTTAGGAGATTAGGGAATAGTTGACAGGTGAAAAGCATAGATTGGTTGTTCCATGCAACCCCACTGAAGGACATCCAATCTATTCTCATTTCTGAACCTTCTTTCTCATTGTATATAAATTTTAAGTCTTTTGCAACCTTGATTACTAGAAGCATGCTTGGAGAAAAAGAAAGAGCACTGAGAATCCCAGCATATCAAATTATGCTGCACATACCAGGTTCCTTAAAAAAATAAAAATACACTCTGACTTTTTTCCAAGTGGAACTCAAGGCAGGTTCTCAGCACAAGTGTAAATGCTTTGTAGATCCATGCAAATATATACAGTGGCCACTCACACAACAGTCACACCAAGAGAGGAGAGAAGGCAAAAAGAAAAGAAAATAATACAGGGGAAAGCTATTTTAAAAGGCCCGGAACGAAGTCTGAGAACCAAGCCTTCACTGACCACAGACAGAGTCGGTCTGGTTAGAGGGATGACTCCTCTCAATGGAAAGCAAGCATAGGGTCTGACTGAGCCCTCCAGTAGGAGGCATCTTATTTTAGAAATGTCTTTCACCTGGATCTTCAAATGGAAACCCACATTTTTCCTGCCTTCCAAGCACTAGGAGGGATTATAAACCACTTGGTACCTTCTTATGTTGAATAACAAAAAACCCTTCACAGTAAGTTCCAGTCTTTTGGTCTTCTTGAAGGCATAGTTTTATGACTTTTAAAGCAAGTGGCTTCCATGTACGATCAGGTTCAGCAAAGAAACATCAGATTAATTCTTTCATGTACTGGCTGTGACTGGAACTAGTTCTCTCTGTTTGATCCAGGTGTGATGCTAGTAGCCCTTATATTCGACCTGTTGGTTACTGTCAAGAAACTGGAACTCCCCTTACAACACCAGCTGGTATGTTGAAAGTTCACAAGTCCCTGTCACATTCTAAACATTTGCAAGATGTGATCTGCTCTATGTGATTCAGATGTCTTTGAGGTCTGTTCTGGTTTCTCCTCTCCAACTAATTCTACTAGATTTGTAGAATGGGAGACACTCCCTGCCCTGCCCAAGAGGATGGTTATATCCTAATTCCATTATGATAAGGGTAACTGCATGCTGGTGCTGGGTCACAAAATAGGGTCTTTGTTGACAACATGATGTCTTGATGCTGGCTTAACAGTAGGGGGGTTCCTAACAACTCCCAGGACCCTTGGCAGACTACAGTTTGTGGGAGGCCATGACTGTTTAAAGTGGTATGATATGGCTGTAGACATAAAGTGCAGATGGAGCCCTAGACAGGAGTTGGGATGGGAAAGGAGAATTGAGAGCAAAAAGGCCTTGCTTAAAAGCTCAAAGGATCTCCACAGTGGGCTGGGGGATCTTGCTGGTGTTATTACTGCTGACTGAGGTGGCTGAGAACAGTGTGTCACACACTGCTTCAGGGAGGAACAACTGTAGATTTGGGCCATTTGTCATGGATGCTTTAGTTTAGATTCCTGCATTGTGGGGGGTTGGACTAGATGACCCTCAGGACCCCTTCCAACTCTACTGTTCTATGATTCTATGAAGTCTGGAGGGCAGCTCATAACGTTCACTTAAATCACCGAGTCCATTTTTGGCCAGTCTCTTAAGGGTGTGGAATTTCAACTTATAAGTTTTAGAGGTAATAAAGGTGCTTTAAAAGCCACTATACAGACAGAAAATGCAGTAAAATTAACTTTAAAATGGAAATGAAAACTAATGTAGTTATCGTTATGATGTGGACCCATTTAGTGAATTTTCTGAGATTGCAAGAGTTATGAATGCTGTACTAGTTTCTACGTATTATAGACTCCATACCAAAGTCTTTGAGCTGCTTTAAAAGGTAAAGGTACCCCTGCCCGTACGGGCCAGTCTTGACAGACTCTGGGGTTGTGCGCCCATCTCACTCTAGAGGCCAGGGGCCAGCGCTGTCCGGAGACACTTCCGGGTCACGTTGCCAGCGAGACATCACTGCTCTGGCGAGCCAGCGCAGCACACGGAAACGCCGTTTACCTTCCCGCCAGTAAGCGGTCCCTATTTATCTACTTGCACCTGGGGGTGCTTTCAAACTGCTAGGTTGGCAGGCGCTGGGACCGAGCAGCGGGAGCGCACCCCGCCGCGGGGATTCGAACCGCCGACCTTTCGATCGGCAAGCCCTAGGCGCTGAGGCTTTTACCCACAGCACCACCCGCGTCCCTTTGAGCTGCTTTAGGCTTGCACAATTACTCCTTCCCTCACACTTTCCCTAACTACTACTTTTGTGCCAAACCATAGTTTGCTTTTGCACAAACACTGGTAAACTCTGGTTTGTGCTTATCCTCCAGACCAGAATTAAAAGCCAGGATAAAAGTTTGCAATGTTTGGAGGGCAAGAACAAATTATCATTTGTTCATTTCAGATATGATGACAAACTATGATTTTCCATGAAAGGGATGGTATTGTAGTGCACATATGAAGGAGAGAGCAGCTCGTACACCAATTGATGAAGTAGCATAGATGTAAAACAAGCCTAGGCACATAACCTGAAGTGGAAGCTTACACTATATAAACATTTTTTAAAGTGATTTAATTTCTTATTTCAGTTCCCTTGCATAACAATGTATTGTTTGGTTAATGTACACTTCCTATCACTTACAGTTGTAGTTAAAGACTGATAATATTCCTAAACCTCTCTGCAGAATACAAGGATTTCAAAAGCTTCTCATGGGAGAAATACTTGGAGGAAACTGGTTCACAGGCAGCCCCAGCAAGAGCCTTTAAACTGGTTGGTCAACATCTTTTCTAGTTTTATATTGGTGAATCACAACATTAAAAGCTATGGTTTTACTTTTGTATAGCTCTTAGTTATAGGTGGATGATTAGGATGATGATGGTTACTGCTGCTGCTATTTTATTCTATTATAATTATTTATGGAATATTGGGTGCAAGGCAAATTAGAAACCATGATCTAGATAAACTAAGTGGGTTACATGAAATGCTTTAAGGTAGCATTATTTTTTTTTAAAGCTGGTAAATGGAACTGGCTTTTTGAATTTTAAGAACCTAAGAAGATCAGCCCATCTAGTCCAACATCCTGTTTTCACAGTGACAAATCAGATGCCTGTGGGAAGCATGTGTGCAAGAGCATTCTGCCTACTGTGATTCCCAGTAACTGGTATTCAGGGAATTCAGATATTGTATTACTTATATGATGTTAGCCACTCTGAGCCCAGCTCCGGCCAGGGAGGGTGGGGTACAAATAAAAATAATATTATTTGTTTATTATAGTGGAGGTAGAACAGGGCCGACATGGTTAGTAGCTGTTGGTAGCCCCAATCCCCCATGAATTTGTCTGATCATCATTTGAAGTCATCCAAGTTGGTGGCCATCACTGCATTCCGTGGGAGCAAATTCCATAGTTTTAACTTCAGTAAGCCCACAACTTAATGGGGGTTAGGTTCTGGGGATAGAGCCTAAAACCAAAACTGCATACAGTGGTGCCTCAGTTTATGAACTTAATCCGTTCTGGAAGTCCTTTCTTAAACCAAAACCATTCTTAAACCAAGGTGCGCTTTCCCTAATGACGCCTCCCGCCGCTGGTGCCCTTCCACCATTCGGATTCTGTTCTTAGACTGAGGTAAAGTTCTGAAACCAAGACACTATTTCCGGTTTTGTGGAGTTTGTAAATTAAATCGTTCTTAAACCAGACTGTTATTAAACCGAGGTACCACTGTATAGGAAATAAAAATAAAAATGGGTGCAGTAGAATCATAGAATCATAGAATCATAGAATCATAGAGTTGGAAGAGACCACAAGGGCCATCGAGTCCAACCCCCTGCCAAGCAGGAAACACCATCAGAGCACTCCTGACATATGGTTGTCAAGCCTCTGCTTAAAGACCTCCAAAGAAGGAGACTCCACCACACTCCTTGGCAGCAAATTCCACTGTCGAACAGCTCTTACTGTCAGGAAGTTCTTCCTAATGTTTAGGTGGAATCTTCTTTCTTGTAGTTTGGATCCATTGCTCCGTGTCCGCTTCTCTGGAGCAGCAGAAAACAACCTTTCTCCCTCCTCTATGTGACATCCTTTTATATATTTGAACATGGCTATCATATCACCCCTTAACCTCCTCTTCTCCAGGCTAAACATGCCCAGCTCCCTTAGCCGTTCCTCATAAGGCATCGTTTCCAGGCCTTTGACCATTTTGGTTGCCCTCCTCTGGACACGTTCCAGTTTGTCAATGTCCTTCTTGAACTGTGGTGCCCAGAACTGGACACAGTACTCCAGGTGAGGTCTGACCAGAGCAGAATACAGTGGCACTATTACTTCCCTTGATCTAGATGCTATACTCCTATTGATGCAGCCCAGAATTGCATTGGCTTTTTTAGCTGCCGCGTCACACTGTTGGCTCATGTCAAGTTTGTGGTCAACCAAGACTCCTAGATCCTTTTCACATGTAGTGCTCTCAAGCCAGGTGTCACCCATCTTGTATTTGTGCCTCTCATTTTTTTTGCCCAAGTGCAATACTTTACATTTCTCCCTGTTAAAATTCATCTTGTTTGTTTTGGCCCAGTTCTCTAATCTGTCAAGGTCGTTTTGAAGTGTGTTCCTGTCCTCTGGGGTGTTAGCCACCCCTCCCAGTTTGGTGTCATCTGCAAATTTGATCAGGATGCCCTTGAGTCCATCATCCAAGTCGTTGATAAAGATGTTGAATAAGACCGGGCCCAAGACAGAACCCTGTGGCACCCCACTAGTCACTCTTCTCCAGGATGAAGAGGAACCATTGATGAGCACCCTTTGGGTTCGGTCAGTCAGCCAGTTACAAATCCACTGAGTGGTAGCATAGTCAAGACCGCATTTTACCAGCTTCTTTACAAGAATATCATGGGGCACCTTGTCAAATGCCTTGCTGAAATCAAGGTAGGCTACATCCACTGCGTTCCCTTCATCTACCAGGCTTGTAATTCTGTCAAAAAACGAGATCAGGTTAGTCTGACATGACTTATTTTTCAGAAATCCATGCTGACTATTGGTGATCACAGCATTCCTTTCCAGGTGCTCACAGACTGTTTGCTTAATGATCTGCTCCAGAATCTTCCCTGGTATTGATGTCAGACTGACTGGGCGGTAATTATTTGGGTCCTCTCTTTTCCCCTTTTTGAAAATAGGGACAACATTTGCCCTCCTCCAGTCTGCCGGGACTTCGCCTGTTCTCCAGGAATTCTCAAAGATGACTGCCAGTGGTTCTGAAATCACATCTGCCAGTTCTTTTAATACTCTTGGATGCAGTTCATCTGGCCCTGGAGACTTGAATACATCTAGACTAGCCAAGTATTCTTGTACTATCTCCTTAGTTATTCTGGGCTGTGTTTCCTCTGCTGAATCATTTGCTCCAAATTCTTCAGGTCGGGCATTGTTTTCTTTATCGGAGAAGACTGAGGCAAAGAAGGCATTGAGGAGTTCAGCCCTTTCTGTGTCCCCTGTTTGCATTTCACCATCTTCTCCTCTGAGTGACCCCACTGTTTCTTTGTTCTTCCTTTTGCTACGAACATACCCATAAAAGCCTTTTTTGTTGCTTTTAACCTCTCTAGCAAGCCTGAGTTCATTCTGTGCTTTAGCTTTTCTGACTTTGTGTCTACACGTGCTGGCTATTTGTTTGAATTCCTCTTTGGTGGTTTCCCCCCTTTTCCATTTTTTGTACACATCCTTTTTTAATCTTAACTCAGTTAAAAGTTCTTTAGATAGCCACCCTGGCTTCTTTAGGCACCTTCCATGTTTCCGTCTCATTGGTATTGCCTGAAGTTGTGCTTTTACTATCTCCCTCTTAACAAACTCCCAGCCATCATGAACTCCCTTTCCTTTTAGTATTACTGTCCATGGGATCTCACCCAGCACTTCCCTAAGTTTTATGAAGTCGGCTTTCTTAAAGTCGAGAAATTGAGTCCTAGTATGCTTGGCTGCTCCTTTCCGCTGTATAGTAAACTTCAGAAGAGCATGATCACTCACGCCTAATGATCCTTCGACTTCTACCCCACTAACCAGGTCATCAACATTGGTTAGGACCAGATCTAAAATGGCTGTTCCTCTTGTAGCTTCTCCCACTTTCTGGACAATGAAGTTGTCTGCAAGGCCAGTGAGGAATCTGAAGCACCAGTGGTGGGTGGGATTACCAAAGTTTCTTTCCCCAGACATCCACCCTCTTTTTATTTATTTTTTTAATTGCCAAGCACATACAGCTGAGTACACACAAGTTAAATGCACGAAAGTTGTGAGTGTACTGTATATGCTGTGTGAAGGAAGTATTTTACCTTTAGTCATATCGGTGCTGAAACAAGTTAACAAAGACATATCTCAGCAGCTAAGCAAAAATTTTAACATGGATCAGTTAGACCTAGACTAATCTAGGCCTTCCAGACTAGAATTTCTACTCAGAGTTGGGTTAACTTCCAATTCTATATACAGTTACTTGGTAAGCTAAGTGAACATGTGTTGGATTGTGATTTTAATTGTAGTTACACACCCAGAGGTTGAAGGTGTTGATTACTTGGTTTGCAGTCAAAAGGAACGCTCCTGGAAACATGCCTGTGACTCCTTCACATATAACAATAAACCATAGTTTAGCATTATGGGAACAAGTCAGCTTGAGCTCCACTCTCTTTCATCTCCGCCCCCAGTATGTGCCAGAGGACATTCACTTTCTAACTTAAACTAATGTCATTACATCTGAACCACGCCAAACTACCTGGTTTCAACTTTGGTCTATTGAAAAAAGCCATTTGCCAGAAACCATAGTTCGAACTACAGTGGTACCTCAGGTTACATATGCTTCAGGTTACAGATGCTTCAGGTTACAGACTTCACTAACCCAGAAATAGTGCTTCAGGTTAAGAACTTTGCTTCAGGACGAGAACAGAAATTGTGCTCCGGCGGCGCAGCAGCAGCAGGAGGCCCCATTAGCTAAAGTGGTGCTTCAGGTTAAGAACAGTTTCAGGTTGGTTGGTTGGTTGGTTGGTTGGATAGATAGATAGATAGATAGATAGATAGATAGATAGATACATGCGTACATACATACATACCTCCAGAACTAAGTACTTAACCCGAGGTACCACTGTAACTACAAGTTAGTTCAGATGTAAGAAATTGTGGTTAGTTAAACCAGAAAGCAACTTCTTCCAGAGACACTCTGGCATGCACTGAGGAAGCTGCTGATGGTGCTGCCCAAGCAATTTTACTTTTTTAATGCTAGGCTGTGGTTTATCATTACGTCCAGACTGCACCTTTAAATTATATATGGCTCACCTTACTCTCAGTAATGCTTGACTGCATTTGCAATGCATTCCTTTACAGCGCCCAGCTCATGGATTCCAGCCCAACATGAAACTAGAAGCTGTAGACAAGAGAAATCCCATGTTAATTAGAGTGGCAACCATAACTGAAAAAGATGACCATCGTGTCAAGGTATGTGCATTCAAATAAGCCATGGTGCTACTCTAAGATTATGAAAAGAACATTACATTTGAGCTTTCAAGAAAGAAAGCATCTTCAGCAGTAATATGACAGCTTGATCTTAGTCCCCCCATGAATTGCAATGCTCCTGCTCACTATTGCTGGATGCTATTGTAATGCCACTTATTCTGGAATGACATTTCTGAATTGATTTTTCTTCCCCTTGAGCAATTCTCTGTATGAATCTAACATAAATTTGCCATGTTAGAGCTCTCATACCTTGAGGGTGACTTGCAATACGAACCTCAACATCAGGTTAACCTCATTTTTTTAAAATGCTGAACGCCTCCACTCACCATCCTGTAATGAGTACATAAACACATCAACTTTGCATTCAACTCATTGTATAAAATGGAGGTTTGTCAGAGATTGAAAAGATTGAAAATCTCCCTCAGTTCACAGAATAGGTGAAGCAGCAGCAGATTTTTCTCAAGTGCTCCTTAGTGGGCTCCTTCAGTTTTTATTTATCTGAATTGGATTTAGGCTATAAGAGCCCTCTTGCAAGGTCAAAGCAATGATGCTTATAGACCAGCATTCTGCCTCTGAAAGTGCCTAATTCAAGATGCTCTAGAGGAAGCATATAAGAGACTAAGAAACTAAGAGTCTCCAGTTGAGCACCTACTTTGGTTTCATTAATAACTATTGATATACCTGTTGATTATACATTTGTGGTTTTCCATTGTTGGATATCCACAGTAATTCTATTCTGTTTATCTGTCAATAAGGTTCTTCTAGTTCTAATGCTGTAGATTTTGTGTTATGGGTAAACATTTATTAGAAGTCAAAAGTGATGCCATAAACTGATATCGGAACCAACAACTTAGATTTACTGGGTAGTTAGCTTTACCCAGAATGTATTTTTTAACCCAGGAAACTTAGCTTTACTGGGCAGTTTGGGTGGTTCCCCTCCTACTTGGCTGACTGGCTCCAGAAGGCAGTTCTTGGGGAGCATTGTTTGACTCCATGAGTTTTCCAGTATGGAGTCCTGGAGGGGTCAGCCCTGTCCCTCATGTTGTTTAATGTCTAAGTGGGGTCCGAAATAGTTTTGGAGCTCGTAATCAGTATGCTGATGACACACAGCTCTATTTCTTCTTATCATCTTCTGCAAGGGAGGCAGTGGACATGCTGAATCAGTGCTTGGTTAAGACTGGATGAGAGCAAATAAACTGAAACTTAATCCAGGGAAGACAGGTGCTGTTAAGTGGGTGCTTCCTCTGTCTGGCTGAGTGGTGTGCAACCTGCTCTAGATGGGATCACACTCCTTCTGAAAGAGCACGTTCCTAGTTTGGAAGTTGTATTGGTTGCATTGCTGTCACTTGAGACACAGGTTGCCTCAGTGGCAGCATGGCGTTCCTTCCTCCAGCTTAGGCTGGTGGCCTAACTATGACCCTATCTGGACAGGGATAACATGGCCACAGTAATCTGCTCTGGTAACCTCAGGATTGGACTATTGCAATGCATTTTAAACGAGTCTGCCTGTGACATTTTATTTACTGGCTTTGTTTGTGTATTTATTAACTATAGATGTACACTGCCTTTTTACACATATCTTCTCAAAGCAGTTTACATACTGTTTTAAATTAGTACATAAAGTGATAAAACAGTTTCACAAATGATTCAAAAGCAATTCAGACTTATTTCCATGGAGCACAGTGGCTACTAGTCCTGATGGTTATAGCAACCTCCAAGTTCAGTGGCAGTATGCTGCTGAATACCAGCTGCTGGGGAGCAAAAACAAAAGAGGGCTTCTGCCTTCATTTTCTGCTTGTAGACTTCCAGAGGCTCCAGTAGGAAACAGAATTGTAGACTAGATGTACCAAAGGTATGATTCAGCAGGGCTCTTATGTTCAAAAAGCACACATCCAAGTAAATCCCTGGTTGGGGGAGAGTTTCAGTTTTGTCTAAAGCAAAACTAAGGAAGATCAAAAGACTCTCCAGGGAATGTATTCCACAGCTCCAGAGCCACAACCAAAAAGATTCTGCTCCTGTTAGAAGCTCTTAGAGTTGTTACAAGAAACATTATCTTATGATAATGAAAATGAAATAAAGAGAGATGATGAAGCTGTTAAGAGGTATGGATATGAACATGCATAGAAGAATAAATAGACTATGTACGTAAATGTAGAAGAAAAGATGATGTCTATCTGTAAATTTTAAAATGCAATTAAAATTAATTTAAAAAGGGGAAAAAGAAACATTATCTTATGACTTTCATTCTTTCTTCCTCCTCTTTAGATACACTTTGATGGCTGGGACCACAGTTTTGATTTCTGGGTTGATGCTGACAGTCCAGACATTCACCCCATGGGCTGGTGTGCAAAAACTGGACATGCCTTGCAACTCCCACCAGGTGAGACAAAGAATAATGTTGTAGTTTCTTTCTCCCCTCCTTACCAAATTATTTAAAACTTTGAAATCTATTCCTGAACAAGTTTTGTTTTTCTAGGGACTGCGGACCCATCAGGGGCAGTAGGACAGGGATGCCCTACTCCTGGTTGTCAGGGATTGGGTCATGTCAGGGGACCCAGATATGGAACGCATTACACGTACGTGTGCCCAAGAGTTATGGGGTAATTGCCAGCAGATTGTAGGGCAATATGTATCAGTTGCCCAGCACCTGTTTATTAAGTAATGCAGCTTCAGTGAACTACAAATATGAATGCGTGTCTCAGTTATAAAATGCTGTGCTTCTAGCTCCCTCTTGTGCTTTGTATTTGGCTTCACTGACAAGCTTTGTACTGACACCACAGAAAAGTAGCATCAGAACCTGGCTATACATATTACAACTACTCACATGAGAAGAGGCAGCTCTAGCTGTTTAGAAGCTCATGGTTTCATTCCCAAAACTTTTCCAGCAAGAAGGGAAAGTTGGAGTGGCTTGAAGAGGTACCCTACAACATTCTCAACCCACCCAGGGGAAAGTTGAGACAAAAGAACAAAGAACAGCTCCTTAGCTTGGGAAAGGAATTGTGTTTCATAGCTGGCTGTGTGTGTGTGTGTGTGTTTGTGTGTGTGTGTGTGTGTGTGTGTGTGTGTGTGTGTGTGTTTAGGATTTCCAGTGTTTGTTGGGCAAAAAGCCATTCAATTGCTTCTCCCCAATAAACTCTGTAAGATTTAAAAATTAATAAGGCAAAGTCAGTAAGGCAAAAGCAGGACTCCTCTTTTAAGCAAGGAGCTGTTTCTACTGCTTTGACTCATTGACACTCTCATAAGTCTTTCTAAACATGAAACTAAAACCAAGCTGTGCAATGGGATTCTTGCCGTTAAAATAGCTGACTGCAGATATAGGCTCTGGTGGGATACATGTTGCGCAACCCAGGTGCAGCACTAAAAAAGCGCAAGATTACATGGACTCCTCTGCTTTGCATCTTGCTTTCTGCGTAATATTTCCTACATAATAAAGAGAAGATTCATAGCCTACTTCCTCATGAATTTTGGGATTCTTAAAGACCTCCAGAGTGCTCCTTTCTGTTCTGTGCCACTAAGCTGGTGCGGGATTGCATATTAGAATGTTCCCCCATGTTAAAAACTCCTAGATTGTAAAAAGGTAGCATATTGGGATAAGGAGATTGTTTTTTCCTTCCTCCAGCCTTCTCCCTTGATGTGCTAACTGGCCATTTAGAGGAAACTCTTTATGTAGGGGAACAAACATGATGCATATGTTTTGCGGAGTGACAATATTGTTGTTTTGTTGGTTTTAGTTATTTTAAATTTTTATCCCCCCTCCACAGCAAAGCTCTCTGAGTGGAATTACATTAAAAACCATTTGAAATAAAAAAAAGTTTTCACCTGTCACCTGAAATCCAGAATGGAAGGTGTAAGTGAACTTTCTTGGACAGATAGTTTCATGGCTGATACATATATACTGTCCTTTAATCCAAAGACCTCAGAGTGAGGGACAATTAACCTTCAATAAATAATGGTACCAATAAAAATCAGGATACATAAACATGCAGTAAAACAACCAGATTGGCATAAAATCAATCACACTTCCCAAATGCCTTTGTGAAAAGACACGCTTTAAGCTGGCATCCGAATAACATCAACATAAATGTTTGTCAAATCTTAAGGTGGATGAGATTCCAGATATGGGAAGAGGTTCAGATAGGCAAAAACTTGTGTTTATATTATTTCATTTCATTTTTGAGGGAGGCAAAGCTTGATTTACAGGAAGGAGAAAGAAACTTGTGTTTAAAGGTCAGAACCATTTGGGGTGGGGGTGGGGAAGAGTAAGCAACCTAAGTTTTCTCAGACCTGTATAATATGGTCCCAGTGTCCAGAACAAGTGATGCAATTCTATTGGAAGACTAGGTTGGCCTTGAGAATCTTAGCCATTGAAAAGGCCACTGAAATGTAGGCATTTTTTAGCAGTTGCCTTTCTGTGTTTGTGCCAGCTCACATCCCCACCTGCTCCTTTTGCTTCCTTCCTTAATTTGTGTGTTTATTTTTATTTTTATTTCTTTATTTGTAAAATTATTTATATTCCACCTTTTGGGGCACAGCCCATCAAAGGTGGCTCACAATATCATAAACTGATGATTAAATACAGCGGCTGAAAACATGGACAAAGGCAGCAGCATTAACAATCATTACAAAAGTGGTTAAAACAAAGGCTAAAAAACAACTATGCAGAGCTACATTTTGAAACAGCTCCAAAGCAAAAGCCTTTAGGAAAAGGCAGTTATAAAAAGATGGGTGTTGGTGTGTTTTTTTAAAGACTTGTTCTTTACATTAAGTCACTCTTCTCTTGAGCTGACTCACCTTACCCCCTGCCTCTGGCTAGCTTTTTATGTGCCCCGTTTTCTGAATTCTGGGCAAGATTTTACTTTCATTCATGTTGCCCCAAGCTCATTCAGCTACTCGGTGTTGTTGAAGAGCAGTCATTTTGGCAGCTGATGTCCTTCCCTCCTCCTTTCACTGAAAACTGCATCTCTCTGCAGAATTTCTGTTTTAGCCTGTGGCTGCTAAGCATTTACTTCCCAGGAGCCTTTATCTTACATGCCTGCCATTTGTTGCTCTTGCAGAGTTGCTGTATTATACTGCTTTGCTAGTTAGTATAGGCCTCGGAGGGAGAAGGTGGAACAATTGGGTTGCATAATATTTTTCTTGTGGAAACATTTTTCTGCTTTTGATGTAGATTAGTTGGCTGCCCATATTCTGAAATCAATCGCAGCAGGGAGAGTTCTTTACAAGATCGTCTTGGTGGAGAAAAACCTTCACCCAGTGCTAGTGTTCAGAAGCCCAAGAAACCTGAGACTTCTGCAAGACTTACAGACCTTCAGGAAGACTCTCCACAGTCCAGGTGAAGTTTTAAACTAAACCTTAAGGCCTACTAGAATATTGGGCACATTTATTAAGCTACTCTTACACTGGTCTTGCTTTCCACTTGCCCCAGACTCTCCAGAGAAGCTTGCCTGGTGCCAATATTGTGATCTTTTTGGTGCCAGGCAAAGATGTCCCTGTTCTCTCAGGCACTTGAGCAATTATACTGTGTTGGTTTTGTGGCCTTTTCCTGACAGCAGTTGTTGTTAACTCTGTTGCTGGGTGGGGAAAGATTCTTGTTTTGTGACTGATCTTGGTGGGGAACCTTTTTGTGTATTTTTAATTGCCCCACAGAACTTAATTAGAGTCACTGACAGCTGAGCCAGTCCTATCTGCATCACTGAATCCTATCCTGAGGACTTTGCCAGGCTTTATCTGCACAATCACAACCCTTAATTTGTGAGGATTTGCCCTGAGTTCTAATTCATGGCTAGTTGGGAGTGTTGGGAAGTGGTTTTTATAGACATAAATATTGTATTCTTAGTAGAAAATCATCCACACAAGATGGGGAGAGATCAGGACGGAGCAGTGTCCACAGTCTTTCTGAGCAGTCTGAGACCAGCCAAGAGAAGGACTCAGTGGAAGGGGAATCGTCTGCTGTCACTAAAATCAAATCAAAAGGGTAAGCAAAGTTGTTCAACTTGTTAAACCTACTCCCAATAAAGTTTCCCACTTGGACTATTTAGTTTTGAAGTGAAGGAAAAATGTTGGGATACTGATTACAGATGCAAGGGTAGCTTTCAAGGAGAATTAAACAAATTCATGGAGTATTAATAAATGTACCTGAACAATTCGAAAATCAGTTAAAAGTGACTGAGTCAATTTCCAAACCATTTTTTTACATTACAATTGAGTGATCCTCAGCTGGCACTGGACCCAACAATTTCTATTCCAAAGGGGTTAGCGGCCTGTGGCAGCATAAACTTAAAAAGTTTTAAAGGGTAGCATGTATTGTGACATAAACATTTGTGAATCAGAGCTCATTTTATCAAATGCTGGCTAAACATGCTACAAAAAACATTTTAAAGTCTTTTATTCAGCTCCGTGATTTAAGTGTTCTTTGGAGAAGCATTTCTGTCTCTTCTGTATAATTGTTTGCCTTACTGCCCAAATCTGTGTTTTCAGGATTGGTTGCTCACGTAGCTATATACAGCTCCAGCTAGTGAAGCAGGAGGCTGATGGAAGAGGTTAGTTAATTCTGTGTTTGTGCTTTTTAAAACCATTGAAACAATTGTGGAGTTACTGGAAATTTGGTCATGAAAATTATAAGGTCAAACTATTTGGTTTGATGCTTCCTGCCGCTTACATTTCTCCCACCTCTTTTCCTCTGGCAAACCTGTTAAAATGAATATTAATTGTTTCTGCAGAGATCGGATTACTCATTGGAGAGCCATAAGTGTTCCATCTCTTTCCACTGACCACTGGTCAATATAACAGGTGCAATCCACAGGGAGAGCTGTCTTCACTAGAGAGATTTCCCTGCTTCAGTTCAGAAAAATCTACAATCCATATAAAAAAGTGAGGGCCCACAACAAAAAAGTAGTGTATCGCCAGCCCATAATTGCTCATCTTCTAGCAAGCTTATAGCACTAGCTCACAGAGGAGAGGTTTCAGGAAGTGGGAAAGTAAGAGGCTATAGCTCCCCCCACTCCTTTCTCACCCTTCCAAAAACTTCAACCACTTGTGCTGTAACAGCACCAAATGGCTTTATTGTTGTGTATTTGGGGGAGGGGTCATGTTGTTTCCCTAACAACCTCCTTGTAAAATGCAGGGAGGGGAGTTGTACAATCTCACCATAAGCAGCCCCTTTGAGCCCTAGTATTCCTCAATCATTTTTAAACTAGGGGAGGAGTAAGAACACAACATTTCACAGACTGTTCAGTACTTGCTCTCTTATAAGCAGTATATCTCAGTTATTTGAAAATGCCACTAGATGTCACTACAGACCTTTACAATAACCATCACTTATAAGGTCCTGGTGTTTTGAAATACCTTTCTTTTTGTGTATGTGTCCCGGTGGAGGAGGGGGAGCGGCAAACATAATTAGCTAATGTTGTTAACCCAATAAATCATGCTAATGTTGCTAATCAAAGAAATTGTGCCATGCCATGTTAATCAGTGGCTCCAGTATATGCTGCATAGATAGCCACAAATCTTTACTGCACCATGACACAGCAATAATCAGATGATCTTATATATATGAGAGGGATAGAGAGGCAGGCAGGCGGGAGATGTTTTCTTGTTCTTAATGCCTCTATTGTTTGACAAATGGAGACTGATACTAACGTCTGGAAGGAACTGCCAACCTTCCTGACCTTGGAGTCATCTCTCCAGGGATGTGACCAGTGCTTGTCATTATCTTGTATGCAGAGTGCTCTGAACAGGCTGGATACAAACTGTAAGCTGGAATGGTGCCATTAATTTCCATCTGAAGATGCAGTTACCCAACCTCCTCCTCCCTGGCAATCCCTCCTGTGTTAGCATCGGGGCATCTCTTCCCTGAGAGCATCTGTAACAGCACAGGGCTTTCTTCTTTACCTTTTTCGGGAGGGATGCTCCAGCCCTGCACTTCTAAATTGCACCTGAACAAGGACTGACTCATCTTCTTTCCTTCCCTGCCCTCCCTCTTCCCAGACACAGCATTTGCTCTGCAGCAGGCCCTCCACCAGTCTGTCTTCATGCCTTCCCTTTCTGCAAACCCTACCCACCGCCTCCATCTCTGCTGGGAACAACACTGCAAGCTGCTGCCGGAGGTCTCTGGCCTCACCGCCAAGAATGTGGCCAAATGGAGTGTTGAAGAGGTGAGTTGTGCTTCCTGACCCCCCCCCCCGTCTAATTGGAAAGCATTTTTAATATAGTGGTAGTGATTCTTTTCTTCCTCTGCTTTACAGCTGTGGCTAATTCAGAACTTTAGATCAAGACACATAGATTTGCACGGATCCTTCCTTGTGCAGCCATGCCACTTTTACCAGCTGCCCCCTTTGGGGCCTCTTTCGACAATGGCCTTTTCTGTGCTTGTCTGCTGCTGACTCACTTTACATTGCAATTGTCCTGCGCATGCTTGCATAACTGTGGCACAGAATACCCCCACAGTTTGCATGATTGCTGACAGACAGACCCATTCTGTTGAGACTATGGGTTTACAGTCAAAACTAACGTGCTTTGCTGCAAGCCAATATGTTTCCCCTGCAGTCAGGGATTGAGTGACACAGCATATCTGAGCCGTGTGCTGTACATTTGCACCAGTTGCCTTGGGAGTTAGCAGTCGCTATACCGCAGGCTGAAAGTGGCAAAGAGTGGTTTTGTTTGAGTTGATGTGAGCGGGTAGATGAAAGTCCATTTGGTTTGACGATCACTTGGCCCTATTTTGAAAATGTATAAATTATACTTTTTTCAAGGGTTATGCTTCATAGTAGTTGCAGTAGTTGTTCCTGTAAAATTTATTCATTTATGCTTCAAAATTTGGAGATGTTTGATATCATGAAAGACTGACACTTCAAAAGTTTGAGCCAAATGTTACTACTTTATCATTAACATGTTGTTATGATTATTATTTTGATTAATACAAATATATGAAGCCATCTTATACTGGTCTTATTTTGATATAATAATATGATTTGCCATTACATGAATGAGACTCGAGTTCACACATTCACCTTTCTTGCTCCAGCAAGGCCATGAGGAGGAGATATAAAGCTTTCATAGAAACATAGAATTGCAGAGTGTGAAGGGGTCCCAAGGGTCATCCAAACCAACCTCCTGCAATGCAGAAATTCTGCCCACAGTCATCCCTGGGTGGGCTCGAACCACCAAACTTCTGGTTAACAGCCAGAGGCACTGACCCATTGTGCCACATTCAGTATTATGCCATACCCTCCAGATGCTGTTGTGCTGCACCTTTTATCGTCCCCGACTATTGGCCATGCTGTCTGGGGCTGATGGGAATTAGAGTCCAATGCCTGGAGGGCACTGTGTTGGTCACCCCTGGGCTTTAACTATGATTTATTAAAACAAAGCAATTGAGTATGCTCTTGACTGCCATAGTTCTCCTTCCAAGGCCAGAGAGTAATTGTTGTGAATATCCCTCTCAGTCCTTTTTAGGCAAAGAGAGGCAGCTGCAGTAGAACTGTAGCTTTCATTCTGGCCTAAGCCAGAATACTTCAGTTGGTCAAGCATTGCAAAAATATAGAGCTCCAGATACAGATTGCTTCACAGTTACATAGTGGTCCTTATTCTGGCCTGGAGAAAGAGTGAGGTGACTGGAGCTTGAAACATTTTGATTGGGAGCAGATTACTTCTTTGCATAGGGTGCAGTCATAGTTAAACTGTGAAACTCACTCCTGCAGGAGGCAGTGTTGGTACTTGGATGGCATTAAAAGAGGATTAGGCAGATTCATGGAGGACGAGGCTAGCAATGGCTATGAGCAAGGATGGCTATGCTCTGCCTCCCCAGTTTAAGGTAATGTTTCAGAATAGCAGTTGCTAGAGGCCACAGGAGCCAAGTGTGCTCTTGGGCTCAGACCCTGCCTGCAGGTTTCCCCCAAGCATTTGGCTGGCCACTGTGAGAGTAGGATGCTAATCTAGAGAGGGCCAGTGGCCTGATCCAGCAGTTTCTTGAGTTGTTATGAGGGGGGAACACTTGCTTGTCCAACTTAAAGCCTCCTCGACTAGTTTGACTTCTGAAGGAGAAATCTATGTATTCAGAATACAGCTTTTGAGACAACACTATAAAATAGTTGAGCTCTTTTTAATATTGCTGATCAAACAATTATTAACGATAATATTCTTTCTGCCCACCATGCTTCTTTAATCCAGTTAAACCCTAATTGCAGGGGGAGAATATTAAACCCGCTATCATGCTTCATTTATTTTCTTCACCTTAAATATCCTTGAGTTTATCTGTATTTTGGAGAAGAACATCTCATTCCAATTTCAAAATCCTGGCTGTAGAACTACTACTTAGTGGGTCTGACTGCACAGACATTCCCTAGCCAATCATCATCCTAGGATAGGAAGTGAAATTTATTGGTATGTGGCACTTAATTTGCTTATCACAAATGCTGTAAGCTCAGAAGGAACAGCACTGTGAAATCATTGGGGAACTGCCCAACTTGCATTTTGATCTTATGCATGTTTTCTCAGATGAAAGCCTCACTAGGTTCAATGGGGCTTTCTCCCAAGTAAGAGGCAAAGGCTGCAGTTCTGTGCTCATTAGTATTTGAATCCTGAATGTGTCATAGTGGTAGTGGAAGCAGCAGTGCTTCTGAATATCAGTTGCTGGAAACCACAGGGGGCAGAGTGCTGTGTGTTCAAATCCTGCTTACAGGTTTCCCACAGGCATCTGGTGGGAAACCTGTAAACAGGATGCTAGACTTGATTGGCTGTTGGCCTGATCCAGCAGCCTCTTCTTGTGTTCTGAACTTTGTTTATGAACTTAAAATTGGAACAAGGAACCCACAGCCTCTGTTAAAAAGGGGGGGGGGAGGCCTCCAGCATTAAGTAGTAATACTAGTGAAACCAAAGAGGACATTTTAAATTTAATTATAGGAAATTGCTGCAGAAGTAGGAGTGTTTCTCCTTCATTGCAAAATCTCAAGGAAAGGCTCATTCTGAATAATCTTTACCCTCTAGTGAGAACTTATCATTTGAGTGTTGATTATTTCTCAAATGCTTCTTAAAATGTTTTCTAAATGTAACTGGCTGGGAGGGTGATTTTGTATCATGTGTGACAGTTTTATCTCCCTTTTAGTTAATCCCGCAGAAGAAATTAATACACGGATGGGAATCCTGTCCAAAGCTTAGCAAGGCTGGTTCCTCTTTGCAGAATTTCAAAATGACAGTGTCAAATCCTACTTTCTTTTGTTCCTTTTTTTTAATGCAAACAAACACAGTTTAAAGCATTTGCTGGGTGAACTGAGGGTCTTTTACAATAGTGGCACCATCTGCAGTGCAATGGGATGTGTTTAACAATGTCCAAATTCCTAGGTTTCACCTCCCCATATCTTAATGGAGCATATGATGGAAATTACCCTTAGCAGTATCCATTGGAATTTAATCTGATCTTGCCCCCTACCAGCTAGGAGCAACTTTTCATCTCTATCCCTTCTTTTCCCTACATGGGCCTCCTCCTGGGACCATTCTTTATTCTCTTGTGCATGTTGCCATTCATACAAGAAAGGCTGGGGCAACTTTTGATACAGCCCTTGAGAAGAGCACATGCCTTGCATGCAAAACATCCCATGTTTAATCCCTGGCATTTCTAGTTTAAAATGTTCAGGTTGTGTTATGAGAGGCCCCTGCAGGAGTCTCTCGAGAGTCTTCGTTAGTCACAGTAAGCTGTACTGTTCTTACTGGACAAACAGTCTGACTTGGTGTAAGGCAGCTTCCTGTGCTCAATAATCCCATATTGCTGTCATTACTGTATCAGCCAGAGTTGCAGGTTTTTACTATCTCTTAGAGTGAGACCTGCTTTCTGGCATGATCTAATTCTTGTAATGCCAACAAAAGGATATGCATAATAAACTAGGAAGGATCTTATGCAAAGAAACGTAAGAGAGGAATTTATATTCATATCGGCAGTATACTTTTCTTATGCAAGCTGAGAGGCAAGGAGTTAGATAACCTATGGTATATAAAGGAGGAAATTGTTTCTGACAGTGTCCCTTGTAACTATTTGTCCTTTGGTATTGGTGATAGGAATGTTACATCTGTAACAGCTCAAGGTCTGTATAATAGAGTAAATCCCTTCAGGGAACATGAGGTTACTGAAAAATTGCCGGATCAGAGCATGTTTTATTTGGGGGGGAGCTATACAAGTTGAGAGTTGTAGTAAAATTTATACACTCCTTCCATTCTCTCTCATCTTGTCTCTTAGGCCCCAGGCCATTGTGAAGATAGCCTGGCCTACACATGCAACAGAATGAGCCGGTAGAATACATTCTACTGCTACTCACCAAAGGTGGGGGGGTGCCACTTTTGTGCGCCCCCCATGAAAAGCTTTCAGAAAGAAAATTAGCAAAGCAGGGAGTGGATTAGGTTAAAAGCTTTGTCCTTGATTATTTTAAATATTGTCTACAGGGAGGTTTTTCCCCAATGGGGAACACTCAAAAATGGAATCCCATGCCCCCTCATCTGCAACTTGAAGTGGTTAAGTCCATTCAGCTACCTCAGGACCCTACCTCATTCTGCTGTATGTGTAAGGCGGGCTGGTTATTCCTGGATTGATAAGGCTTCGTTGCTTCAAATTCAGTATTTGTTTTTAAACTCATCCTCATGTTGTTTCTCTTTGTGTTGCAGCTAATCTGCATCTATAGGTATCTGTAGTCCAATATATGTGTCCCTGCATCCTCTGCCAGAAAGCAAAGGATCCAGGAGCACATCTCTTTGACTGCATGCTGCTTTGCTAGTGCGCACCCATGCACAATTGAGTTGGCCCAAAGTTTGTCTACCTTCAAGGCTTCTCTTTCCTTAGTGCTTGCTACGCTTCTTGTCTGTGCTATATTACTGTACATATCTACGTCAAACCTTATATCAACTCCAGTGTTGTTTTTTATATTAAAAAATGGAAATAATGTAATAGTTAATTCTTACCATCTCTTGGTTAGATACAAAGAAAGAAAAATCTTAATGTTTGCAATATTTTGTTCGAATGAAGGAAAAGTTGTTTTTTCAGACAGGACTTCTTTTATTATTAGGTTGCTGGACAGCCCTTTAATAATTCTGTCTGTTATTTCCCACACTTCATTAGGTGGCTGGATTTGTCCAGCGTCTTCCTGGCTGCAAGGATCAGGCTGCTCTCTTCCGACAAGAGGTAATCCAGTGCTGTCTATGTAATGCTAATGGCAGGCTACATCATCTTGCTATCTGTTCCATTTGGATAATTTGTGGCACTTGGAGGGGGATATTGAGAAGAAGAAAAATCAAAACAATGCACCAAAGTTAACCACATCAAGTTCTCAGGAAATTCTTATCCCACAAATGCTTTGTATTGTGGAAATTAAGTAGATTTGCATATTCTGGTCTTTCTACATAATTCTGCTTTCTTAATCATTGGAGGAAGGCATGATATAGAGCAGGGCTAGCTAACATGATGCCATTCCAAAGCTGGGGGACTATACCTCCCACCATCCCTGTTATGCTAGCAGGGACTAATGGGAGTTGGAGTCCAACAGCAGGTTGGTGAGTACTGGCACCTTTCTTTCTAGAAGAAAAGCACTGCTCATTTGGCATTTAGTTTATGATTAGGCTGAAATTAAACCAAATTGAAGAAATATCCTCTCTGCGAGACTTTGGCTAAGAAAAAGATGTTGGTGACAGAATTGCTGAAATCTGCTTTAATAGTCCATTAGCAGCAGCTGAGCTGCCCAGACGCACCATATTTAGGTACATAATTCTAGAGATGGTAGGCTGTTGTGCTTTTATTTTAATTTTTATTTACTAAATGGCCATAGCTGACGTGAGAACAAATTGTGCAAGCTATGTAAAAAGGTAGCCAAGTAGATTGGGTAAAGCTGCTAGCGATCAGCAGCCAGAGAATTATGCCTGTTTGGGGGCCAACAGTCTGAAGAGATCTTTCTGAAGCTTGAATAGCGTGGTAGTAGTTAGAACGGAAAGGAATGAAAGAATCCAAAAGCTTTCTGCAGTGTTTTCTCAATATGAGTAGAACTTGATCAAACATTCATTCTTTGTTTCTGAACACACACATTTTCATAGAATCATAGAATTGTGAAGTTGGGAGGGATCCCAGGGGTCATCTAGTCCAACCCCCTGCAATGCAGGAATCTCAGCTAAAGCATCCATGACAGATGGCCACCCAACCTCTGCTTAAAAGCCTCCAAGGGAGGAGAATCCACAACCCCCTGAGGGAGACCATTTCACTGTCGAACCGCTCTTATGGTCAGAAAGTTTTTCTGTGTGTTTAGTTGGAATCTCCTTTCTTGTAATTTGAAGCCATTGGTTCAAGCCCTACCCTCCAGAGCAGGAGAAAACAATCTAGTTCCCACTTCCATGTGGTAGCCCTTGAGATATTTAAACATGGCTATCATATCTCCTCTCAGTCTCCTCTTTTCCAGGCTAAACATACCCAGCTCCTTTGGCCTTTCCATACGCTTGATCATCTTGGTTGCCCTCCTCTGTACGCGTTCCAGCTTGTCAACATCCTTCATAAATCGTGGTGCCCACAATTCTAGAAACCAAGGAGCTGGACTATTAAGTGACTTGCCAAAGGATAGTGTGGACAGAGAACTTTCTGACTCCTGGGCTGAAGCCTTTGATGCCCAGCTGTACTGTACAATTAAATTAGCATCCTATTTAGCTGATTACTAGTTTCCAACTTTTTTAATGCAAGTCAAAACTTTTTCATCGATCTGTTCAAAGCTTTAATCCTCTTTAAATAAATTAGCATAAGCTATCATTTGGGGGGCATTAAGCTCTTGACCTTCATCATATTGAGCTGCAGTAAAATTTCACTGTGTGTGTTGGGCAATGATTGTATGGATACTTATTTTTATATTACTGTTTTATATAAGCTCTTATATAACGAATTTTCATTGCTACTCTTCAAAGCCTTTTACAATGGGTATTTTTTTTTCATTTCCTCAGTATCATTTGCATCTTCCCATCTTTCCCACATATAGATGGAAAGTTGAGCTGGCAACTTAAAATATGTATTTGTACTCGATCCTGCTCAACTAAACCCCAATCGTACACTACCAACTTTAAATTTGCAGTCTTTGAATGTAACTATTCATAGTCTATTAAAAGAAAGAATTGTTGAAGATGTTATTCTGTTGTACCTCTCTAATCATTCTCTTTTGGGTATCTAACCTGTCCTCATTCCACCAGGGCAAGCTGCAGCCCAGTGGTAGTTAAACTACGCTGGTGCTTCCGTTGCTGGAAGACTAGTCACTGTTCTGTGCTTCCTGAGCAACACTTCAACAGCACATTAGCAACATGCTGGGCTTATATAGCTCAGTTGGTAGAGCATGAGACTCTACCAGGGAGTTGCACCAGATGACCCTCATGGTCCCTTTCAACTCTACAATTCTATGATTCTAACATTACAAACCAGTCATTTGTTTTATTGTAAGCAATAGCCTTCAAAATATAGCATCAAACACACAAAACATGCATTATTTAGTAACAGCAGATAAAAACTAACCACATTGGAGAAGAAGAACGACAGGTCTTGGGTATTCTTCCTATCACCCCCACTGTCTACTACATTCCTGTCTACAAAGCTCCTTCTTAGTTTAGCCACTGAAACCGCAAACAAAGCTGCTTTGAAAATTATGCATTTGTCTACATCATTTAAGAAATATGTAAACTTAACACTCCAATGGTCAGCCTACTATTCTGGCCAGAAAAATGGATCCAGCAATTCCTTACTAGGAGTGATTTAGGAACAAAACAGTCCATACATGAACGGGCTCCTCAATAGCTGCTGGCCTAAAAGGGCAAAGCTTTCCTTCACAAGTAGGGTTGCCAAACATCCGGGATTTGGCTGTTGGAAACAGTATCTGGCCAGAAATCGCTTAAATGTCCAGGAAAATCCTGATGTATGGCAACCCATGTCGGAAGTGTAGATTTTGGTGAATTTCCTTAAAAATAGCTCAAAAACTTCTTTTTTCTTTTTGAGATCTTGCAAAAGAAATGAAAGCTCAACCACATGCACAAGGCGCATCACATTTCTGCCTTAACAATTGAAGAGTCCATAGTTTACATCTGAAAAGAGAGAGAGAAGACTTTTAAAAATAACAATACAAGAAGGACAAATGTAGCAAATCAGCAACCATTTCCCTGGACTCCTAAGCAATTGTACAACCACTGACAATTCATAATACAGTAGTACTTCCGGTTGCGGACGGGATCCGTTCCAGAGTTCCGGTCGAATCCCCCAGGTTTCCGCAACCGGAGGGACCGCTTCTGCGGAAGCACGCATGGCAAAAACCCGGAAATATACTTCCGGGTTTGCCGCTTACGTGTCCCGAGGTTTATGTAAGAGGAGGTACGGCTGTATGTGTCATGGATAACGTTCCTATCAACTCTACATAGAAAGCACCAATCAGCATCACAAATGTAGAGCATTAGCAGCACATGTACTAAGGTTGGAATAGGGTTGTTCATCTGTGAAATATTGTTTCCTCATGTGGGTTGTTCCTCCCACTTACTCTGGGGCATGAAAATTAGAAGATTTTATCCCTTCCACTAGAAAGCAGCCCTCTCCTCTCCATTTCTGCATGCTGGCAGAACTTGAGGTGAACTCTGCTTTTCATTTCTTTTCACTGCAGATAGAAGCCCCCCCCCACCAATTCCCCCTCCTATTTCCCCTGCTAGGTCCAACCATGGTCTGTCAGGAAAGCAAAGGGGTTATTGTTTAGGAGTAGTAACAGACACACCACCCAGTCACCTCAATGCAACACAGCCAAGTGGGGTGTGTAGTGAGGCACCTCTAAAGAGAATTTTGGGTGACCCCATGTACTTTAAAGTTAGCATAGTAATTTAGGGGTGGGGAACCTTTGGCTTGGGGGCCAAATGCAAGGACTCTTCCCATGCTTCTGGCTTACCTGGATGGAGGAGAGAGGAGTGTGTTTAAAGCTAGCCTACTATACAGAGGTAAATTTCATATTCGTTGCTCTGCCCACTTTAGCCTCTGGCCTGCCCACCACTGGTATATCACCCCTGGAAGGTTGCCCAGAAAGCATTGTGCAGCCCTCAGGCTGAAAATAGTTCACTGCCCCTTGCAGTAAGGGAAGGACCTTGAGACTGTTTCAGCATATGCCATATATATAATGAAGCACCATTTTTTCTCTGTTGAATTGTAAAGTACAAAAGCTTCTCAGACATTGGTTCTGTTCTTACCAAGCAATGTATGAAGCTCCCTTAAACAGGGTGGACCTATTGGTGCATCCAGCCCAATCTTGTCTGCTTTGACTAACAACTGCTTTCGGGTCTCCGCTATATATAGTTCTTCCCCAGCTCCTGCTTCAGCTGCTTTTGACTGGGGATGCCAGGAATTGAATGTGAGACCTATGGTGCGAAGGATGCTTGGACACTTCCCCACCACAAGAACTTTTAAAAGTAGCCATTTCTATTCAGGCGCTTAGAATCTATAACCCTGTCCTCCCTTACAGAAAGCGGCCACCTGCAAAAGATCTGAAGTACACTAAAGGATACTGCTTGGAAAAAGCTTACCAAGGGTGTAATTGATTATCCTATCAAATGTCGTTCTTAGTGCCCTTCCCATGCTGTGTTAATTTTAAGCATATGGAAGCTGGATTGTCCCAGCTGTAATATTGACTTTCTTTTTATTTTTCCATCCACCAGCAGATCGATGGTGAAGCCTTCCTTCTCCTGAACCAGTCAGACATTGTTAAAATTCTGAGTATCAAGCTGGGGCCAGCACTTAAAATATACAATGCCATCCTCATGTTCAAGACTGCGGAGGAAGACTGAAGCAGCCCCTCCAGGACCAGTCTGAGCCAGGAGATCAGAGCTGGGAAAGGCCTTCAAAGAACAACTCAGCAGCAGAGATCCATGTTACTGAATATTGAGCAGGTCGGGACCTTGGAAAGGCAGTGGTCTAATTGCATTTCAGACTCTGGAACCTGCTGAAAGGATCCCAAAGAAGTACAATTCCTTCTGCCACTTGGAATGGATTTAGTGGCTTCCCTTCTAGGAAGAGATTATTAATTGTGTGTTTTTTCTAATTGAATATGGGTATGGTTAAATTGATCTTTTGTGAAGATCTTGATGATGCCTCCAGTTATAAGAGGAATCCCGGGTATTGCTATTGGTGGGGAGCCAAACTGACTAACCTGTTGATAGTGCCTAAAAGAGAATCTAAGTTATCACTGACGTCCATGACGACTTCTTTGTGTGCAGAACTTGGGGATAGGCTTTAAGGGAACAAGGAAAGAGACAGATTCTTCAAAGCACTGCTGTTGAAATCCTCATCAAACATCTGTGCTTTTTCCAAACTAGCTTTGAATTTTTATTCTCTTTCAGCTATTCAAGCACTGGCAATTATTATTTTGGTCTAGCAGGATTTGGCAGGGAGTAAGGAGTGCCAGGAATGAAGTCTGACTCCATACCATTGATTATCAAGCTATTATACCTGCACTTCAAGCTGTGCAATTGCAGATGTTAAGAGATGAAATGAAGATAGGTCTAATAAAGGCTATTGGGAGATTGTTCCAACAAAAGATAAGTCAATCACTTGGGTGGAGGGCTCCCCTAATTGAACTGTAGGAAAACCTCTGGAGAGCCATAACAAAACTACTAGAGTATGTTTTAAATGTTTCCATCTCCCTGTGGTTCAGTGCAAGGAAAGTTTAGGGATGGCACATCCCTCTCTGTAGTGATCTTTCTGAGGCAAGAATTGTTGGAAAGAATCTGGAATCCCCACTCTGAAGCCTTTTGTTTTGAAAGCACAGTGGGTTAATAAACAGGAGTATCTAGTGTGGACCACTTAAGCACAAAGGAGCCAAACGTACAAGCTACTAAGGACTGCTGCCTCGCATCCTCCATTCAGTTCAGTAGTAGTCTTAGACTTTAGAATGATATCTGCATGCTTTGCTGTGCAGCAGACCAATCTCTGGGAGCTTTTGCTGAAATGCACAGGACCATATGGGTAGATGAAAAAATAGGCTGGGGGGGGGATGCAAGGTGCCAAAAGAATATTAAAAGAGAGCAATTTGACACAGATCTTCACTGGGGAAGGCAGATTCTGAAAATTAGCTCAGTTTGTCAATGGAGACATTGCCTTTACACCTGCAGCAGGTAATGGCCATGTAGTCCATATTTCTGTTGCTGTCCCCTAATTAGCAGCTCACACTGTACAATAATATTGGGTAATGAAGGCAGTCATTCTCACTTCTTCAACCCCTGCCCCATCAAAATACAGTATAACTTGGGAAGGGCACATGCTCTAATGTTCCTCCCTTCAGATGTGGAAGAGCTTATGAACCCTCTCATATAACTCCTCTTTCTCTCTTGCATGCCCATCAAAGTTACCCCTCATTCGCCGCCCTGGTGTTTAGCAGACAATAGAATCCCTTGGACTAGTGTCTCATCTAAAGCAAGCCAAGCCTTCTGTTTATTTAATGTCAAGCCATTTTTAGGGTCGATAACTGTTTAAACTTGAGGGAGTAAAAGGGAACTTCTGTATAGCATAGCAAGGATACTGCTCTGTTGTTAGTGTCTTACATCGTTGACATGAAGAATGTGAGCTGGCAAAGGATGCTCTTCCTATTGGTCAGTGGTGGTATGTCTTTCTCTCCTTTTAACCTACCTTATAAGCAAATGTGTGACATTTCTGTGAAGAATGGTGTCAAGCTTTCCGTTACATCCACTTCACATACATCTCTCCACTTTTGATCTCCCAACTATTTAAGAGTCTCTGTAACCTTCCTGAAGTCAAGATGACATAAGACTTGTAAATAGTCCACAATCCAGGCTGCTGAGTCTGAACAGTATTTAATAAATCTGCAGAGGCAATATGTCTCATAGCTTTCTATTTTTGTATAAGAAGCTAAGGAGTTTAAGCCTTCTACGTAGAAGAGCTATCATTGAAAGAGTGTGATAGAGAGAATCTCTATTAATACTTGAGAGAGACAACAGAAGACAGGATGCCACATGACTGTTGCTGTAAAAGAGATATTCCATATAATTTTTATGGTGCTGGGTAAGAGAGGCATTTTTAAAAAATACATAATCTTATTTTATAAGAGAGTATATTTTCCAAAGGACATTTTCATCTTAGTTTTCTCTATGTATAATTCTGGCAGATGTGAAGAAACAATGGGCACCTTTAGCAGGGCAAAATTAAGGCCACATATATTATAACTGCAAGTTGCACATTCATGCAGTAAAACATTCCAGGATATTGGTTAAATGCAAGCAGAACTTTTGAGGGAAGCACTCAGTCTAATTGGCGAGCAAGAAACATGGAAACAGGCTTCTTGCTTTTTTCTTCTCTTGTTCTTGAGCTGACTCTCAGGGCAACTGTGTACACCTTGTAGTTTCTAAGCGCAGGAACACTCCCACAGATCCCTCATGCAATTGGAAATGTAGCATGGAAGTATCAATTAATGAAAAAATGTGAGGACTGCCTAGCCGCTCCCAGTGTTCAGATGGAGCACTCCTGTCTTTGTCATGCAAGAGGAAAACAGCCCTTGATATCCATGACTGAGAAGATTCAGCAAGGTTCTGCAAGTTACTTCTCTGCATAGATGTGAGGAAGGTTTGTTTCTATTTGTAGGGCGCAGGAGCCAAGTGCTAATTTATCCAACAAAAGGGGGCTTTAGGTTGAGGAATGCTTCCTGTCTCACTTCTGTGGTCATTGCAGCAGTGCAACCACGTGGCAGAAAAACCAAATCCAGGTTCTTTGGCAAAAGAGTGTGCTTTCCAGTCAGCACACACCAAAGCTAGTATATACTGAGCTTATACAGAAAACAATTATCAAGGTGTCAACATCTTTAAAGAGGGATGAATGCAGCAGCCAGAATCTAGGGATAAAATTTCACCAAACAGGAAGGGAACAGAATTGTTGGGGGGCTCTTAGACAGGTAGGGTAGGAGAAAACATGAACCCTTTTATGAAGAACAAATCACAAGACAGGATGGTGAGCAGCAGAGGAAAGGAAAAGCCAAGTGAGAATAAACCAGAAGGATTTTGTTCTACTCTGCTGTTAGCCATAGTTTTGCAAAGTCAGACTTTTTAATCTGTTATTTAGTTGATGCTCTTCTCATTTCTGTATAGAATTCAATTTACCCATATCTTGCCTATAATTCCTCTAGGCTGGAGCTGTCCTGCCAATGCACTTCTGGCACAGCATAGAATAAATTTTCTCCCAGGAGACACAACACGGAGAATAAGTTGCCACATTATTCTTAAGCCCAATGGCCACACAGTGGAGATAGGAAGTGATGGCACTGTCCTCATATCAGCCAGGGTTCCCTCTCCTTTTTATCTTTTTCTTTTTCTCAACCATCTGAATTAAGGTTTCATTCCCTACATGCTAACGTGGTTTCTTGTCAGCAAGGAAGTACTCTGAAAGTGTATATTTAGATTGCATGTCTCTACTTTTAAAACTCATTTGAAGAAGTGGGGAGACCTGAAAGAGCTTTTTGATAAAAGCTGCTGCTGCTTCTTGTTTCAAAGGTTTTCATTTCATTTCAGTCAGACTGGATCTTTGTCTTAAAGAACAGCGATTTTTATTAATCCCTATGCATTCACTATGATACCTGTCACTCCGTAAGTGACACGGTTTAAGGATTGCTCTTCATGAACTAGCAAAGCAAGGACAGAAGGTCTCAATTCTAAATATTTATGTAACTGATGTGTCATGTTCTGCCATTCTAGCTTTGTTTTAGAAAACCAAACTTGGTTTCTTCCTTTATCACCACCACCCTTTTCCCCTCTCAGCAGGAAATTGTAGTTTAAAAATTTCCATGCCATCACAAACTATCATCCTCGTAATCTGACAGTAGTAGATTTCAGCTCAGGGTAATGAATCATACCAGAAGCCGCACAGAAGCGCTCAGTGACAGTGATAGCCGAAACGTTACAAGCGAGGAAGAAAAATATTCAGCCCAGGGGATAAGCGAGTTTGGCTGTGAGACTTCTTGCGTGCCGCTTCCATGCCTTGGTAAGGCATTTATGCCAGAGAAAGCTTTAAAGTTTTTGACATTCTCTCCATCATGTGATGATGAGCAAGTTTATTTTTGAAACAGTCTATTACTTGAATTAGACACGCATGCAAAAGCAGGGAAGCTCTTGGTGGAATTTTGATTTTCAGTGTTCAGAATTATTTCACTATTTTAAATCTTTCTTTTTTTTAAAGGCCTTGAAATGTTTGCTATTTTCCCCCCATCTGTGCATTGCTCTGAAGATGTGAATAAAACACATTGATTCAAAATGCCTGTTCTGACTTGGACTTGTTCCATGGGCTTCTCTGGTCTCTTTTTCCAGGTTTGGGCCATATTTTGAGTGACCTGACATCACTTTTCTGCATCAGTATTATCTACACAAGGGACGCAGGTGGCGCTGTGGGTAAAAGCCTCAGCGCGTAGGGCTTGCCGATCGAAAGGTCGGCGGTTCGAATCCCCGCGGCGGGGTGCGCTCCCGTTGCTCGGTCCCAGCGCCTGCCAACCTAGCAGTTCGAAAGCACGTCAAAGTGCAAGTAGATAAATAGGGATCGCTTACTAGCGGGAAGGTAAACGGCGTTCCGTGTGCTGCACTGGCTCACCAGATGCAGCTTTGTCACGCTGGCCACGTGACCCGGAAGTGTCTCTGGACAGCGCTGGCCCCCGGCCTCTTAAGTGAGATGAGCGCACAACCCTAGAGTCGGACACGACTGGCCCGTACGGGCAGGGGTACCTTTACCTTTTATTATCTACACTCCTTGTACTTCTTACTAGTGGAAATGCAAGAAGCAGGGCCAGCCCTGGGGGCCAGTATCCCCAGGTAGCTCCTGAGGCCCCAACATTTAGTTGCAACTCACTAGCACCATGCATCACTGCTCACCTGCCAACACTTGCTCACAACCTTCTCAAGCCACCAAGCAGTGAGTAGCAGCAGTGATCTGTTGGAAGCAGTGAAGATTTGACAGACTTGTGGAGTGGGATAGCTCACTAGGGGCATCTTGCTGAGCATTCCACCGCCCTCTGCACTGCTGCCCAAACGCTGGAGCCTGACCCTGAGAAGCAACATTGTGGTTCTCTAGAACAAGACTTTCACCAAACAACACATGTTCAAAAGTTCCAAGTACGCCTCTACAACAGCAGGGTGTGAAGTTACAGGCTGTGCGCTGCACGGCCTGTTAGTGTCCATGTGTGCAATTAAGGACGCGGGTGGCGCTGTGGGTTAAACAGCAGAGCCTAGGACTTGCTGATCAGGAGGTCAGCGATTCGAATCCCCGTAACGGGGTGCGCTCCCGTTGCTCGGTCCCTGCTCCTGCCAACCTAGCAGTTTGAAAGCACGTCAAAGTGCAAGTAGATAAATAGGCACCACTCCAGCAGGAAGGTAAACGGCGTTTCCGTGCGCTGCTCTGGTTCGCCAGAAGCGGCTTAGTCGTGCTGGCCACATGACCTGGAGGCTGTCTGCAGACAAACACTGGCTCCCTCGGCCAATAAAGCGAGATGAGCTCCGCAACCCCAGAGTTGGTCATGACTGGACCTAATGGTCAAGGGTCCCTTTACCTTACTGTGCAATTTAGATGTATCCAGAAAGTTTAGATCTTTAATTTTGAAATACGGTAGGGAGGGGGAGCTCAAAGTAAACATTTAAAAGGGAACACACATGCACACCAAAGGCAAGTAATGACTCTGTTTACCAAGAGCAGATACAGTTGTGGGAACCTCAGGTTCATGAACCAAATAGTGCAGTTGTTCTCTTTCTCTCTCTCCCTCTCTGCCTTTGCATCTCCCTCCTGTTTTTCTCTCTTTCCCCACCTCCACCCCCTCTGTACTTTAGACCAAACTTTATAAGTGACTAGCACAATAATCCCTGGAGCTATCTGAAAGTTGTCAAGGCTAATCCCCTCTTGAGAGGTTACCATGTTTCCAAATGTCATACACGTGTGTGAAAAAAACAAAGTTACAGCTGTTTTGGCTTCCCAATGCTTGTGTGTACAAAATTCAGATTTCCAGATCAGGTCTGGATCCAGATTGCAAACCAGCATTATGTTAGGGGAAATAGCTTGCAAAAACATATTTCTATTAGGCAAAAATGTATATATTAGGACAGGGGTGTCCAAACTTTTTTCAAAGAGGGCCAGATTTGATGAAGTGAACATGTGTGAGGGCCGACCAAAGGGCCGACCACAGTTTTTTTAGGATTGAAGTTCTTGAGCTTTTTATAGGATTTTACCCCAGGAAATAAACTGCCACAGGGGCCAGATTAATCCGACCGGCATGCTGGATTAGGCCCCCAAAACGGACTTTGGACATGCCTGTATTAGGATATATATATTTCAGAATCTCATCCACTGTAAATAGCCCTCTGGTTTCTTTATGCTGTTTCTGATCAGCACCACAAGAGGGTATCTTCCTATTTTCTCCTACTGTACCTGCCCTCTGCAGGTGTGGGCTCAAATTGGTGATAACAGAATAAACAATGCGAGGAGGGAACTGCAGTCCAAGATAGAAAAAGAGGTGGTAAGGGGTGGAGACGCTCCTTCAGATATCCTGGGCCCAGGCCGTTTGGGGCTTTAAGGGTCAGCACCAACACTTTGAATTGTGCTCGGAAACATACTGGGAGCCAATGTAGGTCTTTCAGGACTGGTGTCCCAGTCAGCAGTCTAGCTGGTGGATGTCATTTCCAAATGGTGAAAATATACCCCTAAAAAGCTTTTTTTAAAAAAAAAAAATACATTGTGTGGTTTAGTTTCTCTTTTGTTGTTGATTATGATTATCATTTCCTTTCCTGACCCACATATTCTCCCAGCATCAAATCTATACTACTCTGGAATAAATCAAATACTGAGACATCACCAAAGTGCAAAGTGTGTGCAGCATAGCTTATTTTCTGAAAGATGATCTGCATCCATAGGCTTTTATGAGCTAGGCCTGCATCAAGCTAGGCTTTTATCCAAAATGGAACAATTCCACCCCCCGCCAAAAAATGTCTAGACATTGCATCCTTGATAACTCATGTGGGAGTTCTCGGTTAAGAGTTCACTGAAATATGCTCAGTCTGTGGGTGTTTCTAAGTTTGTTCTGATTATAACTGACTGGGGGGAGGCCTTCAATTTCTTTGTGAATCAATTTCTAGCATGCCCAATTCCGAACTGCCAACAATGACTTTTGTCTTCTATGTAAAGAGACAGTCTGTATTTACTGGCTGGGGCAAAGTCAAGCAAGGGAAAAACCTTGTACAGTGGTACCTCGGTTTATGAACTTAATCTGTTCCAGAAGTCAGTTCTTAAACCGAAACCATTCTTAAACCAGCGCACTTTCCCTAATGAGGTCTACCGCCGCCAGTGCCCTTCACTGTTTGGATTCCGTTCTTAAACCAAGGTAAAGTTCACAAACCAGGACACTACTTCCAGTTTTGCAGAGTTCATAAACAGAATAGTTTGTAAACAGGGCTGTTCTTAAACCGAGGTACCACTGTATTACGGAAATGAAAGAAGCCCCAGACTGTCCAAATAATCTTCGATTAACAGGCTATGGCACCACCTTGGAAACAGAACAGGATAAAAATGCAAAGTGAATCCCACCCCTGTATATATGTACTCAATCCCACTGATACCATTTGAGCTTACTTTGAAGTGATTTTCACTTCACAACCTCAGTAAGGCAATTATTGTCTCTGTGACAAAACACCAAGTATGGCTTCTAAAGTTTCGGTCTCGTTTCAACTTGTTCTCATGGTCTTTTCTTCAGGTCTTTTCCTTTCTCCTTCTATCTCAGTTCTGGACTGCCATCTATCTATCGCATTTATATCCTACCAATCCTCGAAGTGTGCAAGGTGGCACACATGGCTGCATAGGTGCCGGGGCCCTGGGTGCCCGAGCACCCACAAAATTCCCCATGAAGGGGCCGGGTACCCACAAATTTCAGTGCCAGGGCCATGCCCGCTGCATGGCACCCACAGCCTCAGGCACCCACCGTCGTGAGGCCAAGCTGGCACTCCTGCATGGTTGTCCCCCATATCATTTAATCCCCAGCAGCCACCCTGTGAGGTAATTTCGGCTGAGAGGCGGCAACCGGCCCAAGATCACTCAGTGGGCTTCATGGCCCAGTGGGGATTTGAACCCTGGTCTCCCAGGTCTTAGTCCAACACTCTAACCACTACACCACACTGGCTCTTCGTAACACAGCGTGATTAATATATGGGATCATAGTCCAAAGAACAGTGGACACGTACCTCTTTTACGTACTTTAATATGTACTTGGTGTTTGACAAGTTTGACAGGTTTCTCTGCCCCATTAGGCTTTTAATCTAAAAGCAGATGCAGCAAGCTTGTTTTCTCCTGCTCTTACCCGAATCAATGGCTGCAAAGTTACAAGAAAGGAGATTCTGACTAAACATCAGGAAGAAGTTTCTGAGGGTAAGAGCTGTTTGGCTGTGGAAAGGTGATGGACTCTCCCTCTGAGTTTTTAAAGCAGAGGTTGGATGGCCGTCATGGATGTTTTAGCTGAAATTCCTGCATTACAGGGGGTTGGACTAGATGACGCTCAGGGTTGCTTCCAACTTGCAATTCTATGCAAATATGCCATTATTTCAGTTAACACAGACTTTGGCAAGCCCATCACTTCTTTTTTTTTTAAGTACACCAGTTGTGATGGCCTGGGACTCGGGCTTGGACTCGGAACCAGAAGAGTCTCAGTCTGCACCAGATCCTTTGCCTCAGGCATCATCTGAACAAAGTCTGGGGCCTGGTCCTGAAGAGTCCCAGTCTGCACAGGTTCCCCTGCAACCAACACCAGCTGGGCCGAGTCAGGGGCCTGATCCTGAAGAGCCCCAGTCTGCACAGGTTCCCCTGCAACAAACACCAGCTGGGCCGAGTCAGGGGCCTGAGCCTGCTCTGGCTCCAGATGCGGGGATTACCTCGTTGCCTTCAGCTGGGCAATCACTCACAGCTGCTCCACTACCAGTTGGGTCAGGGGAGGCTGAGGCAGCCCCTGGGTCTAGTAACCCACCAACGTCTCCCAAGCTGCAGAGACTAAGGTCTGAGAGAAGGAGAGACCTGAGTACTCGCAGGAGGAGTGCCTGCCTTCAGGCGAAACAGGGAGGTGAGTCAGCGGGGGATCAGGACCGGCCACTACCCTGACAAAGATAAAAGGCTGTCGGACCCCACCCCAGGTTGCGGGAGCAACATTGCTGTATGCCAGATCCTGCCTGAGTTCCTGTACCTGTCCTTGCCTGGTTTCCTGCCTCATGTCCTGCCTTGGCCCTGTTGGACTGACTCCTAGTGGAACCTTCAGATTCTGGACTGGTCCTGGACAACGTTTCATAGGTTACCCCTGGGCCCAGCACACCAGTGGTGGCTGATGATCCATTAGGTCAAGTAGGACGGCCTGCCTTCTGTCTTGGTGTTGCCACGACAGAACTCAATACGGTGGAGGAATGGGGACAAAACTAGAATCAGATGGCTTTACTTCTCATTGGTTCTGGCTCTAGCTCCAACTACTGTTGGGCTCCCGGCCTTCTTCTCCACTGATCCCAAAGAGTTGAGCCACAACCGTACACAGCACTTATTGCTCCCAGGACATGAGTCAAATTGTCCCTATCCAAGCTGATTATCTCACCCTTTCCCCTCACTGAAGTGGTTCTGTTTGCCAATATTCTACCACAAACGAGTTTGCCCTGAGCACGGTGTCTGCAAGCATTTCAGAACATCACACCAGCCTAGCAAATGGTACCACCAAGGGCTGGGGGCATAGGAACCTACTTCTAGGGCTCAAGGTTCTTTTGCCCCCCCCCAATAAAATATTGGAGGGTGCTGCCCCCTCCTGAAGTCAATGGACATTGTCACTCAAATGGTGCGCATGCAGTGTCTTGCAATTGACTATGCAGGGTGGGGCTTACCTAGTGTCCCCCAATATTTCTTTTCAAGGTGGCTCCTCTGGCTGGGGGAGAGGGAGTCAATGTTTGCCAATGACTAGCTTTTTGCTTATTAAGCAAGATGGCAATGGAAGGTTTTTTGGTTGTTGGTTTTAAAGAGAGATCTGTTTGAAAACGAAAAGGAAAAGCCTGTAAATTCCCCATGAACCAGTGTTAGCTAGCAGGCTAATTCACATTTCCAATAAGCAAAGCATCTTGGCTTGGGATCAAACTGAAAGCAAAGTTTGACATTATCTGATTAATAGTGAGACATTATATATATACACAGGGGATTTTATATTTCCCATATAAAATTTAGATGAGAGCATTATATAACTTGCGCAGGGAGAAGAAATCAGACTTGGGTGCTGTTTCCCCCCCTTTTAATTTTATTTTAATACTGCATCGGTGTTATTATCTCAAAGGAAGTTTCAATAGAAGTTCTGCTTCTTCTATCTTTTTATGGCTTGTAAAACCTTAGTTACAGAACAAATTGCTAATTACCAGCCTTTACATATTTCATTTCTCATTAAATAAACAACACATCTACTTTCTTTGCTGAAGAGATAGAAAGTGAGGTTAGGAAAGTGAGGTTGGGGAGTACTGCATCTCTCTCTCTCTGGTTCATAGTGGCTATGTAAGCTGGTTTTGGGTCCCATCTTGACCAGGGATGGGGAGCTGGTGGCCTTCTCAATATTACTGGACATCAACTCCCATCATCCACAACCAACATGGCCAATGATGATGGGTGCTGTAGTGCAACATCCCTGATCTGGACAGTATAGAAAGCAAAACTATTGTTGTATTCACCCCACTTCTCCAAGTGGTGAGGAGAATGCCAGGTTTGGTTCCCCTTGCAAGGAGGCTTCTGAAGTCTTGTTGTCTTTTTGCAATATTTCTGCGTATGGTTGAGGGTAGATGAAGGTGTGGATTAAACCAGAGTTGGGGAAGCTATGGCCCTTCATAGGTTGTTGGACTACAATTCACGTTATTCCTGACCACTGGCCATGCTATCTGGGGATGATGGGAACTGGAGTCCGGCAACATCTGAAGGGCCACAGGTTCACACCACAAGTGTACACACTCAGATGGAGAGCCACTGCTTCCGTAGCAGAATCTCTCTAGTCAGAAGCACCTTAAGTTACTTATCCATGTAAGCCAAACTCAGGTCTCTATCCTCTCTCTCCCTCTCTTTTTGTCTGATGGCCGTATCTCTCAGCGCTGGTGGAGGAAGAGGAGTGTGGGGGGAGCACACCGCCCATGGCAGCGCAATCCTGGCAGGGTGCCATCGTGGCTGCCCCCCGCCCCAGGACACGCGGCATGCCCTGCGGGCGGCACGCCACTCCCCCAGGACGCACACCAGGCCCCCCCACCTGCTCTCTGCCCCCCCCCCGGTGCCAGAGCATGAAGCTCCGCCACTGTCTCTCAGGTGGCTGGACCACAGCATCCTTTGCTGAAGCATGGTATAAGAGAGAGGCACCCTCTTTTAGGTTTCTCCTAGCAATTTAGAAGTCCAACTGCATACTAAAAAATCAGTCCATCTCCCTGACAAAAGCAAGGTAGCTGGGAACAGGGCTAGGATTGGTGTCAGGCCTTCTAAGGCAGTATGGCCAGCTCTGTGAATCTCCTATCCAAGCTTGCAATGCTAAACTCAATGAAAACACAAGCATTCTTTCAACTTTGCAGTGCCTGTTTCTCATATATCTCTCATTTTTTTGTTCTCAATTCAATTAAAGCTTTCAACACAGCCTCAAGCCAGGAAATATGCATAGCTATATGGTTGACCTGTGTTTCAAGGGATGTTCTTCTTAAGTATTATACTGGTATCCTCAAAAAACACGAAGTTGCTAAATAGTGTTGGTCAATTAATACTAGTTGTCTAAGGCAGCAGTCCTGTTACTCACCTACTAGGCGTAATCCCCCTTTGGACACATTGAGACTGCATTCTAACTAATCACCCATTGGATTGCACTGTAGGATTGCCTGCTCCTCTAAGGAGCACTTGGAAACCCAAAACACTGACTTTCTTGGGCTACCATTTGAAAACGGCATCATTCTAAGAGACCTAGACAGTAAAGAGAACATCGCCTCTGCCCATTACTATGAAGGAATATTACACTGAAGTATGCATAAGCATCCCATATACCCTGCATTTATTACTGTGACACAAAATTACACGGGACGCGGGTGGCGCTGTGGGTAAAACCTCAGTGCCTAGGGCTTGCCGATCGCATGGTCGGCGGTTCAAATCCCCGCGGCGGGGTGAGCTCCCGTCTTTCGGTCCCAGCTCCTGCCCACCTAGCAGTTTGAAAGCACCCTTAAGTGCAAGTAGATAAATAGGTACCGCGTTATAGCGGGAAGGTAAACGGCGTTTCCATGTGCTGCGCTGGTGCTGGCTCGCCAGAGCAGCTTCGTCACGCTGACCACGTGACCCGGAAGTGTCTCCGGACAGCGCTGGCCCCCGGCCTCTTAAGTGAGATGAGCGCACAACCCTAGAGTCGGACACGACTGGCCCGTACGGGCAGGGTTACCTTTACCTTTACCTTATGCATAAGCATCCCATATACCCTGCATTTATTACTGTGACACAAAATTACAATGCAGGATAGAGTCCTAACTCCACTTATCCCACAAAGCAAATCCCCATGTTCATTTCTGGTATGATAAAGCCCTCATCTGGTGACTACCACTTGAATTTCACACAGTAAGATGTTCGTGTGAAATCAACCGTGCATGAAAACCGCCAGGCGTTACCCGTTGCTGAATGTTGGCTTGGTAGTCAAGACTGGCTGGAGGTTTCATTGACATTTCCATTGCACTGCTGAAGAGATGAGCCAGATTTCACTGCAAAATATGGCCTGCCTCTTCAGCATCACAAGCAGCTTCACAGGCAGCTGCAGAGAACGTCCTTGCTACATAAACCCACTCTCCCTGCATTAACGTCAGTCTTACAACACACAGAAGGAGATTCCACATGCAAAACCAAGTATTATGGGTACAAGTCAGAAACAAATTCAAATGTGCATGTGAATGCAGGTTTCTCTGCACTATGTCCCATAAGACGTGCATACAAAGGCATGGATAGTAATGCATTCCATTTAGGCTCACAGTTCCCAATTTAGCAAATGATGCATGACTGGAAGTTTGCCTTCACATGATGATCTTCCTCAACGGACTGGGGCATTTGGTCTTTATCACGCCGAAAGCCTTATTCCCAGCAAGACTGGTTGTTTTAATACAAAATTACTTAGAAAAACCACAGAAGCATTAGATAGGTAAAATACAGCCGTGGGCTGGACTGGCCCAGGCCAGCCATTTGCATTTGTTATAAAATATTCTGCATAAGAATGCAGAGCAAACAATCCCATTATTGTATTTTCCATAGCTTCACAACGCTGACACATAATTACATTATGTTATTTTCTTTTCTCTTTTTCCCTCTAAGTCATAATATAATTGAAAGCACGCCAGGGAAAGCAAGATCTGCTTCCCTCTCGAAAACATCCAAGTAGGTCTGGTCAAATTGTTCCCTGGGAAGAGGTTCCCAGCCCTTCCATTTGCTGACACTAATGAAAGCGATCTTTCGTGAGGAGGTTCCCCACCTCTGCTCCTGAAAACTTAAACCTTCTGCCATGGCCAGTGGATCCCATTGTGCCCAACAAAGCTTACACACCCCTGCACCAAATTCATCTGAGTTCCATAAAAGATGAATAACTTGGCCGTGTGCCAGGTTAGCCTGGGGCTGGTGGGATCTGGAGTTTTACAATCATAGAATTGTAGAGTTGGAAGGGACACCAAGGGTCATCTAATCCAACCCCCTGCAATGCAGGAATTCTGTCTGTTAGGGAACTGCCATAGCTCAGAGGCGAGAGGTGGAAGGGCAGTTGGGTTACAGGGAGCCTCCAAAGATTGTGAGAAGCAGCACTTCCTCCATGGAGGAGGGAAGCCTCTAGTGGGGAAGGGATGCAGGGCTTGGAGTATGCAAGAGAGAGCCAAAACACCATGCATGACCAAAGCGGGGGGGGGGAGGCAGGTCCCCCTTTACCTATGCCCTCTCTGCGCAGTAGGTTTATGCGCAGAGAGGGGAGGCGTTGGATGGAGCTCAAGAGACTACTCTGCTGGGGAAAGTTTAAGGACCGCCCACTCTCAGATTCTGCTAGTGACTGAGCAAGACATGGAATTGAGACGCTCTGCACTGTAAATGTTTTTGCACCGATAATAAAGCCTTTGAAAAGACCAGTGGGGATCTTGCAACCACACCGGTAGGCATAACACTGTCCCTCTGTGGGCTCAAACAACTAACCTTCTGTTGTGACGTGGGGTTTGTGATTTCAGCTCTCTTGACATAATATGCTGGAGGCAGTTCTGTAGTAACACTTCTTTATTAAAGCAAACAAGACTCAATACACAACACCCCTCCCCCCCCAGTGAGCACCGCAGACGTAATCCCTCAGGTACTGTGGGGTCCTACAACTTCTACTTGATCTCCTGACAACAGGTGTTGCCGGTTCTGGATTGGATGTTACCTGTGGTAGGGGGGGTGCTATAGGGGTTTCGTCAGGAACAGATGGAGTCCCAGACATCGCAGGGTCCCCTACCTGTACCTCGTCATCTTGAGGACTAGCAGACCCTGGTTCATTTGCTGAAGCCCCTGGTGACTGCACCTCTGGGTCATTTTCACTCTGGTCTTGCAGCTCTGCGTCGTTAGCCAGGGATGAATTATCTGACCCCTCCCTGCTGAGCGCCCGGCGCCTCAGCTGATCTATATGTCTCTTCCAAACTTGCCCATTTTCCAAGGTCACATAATAGGACACAGGTCCACTAGTCCGGGTCACCACACCAGCCACCCACCGCGAACCTCGTGAATAGTTCCTCACCCAGACCAGATCTTCAAGGGCGAGATACCTTGTTGTGTCAGCCTCAGCTGGTTATCAGCCAGAGGCACTGACCCAAAAAACATCTGGACATCTGCAGATTCCCCTAGGCTGGGTGATGCTCCCATTGGTGTCAGCAGCAGCTTCCCTCCTGGAACTAACAACAGCTTGGGGCAGGCATGGCCAAACATGGCCCTCCAGATGTTTTGGGACTACATTTCCCATCATCCCTGACCACTGGTTCTGTTAGCTAGGGATGATGAGAGTTGTAGTCCCAAAACATGTGGAGGGCCGAGTTTGGCCATGCCTGGCTTGGGGAGATTGTGGTCATTACTGTGGTGAAGGCAAGGGTTAACACCACTTTCCTATGGTCCAATCTTGCTTGCCCCCCACCAACAGCTACTTAAATTTAACAAATATGCAAAGGAGTGACTTGCATATAATTAAACGTGGTTGAATCTGGGAGTAGATACAGACAGTGCAATGTGTATGCTGTCCAGGTCTTTGGTCTTCACAAGCCAGAACTGAGAGCACTGGTTAGTGATAAAATCATATTTCTCAGCCTCTCCAAAATTTATGGCTCACCAGGTTCAAAGTTGATGCAAACTGGCAGAGTTGCAGTAACTTGCCTGAAGCTCTGGAGAGTTTAAAACGACTCATGATCTTGGCAAAGGGCAGAATACTTCTCTGAACTGGCCAGGACCAAGTATGAAAATGCTTGTACTCTCCATCAACAAGCCAGGGATTGCAGGGTGGTTGTAATTTAGTCTGCATTTCAGTTACTTCCCAAAACAATACAATGAGCTGAAACACAGCTGTCCTTCGAAATGCACACTTCTTTGCATTTTGTGATGCAGCTCTCCACCCAAAACATCTTTATCATGGCAAAGTACGTATAAAAACACTCCATGAAAATAAGACGCAAATATGTATGATATTGGAGAGAATTGCTTGCCGAAAGGCCTACATAGGGCAAACTTGCTTACAAAAATCTTAGGGGAAAATGAACACGAGAACGTGTATGAATTTTCATGCCAATTGACAGGTTCATCGTTCCATCTAGCCTAATATTGTCTACCCAAACCGGCAGCAGCTCTCTGGGGTCTCTGGCCCAAAGGTCTTTCTCAGGGTCTTTCCCATCACCAACCACTGGATACCTGGAAATGTCAAAGACTGAACCTGGGCCCCCTCTGCATGCAACATCTACTGACCCACAGAAATAGGCAACACCAAACACTTGTCAACCTATCCTTATGTTAGTGGCCAAATGACTATGTAAAAACACTGCAAAGGACCACACCGGTGCTGTCATTATTATTTTGTCTCATGTGATATTCTTTGCACGTAACCCTTAGTGAGTCGACCTAGTTTTGTTCTGTTGTTGTTGTTTAGTCGTTTAGTCGTGTCCGACTCTTCGTGACCCCATGGACCAGAGCACGCCAGGCACCTCTGTCCTCCACTACCTCCCGCAGTTTGGTCAGACTCATGTTTGTGGCTTCGAGAACACTATCCAACCATCTCATCCTCTGTCGCCCCCTTCTCCTTGTGCCCTCCATCTTTCCCAGCATCAGTGTCTTCTCCAGGGAGTCTTCTCTTCTCATGAGGTGGCCAAAGTACTGGAGCCTCAGCTTCACGATCTGTCCTTCCAGTGAGCGCTCAGGGCTGATTTCATTAAGAATGGATGCGTTTGATCTTCTTGCAGTCCATGGGACTCTCAAGAGTCTTCTCCAGTTTTGTTCTAGTTTGCCAAATTCCCCCTCGTCTCCTTTCTTTTGTTGGGATATTGGCACCTTGCCCTCTTTCGGCTGCCCAGCCTCAGCTGAAATCCAGCACCATTTGTGTAAGTTGCGCCGGCACTTCCTTTATCGCTTACAGGGCTAGAATGTGCTTGAAACCGGTCTGTTTCCATGGGTCAATATTCTGATCAATACAGAGCAACAGAGGTCCAGAGGCCAGATAAGCTGTTTGATTGGCTTCTCTTGCAGAGATCGTTATGATCCCTCATTCAAAGCTACCTTTTATACCAGGTCAGACCATTTGCCCATCTACCCCAGTGCGGTCTACTCTGACGGGCAGCCACTTATTGGAGGTCACAGGCAGAGGGGTTGTCCCAACAGCAGCTCTCTTATCCTTTTAACTGGAGATGCCAGGGTTGAACCCAGAACCACAAATCACTGGACAAAGGTGCCATCACCGGGCAGACATGCCAAGAGAAAGTGGGTTGCCTCTAGCATTACTAGTAAAGGTAAAGGGACCCCTGACCATTAGGTCCAGTCGTGGCCAGCTCTGGGGCTGCGGCGCTCATCTCGCTTTATTGGCCAAGTGAGCCGGCGTACAGCTTCCGGGTCATGCGGCCAGCATGATTAAGCTGCTTCTGGCAAACCAGAGCAGCGCACGGAAACGCCGTTTACCTTCCCGTCAGAGCGGTTCCTATTTATCTACTTGCACTTTGACGTGCTTTCAAACTGCTAGGTTGGCAGGAGCAGGGACCAAGCAACGGGAGCTCACCCCATCGCGGGGATTCGAACCGCCGACCTCCTGATCAGCAAGTCCTAGGCATTACTAGACCCACCTAAACTAATGGACTCAAATTTATCACGTCTATTAACTTCAGAGGGTCTGCTCTGAGCAAGATTCATGTTGGAGACAACCCAATGTCAATACAAAAGGGGGGGAAAGCCCTCTTGGAAAACTCAGTTGAAGGAGACTGGATCATTTTGGCTCTGCTATGGCTCCAGATGACTCAGTAGCCATCTGGAGAGATCAGTTGTTGAAGCGCCTCGTTCCTCTGTTTGCATGACTTTATTCATGGCAAACTCCAAGAACGCCATAAAAAAAACAACCCAGTGATTTTGAAAGCAGGACATCAGCACGCAATGTGCAAAACAAGGTGGCGGGCAACTTGGATTTGTAAAGCCATTCATTAACTCCCGCATGTGCAGCTCATTATCCATAAAATAAACCACTGGCTGCCCAAGGTGCTGGGCATGATAAAAGGCAGTTTCAGACTGTGCAAACAACCCATAATTGCTGCCATATGGGACCATTTATCCCAAGGAGATTTCCTTGCCTGAAACAGGCAGGAGACTTGTCCAAGTGGGGGGTAGCCAGTAAAACATACATGTGCTCAGGGAGGTGTGGGTTGCTGTCTCTCTCTTTGCCACAGCCTGGTTTCTTCCCTCCAGAATTAGGGTAAAATGGAATAACAGCTGCATCGCAATGAAAAAGCACCTTTTGCGTTAAAGAGTTATCCATTTGCCCTGCAATCCTATAGAAAATGTGTGAGAGCAGGGAAAGAATGGACTACAGTGGTACCTCGGGTTAAGAACTTAATTCGTTCTGGAGGTCCGTTCTTAACCTGAAACTGTTCTTAACCTGAAGCACCACTTTAGCTAATGGGGCCTCCCACTGCCGCCACATGATTTCTGTTCTCATCCTGAAGCAAAGTTCTTAACCCAAGGTACCATTTCTGGGTTAGTGGAGTCTGTAACCTGAAGCGTCTGTAACCTGAAGTGTATGTAACCCGAGGTACCACTGTATCTTGGAGTACACTGGGCAGAATAGACTTCACATTAACACTGCATTGCAGCTCCCATTTGTAAGATGTAAAATGGAACCATATCGCCACTGCATTTGGGGTTTTAGACTTTAGTTCTTAGCTTGTCCAACTGGCTGAGTTAGCCTGTACATAACCACAAATCCCCTTATCTTCTCCATCCATTAAGAACATATTCAGAGCCCTACTGGATCATACACACACACACACACAATTATTTGTATGCTGTCTTTCTACAGTTCAAACCATCCTCAAAGGCTGCTTACAACATGGGGAAAAAATGTTATGTTAATATTGCAGCTGTTGTATAAGGGATTATTATTTTGACCGGAATGTAATTGAAATTAATAAGATTTTGGAATGCAGAAATAAAGAAAATAATCAAACCATCAAATCTAGCATACGAAGGACCACCTAAATTATACAATTCGGTATTTGAATGATTGGTATTAGTAATTGCATTATAATTTGGTATCGTTATAATGAGGCTATTATTGGATTGCAATTGAAAATTAATAAAAATTATTATCAAAAAATAAACATGAAAAAATGCATTACAACAACATAACAAAAGTAGTCATAAGCAATAAATGAAGAATTTAAAAATACAAAACCAAATGCAACCATTTCCACATAAATCAATTTCTGCAGAATAAAAAATAAACTGCATGGACTTTTAAACCCTGATTTTATTTAACAATGTGCTGCCTTGAGTGGAAGTGCCCAGTCCATGAAATACTTACCCAAACATTTACTGCTGTTGAATTCTGCAGTTATATGGCAGCGCAAAATTACAGCTACATGGCTGGCCCTTGAGGAAGGAAATCAATCAATTTAGGGTTGTTGCTAAGTGGATTAAATCCAGCCAAACAAGTTTGGATGCTGTCAGCTAGCCATCAGGGTGAAAGGCTGTTGGCTTCCTGCAGGGCATTTTCAAAATAGAGGCCTGGGATTGAATGAAGAGCCGGACTTCAGCAAGCAGCAATTCATATTGTTTCAAGTGGGCAGTGTTGTCAAATGCATACAGGTTAGAGCAGAGCTGGGGAACATCAGCCTGGGGTACAGGGTGAATGTGGCCCTCCAGGCCTTTCTAACTGGCCCTCAAAGCTCTCCCAATGCCACAAGACCCCTCACTGGCCCTGTGCCAGCCTTAACATTTAGGGATGGGTGAATTCGCCAGTTTCAGTTTCTCACAGTTTTCCAGTCTTAAGTTTGGTTCTCTGCATTTCCACAACACTTTGTTGGGGTTTTTTTATATTAAAAATTCATTATGAATTTCTCCTAATATGCATGAGTTTATATGCAATGTTGCCTTAAAAACACATTTTTGCAAAGCAATTTCCCCTGATAGAAAATGTTTTTAAATGTTATTTTCATCAGTATGTACATTTTGTGCACACATAGCCCTACCCTACTACCTCCCCCCCACAAAACACACATCGCTTGGCAAAAGAACTGCATTGCAAAGAGGAGCAGTTTATAATAACAATAATTGTATTATTTATACCCTGACCATCTGACTGTATCCTGAACCCCTGGTTTACTTGGTGGCAAGTCAGTATGTCAAGTCCCCAGTCCAGGGTCAATCTGAGTGTTCAAAACCCTGCAAAAATCCTGGAGCAACCAAGCTGAGGTCCATCAACATGGGCAGTTGAGCAGACCCAGCACCACAGCTCTGCTTCCCTTTGGAACTTTGCATTCTGATTGCACCATCTGGGCTTGATGAGGCAGATGACCCTCACCTGTTCTGAGCCAGCTCCAGCTGAGGAATCACACCCTTCCTTTCAGAGCTAGCAAGCCCCACCTGGCCAGCTAGGGAGCTGGGCTGTGGGCCCTTGCCTGCCTCAGCCTCGTAGAGCACCCTGCCTGCTGCTCCCTATGCCTCAGAGCCTGCTGTGTTTGTGGAAACAGGGCCCCCTCTGGCTCTGGTGATGGGTCCTCTGCTCTGGTTCCTCTGCACTGACTCCCTCCCCTCGCCATCCTCTTTCACCCCGTGAGGACTTCCTACACCAACCTCTCCTTCCCCATCCCCTGCTTGCCCCACTGCATCCCCATTCAGGCTACATCCCTTGCCAGGTTTCTCTTCCTCCTCCCCGTTGTCCTGCCAGTTCGTGACAGGATGGGTTGCTTTCGAAGGATAGCTATGTTTTGGTTTGCATGTTGTAGGATCGCCATACGTACGGAATTTACCAGACATGCCCGGAATACTGTAGTCAGAAGCAGTGTCCAGGCGGAAATCGTCCAAAAATGTCCGAGAAAATTTGGATGTATGGCAAGCCATGCTGACAGTGTCATTTTTGCCAATTTTCCTTAAAAAGCTCAACAGCTTTTGTATCTGGATTTTCACTTTTTGAAACATGGCAGCCCTAAGCGTATTGTTTCAGAAATCGCCAGTTAGGTACTTCCACCTTTAAATGTGAACTGAATCAAATTTCTCCCCCAACCCTACAAACAATATGAAACAAAACAAGAATGGAAAGCACAGAATGTGTGTACGCATGGCAGACATCAAGCTAAAGATTGAGTTCCAGCCTGCGTTTGGTTTCAGAATTAATAAGCCCCCAGGCAGCCCTGAACCATACAGATTCCTCTGTAGACTCTAGCATCTCTCTCTCTCTCTCTCTCTCTCTCTCTCTCTCGTACCCTGGTGCTTTTACAACACATGGCTCGTGATGCTGGGAAGCAGGCCATTGTCTCCAGGAGTTCCTGGGCATGCCCAAACATCTTTAAAGGGGTCAAGAATCAGCCAGAAAAGGGAGGGGACCAGGAGGCTGGCCGGCCAGCAGTGGAGCAGGAAAGGGCAGAGGGAACACACTGTTCAGTTCTCAGCCTCCCTCTGGCATGAGCAACATGGAATCTGCTGTGTGTAGTGGAGACGAGCCAATAGGCTCTGCTGGAGCCTGGAAGCATTTTCCATGATGTAGAGTAATGGGCAGGGGTGGTTTGGTAAGCACACAGGCAAATGCATTTGCCGCCCCCCAGCTGAGCCCCTTTCAACGACTGAGGAAGGAGAACTGCAAGTGTGAGATGTGATGCAGCTCACTTCATGCTCTGCGTGAACACCAGTGCATAGGAAGGTGGCTTAAACTGAGTCTGTCTAGCTCAGATCAGCCCAAAAGCCTTTCATGTTGAGGAGAACTCATGAGTGGGTGGAGTCACCCCAGGACCCGTACCCTCCAACATTCCTCCAATGAAATTAGGCACATCCTATTGAATGATGAAGGGACGCGGGTGGCGCTGTGGGTTAAACCACAGAGCCTAGGACTTGCCAATTAGAAGGTCGGCGGTTCAAATCCCCGTGACGGAAAGAGGTCCCGTTGCTCAGTCCCTGCTCCTGCCCACCTAGCAGTTCGAAAGCACGTCAAAGTGCAAGTAGATAAATAGGTACCGCTCCGGTGGGAAGAAAAACGGCTTTTCCGTGCGCTGCTCTGGTTCGCCAGAAGTGGCTTAGTCATGCGGCCACATGACCCGGAAGCTGTCTGCAGACAAATGCCGGCTCCCTCGGCCTATAGAGCGAGATGAGTGCGCAACCCCAGAGTCGGTCACCAGTGGACCTAATGGTCAGGGGTCCCTTTACCTTTTACCTTTATTCAATGATGAAGGGACGCGGGTGGTGCTGTGGGTTAAACCACAGAGCCTAGGACTTGCTGATCATGAAGGTTGGTGGTTCGAATCCCCGTGATGGGGTGAGCTTCCATTGCTCGGTCCCTGCTCCTGCCAACCTAGCAGTTCGAAAGCACTGTGCAAGTATTTATATAGGTACCACTCCGGCAAGAAGGTAAACGGCATTTCCGTGCGCTGCTCTGGTTCCCCAGAAGTGGCTTAGTCATGCTGGCCACATTAACCGGAAGCTGTATGCCAGCTCCCTCGGCCAATAAAGTGAGATGAGCGCCGCAACCCCAGAGTTGGTCACGACTGGACCTAATAGTCAGGGGTCCCTTTACCTTTACCTTATTCAATGATGATGATGATGATGATGATGATGATGATGATGATGATATCCCGTCCATCTGACTGGGTTGCCCCAGCCACTCCAGGTGGCTTCCAACACATATAAAAACATAATAAAACATCAAACGTTAAAAAACTTCCCTATACGGAACTGTCTTCAGATGCTCGGGGGTCAGATAACTCTGTACCCTCCAGTATTTATCCAATGAAATTAGGAACCTCCTAAGGAAAACTGGGGCATTCGGAGATGAAATCAGAAACTGGGACGGCTTCTGTAAATCCAGGACTGTCCCTGGAAAATAGGGGCACTTGGAGGGTCTGAGTACCTAGGAACCATTCAGGCACAGGGATTGAATGTGGCCCCTCACACATCTCTATCCGGACCTTAGGATGCTGCTTGTACCACACCCCTCAGTGGCCCCTCTCCTCTTGATTTCACCAGGCTGGAATGAGTCACTGAACTCTCACTTGTCTGGGATGGAGAGCAGTGGGGGTCTGCTCACAGCTACTTTTGCCACGTACCCCAGGGATATGCACCCCCCCCAGAAGATTGTCCATGAGAGCATGTGGGCTCAAAATGATGAAGGTTTCCCAACCCTGCTTTCCTACTTGTGGCCCTGCTAACTCAGCACATGGCAATAGTGCCCAGAGACGTAAGATCCTCTTTCCAGTCCTATTGCAAAACCCTATAAGGGAAATGGTGACCCCTTTGGTTATGTAATAAGATACCCCACCCTGGCTGGCTGGCTGGCTTGCTTGCTCGGGGTTCTGCCTCCTCCGATGTTAGCGCTGAAGCCATCTCAGACCCACAGCTCATTTTCCAAAGCGTTGACTCAGGCTCTGTCCGCGAGACATGATGGCCATGCGCTGCTGTGGACACAGCGATCTGCGTTTCTGCTTTAAGCAAGTGCCTTCTGCTTAATTAATTAACTGGCAGAAGCAGAGGTTGCTTCCACACATCTTCGACTTCTCCCAATCTGAAGTGACAGCTTAAGCCCCGACAAATGTATTTGAGCAGAAGTAACACAGAGAAGGAATCTGCTCTGTCACACAACGGCATGCCCTAGGCCACGCTACTAAGACGGGAGAAGGGGAGGGAACGGAATCAATCCCCTAACCTAGCAAAAGGACCGAGAAATTGACCATGGTTTTTTAAAGCACGGTGCTACACACTCGGAAGTAAGTCACACTGATTTCAGCGGGAATTGCTCTCTAGGAAGCGCCTCTCGGTTTGCCGCCTTTGGACGAGGGCCTGTGTTAAAGAAGGCTTTTCAGTATGTTGGAACTTCTGAATATACAAGCCAAAACAAAGGAATGCTTAAATAAAAATATTTATTTAATTTTTCCATAAGATTTATATGTTACTTGATTGTCATGCACCTTAAAGGCAAACATATTTATTGTAGCGTAAACTTTCTAAAGGACTCAGGGCTTAATGGGCTTGGTGACAGAAGGGTAGATTTTGATTTGACATTAGGAGACACTTATTGATGGTAAGAGCAGTTTGACAATAGAATCACATACTCAGAATGGGTGGTAGGGATGGGTGACAATCTCAATTCCATTCACACATAAAAGTGGACCTACCTAATTCACCCTTTCCAACACAATACACAAACTGAAACACAGCCATCCTTCCAAATTTGGACTTTTCTGAATTTTGCGATGCAATTATCTAGCCAAGTAATGTATACAATGCTTTTTTCATCAAGAAACACGGCAGCTGAGAGGGGCTACCAGAAGCCACAAGCAACAGCCATTTCACAAGAAACTAACAACGTTGCCACCATCTTGGGTGGTAATCTGGAGTCATCTTCACAATTTATGCATTCCATTGAAGTAATCTGGCAGCGAGGCTCCTGACACCCCTTTTCCCACCCCATCTGGTGCTTCTCAGCTCCTTTCCCCCTGTACCCCAGCATTTGTCTTGCTGCACCCCAGAGGCATCTGTCTCCCTCTCCCAAATTTCTCAGCGACAAGAAGTAAATTCTGTTTCCTTAAAACTATGCTAGCTAATTGAACCGTTTAAGCCATGGGTAGGCAAACTAAGGCCCAGGGGCCGGATCCGGCCCAATCGCCTTCTAAATCCAGCCCGCGGAAGGTCTGTGAATCAGCCTGTTTTTACATGAATAGAATGTGTGCTTTTATTTAAAATGCATCTCTGGGTTATTTGTGGGGCATAGGAATTCATTCATTTCTCCCCCCCCCCCATATAGTCCGGCACCCCATAAGGTCTGAGGGACAGTGAACTGACACCCCCCCTGCTGAAAAAGTTTGCTGAACCCTGGTTTGAGCTTTCTGGTTGCAGGATGCATGTTTGGGGACCAGCAGCATTTGCTAAGAATCTGCACCCTGATTTTAAGCGATTGACTCTGGACAACTTATCTGTCTCCGCTTGGCGGAGCCCAAGATATCACTTGAGAAGCCATGGGCCACTGATGTGATGTGACATGCCTCCTGGGCATCCTTTCTGCATCCAGGACTGCGCTCCCCCTTGTTAAGGCATTTCCCTGTCGATGGTGCACATACTACACTGATAACTCTGCGAGTATCGAGGGGAATGGGTGGGCGGACGTTCCCTCCATCAGCTTAGATTGAGCAACAAACTACTCCGATTACGATGCCAAGTCAGAAGCAGGAGTTACATAAGGCCAGATGGGAATAAGAATCAAGGGGATCTCTAAGGTTGTGTTTTATAAAGTGTATAAATTGTATCTTTTGAAATACTATTTTTGTGGGGTGGGGGGAGTCCACCCTGCTGGGGCTCTACTGGCTTCTCATATCCTGGTGGGCTTGAAATCTGCAGGAGCTCTGCTGGCCATATACACAGCAAAGCTTCTGCAGAGCAGCAGCGATCAAGCCAGGAACCCCCTTTGGCTATAAGCTGTCCTAGTGGTAGCGGAGGAGGTATCCAGGCTCTGCTACTAGAATTTGGGGAGGGAGCATTAGCTGATAAAGCAGGCCCCTGGTTCAATTCCTGCTGTCTCTAATTGCAGGCCCTCCAAGTGCCCCAGGGATGCTCCCATAGTTATAGAAGCCATCCCGGTTTCTGATTTGATCCTGGAACATCCTGCTTTTCCTTAAAGACATATGACCCCTGACAGTTAAGTCCAAACGCAGACGACTCTGGGGTTGCGGCGCTCATCTTGCTTTACAGGCTGAGGGAGCCAGCGTTTGTCTGCAGACAGTTTTTCCGGGTCCTGTAGCCAGCATGACTAAGCCGCTTCTGGCGAAACCAGAGCAGCGCACAGAAGCACCGTTTACCTTTCCGCTGGAGTGGTACCTATTTTTGGTGTGCTTTCGAACTGCTAGGTTGGCAGGAGATGAAACAGAGCAACAGGAGCTCACCCTGTCGCAGGGATTCGAACTGCCGACCTTCTGATCGGCAAGCCCAAGAGGCTCAGTGGTTTAGACCAACAGCGCCACCCGCATCCCTGCTTTTCCTTAGGACGTCCCTATTTCCATCAGAGAGAGATGTTTCAGGGTATGAAGTTATGTGATGCCCAATATGAGCAGCATTTTAGTTGGCCCTAAGAAAGGCAATGAATTGCTGTGGGTGTTGACCAGCATGACTACTTCTTTTGTAAATAAAGGAGTGCTGCAATCCTGAACATGCTAATCCTAAACACCTTCCCTTGGAAGGTTATGTTCTTCCCCTCACTGGAGGTTTTTCAGTGGATGTTGGATGGCCATCTGCCATCCATTTCTGCATTGCAGGTGGTCCAACTATATGACTCTTGGGGTCCCTTCCAACTCTCTAATTCAGGCATCCCCAAACTTGGCCCTCCAGATGTTTAGGACTACAATTCCAACCATCCCTGACCACTGGTCCTGTTAGCTAGGGGTGATGGGAGTTGTAGTCCCAAAACATCTGGAGGGCTGAGTTTGGGGATGCCTGCTCTAATTCTCTGATTCTATGCTTATCTGAGAGTAAGACACATTGGTGATAGTGGGACTTAATTCAGAGTAAACATGCCTAGGTTTGCAGTGTAAATGCAACCCTCAACCTGTCTACTCAAGAGGTGAGACCTGCTGAATCTTAGCTTCCCCCAAGGCCATCTGCTTGCTGCTTATGCCCTCTGGCTCTAAGCCAGCCTTCTTCAACTTCGTGCCTGGCTTCTGCTGTTTTAGACTACAAATCCCATCACGCCAGCCACCACAAGACTGCACTAGCTGGGGCTGATAGGAGCAGGGTCGTTCCAACAAATACACAGATTGACCTGCAGCAGGGGCTGGGGGCAGAGAGCAGGCAGTGGCTGGCCACAGGATGGGAGTTGTATTCCCACGAGCACAAGGCTGGGAAAGGCTGCCATTCAGCGAAATCGCTCTCTAGCACCGCAAACAACTGCTGACATCTGTTCCCTATTAGAGTGAACTTTTGCTCCTTTTTCTTATGGGTAAGCTTCGTCAAGTGGCCACGCCAGGTCTTGTGACAGGCGTCAATGCCAGCTAAGAACACTTTGCTCATGTTTTCGCCTCCCCTTGGACTAGAATCGTGGAGATGTCATCATAAACCGCCTCTTCATTTGTTTCCGCCAAAGACACCCAGCACCAAGGACCCAGATGTCTCAGAGAAGGCTGTGGAGCAGCCTTGAGCAAGGATGAGGCACTGTTGAGTGCCTCAGCATCCCAGGGAGAGAGAAGCAGAAGGAGAAAGCCACTGCGACAGATGCCTGCTTCTGCTTTAGCTACCCTGGCTTCCCCCAACCTGGTGCCCCTCAGATGTTTTAGACTACACCTGATCAGAGGCACTGTGCTTCTGGATCCCCATTGCTGGTGTTATAGCATTGGGGCTGGCTCTTACAGGCCAACTCTCCATCAAGGGATTCTACGTCTTCTACGTCCTTGATGGGTCAGAGAAGGCTGGATGGAGGCAGGATCCAGTGAGAGCAAGGCAGCTCTTAATTTTCCTGTTGCAAAGAAGGTCCCCCTGTCCTCTTTGATAGGAGCTGAGGACACAGAACACAGGTGTGCAAGAACTTTGTCAGACTTTCAGAATTGCCCAGCCAAAGACCACCCCAAAAGCATCATGCATGTGTCACAGAAAGAAGCAGTCTACAATGGAAATTTGAGAGTGTGGCTTGTCTCCCGTCTGTGGCAATGTTTTACTGATTGCATTACCTGGCCATGCTGGGTCAATCTTTTGAGATGGTAAATTCCTTAGATTTAGGCTCCTGATCATAGGCCTACCCTATTCAAACACAAAAAAGACAGGATTTGAGGGATTTGTAAGGGAAAGAACTATTGGGAAAGGTTTCCCCAAGATATTTCCTTCTGCAGAGGAAATATTTGGGGTCGTTAGGAGAGGCAATATGGCTTTGGGATGGTCCTGTGTGCTAAAGTGTCTATTTATCAGGGAATTATTTCCTAATTCTGAAGGGTGAAGGATTGGTTTTCTGTGGAGTGCAGCCCACTATGTGTGTACACCTTAAAATTGTATAACTCTGGAAGCCTTGAGAGGGAAGAGTGATTTTGTGCTCAGATCCTGCTTGCGGGCTTTTCAAATGGCATCTGGTTGGTGCCCCTTTGAGGATAGGATGCTGGGTCACTGGCCTCATCCTGCAAGGCCTGCTTATGTTTTTATAGAGCAGGCCTGACTCTACCATTAGGCAGAGTGAGGTGGCTCCTGAGGCTGCAGTCATTCTAAACATCTACCCAGGTAGCTCCGTTGATTAGAGCATGGTGCTGATAATGCCAAGGTTGCAGGTTTGATCCCCACATGGGACAGCTGCATTTTCCTGCAAGGCAGGGGGTTGGACTAGATGACCCCCAGGGTCCCTTTCAACTCTACAATTTTATGATCTCACTGGGTGGAAGGAGTGCCCTCTGGGGTGGGGTGGGTGCAGGTGTACTGAGCCCACCTGAATATTTCTGTTTGTACCTGGAAAGCCCGTGTGGGAAAATGCCTGGGTGCATTGAGAGGAGCTGAAAATTAACAGCCTTGCAAAAAAAAGGGGGGTGGGGGAAGCAGCTTGTAAGAGCAAATCATTTTAATCTCATCCTTGGAAGGCACAGATACTTGGATGACATTTGGAGTCCCTCCCAACCCCCCTCTTTCTTTCTCTCTTGTTGGCCGTAGCATAAAAATTTATCTACAAATAAATAATGGAATGGTCCAAAGCCAAATAAGAATGAAATGCTTTATGCTGCCTAGAGAGAAATGCATGACTCAGTTATGCCTCTTATTAATAATGTATCTTTTGCACGCTTTCCGCGGTTATCTTGGGGGAGGTCTTTTATCTTCAAAAATAATGGCCACCGCCAAACAAAGAGCAAAAATCCAAACTGTACAGCCTGGAATCCTCCCAATTCCTAGCCCAGGAGCTTTCAAAATGAGCTGTGGGGAGGTGGACTTCCAGCCAGCAAGAAAAACCCAATATTGCAGCCTGACAGTGGAGGCTGGTCTACACAGGTGAGTAGCGCACTGGATCACCATCCTCAGTTTGCCCCGCAATCCCCACCTGCCTTCTTACTTCTTCCAGTCCAGGGAGGTGGTGCTGACTGTCATCTTCTTCTTCCTTAGCCTCGGAGCTGCTCATGTGGAGCTCAGCAGAGACCAGAGGTGTGTAGTCAGTGGACTAGGGGGTCTACGCCAGTCCCCTAAACATTCCCCTGGTGCCTCCTTCCCAAAGCCCATGAAGCTTCTGCCCAGTTTAGGGAGGGATGTGTGATGCTCCTACTGGTCCAAGAGCCCTCCCACTACCTGCCCAAAGCCCCCAAGATTTGGGATGGACGCAGGAGGGCTCCAGCATCCCATCAGAGACCTGGCACCTTCTTCCCAAAGCACAGCAAACTTCTGCCCAGCTTAGGGAGGGAAATGCAATACTCATGTGTGCAATGTCGGGGCATCGCAATGTCACATGGGCAACATTGCCCACGCCCAATTGCTCTTGCAAGCTGGTGCCTCTGGCCCTAACTGTACCCCTATGAAAAATTTCACCGCACGCCACCGGCAGCGACAAAGATGGGGACAAATCAGGCCACATTCCTGCCATACATGGGAAGCAATGATGACACCACTTTAAACAGTCTTGGCTTCCCCCCCAAAGAATTCTGGGAGCTGTAGTTTGTCATGAATGCTGAGAGTCATTTGGCAGTGTGTCCCCATTCTCCTTCCCAGAGTTATAATTCCCAGGGTAGTTGAGCAACCAACTCCTCTTCACAGAGTGAGAGACTAGGGCGATGGCAGCAGGCTCCCTATTTGGGGTCAAACTTTGTGGTGTGATCTGTGAGTTGGTTTGCACCCAGGGTGAGAACCAGGAGGCTATTATTCTTACTTATTAAGTTTGTATGCCACCCTTTATCCGTAGATTTCAGTGCAGTACACAACATAAATTTACTGAGAGGTGTCGAGTGGGGAAGTGCGTCAGAAGAAGGAATTTGCCTCAGTTTTTATTTACGGTACCCAGGAAGCAGTGTAGAGGTGGTATAAAAATAAATGAATACTAAACTCATGGAGGCTAAGGTTACCGACGGCTATTAGCCACAATAGTTCTGCCTCCACTACCTCTGAATCCCAGTTGCTGGGAAGCACCATTATATCATGAATGCCCGAGATCTTTTGATGCAGGGAGGTATATATCAATCTAATATATAATAATAATGACTAAGTAGGAGGGAGCTGCACTTGCTCTTGGGCAGGGGTCAGCAAACTTTTTCAGCAGGGGGCTGGTCCACTGTCCACCTTGTGGAGGGCCCAACTATATTTTGGAAAAATAAAATTAAAATGAATTATCGGTAATTCCTATGCCCCACAAATAACCAAGAGATGCATTTTAAATAAAAGCACACATTCTATGCATGTAAAAACACATTGATTCCTGGACCATCCACGGGCCAGATTTAGAAGGCGATTGGGCCGGATCCGGCCCCCGGGCCTTAGTTTGCATACCCATGCTCTTGGGTCTTGCTTGGGGGAGTCTGGTTGGCCACTGTGAGAGCAGAATGCTGGACTGAATAGGCCCGTGACCTGGCCCAGTTGGACTCTCCTAATGCGCATATGGTTCTTAGCAATCCTGTGGATGTGTTGCTTATGTTTGTGTGAAAGCAGCCTTCTGGACCCAAGTATGCTCATGACAAATAAGTCAGGCTGCAGCTACCAGCTGAGCTGTAGGTGTCCCTCCTCCTCCTCCTTCCTCTTCTTCTTCCACCTCCTCCTCTCTTTTCCTCCATTCCACATGACTCTGCCCACCACCGATTGCCATCTGCCATCTGCCATCAGCTGCCAGTCAAGATTCCACCCCTCCCACTCTGGGGATTTCTAATTTGCAGAATAGAATCCCATGGACTTTCTCTCGTCTTCTTGCGGACGGCCGTTTCCGGGTAGCAAGTCACTAATAAAGTTAACCTTATATAATCGGCATAAGCCGCTGGTCCAGACCACAAGCCAGAAAAGCACGAAGCGGGGTGGGGGTGGGGGCAGGGGTGGACAATAGGAGGCTGTCTCCTGCCAGCAGTAACAAGGGACATCACTTAAACCCAATCTGATCTGGCAGTGGGGCAATCCTACAACTGTTCTCCGTTTTGACATTTTCACAAGCGCACTCACAAATGGGAGGAAGGTCTGCACTGTAGATTTAAACATGGCTTTCCCAAAAGAATCTTGGGAACTGCAGTTAACCCTCTCAGAGCTACAATTCCCAGCACCCTGAACAAACTATCATTCCCAGGATTCTTGGAGAAGTTTGCTATAATTGTGTGATTGGTATGCATCTTCTATGTCTGGAGAAGGAGCTTCCAGGTTTGCATGGATTCATTGCTTTTTGTATTATTATGAGTTTGTGGGTGACAGGCCCACCCAAATTCATGGATCTGGTAAGTGTTAGAATTTAATCAAGGCTCGGGGTGTTTAAGTGGGTGCCAGACACTTAATTCCTGGACTCGGCAAGTGTTAAAAGCTTATCAAGCCAGGCAAGCTTCCTGTGTTCAGGTGATTGCCTGGGTGACGAGCCATTAAGAGAACAAAGGAAATGTGAGGAGGCATTAAGAAAGCAATGGAGAGGAGGCTCTGTGCCAGATCGCAAATGGATGGGCCCCCTCCTCCATAGATAGAGGGACACAAGTCGGAGTTTTGAAGCTGAGAGTTGGCTGTAACGTCACCTAGAAAAAAAGCTGCAGCCTAGAAAAGCCAGAGAGTCAGAGCACAATGTTCGATTTCTACCTGAATCCAAAGCTGTGACTATGGGAGAAACAAGACCCTCCACCTTGTGAACCCCTCCATCGTAGGCTCAGATTGTATGCATGCATGCATGTATGTATGTGAATAAACCATATATCCTAAAGACACCACAGTCTCTGGTGTGCCTCATTCCCCCCAAAAAACACCTTATCTGGGTAAACACCTTGAACCCCTGGAACCTTGCACCGTTGGACGTTGGTGTGGTTTGCAACAGTATGTTTGCCAGAGTTGCTGCTGCACTGATAAAATCTTTATACCTCTGCTTTGCTTTCTATGGGCTTCCTCCACAAGAGGTCTGGAGGGTGGCAACACGAGAACGGGCTTTTTCTGCAGTGGCTCTCCTGGTGCCTTTGTTACATACCTTTAGAATCCAGGCAAAAACATCCCTCTTCTCTCAGGCCTTTGGCTAATTAATCTGTGGCCTTTAAAACTGTGTGTGTGGTGGTATTGTTTTTGTTTGTTATGTATGATATATATGATTTTTATTTTTGTGTTTTTCTATTGTAAGCCACCCTGTGATCCATGGTTGATGGGCAGTATAGAAATTAATTAATTAATTAAATAATACCCTAAAATGTTTAGCTGAACTCACTTGGGTTGTACCTAGTGGAGAGATTTGGAGTGCACAGGTCCAGACATCGGAAATGTTCCTTATTCCCAAAGCAAGTCTCATTTTGATCTAGAAATTAATGGGATGGAAACTATTCATGTAAATTAATAACCATCTCGCTATTCTAGGAAACGTGTACAAGTTTCGCTCCACCCTACCAATCTTCTAGTATCTTGGGACTTTTAGTACCTGGGTCAGTTCCCAAGACTTATTAAAGTATTTAGAGATAATTATTTTCACTTTGACATAGAAAGAAGCTGTAGACTGTAACTGCAATACTCAGAAATAGCCAGAGCTTTCGGTTTTTTAAAAACACACAAAGCTATTTGCTACCCTTTAGTATCAAGGAAATCTCTTTCTTTCTTCCTTCCTTTCTTTCTTTCTTTCTTTCTTTCTTTCATCTATCTATCCATCCATCAATCCATCCATCTCTCTATTTCCCCTCTGCTTAACATCCAGCCCAAGGAAGAATTCTGGTGAACCTAAAAGCTCATACTTTGTGCTTCTTTTTGTTAGTCCTAAGAAAACCATTGGCCCTACTGTGGAGTTTGGATTTCCCCCCCCTTTTGGGGGGGCTACCATTGCCTTTGGGGCTCCTCCAAACCACCTGTTTACTGAGCGTTCACCCTGCAAAATTTTCAATGAATTTCCCCTGTAACTTTCCAAACTGTAAATAGCCCTGGACTTGCTAGTTTTTAAAGGGCATTTGTTGTGCCATTGAAACGAATGGACCTTAGTCATGTTTGTCTATTCCAGTGGGTCTCCTCTCAGTAAAAGCGAGTCACATGCCAGCCGCTCTTCAGACAGATGATTTCCCATGTCTTGCTCAGATCTATAGACTACAAGTCCCACCGGCGCCACCTGCTGGGGATCCTGCAGCCCCCAGATGTTGCAGCTGCTGTTGCGCTCATGTCCTGCTTTTGGGCTTCCCATTGTCATCTGGTTGGCCATAGTGACTGCAGAGTGTTAGACTCAGTGGGTCTTTGGCCTTTCAGAAGGGCTTTTTTTATGTTCCTATGACTTCTCAACTGCCATCAGCTCTGGTTAGCAAGGCCAGAGTTCAAGGAAGCTCTGGTGTGGCAACATCTGGAGGGGATACAGGTTGCATCCCTATTTTCCAGGGATGGTCCCATAATTATGAAAGCCGCCCAGTTTCTGCTTTGATCCTGGAATTTCCCCATTTCCCTGCCTATACAACTGCAGCTGAGTTCGGGGAGGAGGATTGAGCCAGCATTTTTCCCAAGTGGTGGAAATGAGGGAGCACCCCATTGCCTCTCCCCATGGCTGCTGCTGCTGGCCTTCTCCCTTGAGCAGCTCCTAGCAGCTGCTGGAGACTGGGTGGGGAGCAGGAGAAGCTGTGGCCACCAAGGCCCAGCCCCATGAGATGTAGCGGCTCTGAGGGGCAGGCTGAAGTCAGAGCGGGAAGAAAGAGGGAATGAAAAAGAGCACAAGGAGTTTTGATTTTTTTAAAAACAAAAACCCGCCCCCAAACCCCACAATGCTTTGTGCTCCTGCATCTAATCTTGTCCCTTTCTAAAATTTGTTTGTTTTTTGGTGTGTGTTATTCTTTTTGCAAATCTGTTGTTGTTTAGTCGTTTAGTCGTGTCTGACTCTTCGTGACCCCATGGACCAGAGCACGCCATGCACTCCTGTCTCCCACTGCCTCCCGCAGTTTGGTCAGACTCATGTTTGTAGCTTCGAGAACACTGTCCAACCATCTCATCCTCTGTCATCCCCTTCTCCTTGTGCCCTCCATCTTTCCCAACATCAGGGTCTTTTCCAGGGAGTCTTGTCTTCTCATGAGGTGGCCAAAGTATTGGAGCCTCAGCTTCACGATCTGTCCTTCCAGTGAGCACTCAGGGATGATTTCCTTAAGAATGGATAGGTCTGATCTTCTTGCAGTCCATGGGACTCTCAAGAGTCTTCTCCAGCACCATAATTCAAAAGCATCAATTCTTCGGCGATCAGCCTTCTTTATGGTCCAGCTCTCACTTCCATACATCACTACTGGGAAAGCCATAGCTTTAACCATACGGACCTTTGTTGGCAAGGTGATGTCTCTGCTTTTTAAGATGCTGTCTAGGTTTGCAAATCTACCAAAGGATAAAATAAAATAAAATTGGGATTAAGGGGTTTTCTCAGGACAGTGTGCTGTGTCGCATTGCTGTGTCGCATTGGTGGCACTTGTCCACCTTCTGATAGGAAATGAGGGAGACAAAAAAATGGGGGTCAAGAAGGGGTCAGTTTGGAGGGACTGGAAACCGTCCCTATTTTCATCTGAGGAAAGTTGGAGGGTATGAGGTTGACTGCCTCTTGTTTAAATCATGTGTCTCACTGGTTTCCTGCTGTAGGTACACAATGGCTTTGTAGCTCCTTACTGTACTGCAGACAGCTGAATTTGTGCTCAGGGTGTAGCTGGCTCCTCAGCAATAGGATCTAAAAAAACCTCTGGACCATGGATTCCGGCAAAGAAGGAGATCTATGCTCCCCCAAAGTCAAAGCTCGCTAACAGCCATGTCTCTTTCAGCGCAAGTCATCTCTCTCTGAGCTTAGTGGCCTCTCCAGAACCGCATTCTTTCTCCATGATATAAGGACCTGGCTGCAATGAAGTGCTGTTTGCTTATATTCCTTACAGACATCCCACATTTGCAGGCTAGATGCCTAAAAAATCTCCAGAATGAAGTGTTACAGATTAGGCAGCTTAGCTGAGGTAGCCTGTTCCACTAAGGGACTGAAAAATGTACTGCAGATGTTGATTGACGGCCCTCTTTGGTTGAGGCGGGGGGGGGGCACCTGAGGTCTGGAAGCCTTCCACAAATTCTGTGCAGCTTCAAGCTAAACTGCCGGTTCAGAAATATCACGCAGTGCACTTGGTCCCTTGGGCACTGGACAGCTTCACAGAAACTTCCAAACTGTAAGAGCTGTGGAACAGATTGCTTAAGAAGGTAGTGGGCTCTCCTTGGCTGGAGGTATTTAAGCAGAGGCTGGATAGCCACGTATCTGCCAAGGATGCTGTAGTTGCAGGCGGCGCTGTGGTCTAAAGCACTGAGCCTCTTCAGCTTGCCATTCAGAAGGTCGGCAGTTTGAATCCCCTCGATGGGGTGAGCTCCTGTTGCTCTGTCCCAGCTTCTGCCAACCTAGCAGTACAAAAGCTCACCAGTGCAATTAGATAAATAGGTACCACTGCGGCGGGAAGGTAAACGGCGTTTCCGTGCGCTCTGGTTTCCATCACAGTGTTCCGTTGCACCAGAAGCTGTTTAGTCATGTTGGCCACATGACCTGGAAAGCTGTCTGTGGGCAAATGCCAGCACCCTTGGCCTGAAAGCGAGATGAGCGCTGCAACCCCATAGTCGCCTTTGACTGGACTTTACTGTCCAGAGGTCCTTTACCTTTACTTTTACCTTTACCTAGTTGCATCCTGCATTGTAGATGATGCATTGAACAGGGGGTTGGACCGGATTAATAATCTGCAGAATACGTGTCCATTCATTTGTGTCAAGGTAATGTCCCATCGCACCAGATATATGGTACAAACTCATACAAAAAAATCTAGATCACTTACTTGCTCTGATTGCTTCCCCAGGGTCAAACAACAGTGTCAATGAGAGAGGGGGAAACAGTTTACCTCCTCTTTCCCTATATTCCATTGTATCACCATTCATCCTTCATTTTTGTTCTCCACTGATATAGGGAAATATTGATAAAGAGAGGCATTCAAAATTCTAGCATGCTCAGTATATTGTGTGTATTCTCCATTTCCAGGAGTTACATGAAATTGTAGGGGCAGCACGGCTAGGTTAAGTTTCCCTTGGGTGAGGGAGAATGGAGAGAAATATATACAGCTTTCTGTAATGTATGTTTATTGATAATATGCAAGCAGAACACAAGTGGTGGCAAATAATAATAATAATAATAATAATAATAATAATAATAATAATTTATTATTTATACCCCGCCCATCTGGCTGGGCCTCCCCAGCCACTCCGGGCGGCTTCCATAAAAACCAAAAATACAGTAAAATATCACACGTTAAAAACTTCCCTGAACAGGGCTGCCTTAAGATGTCTTCTGAATGTCAGGTAGTTGTTTATCTCTTTGACATCTGCTGGAAGGGCGTTCCACAGGGCGGGCGCCACTACCGAGAAGGCCCTCTGCCTGGTTCCCTGTAGCTTTGCTTCTCGCAATGAGGGAACCGCCAGAAGGCCCTTGGCGCTGGACCTCAGCGTCCGGGCAGAATGATGGGGGTGGAGACGCTCCTTCAGGTATACTGGACCGAGGCCGTTTAGGGCTTTAAAGGTCAGCACCAACACTTTGAATTGTGCTCGGAAACGTACTGGGAGCCAATGTAGGTCTTTCAAGACCGGTGTTATATGGTCTCGGCGGCCGCCCCCAGTCACCAGTCTAGCTGCTGCATTCTGGATTAGTTGTAGTTTCCGAGTCACCTTCAAAGGTAGCCCCACGTAGAGCGCATTGCAGTAGTCCAAGCAGGAGATAACCAGAGCATGCACCACTCTGGCGAGACAGTCCGCAGGCAGATAGGGTCTCAGCCTACGTACCAGATGGAGCTGGTAAACAGCTGCCCTGGACACAGATTTGACCTGTGCCTCCATGGACAGCTGTGAGTCCAAAATGACTCCCAGGCTGCGCACCTGGTCCTTCAGGGGCACAGTTACCCCATTCAGGACCAGGGAATCCTCCACACCTGCCCGCCTCCTGTCCCCCAAAAACAGTACTTCTGTCTTGTCAGGATTCAACCTCAATCTGTTAGCCGCCATCCATCCTCCAACCGCCTCCAGACACTCACACAGGACCTTCACCGCCCTCACTGGTTCTGATTTAAAAGAGAGGTAGAGCAAAGAGATGTTGGGGGGTAAGATGAGCCGTTAATGTGCAGAACAGCTGGCCACCGGGCACATTCACCAGGCATAAAGCAGAAATTGTCAGAGTATATACAAAACACAACTGAGAAATGTACATTCCCATAGTCCTGTTGGAGATTATGTACATTGACTGGGAAATGTGCACAGTCACCCCCTCAATGATAGATCATGCACACATTCTCTATGAAGCCTGGTGAATGTGCACAATGACTGGTGGTTATGCACATTAACCACTCAATTTGCATTACCCTGAACAGAGACCCCCTTCAAGTCAGCAGATCCAATGAGAGACCCTGAAGGAGTCTTCACCTTCAGCCAACTCAAATCTCTAACTACCAACTGTGATTTTTCATAAATACACACCCTACCTGCCCCTCTCCTCAACCTGAAGGTTGTCACCTTTCCCAAATCCTGCTTGGTAACTCAGTCAAAAACACAAATTTCCCCAGTCATCAATAGACATCTCATAACGTTGGCCTTCAATGACAGAACATCACCCAGTTATGTTGGACTTCTAACCAGCAATTCGCTTAATGAAGGGATGATTGGGCAGATGTGTGTGCATGTGACTAAGAATATATCAAAATATCAATGCCACCTAAGTAAAATTGGTTTAGGAAAAGGACGAGGGGGTACGGTGCCACAGGTAAGATCCCCAGACTGCTTAGGTTGCTTATTTCTGTGGAAAAAGCAGAAAGACCTGCAAACTGATCCATTTTAGCCCAATTGAAGCCGATCCCAGTGAACAGGCTTCAAGCCAAGTGCAGCCGTTTAATGCAATTGGGGCTCAAATTATATCTATAGCTAATGAAACCTGGAGCATCTCAGCACCTGAGAATGAAATCAAATCTGGAGTCGCTTGAATGCTGCAAAGAAGGGGCTGTCTGGCGTGTGCCTAGCGACCCTGAATATCAATCAACTTTCCCTCCTTTGAAGAGCGGTGTTTTTCTTTTCCCTCCCTTGCAGCATGCAGAATGCAGACAGGTTCAATCAATAGAGGAAGGGGATTTTAATGTGTCTTGATGCTTTTTCAAGGCAAGGCCAGGGGAACTTGGAAGAGGCCAGGAATGCATTTCTTAGTGTGAAATGTACCAAGTGCCATCCCCGTCTCCAAGCAAGGAGGGGCTCCAGAGATTCCCAGTGTTTTTCTGGGGTTCAGTTTCCTTAGAACGTAGGTCTGTGGAGACGGTATATGTCTCTGGCATATAGGGTTTTGTTTACATATGTATACAACCAGAGGATAAGATGGAGGGACTCACAGCATTAACACCCCAGCAGATCTTACCTCCCAATTTGGCTTGCAGGTGAGCCCCAGATCCCAGCACAGAGCAAACACCTCCCCCTTTCTACTCCTTCCAGCATCCAACTGTCCCACACACACAACTCTAGCTATTCTCTTCCGAAGGAGAGGGGAGGGAAGTCCCACCCATTTGTTCTATGACACAGAGCTACTTCTTTGGACATGCCAAATTGTGGTACTTAACTAGCCAGCCAAAGCCATCACCTTGGCAAAGGAACTATTCTGGCAAGCTTCCTCTTATGCAGTCCACCCATGCAGATACAGGTTCCTAAAAATTGGAAGGGACTCCAATCCAGACTTAGCCCCCCAACTCATAATGGCACAAAGCCTTCTCACCCACCTGCATTTATGATGGCACCCTTGTTTGTTCAGACTCTGCTTCTGTGTCTTCAGCATCAGGCTTAGACATAAAGAAATGACGCAAGAGAAGCTCTTTCTCATTCCTTTATCTCTTAACACCAGGAACAGCTTCACCCAGCAGTGGCTGGTGCCCAAGAGTTGGTGGAGCCAGAGGCAACGATGGGCAGAAAAATAATAATTCTTCTTTTGCTCTTGTCCTCTACCTGGCTGAGTTCTACAAGGGGCAACACTGAGAGACTAAGGAGCAGGCTTTCTCAAACTTGGCCCTCCAGATGTTTTTGGCCTACAACTCCTATGATCCCTAGCTAGCAGGACCAGTGGTCAGGGATGATGGGAATTGTAGTCTCAAAACATCTGGAGGGCCGAGTTTGAGGAAGCCTGCTATGGAGGAAGAAACTGACAGGCTGTATGTAAGTAAGGACTGGGAGGGATGTAAATAGGAAGTTGGGCAGGTGGGAGTTTGATGAGGGTAGACTAAGCTTGGTCGTGCAGTACCCCACCAAGGGGGGGGGACTAAAGACCCCATACATGGGGATCTGCTGCCCCTGTGGATCTTGCCACCTGAGGCAGTTGCCTCACCTTGCCTCATGGGTGTGCTGGCCCTGCCTGGAAGGCTGATTTGGCCCCTGGAACCTGAGTTCCCCACCCTTCTAATAGGTCATTTGTTCCAATAATAATTTATTAGCTACTTTTTTCATAGAAAGTGACTCAAAGCAACCTACAAAGTGCATGTGTGGTGAACCTTTGACCCACCCCCACCCCAGATGCTGCCAAACCATAACTCCCATCATCCCTGCCCGCTAGTTGCACTGTTTGGGGCTGATGGGAGCTGTAATTCGGCAACACCTGGAAGGCCAAATGTCCCCTACGCTCACTCTAGTGACCTGAGCGGAGCAGGGAGGTCCAGGCTTTTTACAAAGGACTCTTCTTCAAGCATGTTGTGTGGTCAGTCATTGCTGGAGGCAGAGAGAGCCGCTGTGCTTGGTGGTGGGACCTCTCCGCTTTAGTCACCAAGGTAGTTCTTGTGTTGATATGACGCCGGAGAACTGGAATGCCAAACACTTGAGCTCTGCGGGAATCACGCCAGAGACTTCTGCGAAGAATCTCAAGGGGCTTCTCTGAACAGCGCTGCAAGCGCACAGAGACAGACGCAAGGAGATAAAAATGAAGTGGCTGAGGTTGCTCACAGTAATTTGTGTAGCACAGAAGGGGAATCTGGGGCTCCGCAGGTACTGCTGGGCTTCCATCAGCCCCAGATTGCATAGTCAAAGGTCAGGAATGATGGGACCTTTAAGACCAACAAATGGGCAGAACCACTCCATACATTTAAAACACATCTAGGCCACGTTTAAAGGACAAGACTCCATCCCCAAGAAACCTGCAAACTGTTGTTTCCTCCGCACAAAGCTGAAATTCCCAGCGATCATAACAAATGGCGATTATTTGGGAGAGGTCATGTGCATTAAATGTATGGCGTGCATCTGCCTGCACATCTGGAGGACCACGGGCTCCCCATCTTTGTTACAGCAAAGTTTCCTAAATAACATATCAAATGAAAATTTTAAATTAAAAACTTAAAAGTTTAATGAATAGATTAACAGCAACAAAAAAGGCTTTCCAGCAATTATCAGGGCATTAAAAGTTTTGAGGGATAGATGTTGAGGCAATTTCCCAGGGCTGGGGTAGCCAACCTTTGCAACCCCAAGTCACATCTATTGCAAACTGCCCTGTGGGCAGTGCGTAAATCGTCTAAATAAAATATGCAAAGATATACATTGGCAAACTGGAGAAACTGTGGGGGAGCCACAACTCTCCCCAGCCCATCTGTAACCCCCACCGTACCACAGTCGGCCCCCCTCCCATGCTACAATTAGACACTATGCACATTCAAAGCACACACAGCCCTCCAAAAAAAGAAAGAATGAATTTTGGGCACTGTAGTTTGTTAAAGGGTGCAGGCAATTGTAACTCTGGGAGGGGTAAACTGCACTGCCTAGAATTCTTTGAGGGAAAAGATGTGCTTTGTGTGCCTTAAAGGTACAGACAGTGGCGTAGCGTGGGGGGTGCAGGGGGGGCCGGCCACACCTGGCACAACATCTGGGGGGCGCTCGCACTCGCAGCTCTCTGCCCCTACCTGGCTCACTCACTCTCTCTCACTGCAGTGCTGGCTGTGCGAATCCGATCTGAGCCGCCGGGTCGCCGCCCACTGTGGAGGGGGTGGGTGCCAGGCGTGCGGTGCGGAGAGAGAGCGAGGGACTATCTGGGGGAGGGACAGTGCAGCGGCCGCCCAGCACAGCGCTGAGCGTGGGAGAGAACCACACCAGACCAGACCAGGCATCAGCAAGAAGAAGCTGGCAGCGGCGGCAGGTTAGGGGTTAGGGGGTGCAAATTACTTGCCTTGCCCCGGGTGCTGACAACCCACGCTACGCCGCTGGGTACAGAGCACACAAAGGCTTCTATTGGCTAAGGAAAGCTTATTTCAAGCTCAATCTGAGCAAGGGGCAGGCAAGCCACAGGATCCTGCACGCACCTGGAAAGGCCTCTGTGGGCACATCTGCACCTGCAGGCACCAGGTTGTTGACCCATGTACTAGGATCTGTTTTGTTTTGTTTCTACGGATGTGAAACATGGGCCAAGGTGGTTTTCTTCATTTTGCATTCATTGTTGCCATGAATATTAAAGATCAGCTTCCTTTCAATTTAATAGCTTCAATTATTAATAATAGTTCATTACTCTTCTCATGTCTACCTACATCAAACTCAACCTGGCAGATTCCTGCAAGCTCAGTTAGCCTGGCTATTTGATGTGCACTAGCAAAGCATCCCGGTCCTGTCCATAGATCACTGCACTGATCGTAACTCTGACGGAAGCTGCTGACTGTGATGTAAGGTTGTGGGTGGGTGCAGGGCTGTGAATGCTTCTATTGCTGCTATTTATAGGACGCCATTGTACATCTTGCCAAAGTTTTGGATCAAAGGCTCGCCATAGCTGGAAGCAACAGGGAGAGAAAACACTTGGGCACATTTAAGCCATTTAATCTGGCCTCCCCAATTCACCCTCGCAGGAAGAACAGCTTCCATCTGTAAATCGCAGGATCTGTTTACATCGCCCAGTGGAAAAATAGGTAGGGCAGTATCCAATGAATGCCTCTCATCTGCGCAAGGGTTTATGCTTCTACAGTGGAACTCTCCCCAAATCTGCTATGAAAGGTTGGGAGAAACCTCTACAGCAGATGTAGGTGGTGTGCAGGCGGAAGAGAGGAGGAACCAGAGTAAATCCTTGCACTTACAGGATGCATTAGTTGGCTACTACCCCTAGATAGGCTGTGAAATCACTTACACTGGAAGAGACAGGTCCTACCATTAGACAGTGGAGGGCAAATGCTGCCTCCGGCAGAAGGTGCTGTTGGCAAGGAAGTGGCAACAAGGTGTTGGAGATTTGTGTGCCACGTGTCTTGCCCTGCACCCTCTAGGCTTGCTTGCTGCCCCCAGGTGCAGTGCAGGGTGCTGTTCTGTTGCTGATACAAAATTCAGTTGCCAATCTGTTTGGTTTCAGCATCTTGAAGGAGGAAGCATCTTCTCCCTGTTTCCCTGTTTCACCCCATGCTCTCCAACACAGAGAGAGCCTGTGTGGCATCGCAGTTAGTTACGGAGGTTGGTTCAAAAATCAGGCAGCATACTGGAGCGCGGGGAGAGGTTTTGTTTGTTGCAATATTTCAACCTGCTATTGTGGTATCTCAATCTGCTATTTTGCAGAGAATCAGTGTTTCTGAGCATTGAAAAGACAGCTTCTGGGGTGGTGGAGTTGCGAACAGCTTCCCTATCAGGGACATATACTGCCAGAAGCGGTTTAGTCATGCTGGCCATATGACCCGGAAAGTTGTCTGTGGACAAACGCCGGCTCCCTCGGCCTGAAGGAAGATGAATGCCGCAACCCCAGAGTTGCCTCTGACTGAACTTAACCATCCAGGGGTCTTTCTTTTTCGTACTGCCTATAATGGAATAGAGATGTTCTGCAGTAGTAGCTGGTGCCTATTGAGATTGGTAGGGTGGGAAGCAGGGAGACAAACAATAGATGGCACCAGAGCCAACAACAGCCTTATAGTTCTGTATGCACCCTCCTCTCTGAGAAATTCTATAAGTTCAACGTTAAAATTAAAGAGGAGCACCCTCTGTACTGCTAAAAAGAGAGAAAGCCAGAAGGCGGAGAGTTGGCTGAGGGCAAAGGTTGGTGAGGCAGTACCCCATTTGCCCTTAATGGACCTGCCTCTATTGTATTACGGCCAATTATTTCCTCTATTTCTGATATTCAAGTGGGAGTGCCAATACTTACCTAGCATTTATGACTATTACTATTATTATTATTATTATTATTATTATTATTTATATACCACCCTATACCCAGAGGTCTCAGGGCAGTTCACACACGTGAAAGAGAGGTGAGGGACAAGCAGGGTCCTGTGAGCCAAAAATTCATGGAAGCAGGAAAACATTATTTAGGGAAAAGCCCACTGAGCTTGCACATACTCAATAGTTAGGCAATGCTGATCATCGGGACCCACTGACAGGCTGATGCATCCTATTTTTTAAAGACACAAGAGCATTGTCTGCCAGCGAATCCCATATGTGAGTTATGTATTGCATGGAATAAAACCTCCTTATATTTATCCTGAGCGCGCTGCCAATTAGTCTTATTGGATGGCTCCAAGTAAGCCACTTTGAAAGATGAGTTTGATACAAGTGTGAAGAGCAAACAGACAATGATTCATGTCCCTTCACTTTCTGCTCTAGAAAGTGTGTGGCTGCGTACATGGGTGAAAATAACTTTCTTGCAGTAAGAGCTGTTGGATGGTGAAATGGACTACCTTGGAAAGTGGAAGGTTTTAAACAGGTTGGATGGCCACCTGCTAGGGACCCTGTAGCTGTGATTTGTGCACTGCAGGGGGACTAGATGACCCCTGGGTTCCCTGCAACTCCACACTTATATTCTATGAGTCTATTCTTTTCCCTCTGTGTTTGATTGCAACAGGTGAGGGCTGCTCTCTAACCAAGATTCACAGGTCAAATGCTGCTCAGTGTAGATGTGAATTTTAGATCAGGTAGTACATATGAATCCCACTGACACAACTTTGCTGCTGGTAGGTCTCCGTTGTTGTTGTTGTTGTTAAGAAGTTTGAAAACTACTGAGAGCCAGTGTGGTGTAGTGGTTAAGAGCGGTAGTCACCTAATCTGGGGAACCGGGTTCGCGTCTCCGCTCCTCCACATGCAGCTGCTGGGTGACCTTGGGCCAGTCATACTTCTTTGAAGTCTCTCAGCCCCACTCACCTCACAGAGTGTTTGTTGTGGGGGAGGAAGGGAAAGGAGATTGTTGGCCGCTTTGAGACTCCTGAAGGGGAGTGAAAGGCGGGATATCAAATCCAAACTCTTCTTCTACTGGAATATTCCATGTTCCTTGGACCTTTGAGGTTGCTCTTATTACTTGAAGCATATGTTGTGTGCATGTGATGATGAAGCATCTGGCCCTGAGTGACTGAGGCTGCTGTTACAGCACTGAATGTTCACAAACATTCCAAGGTCCCATAGAACAAAGTGGAATATCTGCCATCCAGTTTCTGTGAGGGAAGGGGTGCTGGCCAGTTTGGCTGGGATTGAAAACCTTATTCAGCTTGGAGGGGTGGCAGCTTTGTAGGCAGACTGGCACCTAGAGAAGAAAGGATCCTTAGAGACAGGAAGCCTAAAGGCAAGGTACTGAAGAAAGGGGAGAGAATAGGAAAGGAACTAAGAAACAGAAATCAAAGTGCAAGAGAAAGAGACAGGTAAACAAGTGCCTAGGAAAGGGCTGGGGAACCTGGGGCCCAACGGATGATGTTGGATTCTAATTCCCATCAGACCTAGCCAGGATGGCCAATGGTCAGGGACAAAAGAAACTATTGGCCAACAACATGTGGAGCACCAATGGTTCATCAGCAGTAGGATGGGAGATGTCTGTGTGGCAGGCCCAGGACCAGAATGCATTTTTTAGGGTATCAGCAACCTGATAGGGCCTTTTTCCTGACATCTGCATTGGGTCCCCTTTAAAGCTTTAAAATGACCAGTGCATTTTAATCTCCCACAAATGTCCACACTACATGATGGGAAATTAAAATGTCAGCCATCTAGCACTGATCAGAGATCCTCAATGCTGCTGTCACCAGTTAAGCCTGTTGATGTCTTCTTTTAATCTGGAGCCAAGCTCTGATGCCTGGCGTATATGAGTTTCATGTGTTTGGGTTGGATCCAGACTTAGGGCTATATTCGACTCTAAGAGCTATCCAAAGCAGACCCACTGAAATCAATGGACCTAAGTCATGTTTATGGGTCTACTCTGAGCGTTTCTAATGTTGGGTACAACCGATTGTCATGCATAGAGTAGACCCAGTGAAATTCATGGGACTTGAGTCAGCTATGACTAAGTTGCACTGTTACTCTGAACAGGACTAGGTCTGTAGCGAACCACTGGTTTGAATTAGCCAGCCAATTATTTGGCTACAGGCTTTTGAGTATCCAGCCTTAGTCATACTCAAGAGCATCCCCATTGAAATTAATGGACATTACTAAATGAGGACTATTAATTGCAATGGGATTACTCTGATTGAACTTAGTTGGCTACAACCCCATTTAGTTTTTCACCAGAATCTGTAACTTTGGTAGCATGCAGAACACCATGCATTTAAAGTGCATGGCTTCCCACAAGGAATCTTGGGAGTTGTAGTTAATCTCACAGAGCTACAATTCCCAGCAACCATAACAAATGAGGAGTGTTTTTGTGTGTGGAAGATATGTGTCTTAAATCAATGGCTACTAGCCATGATGGCGATGCCCAGTGTCCAAAGTCAGAGTCTTCTGAATACCAGTTGCTGGACCCTGCAGGAGGGGAGAATGCTCTTGCTTTCCAGCCCTGCTTCCCATAGGCATCTGGTTGGCCACTGTGAGAACAGGATGCTGGCCTCCATGGGCCACTGGTCTGATGCAGCAGGGTTGTTCTTTACTCATGGTGTGCATCAGCCTTAAAGAAGCAGATTACACACCTCACATCACAGCTACCATAGGAGCCAACGGTTCTAGGGGCCGAGGGGGTCTTTGCCCCCCCCCCAATAAAATATTTGAGGGGGCTGCCCCTCTAAAGTTGATGGGCATTGTCATTCAAATAGTGTGCGTACACCGCATCATGTGATTGATTGTGTGGGGCGGAGAGTATTTTATTCAGATTGGCACCCCTGAACAGCAACACTTTCCCCAGTTCCTTGCCCTTTTCGTAAGGGCAATTGAGGGCACCCACCTACCCACAGAGAATATTTCAGAATCATTTCCCTAGGCAAGGAGTTGACGCACCTTCTATTCAATCCCACTCTGAATTCAGCTGCTCCGACACGTGTGTGCGCGCGGGGGGGGGGCGCAGCTCGGTTGATTCTCCGCCCCCGCCCCCTGTTTCTTCTTCGCCTTCTCCGTAACCCCTCCCCTCTTGGGCCACGAACTCTTTCCCTCTACCAAGTTTGAAGCGGGAACTGGGCTGGCAGGGAGCGAGCGAGGGAGCGACCTACCTTTTCCAGTTTCAGCCTTGGGGAAGGAGAGCGTCTCGCTCCGCGAATGAACGCAAGGCAAGAAAAGAGCGGGAGCAAATCTCTTCCAAGCGCGATCGCGAGCACGACAATTAGTCCTGAGTTCCGAGCAGAGTAACCCGATACGAGAGAGAGAGAGAGAGAGAGAGAGAGAGAGAGAGAGACTCCGGAGACAGAGCGTGTGCGTAAAAGCGCACGAGAGAAAGACTGCAGAAGGAGCCAAAGAACAAATAACGGACTTGGGCGCAACAGAAGCGGAATCTAGCAGAACGACGCAGAGGGATCCTCTTCTGGAGAGGGCAGAGAGGAGGCAGGTGGGCTGGGATCCAGCGGATCTGGCTGGGTCTCTGCGCCGCCGTCGCCGCCTCTGCCTCTCTCTCTCTCTCCCCCCCTCCCCACGTGGCTGCTCCATTTTGCCCTAACTGCGCGAAGGCCGGAGGAGGGGGACCAAGGAGGAGGAGGAGGAGGCATCCACTGCGCTTGGGCCGCCGCGAAGGCGCCTTTGCGGGGGTGGGAAGAAGCCGGGAGCAGCTGCCGAGACTGTGGGGAGCCCGGCGGCGTGGCGCAAGGTAACGGGGGGAGCAAGGGAAGAGTCCGCGCCGGGCGCTTCGTGCCTCCGCCCTCGGTTCCTGGGCTCGAACTTCCTTTGGCACCTCGTGGAGAGAGAGGGAGAGGAGCGGGCTGGGGCTTTGATGTGGGACGCGGTTTGGCGAAGACGCGGCAAGGCTTGGCGACAGAGGAAGGGGGGCTGTTTTCGTGGGGAGGTGGGAGGGGGTGTCTTTGCCTCTTCCCGGCAACAGATCCTCCAGGCTGGGGAAACTCCTCCTGCTGGGGAGCGACCCGCTTTGTGCTTTGCCCGCTATCCCGTTATAAAAGGAGCAATAATGTTCATAATATGACCATATAAGCCCCAGAGAGAGAGAGAACTTCGTAGGAAACTGGCTTTTGCGGAGTCAAACCATTGCGCTGCCCAGCTCAATATCCTCCACGAGGGCTCTCCTGGGTTTCAGGTGGAAGCCTCCCCACCCCCTCCGACCCTACATGCAGATGCCGGGGATCGAACCCAGGAGTTTCTGCATGCGCAGCAGAGGTCCGGCCGCTGACTTGCGGCCCTTTCCCCTTAATTTGCACGTGGGCGCCGTGGAACTGACGTGTATATGTGTGCATGTGTGTGTGTGTGAGAGAGAGAGAGAGAGAGAGAGACCACTTGGATACAAAACCACTGCTCCCAGTAAATCTCCGTGGATCAAGCCCTCTACCATTCCATTCCATTCCACACACACACACACCCCCGCAAAAAAGATGAAACAGGAATGCCCAACCAGGGAGGGGTGAACTTTTCTCCCCCCCAAACAGTCAGCAACAGCCCCCACTCCATCAGGGGGTTGTGTGTTGTTACACAGGCAGAGATATAAGAGGAACCTTTGCTCATATAAGGTAAGCCAGAGGTCCCCATACATTTAAAACCCACTTGGCGTACATTTAATGCACATGACTTCACTCAAAGAAACCTAGGAACTGTAGTTCTCCCCCCCCCTCACAAAGCTGCGATTCCTAGCACCCTTTATTAAACTACAGTTCCCGGGATTCTTTTTGGGGAGAGGTGCTTTAAATGTGCGTCAAAATGTGCTTTAGATATATGGTGTGGATGGACTTAATTTTCATATGCATCCTTTTGGTTTTTCTTGTGGTTTTGTGCCCAGCCAAACAAACAAACAAAACCAGAAACTAGTCTGTGAGAAACTCACAGAGGTTTTCTTCTTTCCCCCCACTTTCAAGCTCACCTTTGCAAAGAGTCTGTGGCTGCAGCCTGCTCCCTCCCCCTTCCTGACATGTTTCTCTTCGGATGGCTCAGGAGGAACCAGCAAGCTGGGATGCTCCACTTCTGAGCTCCTCTCTCTTCCTCCATCCTCTACGGGAGAGCAGAACCAGGTGCCGCTGGGGGAATAAGCCGAAGGCAAGGCGATCAGCCCACACACTTGAAGCAATGCGGTGGTGGACGAACGGTAGGTGGCTCTTTCAAGTTGATTCCCCTGTGGGCTGGGGTAGGTGGGTTGCGTTGCCGTTCAGGGGTGCAGCATCTCCGAAAGGGGTGTCGGGGGCATGCAAGATGTTTGGATGCATTTGTTAGAAAGGGAACATCTTATACTTGGAGGGAGTGTTAAACTCTGCACTTAATGTTCTTGCGGGGGGGACTCTTTCTTTAGATGGTAAGGTGTATTAATTACTCTGCTTACTTCAAAAGGTAGTAAGGCAACCCTACTGTGTTGGGGTTTTTTTGGGAGGGGGGCTGCTTGGGGGGGCAGCTTTTTATGCTGCCTGCAATGCCTAGCCTGATGGCACCGCTGCCTGAATTCACTCGCAGAAAGCTTCAAATCTCTCCTTGGACAGCCCCAAAATGATATTCCTAGAAGTGTTATAAGGGCAGGGGGTGGGGTGACCCAAAGAGACCTGAAAATGGTTGAAGTTCTTGTCTGAACGCAAGACTAAGCTAGGCATTTATGCCGGACTCAGTGCAGACTCTTGCTTTCTCAACTGCTGTGCCTCAGATTGGCTGGAGGGCTGAAGTCAGACAGTTGGGGCTCCCCCCCCCCCAGCTGTTTCTTTCATTGATCTAGGGATCCTTGGGGCAGTTCAGGAGGGGGGGTTCAGGAAGAGAAGAAACATCCGTTGTTTGAAGCCCAAAGCTTAAAGCTCTGGAAGGAAGACTGGGGGTGGAAGCATGTCCATAAATCTAGATTCTTGGCACGGTGACAAAATCATAATAATAATAAAAAACAACCCTCCCGGGTTTTATAGGATTGGTGGGGCTGCAGAAGTGCCTGTAGCATTTCATTGTTTTTAATCGAGGAGGCGGCTGTGTGCCTGAGCATGGCTATGTGCAGGCAGGGAGGGAGGGAGAGAGGGAGGGAGAAGCCCCTTGGCAGGTATCCATCCACTGTTGATAAAAAGAGATTTAAACGCAAGGAGACAGGCTTTACAGCCCGAGAGAGAGAGAGGAGATGCAGTGGGGTGAGAGTTCAAGACAGTGTCAGGCAATATCCTAGTAAAACTCGCTGGACTTATAATTCCTCTTCTGGAATGGGCCATAGCTGAGTGGTAGAATGTCTGCTTTGCATGCAGGAGGTCTCAGGTTCAGTTCCTGGGGCTGGGACTGTCTCTTGTCCGAAACCCCAGAGAGCTGCTGCCAGTCACTGTAGAATAGATCATGCTGAGCTAGATAGACGAATGTCCGACCCCAGTTAGAAATTAGCCAGGTGCCAGGCACGTTTTTCAACTGGCATGGGTCCAGTTGTGACCACCTGGAGATCTCTGGATGCCAGAATGACGACCAGGGTAGCCAGTGATCAGGAATGATGGGAGCTGTAGTCCCCTGGAGGGCGCCAGGTTGGGGAAGGATTATATGAGCCACGGTTGTCAATTTTGACTGGCAGGAGTTCTCCAGATTCACTGGCAGAGAAGTCTTTCCCAGGCCTGTTATCTGATATCATTTTTTTAACTGGAGATGCTGTGGATTGTGCCTAGGGCTTTGCAAAGCATGTCCTGTGCCAATGAGCTGACTCTCAAGTGAGCATAGAATTGCAGCCTTAATTACACAGGGTGGGATTCAGTTAGGTGTTACTCAAAGTAGACCCACTGCAATTAATGGACCTAACAGAGCTATGCCCATGAATTTCCATGGTTCTGCTATGAATAGCACTTCATTGAATTCCACACATACCTTAAAAGATCCATAGATGTCAAATATCCCCATTCACTTGGCACATTCTCACCTCGCTCCAATAACGTGACCTACTCTCTCCTGTTCTTTTACCATTGTTGGAAAAAAGTTATTAAGCACAAAAAACCCTCTCTCCTCCCTTTGTTGCAACCTTTCCTGTATGGAGTAGAGGATGATTTTCAATAGCTAATGGGGGATCAACATTTACAGTGCAATTCTGTATAATTGAGTTCAATGGGGCTTACTCCCTGGTAAGAAGTCTCTTCCCACAGTTTTGTTTAAGGAAACTCCCCCCCCCATGAGGATTTTAGACTGTGATGCAGAAAACCCCCACCTCATTTCAGAAGACTTTTTCTTTAGCAGTTGCTTAAGCAGAGCTCCCAAACTGTGCTTTAGACTCCTCTTATTAATGTGTGCGATGCAAAACATGGATGAGCAGCGTGGAGGGAAATGGTTATAAAACCTCTTGAGAGATTATCTAGAACTCAAATTATGACTCAAGCCTTTCCCCACTGTTTATCGCACAGCAGAAATTATTATCGTTATGCTTCCATCAATGTAACATTCATTTGCAAACGTGAAAAGCAAAAGGCCACCTTAGCTCCATGCAGAGCACACACGTTGTATTGAAAGGTTTAGTCCCTGGCATGTCCAGCTAAGGCTGAGAAAGGTCCCTGTGTCAGATTCCCTGGAGAGCAGCTGCCAGTCAGTGTAGAACGTGCTGGGTGAGATGGACCAGCTATCTGACTTGATAGTTTTCTGCATTCGTATGATGCTCTTCAAATACATTCGTAATTTTCAGCTCTCACTTTAAGCAGTGCTGGTCCAAACTAAAAGTGGAGTTTCAAGAACACGTTGATGCCCCATCAAAGGACAATTTCTTTTTTTTCAGGGGAAGGCAAAGGAATCCCAAAATGGAGTGGCGGGACGGAATATGTCCATGCAACACAGCAAGGCAGTGGCTGTTTCCCTCGTGGCATCTGTCCTATCAGACTGCAAAGCAGGGGGAGAGAAGGAAGGCAGGACTATTATTCCATTGGCTCTGCTGAGAGACCATCTACTGCCTTGGGCTCTTCCTCAGCCTAGTGGTAGCATCCATTACATCAGGCTGCAGAGCAGAGAGAAGCAGGGTTATTCTGTTGGCTCTGCAAAGAGACCATATGCTGCCTTTGACTCTGCACCCAAAAAATGTCCCCTAGCAGCAGCCGTTCCATCAGGCTACCTAAATTGTTTGCTAGTTGTTATGAGAACGGTAACTTTCAGAACTTGTGCCTGCCTTTTTCCTTCTCCTTCTCCATCCCTGTTTCCTTTTGTGTTATGTCCTTTAGATTCTAAGCTTGAGGATGGGGGCTGTGTGACTTTGCAAGTCACCCTGGGAGTCTTTTTGCCTGAAGGGTGGGATAAAAATGCTTGTTGTCAAGGGAGCCTGTCTGCCATCCTAAAGGGGACCTTCCTTCCCACTTAAACATACATTCAAAGTAAGGGCAAAGGATTGGCATTGTTTGCTCTCATTGACATTGCCCTATAGCCGGACCTGATTGGCTCTGCGACACCGTGGTGCCATCGCATTCACTGTGTGATCCCTAATTGGTTGGGATCACAGCAAAAAAGGAGAAAGCCTTTACAAATGGCACAGAAACAGCAGCATGGCATGAATCCCTAGTTGGAAGACTCCTGCAATATTTCAGTAAAAATGAGATATGCCCCCTTGCCCCCATACTCTACTGTAACAAAGTAATGGCAGTAATCCTATACACTCGCCCTGTTCATTCCCTTTCCCTTTCAATGCTTTGCATAAGAACATAGGAAGCTGCCTTATATGGACCTGCCAGGCCATTGAGTCATCTCACTCATTACCCTTGACATTGACTGGCAGCGACTTTCTCAAGCACCAAGTGGGCTTGAGTGCTGGACCTAGGGCTCTCCCGCTGAACTATGACTGCTTTGTATCCCTCGTGGCATTTTCCAGATTGTAAGCTTCTTGGGGCAGGGATCTGACCACCTTGGAATAAGTCTCAAATTAGTTCTCTTCCTAAGACAGTCTGCATTAGCAGATGGCATTTCATCAGTCCGTGGTAATACCAAGCGCTTTGGTGGTTTGGCATGGCAGTTAAAGGGAAATGCTGGGGAACAAATTGGCAACTGTTTCACTCTGAGGAACTCAGGCGACACACATGTAAGCCATTTGTTGAACTAGGGAGGCTGGGGAGTTCCATGGAGGAGCATTTAACATCATGCATTTTTTAAAAAAAGAAATATGGATATGCCCAAGTGCAAAACATGTTGCTCTAGATTTCTGGCTTAATTATTAAGGATGGGACCCAGCTTCGCTTAAAGAATGCCAAAGTGCTGAGTAGAAATGCTTTGCAGGAGTTGGCCGCAGTGTGCTAAATGGTCCCACGGGTATGAGTCAGGGTATATTTTTACTTTTTTGCTTTCTGTTATCCAGAGATTCCAATTACAGTCGTATCTTGGTTGTCAAATGCCCTGGAACTCAGACGTTTTGGCTCCTGATCGCCGCAAACCTGGAAGTGATTGTTCCGGTTTGCGAAAGTCCTTTGGAACCCAAACGTCCAATGGGGTTGGAGCTTCCTGCAGCCAATCGGAAGCTGCGCCTTGGTTTCTGAACATTTTGGAAGTCGAATGGAGTTCTGGAATGGATTCCGCTCGACTTCCATGGTACTACTTTATATATATATTTTGTATCCAGATTTCTCAGGGGTCTCTTCCAATTCTAGAGTTCTATTATTTCCATGTCTCTCTCCTCCCCTCCTCTCACTGCATGTCGACCCCTCCCTCACTGACAGTTTTAGTGAAGCGTGATGTGGGTTTTCAGAACAGAGCTGTGGCTCCATGGTTGAGCATCTACTTTGCACATGGAAGGTCCCAGGTTCAGTTCCCAGTATCTCCAAGTGGGGCTGGGAAAGTATCCTGCCTGAAACCCTGGAGAGCTGCTGACAGTCAGTGTAGGCCAGGCATAGGCAAACTCGGCCCTCCACATGTTTTGGGACTACAACTCCCATCATCCCTAGCTAACAGGACCAGTGGTCAGGGATGATGGGAATTGTAGTCTCAAAACATCTGGAGGGCCGAGTTTGCCTATAACTGGTGTAGGCAGTACTGAGCTGGTTGGACCAATGAGTCTGACCCTGTATCTGATGTGCCTAACATTTCTGATTTGGTATGTTTGAATGATGTGCTTCTTCTGACTTTAAACCATCACCTTATCTACCACCCCACCTATTTACAGATTCATAGAATACATAGAATGTGTGTTTGCGTGGTGTATTTAAAATATTGCATCCAGCTACATTTTACTCAAGAGTAGACCCATTGAGATTAATGGACCTAAGTTAACCACACCTACTGATTTCAGTGGGTCTAGCACTGAAGGCAACCCTGTGATTCCCGAAAAAGATAATTGCAACTCTGAAATGGGCTTTGCCTGTATCCATATAGGGTGTTGCAGGAATTAACATTCTGAAACCACGTATTTCTCTGACCCACATCACTGTAGAGTAGGGCAGCAAGGGAGGAAAGGGCTCCTGCACCTTTAATAGTTGTGTAGGAAGAGGGGGTTTCTACAGGCTGTCATGTGGCCCTCCCCTTATGTCTAGCTGCCCTACCATTCAGTGCAGGGGAAAGGGCCATGGCTCAGTGGCAGAGCATCAGTTTTGCAGGCAGAAGGTCCCAGGTTCAATCCCCGGCATCTTCAGGTAGGGATGGAAATCTCCCCCATCTGAAGCCTCAGAGAGCCGCTGCCAGCTGCTCTCTCTTGCCGGTATGGAGGGAGATGGACCAATGGTCAGACTTTTGTGTGATGCTGGATGAGGGTGAACAAACTGAAGCTTAATCCAGACAAGACAGAGGAGTTCCTTGGGAGTCAGAAGGTCAGACAGGCTCTCCCTGAAAACTCCGGTTCGCTGCTTGAGTGTGTTCCTGGATTCAACCCTAAGGCTAGATGCCCAGGTGTTTGGAGGGGGGTGTCCGCTGCACCCCTTTCTGAGGATGTCTGATCTGGCCATAGCGATGCACAGCTTAGTTACACCCTGTTTGGATAATTGTCATGTATTCTGCACGGGACTGCCTTTAAGAAGTGCTGGGGAACTTCAGCGGGTCCAAGATGCTGCTGCCAGATTGTTGACCAGAGCTGGTTATAGGGAGAACAGAAGCTCCTTGTTACAACAGTTCCACTGTTCATTTAACTGTGCTGGCTTTGACCTACTAAGCCCTCTACGGCTTGGGTCTAGGCTACCCAAAGAACCTTATCTCCCTGTATGAGCCTGCCTGAGCTTTGAGAACTTCTGGAGAGGCCTTTGTCTCAGTCTTGCCACCTTCACAGGCAGGTTGGTAAGGACACAAGACAGGGCCTTCTCAGTGGCTGCTCCCAGATTAGGAATTTGCTTCCATGGAAAACTAGACAGGCCCTCTCTCTGCTTTGCTTTCACCAGCAGGCAAAGACTTTTTTTTTTGTACAGACACTAACTGGCTGTCTTCTGAGGGTGGGTGCTTTACATGTTGTCTTTTGTGTGTGCTTCCAAACAGTGTCAAGTGTATCTAAGGCTGTTTTTAAATAGGGCTACTTTAAAAAAAATAAATTATATTGATTGTATGTTTTTAGCTGCATTTGTTTCAATTCATGCTGGGAGTCTCCTAAGATCCTGTAAGAGGGGAAAAGGTGGAATATAAATAACATGAAACATAACATAGGCAGCTTCCTATGTAAGTGTAGCCAAATTTCTGTACATGTGAGTTTTCCCTTACAAGGCAAAATAGCATCTTTGGTGAAATTGCTTTAGTTGGGGAAACGATGTGGGAAAGAACAGCAGATCTCCCCTCTCTCAGCACCACTCCCCTGATCAAGATGGTGCTCCCCTCCTTGAGGCAGTTCTTTGCCATTTTTAAAGAGACGGGAGATCAGATCTTCACCATCTCCTCCCCCCCCCCTTTTGACCTTTTACATCATTGTCACCAAAACCCAATCGAATATGGGTTGCAGTAAGTAGCTGGACGTTTGTAAGGCTTGTGCTGTTTCTCACTTGTAGACTCTTTGCAGAAAGACCTCTAAAAACATGGATGAGGAACCTGCGGCCCTACAAATATTGCTGAACTCCCATCACCGTAAGCAATGCGCCACGCTGGCTGTAGCTGATGGGCAGTTCAACAACATCTGGACGGCCGCAGGTTAGCCATCCCTGCCTTAAAATGTCCTCCCGTGTCAAGTATGGTTAACAGCATAAGAATTTGCAAGCTCAGAAGGACAAAGGACAAACATGGGGCTTTCCAATGGTCCGATTCTCTCCAACTACCCGTACAGAACTGGCTGTGCTACGAGTTACCCTAGCTCAGCGGTTCTCAGCCTGTGGGTCCCCTGATGTTGTTGGACTACAACTCCCATCATCCCTGAGCTCTGGCCTTGCTAGCTAGGGGTGATGGGAGTTGTAGTTCAACAACATCTGGGGACCCACAGGCTGAGAAAGGCTGCCCTAGCTTGTTGCAAGGATCTGCCCCATTGGTTCTATGCATGCTCTGACCTTAAGCTTATCAGAAGAGTTGAGCAATGCAGGTGCCCTGATTTCTGAAGATACTAAATGGTTGGAAAGTGTTCAGTGTGTTTCTGTAGTCTTTGGTAGGAACTGGATCATGCCAAATGTAAAGGCTTCAGGCGGCCAACTCATTTGGTGACCCTTCTGCTTTATGAGAGACTGCGGTTCCCTTTCCTAGCTAGAGAGCTGAGTTTAATTAGCAGCGTGGAAATGGGGGCGGGAGACAGTAGACTCCGTAATTAGCATTTGGCCATTGCACTGAGTAGTTCAGCATGCCACTTCTGTCATGCAGAAGACTGCACCAGACAGGCTCAAGAGCCCTCCTTTATGAAAAGGAAAGGTTACTGCAATCCTTTATTATTATTATTTATTAAATTTGTATGCCGCCCTTCATCCGAAGATCACAGGGCAGTTCACAACAGAAAAATTAGGACACAATAATACATAACGAAGCAAAAACAAGAATAAAAACTGACCACCAACCCTCCTCCCACAACCACACTTAATGTTAATCAGCAAAACGCCTGGTTGAAGAGAAGCATTTTCACCTGGTGCCTAAAGATATGTAATGAAGGGCCAGTCGAGCCTGCCTGGGGAGAGCATTCCACAAATGGGAAGCCACAGCAGAAAGGCTCATTCTAGCGTTGACACCCTCCGGACCTCTTGAGGAGGAGGCACACAAAGAAGGGCCTCAGAAGATGATCACAGGGTCTGGGGCAGTTCACACTGGGAGAGACAGTCCTTGAGGTATTGAGGTCCTAAGCCATTTAAGGCTTTATAGGTCAAAACCAGCACTTGGAAACTTAAGTGGAAGCCAGTGCAGTCAGGCCAGGATTGGTGTAATATGCTCAAACCATCTCGTCCCAGTGAGCAACCTGGCTGCTGAATCCTACACCAGCTGAAGTTTTGAAACCATCTTCAGAGGCAGCCCTATGTATAATGGTTTGCAGTAATCTAACCTAGAGGTTACCAGATACTCATGTAACTGTGGGTTTGATTCTGCAGTGGCTGCGCACACCTATTCCTCTGCCGGGAACTGGTGCATGCAGCCAAAATCAGCAGGATTTAACCTCCAATCATCAGCTGATGAGCAGGTATTAAATCTTGTTCAGTTTGGCTATCTGTGCCTATTCCTCTGCTGGGAGCAGGCGTGCCCAGCCAAAGTTCATAAGGGGCTGTTTGAAAGCCCTTTTGCAAACAGCCTTGCACTGCTCTTTTGGTGATTCAAAAAAGCAGTGTGGGATTGTTTGCAAAAGCTCTTTCAGAGAGCTCTGCACTGCTCTTAGGAGCCCCAACAGCCAGGGCTTCACAGTGCTGTCAAATCTGATGTTGCTATGATGTCAGGTGATTGACAGGAGAGAAGCCCCAACCACCTGTCAGATTTGGGCTTCCAGTGGTGGAGAGATAAGGATCTAGCCTTCTGGCCAGAAAAGGTTCCCCACCCTTGATATATAGTTTTGAACTAAGCATTTAGTTCTTCTTCTGCAGGCTTCTGGGATTAATGCACAGCAACAGTGCCAGGGCCATAAACTCTGACATTGTAACCCTAGTGGGCATTCTACCAGTTATTTGAGTTCATTTCTGTGTGCACAATCTCTTAGCAGGCCTTCAGAATCAGTCTACGTGAAAGAGATAGATAGATAGAAAATGGAACTGAGCCCAGGAATTCTCACTGCTTTTACGGAAATGACACTCTTCGCTTCCATCTCTCCTGTGACTCTGAGCTGATTGCTGCTGTGTGCCAACTTGTGGCTTGGGTCCAGCTCCGTAAAAAGAGCAGTTCTGTTGACAGCTCTCTGGTGGAGAGAGCAAAAGTGCCAGTTAACGAAGGGCACATTCACAGATCACGAGCCTGCTGCCAGCTCTTCCAAACTGGAGCATCCTTACCATTTTCAAACTTCTCTTGGTATTCTTTTTGCTTTAATCTTAGGCCTTGTTGCCGCGTTTCCTGAACAAGAGCGTTCAGTATGAAGGATGTGGCCAACATGACAGTCAAGTCTGGGCAATGGGATGGGCTTCCTTTAGTCCGTAGCTCAGCGGTAGAGCAGATGGTTTGCATGCAGTTCCCAGGATCGATCTTTGGCATCTCGGGTTAGAAAGAGCAGGTGGCAAGCAATGGGAAAGAGACCCTGAGACCCCAGTCAGGCTGCCAGTCAGAGTAGACAACACTGGGTTAGATGGACAAAGAAGACAGCTTCCTGTTTTCATGATGCTTCTGATTCCCACAATATCCATGTGCAGGATGCTCAGGACACCGAAATGTGGGATGGCAGGGTGGGGAGAAAAACAACCTTTTAAGTTTGTGTTTATTGTATATAATGCCTTCCCCCGCATGGTGGAGTTCAAGGCAGTGTTCATAGGACTCCTGAAAAGTCTCCCATTCAAAGACTGGCCAGAGTAAGACCTGCTTAGCTTCAGCAAGGTGGCTGCATCATATACCTTCAGACCATGTTGTCAAGTGCACATAGCTATACAGTGGTACCTTGGGTTACAGACGCTTCAGGTTACAGACTCCACTAACCCGGAAGTAGTACCTCGGGTTAAGAACTTTGCTTCAGGATGAAGAACAGAAATCGCGCTGTGGCAGCGGGAGGCCACATTAGCTAAAGTGGTACCTCAGGTTAAGAACAGTTTCAAGTTAAGAACGGACCTCCAGAACGAATTAAGTTCTTAACCCGAGGTACCACTTAACTCCAGCTGACATAACTATAGTGGCAGCAGTGTTAGAAACTGATATATAAAAGCTACTCGCCATATGACCCCTTACACCTAGGTGACGGGCACACTAACGGAAAGTTTAGGCCCCTTCTAAAAAAGAATATTACAAGGCTGAAAATGAATTGTGTGTATTGTCAGCTCCAGCTAAAATCTAACTCGTGCCATAGCACAGCACCAAAAAAATGCTGCTGTGTGCCAGCCAGTCAGATGGTGGAGATGTCAGGTGCCATCTTGGCACCCGGGCATCTTCACTTGGTTGCAAGTGACCAATAACCAGGTGCAAAATGCACCTGGCTAATTTCAAATACTGTTTGGCAGGGAGGGTTTTCATTGGAGTGTCAGTGGCTGGCACGAAGTCAGTAGCGGGCAGTGGGGCTTACCTGACCTCCCGTTGCTGCTGCCTGCCAGGAGCAGAAGGGGCAAGGTTGGCATGGCGCAAATGCACTGGCAGAACCAATCCATATTCCTGCTGGTTCAATGGCACTGCTCCATCCTTGCTACTGCCCTCTCCCTGGCCCAGGAAGCTGCAGCAATGCTAGTGATGGGTAAGTCCCACCACCTCACTGACATCTTCTGTGCTAAGCCTACAGTCCTGTGCCAGCTTACTTGGGAAAATGCCTTATTGACTACAGCAAGACTAACTTCTGAATAAACCTGCATAGGATTGCCTTATAAATCAGGGTTCAGGGGGTGTAATAACATGCTCTTAGGGGCTTTTTTTTTTTTTTGCAAACAAGCATTTCTGGTGTAATGGTGCACACAAAGGACGTTTTCACGCGTGGGATTAAGGGGAAGAAATCTGACGAAGATCACTTGTGAAAGTGAACCTACTTAATTCGCACATTTTTGGAAAAACAGGAGAATTGAAACACAGCTCTACCATTTTAATGAGACATAATGTCCTGATGTAGCATCACTCCAGGCACTTTGGGAAAGTTAAACTCTGAGCCTGCTGCTGAGCACTGCAACGCTGCTGTTGTAGTGGTCTCCTCCCATTCTAGCCAGCGCAGGGGTTCACAAGAGGGCACTTTGCTCACGGTCCTCTTAGTCTTGGAGCCCATCTTACTGAGAGCACAATAGGCTTCCCTTCAACACAACACACACTTCTTTTATCACTTGTGAACGGGCTTTCCAAAAGCTATGACTTGTTTGCTTATTATTGGCATTTTGTGTGTGTGTTTTATCAGTGGAAGGTTATCACCCCCCTTCTGTTCTCTGCAGATTAACACAGGTTACCATCCAAGCAGGAATTATTTGCATGACGCAGTTAATGCGATCGTATCATTTTTATAAAACAGAACTGATGGTACTTTTTGTGCATGTTCATTTTCAAACATTTATAGGGTGCTTAATCTTGTAAGTGTTAAGGTTTGTTTCACATGCTTTATTTTTTAAACAAAAAAACACCCGCCAGTGAGTGTGTGACAGGTCCTTTTTAGACCACATTCTGTTGAGAAACTCATGTGGCTGCTCTGACCTATTTATCTGTCTAACCTTGAACGCAAGCCTGGACAGGAAAGAGCAATGGGAACAGAATTATAGGGATGACTAATAAGCAGCAGTGGAAACCTTGCTCCATGGGGTCTTCAGGTTTGGCTGCCCCCATCCCAAGAATAATTTTCTGGAGCTCAAAATGGTGTGAGGAACAGGGTAACCAAGCTCACATTCACACCATCCAGTTAAAGCACATGGCTTTGTACCAAAGAATCTCGGGAACTGTAGTTTGTTAAGGGTGCTTGGAATTGTAGCTCTTTGGGGGGGGGGGTTAAGCTAACATTCCTAGAACACTTTGAGGAAGTGGTCTAAATGTGCTTTAAATGTATGGTGCAGATGTGACACTCAGATGCTCCAAGGTGCATTAAAAAACCCTCAACCTCTTCTACAAGGAAAGGTCAAATACTTTGGAGTTGGTTTTTTTTTTGTTTTTTTGTTTTGTTTAAGGGGAAAACCACCAGTAGAACCCTGTGTATGTCTACTCAGAAGCAAGTCCTGTTGAGTTCAATGTTTCCTGCTAGGCAGGGGGTTGGTCTCGATGGCCCTTGTGGTCTCTTCCAACTCTATGATTCTATGTGTGTTCAGGGCTGCAGATTTTCAGTGGGACCTGCAACAAAATGTTGCGGTATGGAGTGCTCCTGTTCACTCTTCAAGTCCACAAGCCATGCCTTCTCCCACAATCCTCCATTCTGCTCTAGTTTTCCTACCCCTCCACTGTCAGCAAGCTCAGCCCTTTGAGAGTGTGCAGCCCTTACTGTGTCGCTTTTGGGGTAGCTCTCTTGTGTGTTTTGTGTTTTGATTCCAGCGATTTTTGTATTTCTGAAAAATGTTGGGGTTTCTCCAAGCCTGCTGATATTTCCCTCCTGTGCATGGACAGTGCTGTTTTGGAGACAGTGCTCCAGTAGAGAGAAGGGGTGTATGTGTGCATAAATATGGACAAAGCAGATAGAAATACTTTTTTCACTTTCTCATAATATTAGAGCATGGAAGTTACCCAGTGAAACTGATTTGTAGCAGATTCAGCATTCATAGCAGAGAGAAGCTTCTCCAAATCACACATACCTAATAGTGGGATTCATTGCAGCATTGACCACTAGCCGAGATGGCTGTGAAGTGGAGTGAAAGAAATTTGGAGTGGGGGGAGAGAGAATCAAATTCCTCAAGGCTCTGTGGTGCAATGGGTCAGTGTGTCTTTGCTGTTTACCAGAAAGCTGCTGGTTTGAGCCCACCCAGAGAGCCCAATGCAGAATTCCTGCATTGCAGGGGGTTGGACTAGATGACCCTTGCGGTCCCTTCCAACTCTATTATTAATTATTATTATTATTACATCTGAAGGTAGCCCTGTTTAGGGAAGCTTTTAATGTTTAATAGATTATTGTATTTTAATATTCTGTTGAAAGCTGCCCAGCCAGCTGGGCAGGGTATAAATAAATTATTATTATTATTATTATTAAATCATCATCTACTGTTCTGTGGTTCTAACACTTATTAGCAAAGAGGGCAATATGGTGCCTCCATGTTCCTAGGCAGTATATCACTGTAGACCAGTTTCCGGGGAGCAGTTGTGGGAAAGGGCTATTGCATGGGCTTCCTGAAAGCATCTGGTTGGGAACTGTGGGAAACTGGATTGGACGGACCATTGCTCTGATCCAGCAAATTTCCTCTTACCATGCCTCTCATAACAAACTGGGTGGCTGAGTGCCAATCATCCAGGACCACAGAGGCTCTTCTTCTGATAGGTGCCACTTACAGTAAAGCCTCATAACTGAGCTTGTAAGAGGTGAAATTATGCCAAAAGCGAATGTTCATTTGAAGGACCAGGGGAAAGCTGCTTACAGCAGACGAGATTTACCAGGATTTGAGCCAGCGTTAGTCTCAAAGCCAAAGAACCAGAATGTGCAGACAGTAAGGGATGATCTGGCACAGCCAGGCAGGTGACTCAGGTGACCCTTTAGGGCATTTTTATCCAAGAGACCCTGAACAGCCACAGAGGAAGAGAAAGCACATCACACGTTGTAGCTGATCTAAGGAGAGTTCCAAGTTCTTAGTTTCACTGGAGGTGGAGATGGGGGTGGTTCAAAGACAGCCCCTGACTCCCTGGACGAAAAGCTCTGCTGTTCAGCCTTTTGTCTGTAGACTCACTATATTCAGTCTCTGGACTCTATTCAGACGCTGGGATTTCCCAAACAGGGCTTTGCTTCATAAGGTGCCAAGAGTTCGGGTGACCTTTGTAGCTTTGGCAGAACGGAGCCAGCGGTGCAGCAGGAAGGCAAGGCTCAAAGTGGGTTGGCTACAAAGGAGGCTCTGAAGAAGCTGGGCTTGCAAACAAAAGTTTGGCTCTGGGTGCCGGAGGCAGGAAAAATACGCAACCCTTTGATGTCTTACCACTCTCACTGTTTCTCCTTTTGTGCCTTTTCCTAGCCTGCCCTTAGCACTGCCTCTCTCTCTCTCTCTCCCCAGCCACACTTTCTCTTTCCTCCCTGCTCAGCACCAGACTGAAATGTTTTTTGGCAGCCTGGGAGAAAAACAGTGAAGTTGGCCTTCTTAACTGTGGCCGGTTTGTGAGCATCCTGCTGGCATTGGCTATCATCAGCTGACTGACTCAGACCATTGGTCCATCCAGCTCTAACTTAGTAGCAGCGAATCTTTGGCAGAGTTTCAGGCAGGGGCCTCACCTGGAGGTGCTAGGAATTGAACGAGGGACCTTCTGCATGCAAGGCAGTTGCTCTCCCATGGAATTGTGGCCCTTTCCTTTACTCTCACGGCAACATTACTCCCGTTGAACTTGACTAGATGCTTGCATTCCATTTCCATCAGCTGATTCTGTAGGTGTTTGAATCTTGAACTGCCTTCAGATTGCAGAAGCTATAAATAAAGCAGTTACGGTTTTCCCTTTGGCTTAATGTGAGGCTGTAGAACGCACAATTTAGGACGCATTTAGTCTCTCTGGGTTTGCTTTGGAAACAGCCCCAGGGTGGCCCAATCAGGACTGTGCTGGGCTGGGCCAAGGGGATTAATTCTCTCCGCGGTCGGAAGCAGCAATGCTTCTGAATGCCACTTCTTGGAAACCACAGTAGGAGAGAGGGCTCTTGTGCTCAGATCCTGTTGCTGGTTTCCTCACAGCTGGGCGCTCTGAGGGCAGGATGCTGGACTAGATGGGCCATTGGCCCAATCCAGCAGTCTCATCTTATGTTTTTCTCCCCCCGTCTCCAACAAACCCAATGCGGACGAAAATCTCCCACACCTGAAGCTGCGGTTTGATCCAGGAGGGGATCTAGGCGGAGGACTACAGATCAGTGGTAGAGCCTTGCATGCAGAAGGTTCTAGGTTCCGTCCCTGGCATCTCCAGGTAGGGCTGGGGAAAAGCTCCTTCCTGAAACCCCAGCAAGTGTAGACAAGATGGAGCTGGAGGAAGCAGGAGGCAGTTTCCTGGAGGGGCCCTAAAACTTGGCGTTAATGTCCAACAGGAAGTCAGAGGCTGCAATGAATAAGCACCTCTCACTGAAACCCATCTTCTAAAGGAGGGTGGGGGAATTGCATCAATGGATAATACTGTGCGCTGCATAATGTGGGCATGTTGTAGGAGACCCTGCAAAAAAAATAAAAAAGAAAGCACCATCCTTTGCATGCTCTATTTCCCCTTTTTGGAACACAAGACATTTTTGAAGCCAATTAGCAGAGTGAGAGCGCAGGAAATTAGACAACGTAGCCACCTATTTATGGAAAATCAGAGCATATTTGTAATGTGCTGATGTGATGAGCTACAAAGCGATATTCATCTCTGTAAATGTTGGAAGATTCAGGACGGATGGAGCAAAGTGCTTCCTCACACAATGCATAGTTAGATTCACTGCCCCAAAAGGTGGAAATGGCCGCCGGCTTGGATGACTTTAAGCAAGGATTAGACAAATCCATGGAGGCTGTCAATGACTACAGGCTATGTTCTTCCTCCACGGTTGCAGGAAATGTGCCTCTGAATCACAGTTTTTGAGAGATCACAAGTGGGGAGACCAGCTCCTGCTTGTGGGTTTCCCATAGACATCTGGTTGGCCCTTAAGAGAACAGGATGCTTGGCTAGATGGACACAGGTCTGATCCAACAGCTCCTTTCGATTTTCATAGATATTACTGGGGACAATGTTCTTTGCATAAGCAACTGATTTTATATCTGTTGGTTATGAATTGCTTATGAATATTCTGCTACTTATTTTTACTTGCCTAAACTATTGCTAATCTGATCCCCCGCCTCCATCTTTTTCATCATCATTTCCTTTCAATTATCTTCTAAGTTGTTGCAGAACACAGAAATTAATGTGTCGTTTACCATCACGTTTTTTTAAAAGATGGCTTCTCGTTGCTACAGCAGTACAACATCGTGATCTTTTTCAGAACGTTCTCACAGAATCAGGAGAATTGGTGGACCTCCCACCAAGGATACTGCAAAGTTAATCCGGTTTCTTGCCCAACACTGTTTACACAACAGTAACAGGGAACAGAAGGCAGCAGGAAGGATTTCAAAGCAAAGCCTAGTAGGGTGGATGGTAGCATTTTTACTAAAGAGTCTTCTGGGCGCCCCAGCAGGTGCTGCATTTTTGGATGCCGTCCAAAATTAAAATCAGTGTGAATGTTGCCATTTACATCCTTTGGAGGTGATTTGCACCTTTGGGCGATTATCCTCTGAGCAGCTAGCGTGGAGCTGAGGGGCTCTCTGTTCCTCACTTGCTGATTTTGCAGTCTGCTTGACATTCTGATCAAAATAAACCTCCCTTCAAGTCGGAACGTTGGGCTGTGTACACGTTGCGGTTGAATCTTGATCCAGTGCACACCCACTGCTGGTGTGTAAAGCCGAGTGCGCTTGACATTGGCCACAATCCACCTGTATCCTGTAGTTTCTCGAGCTTCTGTCTGATTTGAAAACCTAAGCTGAGGTGTGTACACTTGAAACCGTGATTGCACATGTGCTGATGACAGCTACCATGAATAGACATTCAGACAGGGGAAGTCACAGGCACAGGAAACAGATCAAGCAATTAAAAATGTGACTTGAAACACAGCAACCTCACTGTATTAGAAGCTGCCAAGGTGCACATGGCCTTGATCTCAAAAGGCTGGCTTTGAGCACATCCCACTGATTTCTCCTGTTTTGAAGTGAATGGGCAGGCCTCTACCTTAGGTCCTCTGGTGAACATGGCACCTAGGAGCACCCAGATCCTGTCCCCTGAGCTCTCAGTGAATTTGACATGGTAAGAAGCAGCAGAAGCCTCTCAGTTTGCTTGGAAGAGTGTCCTTACATTCTCCAGACCCCAGCACAAATGTGAGGGAAATCGCTTTATCTCTTAACGGCTTCTGACTTCACTAGAGAACTGGAGGGGGCTTGACTTCTTGTATTAGTGAAGGGATGGGGAACCTGTGAGCCACTAGATGCTGTTGGACTCCAACACCCATCAGCTATCGTCAGCGTGGCCAATGGCCACAGTCAACACAAAATGGCCGAAAGTCCTATTCCTTCACAGTGGGTGCATAGTTCCTCCATGCACGGAGGTGTCCTTGATTGGGCCAGGGTCCTCTCTCACACATGCACATTGCATGGGCTTTGGGAGGCATAGCCTCCAGGTGTGACCAGGTCATGTGTCTGCAACAAATACTGTGGTTTGCTGTTCAAGATTCTAGCCTGCCAGTCACCCCTTCTTCCAGAATCTTCCAGTGTGTTCCCATCTACTTTCTGTCACCATCCCCTCCAAAATAAACACCCCTCAACATTCTGTGGCTACTGAGCACGCTCAGCCTTCACTGGGCTATTTTTGAATCCCCCCTCCTTAGTTTCTCCCCCTGCCCCCAGTGTCTTTTGTTTGTGTGTTCCCCCCCCCCTCCAAGCTTCCTGAAACCTCATTTTGGGGTATGGGTGGTGCTGTTTTGGCTACACACACCAGGACATCAGAAATGGATGGATTTGTGTCTGAGTGCTTAAGTAAATTATTGTTCCAAGAAGGTCTGGGAGGGCCTTCCATTTTTAGGATTTCTGAAGCATGGTGATGTAAAAGAATGGCAGGAATATGGGAAGAGGCAGTGGGGCAAGGAGTCCTTGAGGGCTGTTCCCTCCTTACCCCTACAGTGTAGGTGACACAAGAAGGCTGTGTTGAAAGCGGGCTATTTTTAAACCCCCCCTATCTCGGTGCAGCCTATGATTAAGATTCTTCGCCATCTCCACAGAAGGAGGTGACTGGAGAAGTGAGTGCAGTCGCAGTCAAGAGTTCAGAGCTGCTGTTTCCTTTTCCATAGCTGCCAGTTTCGGGGGTGATGATGCCTCGCTAGAAAGTATGTTATCAGAATTAGCTGAGCCTGCAACAACAAGGGAGGAGTGTAAGGCCACCTTTTGACTCCTCGTACTTTGAAATATTTGGTCACATAAAGACATTTGGACAGGAGGTTTGCTGTTTTCAATCTGGTGGAGCTGCACTGTGACCTTACTTGCCATGTAGTTAAAAAATAATGTTTTCTATGTCCTCTGGCATGCCTTTGTTTCTGAATTAATGTTTCAGCAATGTAGGGGATCAGATCTGACTATCCCATCCCCATCCCTGATGTAGAACCACCCACTTTCGGCAGCACGTTCCCCTCTACTTTGGGGATGCGAATGATGCTGAGGGGTGTTATGGAGGCAAAGATAGTGGAAGCAGAGTTTGCTACCAGATTTGGATCAGGCAACACCCATCTCTGCTGCTTTCATGCTTGATGCTGTGCTACTACTGCAGTAGAGCAGAGGATACGGGTGGCGCTGTGGTCTAAACCACTGAGCCTCTTGGGCATGCCGATCAGAAGGTTGGCGGTTCAAAGCCCCACAATAGAGTGAGCTCCCGTTGCTCTGTCTCAGCTCCTGCCCACCTAGCAGTTCAAAAAGCATGCCAGTGCAAGTGGATAAATAGGTACTGCTCTGGTGGGAAGGTAAATGGCATTTCTGTGCATTCTGGTTTCTGTCATGGTGTCCTGTTGTGCCAGAAGTGGTTTAGTCATGTTATGTATTCAGGCCACATGACCCAAAAAGCTGTCTGTGGACAAACACCGGCTCCCTCAGCCTGAAAGCAAGATGAGCGCCGCAACCCCATAGTCACCTTTGACTGGACTTAGCCATCCAGGGGTCCTTTACCTTTTTTTTTTACTTTTAGAGCAGAGGTGAGGAACCTGCCATCTTCCAGGTGTTGTTGCACTCCAGCTGCCATCATCACTGACGGATGAGCATGTTAGCAGGAGTTGATGGGAAGCTGCCTTATATTGAGTCAGATGCATTTGCCCCTCCACTTCAGTACTGTCTACTCTGACTGGCAACAGCTCTTCAGAGGTTCAGTCTGAGCTACCAAGGACTGAGCTTGCGCGGTGTAGTGGTTAAGAGCGGTAGACTCGTAATCTGCTGAACCAGGTTCGCGTCTCCGCTCCTCCACATGCAGCTGCTGGGTGACCTTGGGCTAGTCACACTTCTCTGAAGTCTCTCAGCCTCACTCACCTCACAGAGTGTTTGTTGTGGGCGAGGAAGGGAAAGGAGAATGTTAACTACTTTGAGGCTCCTTAAGGGGAGTGAAAGGCGGGATATCAAGTCCAAACTCCTCTTCTACTTGCAGCATACAAGCTCTGAGCTACAGCCATTCCCCCAAATTACACAAGTACAGTGGTGCCCCGCAAGACGAATGCCTCGCAAGACGAAAAACCCGCTAGACGAAAGGGTTTTCCGTTTTTCGATGCGCTTCACAAGACGAATTTCCCTATGGGCTTGCTTCGCAAGACAAAAACGTCTCGCGAGTCTTGCGATTTTTTTCGCTCCCCCCCTTTTTCTAAGCCGCTAATAGCCTTTTAGCCGCTAAGCCGCTAAGCCTTTAATAGCCGCTAAACCGCTAATAGTGCTAAGCCGCTAAGCCGCTAATAGGGTTGCTTCGCAAGACGAAAAAACCGCTAGACAAAGAGACTCGCGGAACGGATTATTTTCGTCTTGCGAGGCACCACTGTAAGGACTGGATTTTTAAAGGGCTCTGTGGGGGTCTGGCTGCATTGCTCCATGTTGCCTGTTTCACATTCTGCTGGTGCCCAGCAGGCAAATTCCCAAACCCCAAGATTTATTTATGTTTTCTCAACAGGAAAGATCACTGGAAATGTACCCTTTTCTTCCGACTGGTATAATTTATTCCGACTGCTGAGTTGGTATCTCGGCAGTCAGAATCACAGATGCGCACTTGCTCAACCTTTCTAGGGTCTCCACTGTATAACTGGTACCTTGAAGCAGTTTCGAGAATGGTTCGGTTCCGAGAAATCTTAAGTGTTTCCTGGTAGCTGTCATGTTGCAAAGAGGTCTCAGTTTTCCAAAAATAGCTAGCCTTCCCTCTTGAGAAGAATCTGCTGAGTATGCTAATGCACATGATCAGACGCAAGGCTAGTATGGAGCGAAGGCTCTGTCGAGAACCCCAATGGCGTTGTATATTTTTCGTGCTCCTAGATACCTGATTAATGCCCATCAGCTTGGAGGAGGAAACATCTCCATTCCAAATGTAAAAAGTTAATGCTTTTTAAAAAGCAGAATACCGCACTAATTACCCAGTAATGCAGTCAGGCTTTGGAGCAAAGGTGCAAGTAGTTGCTATAAAGCTGCAAACGTCAGAGAAATTGCACTTAAAACTCCAACTAAAAACCCTGTTGAATCTCAACGGAGCGTCGGCCAGCACAGTTACCATTTTGCCCGGGATGTCCTGTGTTCATTACCTACATCATTAGGCATACATTATGCTGCTTTCTGTAGCTACATTTATATATTTGCCTTTCTGCCAATGCACTCAAAGCCATTTGTAGCTCAAAATAAGACCTTCCCATTTAATAGATGTTAGACACATCACAAAAGGGGGAAAGGATAGGGAGGGAAGATGGGATGGAGGAGAGGAAGCAGACGCAGGTATCGACCCTTCCATACTGTTACAGAAGTACTAGGTGGTGTTTATTAAATGTATCTCCTGCCCTTCCTTGCAAAGGAGCCCAGAGTACTTAAAACACAACCAAAACTAAAACAGAAACCTATTTAAAGCAAACCATCTAAAAAACAGCAAAACTCAAGAAAACATATGATGTAAATTTAAGGACAGAGAGAACCAAATCACATGTCTGGATAGGCCTGCCAAAGCAGAAAAAGTTTCAGCAGGTTTCTATAAAGAGAGGACAGTGATGACCGGTGGTGTGTGGTCTGTGGATTAACCATCAATAAAATCTCCTTAAAATGTGTTAGAAACAAAATGTAAAGGAAATGCTGCAAACAGCAGTATTAACGTATAGAAAAGTGCTGTTGCTTGATATGCTAATAATATTTTCCGTTTTTATTATTGGTATCATTAGCTAAGTACCACGTTGCCAATGGCACCCCATGCGCCCAACATGATTACATTTGACTGCAACATTTGATTATTATTATTTTTAATTTCTGGCCGCTGTGCTTTTCAATTGAGTAGGATTATTGTGGTCCAGACTGGAGACTCCATAGCTGGTACAACACAACCAGCCTTCTGAACTTGTAGGGCCTGCATGATGGTAACCACATCATAGAGCACAAGGAAAAGTCAAATTAGAACTAATTAGGTTGAGAAACTTCTCGGGGGTGCGGTGGGAATGTCCTGATGCTGATTTTGGACAGTCTCTTGGCCAGAGATGGGAAACCTGTGGCCTGCCAGATGTTGTCAGGCTCCCATCACCCCCAGTCTCCATGGCCAATGGTCAGGAATGATGGGAGTTGGAGCCCAGAAACAAGTGGAAGGAGAACCAAGCTCCCCATCCCTGCCCTAAGGCATATGGCTAGATGGAGCTATCCTGTATCCTTGAAATTTACACCAGCAGGCTTTGAAGACCTTTGGAGCTCTGCTATAGAATCCTAGAACTGTAGAGTTGGAAGGGATCCCGAGGGTCATCTAGTCCAACCCCCTGCAATGCAGGAATCTCAGCTAAAACATCCATGACAGATGGCCATCCACCCTCTGCTTAAAAACCTCCAGTGAAGAAGATTCCACAACCTCCCAAGTGAGAGCGTTCCACTGTTGAACAGCTCTTACTGTCAGAAAGTTCTTCCTGGTGTTTAGTTGGAATCTCCTTTCTTCTAACTTGAATCCATTGGTTCAAGTCCTACCCTCCCAAGCAGGAGAAAATAAGCTTATTCCCCTTTTTCATGTGACAGCTCTTGATCTCTTTGAAGATGGCTGCTGTATCTCCTCTCACTCTCCTCTTTTCCATGCTAAAGTACATATCAAGTCTGTCTCCTCCTCTGACCCACCAGACTGTAAATATGGGATGTGCTTATTCCCCTTATGTCTTCCTTTTGTTCCATATCAAATCTAACCCCTTCTGCTATTGATCTAGGATGGATGTAAGTAGGCTCGTTTCCACAGGCCAATGTCATCTAGGGGAGGAGGGATTCCCACGGGAGCATTTGGCTCATAGGAGCTTCCTAGGAGAGAAGCACTGTTTGAGCAGGCCTATCCCCTTAGCAATTCCTGTGTTCAATTCCAACCATTTGGCTGAGCAGCCATAGGATAGCAGCCTCAGTGTAATCAGTCCCAGGAGATAAGAGAAGCAACAAAGCAGAGGGAAAGCTTCTTGTCTACCTCTCCAGACTTGTTAAAAGCAGCATGGAGAACTAGGGGACACACACACACAAGCACTTACTGGCGAGCGAGAGAGATTCTTGCAAACCATCTTACAAGCGCTTCAGCTCTTTGCCTTTTTCTTGAAGCGCACTCAGAAACAGTGGAGCCCAGGGCTCAGAACTTTGCTCACTTACTTCCAGGATTGCAAAACATTAGGTAGAGTGGTTTTGAAGGTTTGCATTTATATGTGTTGAGAAGTGCACTGGAGTTAGATTAATAGTCACCTTCTTTTGTCTTGACCTCTGCAACAAAGAGCCACAGATGGATTTATGCAAGCATCAAAGGTCAGCTGATCTGTCAAATGTGGAGAGCGGAGGGGGGCAGGGATCAGGTCCAATCCAGTTCCCTTCATCTTGCTATATAGAGCAGGACTGGGAAACCTGTGGCCCTCCAGATGTTTCAGACTTCAACTCCCATCAGCGCCAGCGAGCATGGCCAGCAACATCTGGAGTGCCTGAACTTCCCCAGCCCTGCTGTTGAGGAATCTGAATAGCTATTAAACTCCTGCTTGGGTGAAATTGTTGCAAGTTCCAAACGCTCCTAGATCCTCTCCAGTTTTGTATATAAATCTGAAGGTTCTCTCCCCACACCAGTGGTATGCCAGTGTAGCTCAGCTATCAAAACTCTGATACATTGAATTAGGGAAATAATTCCATTTTATTTAAAAAAATGAAAAATGCTATCTTACAAAACCTGAAAGCTTAAACTCTCAGAGTCCCAGCCAAGGCACTGAGCTGTCATAATGTTCTATGATGCTAATAACACATACATTTCTGGAGCATTTCTCTTCCCTTGAGCTGTCACAAGCCCTAGCGCCACCCCCACCTCCCCAAAATTGAAATGAGGTGGTTGGGGCAGGGGCGAGTGGAAGAGTACTTTTTAATAGGAGGTGGGTAGATTATGGAACTGGATCACAAATGGTCATTGAAAGCAACCTCCTTTGCTGACTTTATATTTAGCTAAGTCGAATGTGCCTTGCTGTAAAGTATAGAATTAATCAGTTAACTTGAGCGACAATGTCAAAGAGTCCTAGACATATATATCTTACGCAACCTTTCTTGGGAATTCTAATAATAAAGCCATACTCTTGAACTCCATACAAAGAACAGCCTTTCCTAGCTCTGCTTTGTGTTCCCTTTTTCCTCAGCTTTTTAAATTCAACTTTGGCTGATGCCAGACGAATCGAGGTTGCTTTCAGATGACATGTGAACACTGCCTTTTAGCATGGGGCCAAATTGAAAGTCTGTGCATTTTATTTTTTGCACCAGAGTTAGCTAACTATATCCTTCCTTGATCTTGACCTCTCAAACCTTTGGTTTGTGTGCCTAGGGACCTGGTCTCAGCCCTTTCTATGTATTTAGACATCATAACATTAAAAGAGGACCTTAAGTGGAGATCAGAGTACTTGGATTTGCCCTCCTGTTTCCCACAGTTCAGCACTACGGCTGTCCAAAGTGGTTGCTCCTCTCCGTAGTGGAATAGTGTAAACACAACTTCAATAGTCTACGAGGGGAATAGGGTTGGGCAATATCTGGTTTTCAGCATTGTGATATGTCACCAGCTAAATATCGTGATATATTACCAATATATCACGATGTCTGAAATATGTAGGGACGCTGGTGGCGCTGTGGTCTAACCCACAGAGCCTAGGGCTTGCCGATCAGAAGGTCGGCAGTTCAAATCCCCACGACAGGGTGAGCTCCCATTGCTTGTCCCAGCTCCTGCCAACCTAGCAATTCAAAAGCACAAAGTGCAAGTAGATAAATAGGTACTGCTCCAGGAGGAAGGTAAACGGCATTTCCATGCGCTGCTCTGGTTTGCCAGAAGCGGCTTAGTCATGCTGACCACATGACCCAGAAAAACTGTCTGCAGACAAATGTCGGCTCCCTCGGCCAGTAAAGCAAGATGAGCGCCGCAATCCCAGAGTCATTCGTGACTGGACTTAACGGTCAGGGGTCCTTTACCTTTTTTATGTAGAGGCATTGGCTGGCTTCGGGTTTCCCCCACATTGTGATTTTTGCATAGCACACACAAACATCATGATTCACAATATATTGCCAGGTCAAAAATTATGAAACCAATAACACTATATGGACTTGAAACCAGTTTGGGACAATATATTGATCTATCGCCCAGCCCTAGAGGGGAAATGGTGAGGCTGACTCATTGCTGGCCAGGAAAGTCAGAAATCAAGGTAGACTTTGACCAGAGTTTGCAGGGAAACTTAAAGTCAAGCATTCAAGGCTGTTCTTTGCAAAAGAGGACCAGCTGAGTGTGTGATGGTTAATAGCTGTACAACAGTTTATTGCCACGAGGCGTAATCCCAACGGCAAGTCCTCCTGAAACAAACAGGAATTGTACCAGAGCCCGTGTGCTTTCATTGGCTTGTTTATTTCAGTGGCTTGGATAGTGCCCTGTGGCAAGCTCCCCTGCTCAAGCTCCATTGAAATGACTGGGAATGCTAGAAGACCATGAACTCTTCCACAATACCCAGGGGCAAAGAGTTTCTTTCTGTGAGTTAGTGCAGTGGTGGCTGATATAGTTGCCTTTTCTGTTAACGGAGGGGGGGGCATACCAGCGTCCATTTTGTGGTCCTGCCCCCCCCACTCTTTTACATGTGGCAGTTATTTTGGGTACGGCAGCCATGTTGCATTCCGCTGTGCCCTGCCATGGCATCCATTTTGCGTTGGGCCATAAACACCGCAGCAGCCATTTTGTGACCGGTGCCCACAGTTGCATCCTCCTGTGTGCGTCTGGAACAGGAGAAAACTATGAGAAGAGGCAGGGCAGTAAAGAAGCAGGCACTGAGAGCTGCCTACCCCAATTGGGGTGGCCTGTGAGTTGCCTGAATCTGAGCCCCTTCATGGCGGTGCTTGGACCCTGGCGCCGAGGACCCCTTGATGGTGAAATCTTTCAAGGAAGAGGCTGTCCCTGCTTGACCCAACAACATGTGATGGTAATTTGCAACGGCGCCTCATGGGTTTTGCAAAAAGGAAAAGTTTAGAAGGGCTGGTACCACCTACCTTGTCAGCAGGAGATTAAGCAGCTTACTGTAACGGTTTAAGGTAGGTCACATCTCAGATGGTAATTAAAGTGAGTTATTCTCAGCAGCAGGCTGACGGGACAAGCACATTTCGAGCCACTGCAGGCTGAAGTGGGGCAGGCAGCAGGGAATAATCTCTGTAAAATTTGAAGGCAAGCTTAGAAACGCCTGTTATGGTGGATTTTTTTTCCGCTGGCTGGCACCTGGAAGAGACAAAGGTTAGCTGCAGGGGGTTGCTCCGTCAAGAGGAAGGGCTTAAATTCATGTTGCCAAAGGATTAGCTGAGTTTGAAATGTTATTCTGCCTCTCCCCGACTTCTTTTCTCTCTCTATATAAATAAAAAATCTCCTCCCTAGAAATTGTCGTAGGTTGACAGTTTGGGACAAGAACACATTTTCCATTCTAAAGTTCAAACACTTAATTCCTTCCTGGGAGACTCATAATACCTTCAAATGAAGAACATGGAAAGGAGGAGTTTTCTGTTGGATTTGCTGGTACTCCTTATGCCTCTTGAATAGAAGAAAGTGGTGCCCCGATGGCTTCTGATCCGAGATCCACTTTGAGTCCCAAACAAGTAAAATAGGACCCACTCTTGAAATTTATTAATTAGAATGTGTTGGTTCAGTTGTAATACTTAACCATAATTAGTGTTACGTGAATGAGTCTAGGTAAACCCTGAGTTTACACACCCACCCACACCTATATCTTCTCCGGTATAGATCAGGTGCAAGGAGGTCTGGAAGGTTTCGTTTCTGATTTAGACCAACTGCAGCTTGCTGTGTTGCTTAAGTCCCTACACACTGTAGTTCCTCTTAACTATGATCATCGAATGGCATAGATATACGCCACCTGTTGAGTTTTGCTGGTACGGTCTGGTTGGTTGCTGCATTTGGGAAGGACATTCTGCATAGGTTAGTTTGGCCAGTGACTCCCCTCACTTCCCTCCTGTAAAACGCAGCTTGGCTCACTTGCCTGAGCTCTTTTGCTATTTTATTCTGCTGGCATTGCAGCACCTCTTTTCTCTGTTTGGTGGATTGGGTAAATTGATGGGGGGGGCTGGTGGGCGGATGGCCTTATATGCAAAGATTCTGCAGAGAACTTGCCTTTATGTTTAAAACATAAGCCTAGAGAAGTTTCAGTTTGTAAATCTCTTCTTGGGGGATGCAGCAACATAAAAAAGTACCTTTTAAAATGGAGTCTATAACACTTATTGCACTGTTATTTATATATTATGCATGATATGCAGAGATAATGTGTATATTATATCCCATGTTTCTTTAGTCATAGAAATAAAGGTGGTTTATGCTTTGTGTTCCACTGTGGTTTTCCCTCTAGGCAGTGACCAGTTCAGGACTTGCTTAGCTTCAAGAAGGTGGCAGCATCACATGCCTTCAAACCATGACCTGGGAATATTGGGGGAGGATTGTACTTTAGGCGTAGGGCACCTTGAGGACACTGTGTTTGGGGAAATTAGGCTAAACGTTGCCAAAGGAAGGGGAAGGGCCATAGAATCGTAGAGTTGGAAGGGACCATGAGGATCATCTAGTCCAACCCCCTGCAATGCAGGAAACCTTTACCCAATGTGGGGCTCGAACCCACGGCCCTGACATTAAGAGTCTCGTGCTCTATAGCTCAGTGGTGGAGCACCTGGGAATACAGAAGGTAGCAAGTTCAATCCCTGACATATCCACCTAGGACTGGAAAAGACCCTAGGGGTTATTGGGTTGTTGTTTTTATTTTGATTATATAGTTTGTGGTTTTATATTTTGATTTTGTTCTGTGAACCACCCTGAGACCTCCGGGTACAGGGCAATATATAAATTCAATAAATAATAATAATTATAACTGCTGCCAGTCAGTGTAGACCAAGGACAGGTCCCTCCAGATGTTTTTGACTACAACTTCCATCACTGCTTACCATTGATCACTCTGGCTGGGGCTGATGGGAGTTGTAGTCCAACAACATCCGGGGGACCACACATTCCCCATCCTTATGTTGAGCTAGGCAGATCAATCATCTGAAGTGGTAGAAGGCAGATTCCTATGTGCCAGGAAGTAGGCTGGGGTGCGAGCATATTATTGCTACTATTTCCCAGTGGAGGGAGAGTTTGGACAAGTCACCTCTGCTTCTTTCCCATGCCTCCCTCTCCTTAACGCCTTCTCTCTTTGTTGTCAAGATGGCTGGTGGATGACGTGGGGATGGTGACAGCCGGAGGCCCTGCTGAAGCCGCAAGAGCCATGAAGAACCAGCCCCCTTCAGGGAACGCACCCGCAACACCCGTCAGCGCCCCTTCCCGATGGCACCGGCGCAGGTTCCGACGCAAGGCCCCCTCCGAGGTGACTGTGAAGGGCCAGCTGCGCATGCGCTCTACCTCGGGAGCTTTTGTGATGGTGGGCGTCTCAGTGGTGTTGGTGGGCATGACCATCGCTGTCATCGGCTACTGGCCTCACCGTGCCAGGTCCGGAGGAGGCAGCCGGCCGGGCAACACCAGTGCCACCGATGAGATCAAGAAGGAAGTGAAGGCCTTGGCCCACGCCCGCCCCTTACCTCACAGCGAGAAGCTGAAGCTCATTGGGCCTGTCATCATGGGCATCGGCCTCTTCATCTTCATCTGTGCCAACACCATGCTGTACGAGAACAGAGACATGGAGACCCGCTTGCTGATGCAGAGGGAGCTCTACTCCATGAGTCTGAGGCTCCCACAGGACACCAGCCAGGCAAGCAGCTACTTTCAGAGGAGGCCTACCTTGTCCTCCCTCCAGGCGAACGCAGACTGTGTGGAAGGTTGCTACGAGGTGGACCTCTCCTCCAGCGGCTTCCAGTCTTGCTCCAGCCCAGCTGCCAAGTGGCCCAACGCTTACAATTCAAACAGGCTACAGGCCACCACCCAGTTCCACAAGAGCGTCTCGCCGTCCCTTTCCCTCCTGAGCGTCCGCTCGGATTCTGGCAATGCTGTGCCGGATAACCGCGGCCTCCCTTTTGCCCATGGCGCAGAGTCAGTCATCTCGGCCGTCAATGCCCTGTCTCTGCCTCTCATTAAACTCAACAACTGTCTCCTTGAAAGCCAGCGAGTTTCTCGAGCAGCCATCCGGGACTTGGAAGCCAGTTGCCTCCGCTTGCCAGAGGAGAAAGATGAGGTGTTGAGGCTTTCGTGGACCGTCCTCCCAGGGTGCAATGCCACGGCTCCCCGGAGAGGCGAGCTCAGAGGCAGCCATGTGGTTATTGATATGGATAATGTTGAGCCTTCCTCAGCCACCTCGGTGGAAAGACTGCTGAACCCCGAATGCACAAAGAGGGGATTCAGCTCGGACACTCAGATCCCTAATGCGGGTCACTCCAAGTCCCTGGATCTCGGCCAGCCAGGGGTAGTGTTAGTGGCGCCAGTCAAAGACAGGAAGCACAGGAGCTGGCCTAGACTCGACCACATTGGCCTGGTCAACTATGCAAAACTGGAAAGCCGGGGCGAGTCTTCTGATAGGCTGTTGGAGCCAGCGAAGGAGCCTATCAGTGGCTTGAGCAGGGAGCCTTCCCAGGAGGTTGTTGCAGAAACGGGTTGCGGAAACTGACTCTGCATTGGAAGACAGCGCGTGCTGTTGGGATTTGCCATGTCATGCCTGGTGTTGCCAGGAGCGAACGTGTATATAGAACGTTTTGCAGCAGCGGCTGCTTAGTCAGTCTGCCAGTGGCCAAGCCCAAGTCTCCTGCCAGAGGAGAGATGCCTTTGAGATGCTGCTGAACAGATTGATTTCCTTCTCAAGGGCCTGCTCAATTCTTGCCTTATAAAGATCCCCTCTTCAGCTTCCCCCACTCTGTGTGTGAAAAGAACTATTTGCTTAGAAATGGAAAGAAGACTTGGGATTGCAATGGGGCGGGTGGGAGGGTGGTTGGTGGGGGCTGGTACTCCTCACTACACCCAAACCCACCCAACCTCCCTTGGAAACACAGGTGGTAAAATTGTGGGAAGAACGGGACGATTGCTAAGGTTTCAGAAACAATAAACTGGTGCCTCCTAAAATAGCACAGGTCTAGTTTTCAAAGTCACGAGATTATAATTTTTATACACAGATGCTAGTTTCAGAGCTCTTTGGGGCTAAACATCAGACCTTGCCTGCGGTATTTACCCCACCCCACCCCCGGTAGTAGAACAATTTTTATTTTTTAAAAAATAAATTCTTATTGTTTTATTGCCAATCTCATGTTCTGGGCTCTGAGAAAGCCAAAACATTTTAAAGTCAAAATCTTGCAAGTTAATTGGTGACTTTTTTCTCCTTCCTGCCTCTTCCTCTGTCCTGAATCACTGGGTATGTACATGCCAAACAAGGTTATTAAAAAAAAAAGGTTTGCCTCACGGCTTTGAAGACCTCGAGTCGTTTGTTATGGCTTAAACATTGTTTGGGATTGCTCTCTTTCAGAGGGAAATTTATCAGCTGATTTCAGCTAGCCCTTGACCAAAAAATGAAAAATAAGCTTTCCCCCCCCCCCACATGGATGGTGAGAATGTTTAGGGTAGGAGACCATGCATTTCCTTAACAACATCTGCAAACTGATCTGAAGGCTCAGAGAGACGCCCTCAGCACACACACACACACACACACACACAGAGTCAAGTGCCGCTTCCCAAAAGCTGGAGAGAGAAAACTCTTGCAGTTCAAATATAGCCTGAGAACGGGATTCGGGCTGCAGGCATTTCCCATAACTATGAGTGGCTGTTGTGATGCAGATGCTGCAAGTACAGATGCCAGGCACCGAGCCAGATGTGAAGAGGAGGCCTTACAGGGCTGGGTGGTGGAAGGCAGAGAATCACTGCCAAACAGCTGGGACCATAAATACAGGTAGCCAGATCCGTTTCAAGCAATCTCATTGTGCGGCTTCTTAATAAGACTGTAGCGGCATCCTGCCTGTATGGGTTTTCCTTGTATCTCCACAAGTGAGAGGGCTAGAAACTTACTTTAAAAACAAGGAGAGTTAACAATCCATAAGAACATCAGAGAGTGCTTTATAGCAAGTCCAACCATGGGGTCCATCGGCTACACCGACTGGCAGCAGCTCTCCAGGGTTTTGGACAGGGTGTCTCTCCTAGCCATAGCTGTCAACCTTCCCTTTTTTTGCAGGAAATTCCCTTATTCCAGCACCTTTTCCCGCTGCTTCCCACTGCTATCCCGGATTGTTAGATATCCCGTAGACTGTCCCCGGGACAGGTGAGGCTGCTGATCCCTTATTTTCAAATCTGAAAGTTGATAGCTATGCTCCTAGTCCTTCCTGGAGATGCTGAGGATTGAACCTGGAACTTCCTGCATGCAAGGCAGATGCTCTGCCACTGCGCTATGGGCCCTTCCATACATCACCCTGGAAATCCTGTGTAAGGAATAAGACTTATGCATGTCCAGAGAGAGAGAGAGAGAGAGAAGCATCTGATTTTCATTTTGCTCCCTTTGATTCTGAATGTCTCTTGCCACATTCCTTTCACATTTTTTCCAGTTCCTCTGCCATGACCTCTGCTTCCCTCCAATGCTGGGCGTGCGTTAAGCTGAACTTTCTGTCTCCTGGTTCATTTCAAGAGGAAGTGACCCGAAAAGGAATACTCCTGCCGTTCTGACCCCACAGACGAGCCTTTAAATAGAAAAATAAAGCGGTGGTGCAGGCTGCAAGCCAACACATCCCTAACCTGGGAATAAGGCCCAGGGGCCCTACCTCTGAGTAAATATGCATCAGATTGCCTTGGTGATCAACAAGAAGTGAGAAACACAGACATTCCATTGATATCAATGAGATTTCAGGATCTTCTTCTGTGTACTTGCAGCAAGGTTTGGGAGCCACCTACCTGCACTTGCACCCAACACCATGCAGAGAATCCTTAATGTGGGCTAGAAACTTAAAGCCCAAGTTTTGTTTTGCTAGATCGTCTCGGTGTGTGAAATCCAGCTGCCGACTCCTCCAACACTGCAGACAACAGGTATTCCAAAAAACAAAACAAAAAATCACCACCTATAGATCTGTGGTTCCCAACGTGGGGCACACACCTCACAGGGGGACAATCTGATTTGGGGGGGCAATTTGAGAATGAGTTATTAACAGTGAATGGCCGTTTAGGCTTCCTCCACATGAATAGGAGTTCACTTCTTGAATAATAAGAATTATATGTCACGGGGGGAGGGGATCAGGATTTTAGAGATGCTTAGGTGGGGCATGGCCAAGAAAAGGTTGGGAACCACTGCTTATAGATAAACAACCAATCCAATAGTCTTTATTCCCTTGCTGATGCGTGGGGTCAGACTGACCTCACACATCCAGGTCAAGCAAAGTGACTTTCTCAGGGTGTGAGCCTAGCCAGTGTGTATGGAGTTCCTGGAACGCCCAGACAAGGCCACCCGGGCGACAAGACAGACGGACCCTCGTGCTGGACAGGGACAGGGTGCAGAGAGTGCTCACCCTCCTCCCACCCAGCCACAGCAGCAGTGGTGAGGGCAGGGTTAGTGTGCTCTGTCCCCGCTTTTTTTTGGGGGGGGGGTAGATACACTCCTGCCCTGGGCACCGGTGGACAGTGCTACGCCACTGCTCTCCTCCATTAATTTGTCTGATCTTTTAAAGCCATCTAGGTTGGTGGTCATTACTGCCTTCTGTGGGAACGAGTTCCATAGTTTATGACTCTGCACAGCATAGCCTTCCAAAAGTCAGCTTCATTGGAAGTCCACGAGTGCTAGGAAACACAGCCATCCTTTGAAATTCATACTTCTGAACTTAAAAATGCAGACATTTGACCAAGAAATGTGTGCAAAAATGCATATGATGCAGTAAAGGGCATATAAATCAGTGAAGGGCATATATACAGTATACATATATCAGTGAAAATTAACAGACAGAAATGTATTGCATTATAAGAAACCGCTTTGCAAAAATGTGTATATTTGGTAAGACTGCATACAAAAATGTGCACATGCGCAGAAATTCACACTAAAATGCTGGTGAATTTTTCTGTGGACTTTTAAAATGCAAAATTTGCTGGCTGATTTATAAAGGTGAAGAACGGAGCTTAATAGAAGAAAAATGAGAAACTGAAATAGATTTGTCTATCCTTATCAGTTGCTCATGCAACCCTTCATTTTCATTTTCCATCTTTTAAATGGCAACATCACTTTCCCATCCTTGGTGCAACCTGGCCAGTTTCTGTGAACTTTGTCCCTTTGGGAGGAGGGCTTCCTCCCTACTTCCCACCTGGCCCCGGAGGTCGCTCCTTCTAAAATTGATTTCAGCAGGTGAGTGCCGATAGGACCGAAAGCAAAATAAAGAGAGGGAGATATCAGAATGCTAGGCAAATCACAGCATCACAGCACTGTAGAGGTATCAACAAAAAGTGGGGGGGGGAGGGAGTAAGGGAGAAACAAGCAAAAATGGAACTGGAGATTCATGGGAGCTGGTAGACTGTACAAGAGAACACTACACTGCAACATTTTGCTGCAGCCCCAGCTTCTGGTTCTTTGAATGCTGTGCCTTCCAGTTCTCCAGCACTGCGACAAACATGGGGGGGGGGGAACGGACGGACATAAAACACAAAACTATGGTGATTTTATGAATATCCCACCAGCTCCACAACACACTCCTTGTTTACAGCAAGATCTACCACATAGTGCTGCAGCCGTAATGTGGAGATGGGATATCATACAGCTGAACAGGATCATGGCTAGCTCAAGAGTCATGCCAAGGGGAGAACATCCATTTTCTTTTTAAATCAGCAAAGCCCGTTTCATTTTATTTTAATTTCCAATCAGCAGCGAAAACCCTTCCCCTCCTGGAAGCTCAAGAGTTGGCTTAGGTAGTTGGGCAGGTTGCCAGCAGACTCAGGGGTTTCGTTTTACTCAATCTCGAAATCAAATAAAAACAGTGCAGTCAAAACACAGGAGTCCAGCTGCATCATTGCCTGAGAGTATAAACCACAGTAGAAAGAGGTTTGCACTCTTTTCTGTGAAGAATCCACAGCTACCTCATTACTGCCTTCCCACCAAGGGCCCCCAAACACATCTTGTCTCTGTATACCTTTAAATATCAAAACGCCGGATGTGAGTAGCAACAAGACCCAAACCAGGGCCAATGAGAAGCAGAGGGATGTATCAGGTTAAAAAAGTGGGGAAGGGTGAGCAGCCACCCCCCCAAAAAAAACCACCTCGGCCTAATGAGAACTGAGTATGCTCAGTGACTACAAAATGCTTCATATCTGTTAGGGGAAAGAAACAGAAAATCAGAGGGAAGGAAATCATAGAATTGAAGAGTTGGAAGAGACCATGAAGGCCATCTTGTCATGTGGAAACCAAGCCTTATGAGCAGGGATCAGCAAACTGTTTCAGCAGGGGGCCGGTCCACTGTCCTCAGACCTTGTGGGGGGCCAGACTATATTTTGAAAAAAATAAATGAATGAATTCCTATGCCCCACAAATAACCCAGAGATGTATTTTAAATAAAAGGACGCATTCTATTCATGTAAAAACACGCTGATTCCCGGACCGTCCGTGAGCCGGATTTAGAAGGCAATTGGGCTGGATCTGGCCCCTGGGCCTTAGTTTGCCTACCCATGCTTATGAGGAATGGTTGAAGGTCTTGGGTATGTTTAGCCTGGAAAAGAGGAGACTGAGATATGATAGCCATCTTCAAATATCTTTAGGGCTGTCACATGGAAGATGTGCTTTTCTCCTGCTCCAGAGCGTAGGATCCAAATCAATGGACTCACATTGCAAAGAAGGAGGTTCTGACTGAACATTAGGAAGAATTTGCTGAAAGTAAGAGCTGTTCTACAGTGGAACAGACTCCTTTGAAAGGTGGTAGACTCTCCTTCCTTGGAAGGTTTTCAGCAGAGGTTGCCATCTGTCATGGATGCTTTAGTTGAGATTCCTGCATTGCAGGCGGTTGAGCTAGATGACAACTCTACAATTCTATGATACATAAATAATAATATTAATTTATTATTTATACTCCACCCATCTTTCTGGGTTTCCCCAGCCACTCTGGGCGGCTTCCAGCAGAATATCAAAATACAGTAGTCCATCAAACATTAAAATCTTCCCTAAACAGGGCTGCCTTCAGATGTCTTCTAAATGTCAGGTAGTTGTTTTTCTCTTTGACACCTGGTGGGAGGGCATTCCACAGGGCAAGTGCCACTACCAAGAAGGCCCTCTGCCTGGTTCCCTGCAACCTCACTTCTTGCAATGAGGGAACCGCCAGAAGGCCCTTGGTGCTGGACCTCAGTGCCCAGGCAGAACAATGGGGCGGAGACGCTCCTTTAGGTATACTGGGCCAAGGCCGTTTAGGGCTTTAAAGGTCAGCACCAACACTTTGAATTGTGCTCGTAAACGTACTGGGAGCCATTGTAGGTCTTTCAGGACTGGTGTTATGTGGTCTTGACGGCCACTGCCAGTCACCAGTCTAGCTGCCGCGTTCTGGATTAGTTGTAGTTTCCGGGTCACCTTCAAAGGTAGCCCCACATAGAGCGCATTGCAGTAGTCCAAGCGAGAGATAACTAGAGCATGCACCACTCTGGTGAGACAGTCTGCTGGCAGGTAGGGTCTCAGCCTGCATACCAGATGGAGCTGGTAAACAGCTGCCCTGGACACAGAATTGACCTGTGCCTCCGATAGCCATGGACAGCTGCTTAACGATAGCCTCCCCGCCTCACCTAGTGCAGAAAAACCAACTCCACTTGATCACAAAACAGAAAAAACAATAACAACAGTACAACTAAGTAATAAAACCGGCATAAAAGAGTTCAACAGAACAGAAAGTGTTGTAATACATACAGATCACAAAACAGCATGTAAAGAAGAAAGCCAAGACGGGCTTAAAAACTGCCGAAACTTAAAAATAGGAAGGCTTGGGAGAAAAGTTTCCAAGGCACTTGGAAAACATAACAGTGTGGGAGGGCCTGCTTCCCTTCTAAAGGAAGAACATTCCAGGGAACTGGAGCCACTGCGCTAAAAGCATGTGGAATTGCAGCATGTTTTACCGCAGGGACACGTGGCGCGGCGCCACCCTCCACAGATCTAAGTGACCAGTGGGCGGGAGAGGCAGCTTCCCAGATGCCCTGGATTAAAATCATCTAGGCAGCGAAGGCTGGTCCATAAGGGCAACTGAGGCGCTGCTGCACCAACCTCAGTCTGCTCTTAGAAAAAGCCAGTCCTGAGGGTGGCATCGGCTGCCAGCACCCTCCCTCTGCTGCCTGGTCGCAGGCCCCAGCTGCAGTTCCACATTTAAAGCTGCCTCATGCCACTTCAAACTGCCATGGCTTCCTCCTCACAAAGATGCAGCACAAAGATTAGGATCCAAAATGCAGCAGTCTGATTGGTCCTAGAACAATAGGATCCAGAATGCAGCAGACTGATTGGTCCGCAGGAGCCACCCAATCCAGCTCCAGGTGGAAGTGAATCCGCAACCTGATTGGCTTACAGGAGAATCCCGGAATTACTCCATCGCGTGGGGCCCATTGTGTAAATCATGTATATAAAGCAGACACTTTGGGAGGACTTGCATTCCTCACTACTATGAGCTGAATAAAGAGCATGAATTCCACACTCGACTCCGAGTATATTTCATGCAGTTTCTTAAGCAAGTTGTTGGCAGAACCCTATTCCTCTCAGCCCACTTGCTGGATCATCACCTTGTCGTGGTGAGTGGGCTTGCATGTTCCTATGACCCTTGTGAGCGAAGCCATCGGGAATCTCGTACTCCCAGCAGGGTCACCCAAGGCTGTAAGGTCAAAGGGAAGGAGCCAGACAAAGAATGAGCCAAGAAGTCCTCAATGGCAGAACAGGCGGATGATAACAAGCGGTATGTTACAACGGCTGTGAAGGCAGATGAAGGCTGCAGCAGATAGGAATCTACTGGTTGGTCGTGGCTACTTCATGCCATCAGAACAGAGCCCTACAGCGAAGACTGTGCGTTGGCCAGCGTGCACTGATCTGCACACAAAACAAATTCACGCACAGGCGTCTTCCAAAAACCCAACTCAAACAATCTTACTCGGCTACGAGTGATCGCACTATACATTTAAAGCAGTATCATACCACTTTTAAAAAGCCCTGGCCCCAAAGCATCCTGGGAACTGAAGGGTGCTGATCTGGAAGGGTTTAACAATCAACCCCTCTTCCCAGGGAACTCTTGAGAGTTGTGGCTCTGTAAGGGGCTAGGGGTCTCCTGACACCTCTCAGCACCCTGATCAACTACAGTGGGGAAATGAGAGAGGAGGACCTTCTTGGTGGCGGCTCCCAGACTTTGGAACTCCCTCCCCAGAGAAGCTAGACCGGCTCCCTCCTTGTTGTCCTTCTGTCAGCAGGTGAAGACTTTCTTGTCCCAATGGACTTTGAGGAACTGACTGCTGTTAATGAAAGGCCGTGCTGTTTTTTATTGTAATTATTTGATTGTTTTTAATAGATTTTATGTATGTTTGTAGTTTGACTTCTACCTCTGTTTAGTTGTTTTTGTTCTATGTTTTTAGCATTTTTATATGTAAGCCACCTTGGGTCCCGTCAGGGAAAAGGCAGGGTATAAATAAATATATGCCTATTATTATTATTATTATTATTATTATTATTATTATTATTAATTTATTTATTTTCCCAGGATGCTCTGGGGAAAGTCACAGCTGTTTAAAGTGGCATGGTAGTGCTTTTAGCGTCTAGGGCAGATGGTGGTCATGGTGCTGCCCCTGTAGAACTCGGAAGGAAGGAGGACGAAGAAAAACTAAAGTCTGTTGACTCTGTCGTTTGATCTGGCTCTGCCTACAGTTTGCCTCCTTGCCCTTAGTCCCAATGGGCACCAGCTACCACTGCATAGAGGGCTTTATACACCAGTAGGAAAACTTTGGAATTAGTTAGGTGGCAGATAGGCAGGCGCCCAGCCAAGCCCGTCCCTTGACGCCAGACCTGCCCTATCTCACAACAAAAGAAAACGTTCTTTTTCAAAGGTTCCCAGAAAAAGAGAGTTGCTCCTTCTGATTTCTCCTCCCTACTGCTGTGTGTCCTAATTAGACCCAGTGCGAGGACCATGCAAGAAGAAACAAATTATTTCATAATGACAGTTGTTTTCATGATTAAAGGTTGCACTAATTTTGTTACTTATTTGGCGGAAATGATCTTTTGTTATTATTAACTTGCTAAGAATCCATTTGCTTCCTTCCATTTGTTCTTTGGCTCCCCCTCTTCCCTCTCCCCAACCCATTTACCTTCATTTCTCCTTTTGCTGCCATCTGTATAGCAACAGCAGAGGGAATTGAATTCAGCCGCCACACCTAGCAACCACCCATTTCCGTTTCCCACAACACCCAAGACATTTTTGGGCTATGCACACACCATACATTCAGAGTACATTTAAGGCACATGATTTCCACCCAAGAAACCCTGGGGGCTGCAGCTTATCTCCTCACAGAGTTGTAGTTCCCAGCACCCTCAACAAATTACAGTTCCCAACTCCAAGATGGCTATCACCAATGGAAGCTAAGGCAGTTAAAAAGCTAAATATGGAGTCGAAATGGCCAAGATACTGGGAAATTTTGGAAAAGGAAGGGGACAAATTGAGATTGCAGAGTTTTGAAAAACTAAAAGGGAAGGTGAGAGATTGGTTACATTACCATCAAATAAATGAAGTGTTTAAATTAGACAGTAAAATAGGCTTCCAGGTGGAAAAATCAAAATTAGAGACTGAACTGTTAGAATCCAGTACTAAGAATTTGTCAAAAATGTATGATCTGCTGCTGAAATGGAACACACAAGATGAAATGGTAAAATCAAGTATGATTAAATGGGCTCAGGACATTGGTCATAACATCATGTTTGCTGATTGGGAAAAGTTGTGGACCACCGGGTTGAAGTTTACGGCATGTAATGCCTTAAGAGAAAATATAATGAAAATGATATATAGGTGGTACATAACCCCAGTCAAGCTTGCAAAGATCTACCACTTGCCTGATAATAAATGTTGGAAATGTAAAGAAAAGGAAGGTACATTTTTTCACCTCTGGTGGACGTGCCCGAAGATTAAGGCATTCTGGGAAATGATTTACAATGAACTGAAAAAGGTATTTAAATATACTTTCCCCAAGAAACCAGAGGCCTTTCTCTTGGGTATTGTCGGCCAGGGGGTGTTAAAGACAGATACAACTTTTTTTATGTATGCTACAACAGCAGCTAGAATACTCATTGCAAAGTACTGGAAGACACAGGATCTACCCACACTGGAAGAATGGCAGATGAAGGTGATGGACTACATGGGCCTGGCAGAAATGACGAGCAGAATCCGAAACCAGGGAAGAGAAGCGGCGGAAGAAGAATGGAAAAAGTTCAAGGACTATTTAAAGAAATACTACAAAATTAATGACAGTTAAAATGATGTTGGATTAAAATAAATGGTTACTATTAGTAATGGTTAAGACAAAGAGAATAAGGATGATTAACATAAATTTATAGTAAAATAAGGGAAGATTCGCTGAATAATTATAAGAATTTGGAATACAGAAACGGGAGGTAAGAGGAAGTCGAGGAAGAAAGGTTAAAGAAATTAGGATATGAAATGGTACCTGTTTTTTGTTCTGTTATTGTTTGTTGTTTGTTTATGTATGTTTTGTTTGTATTAATATATAAAAAATTGTTTAATAAAAATATTATAAAACAAAAAACAAAAACAAATTACAGTTCCCAGAATTCTTTCAGATTTCTTCCAGTCACGTGCTCTAAATGTATGGCATGTGTTGCTCCAGTGCCTAAGGCCTTTTATTTCAGCATCCTGTGCTCACAGTGGCCACCCAGATGCCTATGGGAAGCTCAGAAGCAGGACCTGAGCACAACACTCTCCTGCCTTGTGATACCCAAAAATTGGGATTCGGAGACATATTGCCTCTGACAGTGGAGGCAGAACATAGTCATCATGGCCAATAGTCTCCCTGAATTTGTCTAAACCTCTTTTAAAGCCATCCAAGTCTGTGCCAATGGCTACATCTTCTTAGAGCAAATTATTATTATTATTATTATTATTATTATTATTATTATTATTATTATTATTATTTTATTTGTTTCCCCAGCCACTCTGGGCAGCTTCCAACAAAGATTAAAAATACATTAAAATGTCACGCATTAAAAACTTCCCTAAACAGGGCTGCCTTCAGATGTCTTCTAAATGTCAGGTAGTTGTTTTTCTCTTTGACATCTGGTGGGAGGGCGTTCCACAGGGCGGGTGCCACTACCGAGAAGGCCCTCTGCCTGGTTCCCTGTAACTTCACTTCTCACAGTGAGGGAACTGCCAGAAGGCCCTCAGCGCTGGACCTCAGTGTCCGGGCAGAATGATGGGGGTGGAGACGCTCCTTCAGTTGTTTATCTCTGCGCTGTGCGAAGAAGTGCTTTAATTTTTTGTCCTGAATCTTCCAATATTCAGCTTCATTGGCTGGTCCTGAGTTTTATGAGGTGGGGAGGAGAATGTCTCCCTATCCACTTTCTTCATGCCATGCTTAATCTCGCGCACGCCTCTGTCATGCCCCCTGCCCCCAATTACTTGTCTTTTTTCTAAACAAAAAAAAATCCATTGTTGCTGCCTTTCTTCATGGAGGAGGTGGGAGAAAGATTGCAGCATTTATCTCATAACAATGTTCTTGGCATGCTTCCAACCTGTCGCTGATTTCAGGTGGGATTCAGTCACATGCCTGTAAATTCAGGCTGCGCAATCGTAGCTGATTTGGAGGCCTTGAGCAACAAACTTGTTTCTCCAGAAATCTGGATATTTGTGGGGTGCACAGGGAAGTATGCGATCACACTGCCTTTGATGCAGCATCATCTAATCTGCCCATAAATAGGAAGGAATGCTCAATTAACAGGACACTGGGATGCGCTCTTAACTTGAGCACTTTTTCTGCCATTTGCACAGTATACAGCCTCTCTCTCAGGCTTGGATTCACTCCCTGCAAAAATGGGAGTCATGATTTACCTAATAAAGCTGTTATGAGAGAATGGGCAAGGGCTGGAAGGCAGCTGGAGCTATGAAAGCGTAATGTAAACTGTTCGTGGGACTTCATGTTTTTGGCAGAGTTTTGTCTGTCAGGTTTAGGAGATCGGAACATCTCAAGTCCTTTCCCGTGCCAAGCTTTCCAAATAAACTTCTAAGAGGCATTTGCCAAGCAGAAATGTGCTCAGCAACCCCACCTCCGCCCCTCAAAGCAGGCAACCCAGTCAAGCAGCCTAACGGAACTGAGGGACAATGCGCTGACACCGCTCTGCAAGAAATTAATCCACTCGTGTTTACCAACCCAATACATTTTGCTGCCTGAGTGTCATGGACTGGCTGGATGCAGAGGAGCTGGGGGAGGCACCAGCTGGGGGACTCCCAAGGGAAGCCAGGGGAGTCATGGTGGGACGACAATGAGTGGTTAGAAGGAGAAGAAGGAGCAGACTAGGAGGAGGAGGTGTCAGAAGCAGAAGTGGCAACAGGGTTTAGTGAGCAGGAAGATGTTGTGGCAGAGAGCAGTCCAGATTCGGAGGCAGAAGCAGAGAGGGACAAAAGGCAGAGTGGAGGCAGGCTGCTGAAGAAGCCAGGGAATCGCCCCAATCCTGCTGTGACCAGCCCCCTCCCCCCGGTCTTCCAGAACACGGAGAGGAATGAACAGGGTGGAGTAAAGAGAGAAAAGACGAAGGAGCCTTAGGCTGCTATAGGGAAGGAACCAGGGGAGGAGGAGCCTTAGGGAGTGGTGGGAAGACAGGGACCTTCAGTCCTCGCAGCTGCCTCATTGGGGGCAAGGCCTACTGGGAAGAGTTACTGTGCTCACCAGGCCTGTTTTGTTTCATTGAATAAAGCATTAACTTCACTGGCACCTTGTGAGTTATTGCTGACCTGCTCCTGGTTCCCACCTAGAAACTGAGGTGAAGAATAGGGCACCTCCCTGCACTGCATGTAAAGAAGCCGACCAACCTGGCAACAGGACAGGGCATCCAAGAACAAAAGACTCATTAAAGGGGCGCAGAGCACTATTCTCCAACACCTTCTCTACCTCCCAACACCTGCTGCCCAGGTGGCTATCTCACTTTACCCTGGGTGCTAAGATCAGCAGAGGGTGACCTCTTGGCTGTTCTGCCACCTTCAAATTTGGTGGTGGCTGAGGTGAGGGCCTTCTTTGTGGCAGCCCCAGAGGTGTTTAGCTCCCTCCCCACAGAGGTATGCCTGGCACCTTCATTATGCAGCTTTCGGCAAATGATAAAGACACACCTCTCTACCCTGGCTTTTGGCACTTGGGGTACAGTGGTACCTCGGGTTACAGACACTTCAGGTTACAGACTCCGCTAACCCAGAAATAGTACCTCAGGTTAAGAACTTTGCTTCAGGATGAGAACAGAAATCGTGCTCCAGTGGCACGGCAGCAGCGGGAGGCCCTATTAGCTAAAGTGGTGCTTCAGGTTAAGAACAGTTTCAGGTTAAGAACGGACCTCCAGAACAAATTATGTTCTTAACCCGAGGTACCACTGTGTATGTTTTTAGGACACCTTATGCCTTTAATTTTAAATCGTTTTTAATTTTATGTCTAATATTGTGCTTAAGTATAACTAATGTGTTGTAATTGCTGTAACCCGTCCCGGGACCTTAGGGTGAAGGGCAGGTAATAAATTTTAATAAAACTATAATAATAATGTAGCTATGCATGAAAATGCAAACTGGGGCACATTTTTCCTTCACCCCTGGCCCTAGCAGCTTCTGGGAAAGTGCAGTCCTTGGCTCCTATTTATATATTATTTATTCTTCTGTTGATTCCTTTCCCAAAACTCCCTGCGGGACAGAGACCACCTTTTGACATGTGCCCAGTTAAATAAACTTGAACTGCCACAAATCAAGCCAGATCCTCCTGCTTCTTCAGGAGTGGGAGAGACATCAACTAAAAATACACAGCTTTGGGATCTTACCTCTTTCAGAGTTCAAGATCTCCCCCTCTTCATCCGAGTGATGCATGCTGTTTGGCAGGGACCAGCAGTTTTTCTCTCTGGAAAAGCTGATTAATTTGCTTGGCTTTGAGAGCAGGGGCCGAATCATGGCTGGTTTATTAGCTGGAGAAGGAAGAATGCAAGACCAGGCTCTGCTTTGGTGCAAGGCGGGGGTCAGGAACCTCAGGCTTAGGGGCCAAGGTCCTTTCTGGCCTTCAGGACTTTCCTTAGGTCCCACCTGCTTCCCAGGACACATTCAGCAATGCCCTCTTCAAGCACTTTGGCCTGGCTAGAATGCGGTTCTTTAGCTGCAACAATACTTCCTGCTTGGCTGGGTAGACAGTGGCATGCATAGAATCTGCTAGTTTTCCCCTACTATGCAGAGATTAAGAGTTATATTCCTTTGGGGCAGGTTGGGGGAATTGGGAGGAAAGGAGCAATGGTGAGATATCAAATACCAACCATCTCAGACCCTATGATTGGCAGGTAATGCCTTGTTGGTGATGCCAGCACTGGAAGCTGCCTGATTGCTATTGACCCGTGACAGGGCCTTTTCAGTGGTGGCTCCCCAGTTGGGGAATGCGCTCCCAAGTAAGTTACACCTGTCTCCATCATTATTCTTTTTCAGGAGGAATTTGAAAACATTTCCTGTTTACTTAGGCATTTGGTGGCTGAAGAACACTATTCCCGGCAACTTCAAGATCATTGGATGGAAGAATGTTTCAACTGCAATTGCTTTTAGAGTGTTTTTAATTCTAATTGCTTTTAGAGTGTTCCTGCTTTGCTTTTGTTTTTAAATTGTGTGTCTGTTTGTTGGCCTGGGCCCCTTGGGGAGGAAGAAAGGCAGGGTATAAATTCAACAAAGAAATAAATATGGTCTCCCACATCAACTATGTTGTGGACCTTATGCACCATTGCTTAAGGCAGCCTTCCCCAACCTGATGCACACCAGATGTTTTGGACAAAGGCTCCCATAATCCTTAACCACCAGCCCATTCTGGCTGGGGCTGATGGAAGTGGAGACCACAGGTTCTCTACCTCCCTGGTTCAAGGGGACCAGAGGTAAAGGAGGCTGGGACCCTATTATTTTAATGGTTTCCTAGAAAAGAGAATTGGAGCTATTGCAGCTCACCATGCAAAGGTGAGATAAGCAGCGATTGCTGAAATCCCGCCCCCATGTGGAGCTATCATTGCACCTTTAAACCTGGTAAAGGGTATGGCTAAAAGGTAAAGGGACCCCTGACCATTAGGTCCAGTCGTGGACGACTCTAGGGTTGCAGCGCTCATTTCGTTTTCTTGGCTGAGGGAGCCGGCGTACAACCTCCGGGTCATGTGGCTAGAATGTCTAAGCCGCTTCTGGCGAACCAGAGCAGCACTGTTTACCTTCCTGCCAGAGCAGTACCTATTTATCTACTTGCACTTTGATGTGCTTTCAAACTGCTAGGTTGGCAGGAGCAGGGACCGAGCAACAGGAGCTCACCCCGTCGCAGGGATTCGAACCTCCAACCTTCTGATCAGCAAGCCCTAGGCTCTGTGGTTTAACTCACAGCACCACCTGCGTCCCCAGGGTATGGCTATCAGGAGCAACAAATGCAGCCCCTTTGCTCAGATGAGCACAGCTTCTCATTGTGCTGTTTGCCACTGTTTTTCTTAGCAGAGAGGAGGAGGAGGAACCAGCCTTTTTAACCCTGCCAAACCTCTGCTGCCCATGCCCTTCCCTACCACTACCCCTCTCCTCCTCTTCCAGCACGGCCCCCCCGTGGAGATCTTCCCTGGAGTCAGACAGCTTGATCCTTGCAGCTGGCTCCAGGCCTACTCCAGACTGTACGCATTAAGCTGCAAATGACCCAGTTGCAAAGGCACTTGCAAACTGCAAGCAAAGGAAAAACAGTGGCTCAGACCGTTGAGCGAGGAGGAAGAGAGGGCTGCAGCCCCGAAGGCGGAAGGAGCAGCCAAAAGAGCTTGTGCTTCTTTGACTTCCTTCCCGTATTTTTTTCCCAGGTGTGTTGTTGAAGTCACAGAGCCTCTTGGTCATGAAAGAGGTGACCCATCCTACTCCACAGAGCAGGTGTAGAGAGTTTGGATTTGATATCCTGCTTTATCACTACCTGAAGGAGTCTCAAAGCGGCTAACATTCTCCTTTCCCTTCCTTCCCCACAACAAACACTCTGTGAGGTGAGTGGGGCTGAGAGACTTCAAAGAAGTCTGACTAGCCCAAGGTCACCCAGCAGCTGCATGTGGAAGAGCGGAGACGCGAACCCGGTTCACCAGATTACGAGTCCACCGCTCTTAACCACTACACCACACTGGCTGTGTAGGGAATCTTTGGCCCTCTGGATGTTGCTGAACTACAATTCCCATCCCTGCTGTGTGATGTTGGGTGGGGGGGTCACCTCTGTCAATGGACACGAGGCTCTATGTCTTCAGCCATGATCCACTAGCCCAAACCAACAGGTGCAATTCCCCCGCATCATTTTATATCACTGCAGCCTAACTAAAGAATTTTAAAATCTAATAAATGTAGATAAAACAGAAACACTGCTGGACTATGAACACTGAATTCATAACAAAGCCATTAGTTATTTGGCGATGGTGTTTTAAGATAAAAAAAAGATTTATACAAGCTGAATTAGGATGGAATCTAGGATTAAAGAAGAGAGGACTGGAAAAAGCTGAAACTTCCTTTTTTAGATAAAACAGCCATTCTCAAAATGAAAATACTTCCAAGAATTTTTTATTTTATTTTTTTACTACAGCACATGCTGAATGAAGGCACGGGGGTGGGGGGAGCCCAACTGAACAAATGGCAACAAAATATTAGTGGCTTTATACTGGATAGTAAAAATAAAATAGAAGAAGAGTTAAATTAAAAATAATGTGTACTCTTAGAGAAAAGGGTGGATTTTCTTTCCTGGATTTAAGAGCTTATTTTTATGCCAATGGTCTGATGTGATTATCTGGCTTGATCAAGCTACAAGATACTGTATACACAAATTAGAACAAAGTTTTCTTAAAGAGTGATCAATGAAATATGTAAACAATCTTGATCTGAATTACATGCTGTCAGTGCCGCCCGAGGTCCCAGCTCACCAAGGACCAACGCTGCTTCGTTGTTTAGTATAAAAGTCTTTATTGAAGTTCAGTTTCACTTCCACAGCCACAGCGTGCAGCACTACGTCTCAAACTCTAGACCGCCGAAGCTCCGTCTGAATCTCCTCCCCCCTGACACCAGTTTAAGACTCTAGCCTTGCTCCACCTCTTCCTTTGTTCTTTCCTCCTCTGGGTCCGCCTGCCCGTCGGGGTCTCGCCCTTCCTAGACTCTTCTGACGCTGAGTCCCCTGACTCTTCCCCCTCCCTCCGTCGGGCTTTAGGACCTGGCTCCCAATCCGGGTTTTCTGCTGTCCCGCGCGCCTGCACATTTGAACTTGGCGCGCGCGCCCAGCCTCCCACTTTCCTTCTGACCGTTACACTGCTGTCACTGCTCCCTCCTTCGGGGAGGCTAGCTGGACCTGACCTCCCCTCCGTTTCCCCACTTTCCGATGGGGGCGTGGTCAGCCCTGACTCATCTTCTCTCCCCGCTGGAGGAGAGGCTGGTCCTGACACATGTGACTCTTCCCCCCCACTGCGCTCTGGTGGGGGAGCTGGTCCTGATCCCCCGCTGCTGCCTTGGGAGTCCCCGCTGGCCCCTTGCTTCTGGTGCGTCCCCCCTGGGACCCCCCTTGCCCTCACCATCGGCGCCCCCTTCTGGGAATCTTCTGATTCGCTGGAGAAGCTCATGGAATCTCTCGGGTCACTGTCATACTCCCCTACGCTCCCCTCGGATTCCTCTCCTTCGCTCTCCATTTCCTCTCTCCCCTGTGCTTCTGCTCCTGAGCCCCTGACATCCATCCCCCCCTCGAAGCCCCCCCTTCCCCCCTCCCCCTCTTCGGGTGTGGGTTCCGGGTGCTCCAGTGCTGTGGGTGTGAGTGCGGGATGCCGTTCTCTCCCCCTGGTGTGCAACCGGCCAGCGGAATCAGGCCCGCCCGCAATGGGCTCGTCGACGTCGATTTCCTCTGCTTCCATTTCTCTGCTGTTGTGCTCGAATCCAGGATCCTCCCCCAACACGTCCATGTCCTCCCCTCCTCCTGGACCCTCGGGTGAGGCTGTGTGTAAGGGTCCCCTCAGCAGTTCCCTGCTCCACCCCACCTCTGGTTGAGTGTCCCACCAATAGGAGTGGTCTGTGACAAACCCCGAGAGTGACCCCTCCGGGGAGCTTGTTTCTGGCGTCGGCTCCTCCGCTGATGAGAAACCCTGGAACGTGCTGGCTGAAAGTGTGGGTGTGAAAAGCCAGTCGTCGAAATACTCCGCCGGCATGGGTCTGTGTGGGAAGATGGAATGGAACTCGTCTTTGAGGTAATGCTCCTCCACGGCATAGCACGGTACCCACTCGTTGGCGCTGGCCGGGGTACCTTCCCTGGCGAGGAGATATTCAACTCCCTCTTCCCCCCATCTCGAGTCCAAAATCTCCGTGACCTCATTGAGTGGCGTCGCCCTCTGTGATCCCTCCCCTGTTGGCGATGTGCTACGTGGGGCTGGTGCGTTCCCTGGCGCCTGAAACCTGTGGGGTGCCTTGTGGGGTGTGAGCACTGATCTATGAAAGACTGGGTGCATTCTGGAGCCCTCCGGGAGTGTCAACCGGAAGGCCACTGGATTGATTAGTGCCGCAACCTGGTAAGGTCCCAGCTGCTTGTGCCTGAGCTTCTTCTTAGCTAACGTTCTGGCCGGCACTGCCTGGGCTGCTAACCAGACCCAGTCCCCCACCTGGATGTCTTCCCCGACCCTCCTGTGCCTGTCTGCCTGCATCTTGTAGGCGTGTTTCGCGAGTTCCAAGTGCCTTCGGAGTTGCTCGTGGACCTCCTGTAACTCTGCTGCTAAGTGCTCTGCCCCCCGTGGCTCCCCCTCCCCCGGGTCATGTGGCCAACATGACTAAGCCGCGTCTGGCGAACCAGAGCAGCGCATGGAAACGCCGTTTACCTTCCCGCCGGAGCGGTACCTATTTATCTACTTGCACTTTGACATGCTTTTGAACTGCTAGGTGGGCAGGAGCTGGGACTAAGCAACAGGAAGTCACCCCATTGCAGGGATTCAAACCGCCAACCTCCTGATCGGCAAGCCCTAGGCTCTGTGGTTTAACCCACAGCGCCACCAAAAGAGGCATTCTCTCCTATGTGAGAGAAAAGGGGAATGCCTTTTTTAGCACAATATTATCATGTGCAGTTTTTAATAGGTGTTTACAGCCCTTCACAGCCTGTTTACTCTCATATTTCTCACACACGTGGGACAGGAGGTTTACATTTTAATTTAGTTAATCCTCAATCCATCTCCATCAATCACGAGGAAACAGAAGTGGGCATTAGCGTACCTGAATATACCATCTGTTCTCCAATCAACTCCGAAAAGTTGGAGGACTTTCTGTTCCTGAACCTCCGAAAGAATTTTCCATTGGTTCAGACAAGGGAGACAAACTGACGTCGGGTTCTCTGCAGCCTTTGGTGTCTAATGATGATCCATATATCTACCACACATTCTTACACAAGAACTACCGAGCAATCTTGTTTGCGATCTGGAACTGTCCAAGGCCAAAGCGGAGTTACCAGGATCAAGACTTCAGCAATGGAATCGTCAAGAAAAATGTCTGAGCGGCTTCGTTTCACTCTCGTTCTGAGCAGTTTACACCTTACTTCAGAGAGTAAGATGGCCTTGTATTCTGCTATGATGTAGATGGCCTGATGAATGTCCTCGGAATCACACATGACCCACAAGAATGGTGGCTATTCATAGACTCCTCAAAATTGAGTCTCAAAGAGTCAAGGCGGTGTTGCTGCATAATGGAAACAGACCTCCCTCCATCCGAGTCAGACACACTGTCTACATGGAACCCACAGCAACCTAAAAACAGCTGTTACGGCTGTATTCAATACAGCAAGTAAGGCTGGCATCTCTGTGGTGACTTTGTGGAGCTGGAATATATGAAGTACAGTGGAACCTCGACTTACGTACGATTCCAGTTATGACCTTCAGTAGGTGCTTCGACTTATGAACTTTCTCTAGATACGAACAGAGGCCTTGCCAGCAGCCCAGAGCTCGGCTGGCTGGCTGCGGAGCAGCGCTGAGGCCTCTGCTGCTGGGGAAAGGGCCCTCATCCCACCCCTGAAGCTGTGGAAGAGGTGCCACCTGCAAGAGGCACAGCAGGGCGCACTGCAGCCCCAAACCCCACCGAGGAACTAACCTGAGGAAGTCCAGAGAAGAACCTGGCCTGGGGGAAAAAAGTGACCCTGGCTGAAGTGAATAAGCTCTTTACTGACCCTTGCCCCACCCCCAGCTTGTAGCCAGGTAAGCCCACCCACCCTCAATGCACGTAAGAAAATGTTTGTTTGTTTTTATCTACAATACAGTCTTATTTATTTTATAGTACAGTACATTGATTATTGCCTTCATTTTGTGGATCTATGGTCTCGTTAAGACAGTAAAATCCATGTTAAATTGCTGTTTTAGGGAGTGTTTTTCATTGTCTAGAATGGATCAATTCACTTTTCCGTTACTTTCTATGGAAAAGTGCGCCTCTACTTATGTACATTTCTACTTATGACCAGATCTCCGGAACAGATTGTGGTTGTAAGTAGAGGTTTCACTGTACTCTGTTTTTATGTTAATGGGGCAGCCAAGCAAAGACTTTGCACTACGTAAAGAGACTGGCCTCCAAAGGTCAGAGAGAAGAATGTGCAACAGCCAGCACTGGCAGAAATGCACAAAATCCTACTACCGCCCCTATACATCAAACTCAGTCTGGTGAAAAACTTTTTTTAAAAATCAATGGACCAAACTGGACCAGCTTTAAAATACCTGGCTGACAAATTCCCTTGACTCAGCAAAGTGAAAATTAAAAACGGAGTTTTTGTGGGTCCTCAGATCAACAAGCTCCTCAAAGATGAGATGTTCAACAACCTGCTTCAGAATGACGAGGAAAAAAGCTTGGTCTGGTGTCAACTAACTTCCTTGGGAATGTCAGGACAGAAAACTGGAAGGAACTGGATGAGGACATATCTCTGTATCACAAACATGACTGCAAACTTGGCTTGGCTTTTACAGTACATGATGTATGTATGTAATCCTCGATTATACAATAAACTATTGCAGATCTCTAAGAATGAGTAGCCAATTTTGTGTTTTCAGTGTCATATTCGGCACCTCAAAATCTACAGAGGCATGATTTTTGTCAACATTTGTTGTGCTGTGTTACCTCGTCCCTCCCAAGGTGAGCTAAATCTGGCAGGACAGCTTTCTCTATGGTTTTAACCCCTTCATGCATTAATTAGATGCATGCATGTTGGTTATGCGAGGCTGGCTATGCCACAGTAGTAATTGTGTCTTGCCAGTTTCACCAATACTGCCCATTCCAAGACTGAGATGCACACAGAATGATACTCAAAAGGATCTCCCTTAACCTTGCACAGTCTCAAGAATATGGTGGTCAACTAAACCATCTCCAATAAAGAGGACAAAAGAGGATAAAGTGCTAATTCATTTGAAAAGATGCAAATGTAGACATAATTGCTATAATTTTATTGAGTACATCTCACTATAATGGGGAAAACTGTGACCAGGTAACCTGTGTACCTCCTCAGTCTGTTGTCCAGCTGCAACTTTGAGGCCCCTTCAGATCTCCCTGAAGTTTAAGGTAAAGGTAAAGGTACCCCTGACCGTTAAGTCCAGTCGTGGACTCTGGAGTTGCAGCGCTCATCTCGCTTTACTGGCCGAGGGAGCTGGCATTTGTCTGCAGACAGCTTCCGGGTCATGTGGCCAGCATGACTAAGCCACTACTTGCACTTTGATGTGCTTTCAAACTGCTAGGTTGGCAGGAGCTTGGACCAAGCAACGGGAGCTCACCCCATCGCAGGGATTCGAACTATGGATCTTCTGATCAGCAAGCCCTAGGCTCAGTGGTTTAGACCACAGCGCCCTTACATTTAAAAACTAGAATTGGACCAAACAGCCCTTCAAGTAGAGGTCCTAACCACCATAACATAAGACACATGGCTGCCCTACAATAGACTCATTGGATGACAAAACTTCAGTCTGACTGGACTCACTGCTCAGTACAGATGTAAGAAGGCATTGTTTTCTTTTCCATCCTGCATTCATCGCATGCAGCAATATTTCCATTCAGCTGCAGTTCACCTTCTGCCCAAAGCTATTATCTGTCCACTATGCCAAAACTGCATACCTTAAATATTTTACATAATTATTACTTTGTGTTGCTAATACTTTATTTCACCACAATCCTTTCAATGCAAGGGAAACCCTTTGCATGAATTGATTTTCATTCCAGACATGGGACAAATAAGCACACATTGGCAGTCCCTGTTTCTTTCAGAATTCTTTGACATCTGTCCTGCTGAGATGAAGGGAAAACATTAACATTGCTGAGTTAAGGGGGAGAAAAGATTGCTTCAGAGTCAGGTGCTTGGTGGCCTCAGTGAACCATGTAGATTCCTCCCAGATGCTGAGGATAATTTGCAGGCTGCATTAAAAACTGTCCCCTTGAATCTAGGAGAAAAAACCTGACAACACATCACCAAAAAGTTAAGAGACAAAATGGGGAAACAAAGACTTCAAAACGAAGTTTCTCGAGATTGTGGTGTGCTTTAGCTCTCCAAGAGGAGCCCTTTACACTATGGAGAGGAGATATGTGCACTTTTCCAGGTTTGCAAAGAACCAGAGCATCCTGTTTGATAGATCCCAAACTTTGCAGTGTGCTCCCCCAGGTGGCCCTGCTGTGTACAACATTGAATCAATCTGCAGCATTCAGGGTCGTGCATGAAATCTGATGTCCGCACAGAAATCATTCAACAGGGTGATTGCTAAAGGGAGTGAGATTCTTAAAGCAATCATTTTCAACTGCAGCAACTGGGAGAGCACTGTTGCGCTCAGGTTCCACTTGGAAGCTTCCCCTGGTCATCTGGTTGGCCATTGTGGGAACAGGATGCTGGACAAGATGGGCCTTTGGACGAATCCAGCAGCAGGTTTCTCATGTTATTATGCAGCTGCAGAAATGATGGCTGATACTACTGCATGACCTGTGGCATCATGCACTGGTACCACTCATTTATTTATTATTATTTATAAAATTATTAGTTGCTTATTACCTAAAATGTCTCCAAGCAACATTTATTTTAAAACATAAATATATTATACCATGAAAGATCTTAAATCTACCATGCTGACCAAGAAATTGGAGATATCAGTGCTATCAACAAACACCCCTGCTCAAGCTGTATGTGCAGATAAAATAATTAAGATGCAACAATATATGAGTTCAGAATGTGCTGGAAAAGTAGAGCTTCAAAGGAGAACCAGAAATGCCATCTTTTATTTGAAAATTTATTGAAAAAATGCAATACAAGTAGCAAGATTGAACACGTCTAAATGCTACATCTACTTTCCCTTTGACTACAAAAGTTCAAAATAACAGCTACTTAAGCTATAAAGATTTGCTTCCCCACCCCCTCTGTTCCTATCCCCCACCCCCAAAGAAAGTAATAATCGGCTATTCTATACAATTCACCATTGTCTTAAAATTTTTACAAAGCTCCTTCATATCTGCAGTGAAATAATTTGTGACTGAATGTGTAAAAAAACAACAAAAACCCCGTCAGAACACAAATATTTAATTGTCCATTATAGGAAAATGGCAAAGCACAGTTTATGAACACTCCCCCAAATAAAACCCAGAAAAATTTTAATAGCTGGCTGCCCACTTCTGTCTGGCAAGTGAAGCTGCAATTTTTATTCCCAGTTTGGTCAGTATAGATTACCATCCTGCTGCCCTTCCTTCTGTACACACATTCATACATAAATAGCTTTCATTTACTATACAGTTAAGACAGTTTCCGGATAATCTCATAGATGAGGGAGGAAGTTACTGGGAACATATTGCATCTCAGCATTATAAATAAATAGACCATATTTCATTTACTGCCCTAATGGTAGCACTGGCCCCCAGGAATTCCGAAGACCTCTAGAAACCAAATTTATTCTACAGGCAATTAATGTGATGGTGGTGGATTTGAGGTTGCCGGCAGCTCACTTACAAGAAACAGCAATTCCCCATGTTGGTGGCAGATAAATCAGAGGGATGCATCTCTGGTATCTTAGTCCTAAGTGAGGAATAGAGAACCTGTGGCCCTCCAGAAGTTGCTGGACTACCATTCCCAGGAGCACTGGCTATGCTGGCTGAGGCTGATGGGAGTTGGAGTCCATCGGCATCTAGAGGGCCACCAGTTCATCATCCTGGTTCTAAGTGGCCTTCACAGCACCCAGCTTGAAAAGGTAAGCCAGCTCAGCATATAGTTCAAAAAAAATTTGTTTTGTTTCCACTGGTCTGTCTGCCCCTGGGTATGTGGGTTACTTATGGCACATAAGCAGCCTGAAATGGAAAAGAACCAACTTTGTCTATTGACAAAGGGTACTCTCTGCCTGGTGTTCCTTCCTTACCACAGGTAACCATGTCAGTGGCTATTTTTAAGCCCAGATGCTAAGGAAAAGTTTTCCCTATAGCAAAGGGAGCATATTGAAGGCTGGGGGTGGGGGTGGTATTTTGTGATTTAGCTTTCTAAGAAGCCAAATAATAATGTATTTTTTTAAAAAAGCAAGCTTCTGGACTTATTAACGCTAAGTTTACAAGTGTACGGGTAATGTCTGCTGAAATCTAGAAATCGGGGGAATTGTTGAAGGGAGTACCTTGTAAAAGCATTGTGCTTCTCTCCCTACAATGATCATTAGCAGAAATGATATAGTTAATAGCAAAATACATGGCACAAAGGTAATATGAATCTGCATGATTTGCATACTTTATACAAGTAGCAGAATTCAGCATTACTTGCCACAGAATTGGGTTACTTCATTGCAGACTTTTTTCTTCTGTTTTGCGCAGAGTACACACAGTCTTGAATGAACCTAAAGGATGGTAGGGGATCTTCTGTTGGAGACGGAAAGCTTACTACTCATCAGACAAAGCAAGACCAACTTCCATCACCTAAGGCTGTTAGTCCTAAATGCCTTAGACTTTTGCCAAGAGGGTCTGTGATGGATTAAAAAACTATTTCAAAAAGAAACTTGGGTGACCCTCAAAGAGTTATTTGCTTAGTAATTTACCTTCAGAGTTATGTCTGCCCAGTTGCATTTATACTGTCTCCTCCCAGGATTGTTTCTCACACTTGCTTTCTTCCCTTATGATTTTGTATGATTGAGATTTGAGTAGATTTTTAAGCAATGCTAAATATTTACACCCTGAAGGGGAAGACGGGGATGTGCAAAAGAAGCTAACATCAGATGTCCATATAGGACAGGAGAGCATTGGGGTGTATGGAAAGTCGGAATCACCCCCACTTAAACACACCCTATGCGCAAAACCAGTGGGGAGGGGCAATGTGTCTGCTGGATGAGGTTCCTGCACACAAGGGGTGGTGAGCTCTTAAACTGGAAAAGCAATAGGTAGGTCAGTGGTCAGGAGAAGGGACAATCTGAGAAGCATGCCCCTGATTAGATAAGAGTAAATTCCTGTTTAATGGGAAATCCAAACTTCATGCAAAAGAAGTGTCTGAAAGTAGTTTTAAAACAGAACAGGACTTCACCAGCTAGTTAGCCACAGGATACAAAAAGTTAAAAATCATGCTGAGTGACAGCTCAAGGAAGGACAAGACATACCTTCAAATAACATACTGAAAAAGCAATAATTCCATTAATAAATGTGTAACAGTGCTGCACTTGTAGTAAGGTTTGAGATTTGATAAAGATGCCTTCTTTAGAATTACGCAACTATTTTATAGCTGGTGCTTAAAGCTTTTAATAGCAGAGGAAAAGGAAGCTGCAGAAGAATTATGCACTAGAGAAAGTGACACAACCAAAATTGTCTTCCACAATAAATACATTTTTTAAGTGCTATGGGTTGATTTTTTATTTTTATTTTTAAAAGTTCAGTCTAAGATTTTTAGGAAGGTAGCCCATTAGTTCTATTTATAAAGAGAAGGGCATATAGAAACCCACAAATAGTGTTACAGCCCGAGTTTGTTCACTTGGAAGGAAGTCTATTGTTTCCAGTTGGGCTTTACTCACAGCTAAGTGCATTAGATGGCAACCACTGAAGGCTTGTTGTGGCTGACGGGACCCCAGAGCACATTGGAGGAAAGCTGATTGAGCAGTGCTAAACTCTTACATGTCCATAATGCTTTCAAACTCTAAATAAGACTGTATTAACTCCCTAACTGAAACCTACTCAAAACTGAGGGGGAAAGTAGACATGCGGTATGATAATATAGCTTCCACACAACTGCTCGTTTTCACTGAAATCAGATTCTTTTCAATGTGTGTCCTTGTTTTCTGTAAACTTTCTTTAAACAGCAGAAAGCATTCCTCTTCACTTAAATGCTAGAATCAGCCCTCATCCCGCCCCTCAGCTATTAGGTGGTGCACTCAAAAGAATTTCAACTTCATACCTCTCAGAAAAAACATCACTCATAATTCTACAGAACTTTCACATGCTGCTGGAAGGAAAGAACAAGCCTGCAGTTTTTAGTGTTGCCAAGGAAATCTTTCAACTAAGTATGGAGAAGAAGTTCATCTTATTTGTGAAGAACATGTTGCATCCCAATTTGGAATCCTCTCATTCTTCCTACATGGGGAAAACAGTTAAAGGAAATGAAACTGCTTCCCATTTAAGAATACTGATACCAACTACCTTTCGCGAGATTTGTTTTAAAAGTGTACTTTTAAAGTCATAAGGAGAAAGAGTTATTTTGGGTAGAAACAAACCCACACAGAGAAAAACTAACTTAAATCTGCTCTTGTTCTGATTTGGATCCTTTTTTTAATGGCATTCAACATTCTCTAGTGATAGCCAATCAGAACATACCTAGGTTAAGATCCTGAGAACTGCAGCCAATCCTGGGGTTTGTTATTTCATTTAGCATGGTAGCAATGCAGCATCCACCATTCATTTCAGCAGCCTTATGCAATAAGTTTTGTATGACCTCAATGACTCAAAGGAAGGAGGTGCAACAGTAGTATGCTCTATGGACTGTGCACAAGAAGAACTACAAATTATTATATTGTCTTATAAGGAGCATTAAGTGACTTGCAAGATGTACAGGCTTAGTTTTTAACAGCAATCATTGGAAACAATCTACAATACTGATGATGCCTTTGTAATTGCCTGCTTAAAGAATACAGATTTAGGAATGCTGGATTGTCTCTAAGGGATGACTTGTGCTTCATTTATCCCTTCCTGTGATATGTTACCAGTGTGCCAAGTTTAAATAGTGCTTTAAAAACCAATATGATTTTAAAACTATGCTACCAAAACCACAAAAACTCAAAACACAAACAATTGGGAAGGAGAAAAAAGAAAATAAATGAACACCTCATCCTATTGTTATAAATTACAGCCTATTTCATAGTGTGTAGAGCCCACACCTCTTAAACACACAATTCTAATAGGCTTAATTTAATGGAGAACAAAAAGAGGGGGGAAATAGGAGAGTGAATTTACAAAAGATTTAGTATTCCAAGGAGTGCAAAAAAGAAAAAAGGAGAGAGCTGGAAAAACATGGTGCCTTGTCACAATTGATTAAAACCTCTAGAATTCACAGCATAAAAGGTGAAGCAATTTCCATCATTTCTGAATCTAGACTACTACTGAAATACCTGTGCAAATACCACAACCCCCTGCTATATTCAAGCATCTAAGGGGCTGACAAACCAACAAAAGCAAGGGAAATCCAGAGGAAAATAGGGCAGGCACATTTGTGCCTGGCATATATAAAATAGCTGTGATTAGGAAACTCTGAATATATCTCAGATCCACAAGAGCCAAGACAAAGCATTGCACAAGTGTTTTCCTGATTTCTCAGGCAAGAGGGGTCACTTCTAGGTCACTGAGACCCCCACACTATAACATGTTCAAAGTTATGTGAGAATGCAAACTGCTTGAGGAGGAAAAGAAGGAAGAAGGGCAATGCAGTTCAATCAAAGGCAATCACTTTTGATAAGCTCTACATGTTCTTTTTGTGTGGGCCTCTGACTTCATAATACAGATCCAAAAAAGGTGGTGGGGAAAGGAAATGCAAAAATGCAAAAAGTGGGGTGGGGGATTGCAAAACTGTAAAAAAAAAAATCAGTACTGTGAAAAGTATGGCATACTGTCGGTCACAATATAAAAATGATAATCAAAAAGGATCCATTGTGTTAAGGAGAATCCGAAGTAAACATCAAAAAGCACAACTTCCTAGTAATAAATGATAGAATGTTTGACTGAGAGTAAATCTGGCAAGTTTGAGGTCATGGTGCTCCAAGGTAGCTTCCTTGTAGTTTTGCTGGTATATGTTGGGTGGCCTTCGCAGACTGAAACAGACATCGCCTAGGGAAAAACAAATTTATGCTAAATTACCAATCAGTAGAAAACAAGTCTGAAATTCTGAAACATCTGCTGGTAAATTGTCTGTATCTTCCTGCCCATCGCCATATGCACACATGCACACACCTTTCACACATGGCAAGAGGTCTGTGTATTTAGGTATCAGCACCAAAGTACACACACAGAGATAAGAATTAGTCTCATTCCACTCCATCAGAAGCAGTAATGAAACCAAGCTACCATGGATCCCTTGTTATATTCTGTGCACATACTACTCAAGTGCTTGAGAATGACTTGTAAGTTTAAATATGCTTTTCAGACACCAGTTTTATAAGTTTTTGATCATTGCCTCATTATCACATTTTTTTTATTTTGAACTTGTTAGGGTCCCTGCCCTAGATGCTTCCTCAGTAAATGTACTTACATTTCCTGTCTTGCACTGAATATGCAGTCCAGGAAAGTTTGCCGAATGCCACTTTCCCACAAACCAGGTTCCCTAAGCTGTCCATGATATACCTTTTTGAGTGCATTAATGCATACCTCAAACCTAAGCATCCTGCTCTCTGAATATGTAGCATTAGGAGGCCTCTTTCTACAAGTGCCTAGTTCCTGTTCACTCACAAATTTAATAAGCTCTGCTGCAGCCAATCAAAAGTGACTAGACAGAGTAAGCTGAATTTCACTGGTGGAATAAAGTTGGCAAAGCTGTGCAGTTCTCAAGTTAACATTCTTTGAGTGTTGGCAATGTACCCAACACATAAGGGGAACACCCAGTGAGAAACCTGAGCAAGCAGTGTCAAGACTTGTGGAAAGGGCTCTCGCCACACTGAATAGCCCAAGGCAGGAAAGGCTGCTAAAAGGATGGGGCTTTCCCTCCTAAATTCAGGATCCAACTACCAAGCATGGAGGTTCAAAATAACATCTGGGTGGTATGTGATTGTTTGTGGACTAAGGGAGTTCAGAGTTCAGTCCCACAAAAAGTAGTTAGCTTGCAATGGGCACCCAAAATCATAGTTAAGTCTACAGCAAGACTGCAAACTCAAACAACTGTGAGTTCTATTACTTGCCCATGCACTCATACCACATTAACTATCCATGGTAATAAAATGCAGACACTTGTGGTGTATTTAAAAGATACATGACAGCATATGGAGAAGGAAGTGGAACTTTCAGACTGCATTAGCATCCATTGCAAAGTCACGGCAATTGTGGGACAGACCTCTGAACCTGTGAACTTCTTCTAGCAACAACTGTAACAGCACATGAGCTCTTTAAGCAAATCCTTCACTTAGTCACTTTGTGGCTTATGGGCCACATGTAACGGTTTAAGAGGAAGGCCTAGAAGGCTACAAAAGCTGAAGTTACACATTGTGCCTGTGGGCTTTATGTTGTGCAGGCTCAGCCTATTTATGTCTATGCATTTAGTGTCATTGCTCTAGTCTTAGTGGCAGCTAACTTTCAAGCAGATTTGAAAAGTTACAACCACAGCCAGGCTGACCTCTTGCACATGGAAGCACTTTGTCATATATTGGGGCTGGAGTGTTGACCTACAAAACAGGAATTAAAAGTCCAGACATGGCCCCTCATCTACCAGCTGCTGAGCCTTCCCTGTTAAAAGTCCTGCAAGGACAGAGTCAAAATGTACCAAGCACAAGTTTTGAAAAGGCTTTCCTTGAAAACTGCTAGAAATAAACAACCTTCAGTTGTGACTTAGGTGAAAACCTTGCCATGCTTCAAGATGCAGGAGTGCTAACAAAAAAAGGAAAAAAGAAAACTACCTGATAATATATGTAGCTGGTCTTGCTATTTATTCTGCAATCTCAGTCTCCTGGTGGACAACCACCTTGGTCACAGACATGTCTGGGTGTTGCTCCTTTGCTTCTCTGATGGCCTGTACCAGAACCTGAAGAAAGATGGCATAAAGAACAAACTTATATTGAATCGAGTTTAGGGCAACAACATTTTGCTTCCTATCACGATCTAACTTTACCAACTACTTTCCATATAGTAATGAAGGATTGCAACCTATCATTAAGGAAAACATTTTTGGATCAATTTAGGGCAACAAGGTAGTGGCATATTTATTGGGTTCTTTTTCTGACCCACTGCAAGGTCACAGGGCAGCTTTCAATATAAAAATATTATATTTAAACCAGTTAAAACAGTTTACAATACAAAAAAAATAGGGAAGGTCTTAACAATGTATTTCAGATGTCAAAGGCCAGGGTAATGCAGTGTCTCTTCAGTACAGAATGAAAGCTATGCACTAAAGGTTGGCAGAGTTCAGAATCTGGCTAGAATCTTATCATGGGTGAACTTCAAATCCCTCTGGAGACCCCAAAGGTCATGCAATATATCTTGCTCCATTGATAAAAGTGCCAGAAACAATGTGCACATACTCAGAATAGTCACTAAACTAAAAGTCTTACTTGATCATGATCAATGTCTGCATCTCCTGTGATGACAATTCTTTTTTCAATTCGTGTTTCTGAAATTCCACCTTTCACAGTCTATGAGAGAACAAACAGCTTACAATGCAACAATGCCAAAATGTTAAAAAATAGTTTTAAAGAGAAAAACAAGCCTAGTTAATCAATCAGAGCAACCAAAAGGTCAAGTCAGCAGGAATGATTCACAATTAGATCTAGTTTAGATGCGTATCACTCTTTGACAACCAAATTCCTATGATTGTAAGCTTAATAGATATGCAAATGATTTTCCTACTGCTGTCACAGGCCTGGTTTGCACATCATGGTGAACATGAGAGAACAGGGGCTCCTGGAGAAGGGATTGCAGTTGTTTCACTCCTTCCTGGTCATTCTGCTGTTGCACTGTGCTGAGCTAAGCCATGGTTTGGTTTAGTGTCATCTGAACCCTGGCTCATGGCTTAACTTTGCCAGGCAAACCATGAGCCATAAGCAATAGGACAAGCTTTGGTTACAGCTCATGCTTAGTTTGAAGAGACATAAACCACAATCCCAATTTCCAATGATACTCTATACCAAGCTGTCGCTTGGCTCAGCTCAGCACAGCAGCAGAATGAGTGAGAAGGAGCAAAGAAGTTGCAATTTCCTTCCCAGAAGTCCACATGCTTATGCTAAGCCATGGTTTAGCTTAGCAAGACATGTGAATCAGGCTATAGTGAGAAATGTGAATGGAGTGTGTGATAACTGCTATCACAGGTTTGTTGAACTTATATGGCTCCCAATGGCGGCTGCGTTTTACACAATTCTTAGCTTGTTCAAACCCACAATAGTGACCAAGCTCTCAGGGACACTATCTCCTTTTTTTCAAAACAGGGATCTGAAATGGAGACATGTTAGATTCCACTCTAGCCTGGGCTAGACTCCTTTGAACCAAAGCTAACATTCAGGACTATACTGGCTCCTAAGAAAAGCAGACTACAGCACATGTAAGAATACATAAAGGACATCAAAATAAATTGTTTCAGAAATTACTATTCTCTGCTGACATCCTAACAATGCAAAAAAGAAAGAAAAAGAAATGGATGAATTTCCATATAGACACGTATCTTCAATGTATGAATAGTTAGAACCGCACTTAGATCTTGCAGACCTTTATCAGACACAAACTTTGTGTGTCCACTTAATAACTGACCTTTTTAGTCCTTGTAAAGATATACATCTTTGTTTCCTCCTTTCCTTATTCAGTTTTTGCATAAAAAGCTAGTTCCACATTAAGAGAAACAGAGAGGGAGAGGAAAGACAAAGAGCAAGTGCAAAAAAAAAAGAAACTAGAAAAAAAGGTTTTGTCCTATGGTCTGATAGGATGAATGCTCACATCTACATGGGGGAAAGTAACATCTAAAACAGTCCTACTCACATTTGCCTTTCTACTCAGACTACCACCCAATTAGAGAAATCATAGTGGATTCATTGTATGTGTTTTAGTTGTTTGACTACACATACATATGAATAAAAACAACAGTTTTTATGAAAAAACATGTTTTAAAAACATATTTTGTTTTTAGATTCTGCAATCTTTCTTTTAGATAATGTTACAGCAAGCATCAATTCCTGATTGAGAAAGAAGAGGGGAATTCGCCTTAAGATAGTGCTTGCAAATACAAGTACTTGTATTAAAAATGATACTTTAAAAAATCCACTGGACGATTGAGATGCATCTTTAGTCCTTTTTTAAAATAAACTTTATCTACTAGACTGAAAGTCACAGATCCACTTTCAACCAAATTCATGCTAGCAGAAAACTCTTAGATTCAAACACACACTGCTTATACACCAGGAGAACTGGTACAAAAACAAAGAGAGGTAAAGGTGTGTAAGCAACAAACCTAGTCATTGAAGGAATGATGCAGAAGATGAACAGAAATGCTTAACAGCACAATTGCTTCATAATCTAATCATCCTAACCTACTGGCAAACTTATTCGTCTTCTCACTCTGTTAGTCCAAATGAAATGGAGCCCAGAAAACCTTAGATTGTGTATCAATTTGATCCTTTTAATGTAGTTTTGTATGTTTTGTGGTATTTTATGCACTGCGATTTGCTATTTTATTGATTATAGATTAGTAATTCTTTATTGTAATTGATAAGCGTAAACTTTTATTATTTGATGATGTTTAATTGTACTGTTTACTATTAGGTTGAATGATTGGCAGTTCGAATCCCCACGACGGGTTGAGCTCTCGTTGTTCGGTCCCTGCTCCTGCCAACCTAGCAGTTTGAAAGCACGTCAAGTGCAAGTAGATAAATAGGTACCGCTCCGGCGGGAAGGTAAACGGCATTTCCGTGCGCTGCTCTGGTTCGCCAGAAGCAGCTTAGTCATGCTGGCCACATGACCCAGAAGCTGTCTGCGGACAAACGCCGGCTCCCTTGGCCCATAGAGCAAGATGAGCGCGCAACCCCAGAGTCGGTCACGACTGGACCTAATGGTCAGGGGTCCCTTTACCTTTACTAATTGTACTGTTTACTATTAGGTTGAATGATTGAATATTGCTTTTTTGATATAACTTGTTTAATTTTAAAGTTGTTGTGTTTTTTTAAATATTGGATCAGATTGTTGCTATTAATGGTTGATGTTTTATTATGTTTTTAAATGTATTGGAAGCTGCCCAAATAGGTGGAGTATTATTATTATTATTAAACATGCTGAAATGCCTTTATCTGTGTTAACACAATAATACTTCTCCATTATTAAGTGAAACCACGCAACACCTAAACATTAAATATAAATTCCCCTCAGGAGGAAGACATGGACCTATAAATATCCAGTACTTTGGAGGATAAACTGTGGAGAAAGCCATCCTTTAATCCAACAGTGTTTATGGAATTCTCTTTTAAGCTAAGTTACACAAACAGTTGCTTATCTTCCTATTATTGGAGAGGTTGTCCAGTGAGGTGCTCCCTAAGAGACCAAAATAAAATTGTTTCAGAAATTACTTTTCTCGGCTGACATCCTAAGAATGCAAAAAAGAGATGGAGGAATTTCCATTTAGACACATATCTTCAAGTATGAATGGTCAGAACAGCACTTAGATCTTGCACTGAGAGCAGGAAAGATTAGATGAGCCAAAATAAGAAAAACCTTTATAAAGAAAAATGATGGCAACATCAATGACAAGGAAAAGAGAAGTTAGACTATTCATTAACTCAAAGGAACTTGAGACAAAAGACCTTTTTCACTTTATTGGTTTACATGTTTTCAAGCCCTAGGAAAGAATGGTGCTCATTATGTTATTCCTGCCCCTTCCCTTAAGTAATATGTGAACTTGCCCTACCAAAGAGCAACGGTATAAAGGTAGAGGCAATTACTCAGTTAAACCTAATTAGAAGTAAAGCCCCAAAGAAAGAGCAGGCTGAATCCACAGGGTTCTGTGCAAATAATGTCAGAGAAGTGGGGTGGTGATACTTCTCTAAGTGAAACCAGGTTTCATACTCATAAAGATTGTAGACATCACTTAAGTTGCAAGAGTGGCAATTATTCTAGAATGAGTAATGTACAGGATGGTGACAATGAACATTAAAGCATTCTTTCTGGAACATGGACCAGGATTTCCCTTCCAGGGTCAAGTTAATGGGATTGAGGATAACTGAGATTAGGGAGCCATTGAACTGTCAGTCACATCATCCCTCAAAACAGAGAGGTCTTTTAGCTTCCTTGACTAATACATTTCCTTTAAACAAAGCTGCCTTTGAATTCTTTCTGGTGGCTGCCTTCAAGAAAAAGCTTACTGCAGCTTTGATGCCCTCAACTTTGGTGCTTTTCTAACAAGTAGCAGTAACACTGGTGCTGGAGGAGAGCGCTTCTGCAAACAAGAGGTAAAAATAATGACTATCTTGTATTTGGCTGCTCTACTACATGTTCGTTTGGGTCAACTGTATTGCAACACACGTGGCATATATATTTTTCTGCCACACATTTTCACAAGTGATGCATCTGGAGAGATCTCCACCAAGTAGTAAAGCTTGCCACATATTGTGAAGACTATCTGGAATTATTTCCACGTGGTATCACTGCACCTAATAGCTACAATGTTTGAGAGCCACTTTCCACATTAGTCATCTGAAATCCATATAGACTCGTTAACACAATCAGGTTGGTTGAACCATATGAACATTCCAGTATTACAGCCATCTTGAGGGACTGTGGAGTATGGAAGCAAAGTGAAGCAGCTTCTATGGGGGGGACCACATAATGACTGAAGCCTTATCTAAATATATTTGTTGTGCTTTAGAATGACTTGGTATTGGAAATGGCTTTCTGTTTTAGTACTATCATCTAGTGTACAAAGGTCAGTAGTAATCTGTGCTTCTTGGCAATCTCTAGTGGCAATTTGTGTTTCTCAGCAATCTCTGACCTTGATTTCTAAAACATAATGGGTCCTTTAATGTAGGCTAGCCCCAGCAGAGAGAATATGCTAGACACATACGGCTAAACACCATTTCTTTTGCCAGCAACAGTGTGCTGAGCTTGCTCTATTGGTTATTTCAAATGAATCCTGTGTCCCAGATAATGTTAGCTAATGGTCTCTTCTCGGGGTAGCTACCCACTTATTACTTTAACAACATGGAACCTCCTGTGAATAGCTCCCAAACTGGAAACACCTGTGTACCTAGCTTGGGAAAAGACTTCCGTGTTGAAAGATGTTCAAAGTGGGGTTAGTATGCATTTCTCCAAGCTAGAAAGATCCAGGTGGGTCTGGTCAGTGTCTGGATAGGAGACCATCTGAGGACAGTATGTATGCTGCCTTGAGTTCCACGTTAGGGAAAAAGCTAGGTTATGTATGTTTAATGAGATTCGTTTCCATCAGCTTCTTTCCATACCATTGGAAAGAAGCTGTAAATGGTAGGGAAAATCCTCTTCAACAGTATTTTGAATACCATTTGTCCTAGATTGAAACCTTCAAGTGAAGCATCAGTGGTGACTGTGTCACATCTAGAGTACTGACAAGACAAGTAAAAGGAACCAGACACGAGCCCTACAGTCAGTAAAACTCTGATGTGCCACAAACTGCCAATCCCATTAGAGAGGGGTCACCCAAAGACAGACAGAGACTAGAGTTTGTACAACTCATTCCCTGTCAACGCAAATAGCTTATCAGTGAGGTCACACACTTGAGACTATTGTATTTTACCTTTGTAATCTGGGTAGTGGTAGTGCTGCTGGTGGTCTCTGAAGTGATGGTCTGAGCACTTAGCAGAACTCCAGGGTCTAAATCCCCACTGCCATCATCAGTCTATGGCAGAGATACATAACAAGTATAAATTATCTCCTTGCTCACCTAGAGAGAGTTGTTTGTTCAGCAGAGAAGGCTACAACGGCAAAGTGTAATGAGCCAGAAGGCTGTTGGTAAATTTGCAATAATTTAATGTTACTAATCAAATCTGCATCAATGTGGCACAGGATTGCAACTAATGGTTGTCTTCACACAAAACATTAAACCATAATTTAGCACTACATGAATTAGATATGGCAAGCCTTAGTGAAGAAGCATTGGGTTTCCACGCTCTCCTTTGCACCTTCTGTGGGATCAGGAGGAGGACTTATTCACCAGCAAATCACAAGAATTAAAAATTTGGTATTAAAAACAGTTAGAACCAAATGCAGCCACAGGAATCAGGTCGGTCCTGAAAACACATGTCTCAGCTGTCAAAGGTGAGGGCAACGAGGTGCATCTTCACCTTTCACCAAACGAAACATCTCTGGGAGAAGGGAATTTCACAGCTTAGGGGCCGCCACAGAGAATGCTCTTTCAGGTCACCCCCGCAAACTTCCATGGATGGTGGAACTACCAGCAGGGCACTCTCTGAAGATCTTAACCCCCAACAGGGTCTGTAGGGAAGGAGGTTTTCTCTCAGATATTTGGGGGTTAAGGTGTTTAGGGCTCTAAACACTGGTGTGGGCATCCTGAATTGAATCCAGAAACAAACTGGAAAGCAGTGCAGCTGTTTTACAGCAGGGGTTTATATGAGTTCCAAAGGCAACTACAGCGAATAAACTGGCTGCTGCATTTTAGACCAGCTGAAGTTTCCAAGTCATCTTCACAGGCAGCCCTATACGATACGATACGATATCTTTATTGTCATTGTCCCTTGCAGAACAATGAAATTGAAAAACTACATAAAACTACATAAAACTACCACGAAACTACATAAAACTACATAAAAACTACATAAAACATTCAAAAACCCCTAAAAACTCTAAAACCCCATTTTAAAATACACTATACTACAGAGACCCCTTATGCTGCGTTTAGAACCAGAATTGCATTAGCGTAGAAACTGTTTTTCAGGTGGCTAGTCCTGGCCTTTATAACCCTATACCTTCTTCCAGAAGGCAGAAGCTGAAAGAGATCATTTCCGGGGTGCGTACTATCATGTGCTATCTCTGCCGCTTTCTTATGCCACCTGGCAGCATAGATTTGGTCTAAGGTGGGAAGAGTTCACCCAATAATTCTCTCTACAGTCTTTACAACCCTGGATAGCATTGTTTTTCCCCTGGCCGTGCAGCTCCCAAACCACACGCACAGACCATAAGTTAGTACGCTCTCCACAGTGCAATGGTAGAATGCCATCAACAGGTCCTTTGAGAGATTGTTTTTCCGGAGGATTCTCAGAAAATATAACCTCTGCTGTGCTCTCTTCACCAGGTCTTTGCTGTTCTCTCCCCAGGTTAGGTCGTCTCTCAACTCCATTCCCAGAAAAGGAAACACTGAGACCTGTTCCACGCACTTCCCCTCAATAATAAGTGGCTGAATATTCAATTTACATTTCCTAAAATCCACTTTTGTTTTCTTTAAGTTAAGCAGTAAGTTGTTTTTCCTGCACCACTCCCCCAACTGCTCAACTTCCTTCCTATAGGCCGTCTCCCTATAGAACTCATTGCAATAATCCAGAAGCAACCAGAGCACAGAATACTGTAGTCAAGTAAACTCTATCTAAAAGGGGCCCTAGCTGCTGAAGCAAACATAGCTGGAACTCCTAGCTGCAAAGGCCACCCGGGCCTTCAGTAACAATGTTGAATCCAGCAGAACCTGCAAGCTATGAACCTGCTCTTAGTAGTGCAATCCCATCTAGAAGTGGAAGTTTTCCCACCACCTAGATTCAAGAACTTGGAACCCATAACACCTCTCTTTTCAGGATTCACTTTTAATTTGTTCAATTTGTTGGCCCCCACTCAGCCTGTCACACCCCACAAACACTTGTCTAGCACCTCGGCTGCCTTTGATTCAGGTGTGTGTGAGAGACAGAGCTCTGTGCCATCTACATATTGAGGGCAATTCACTCCACAACTCCTGATGACAACTCCCAGCAGCTTCACTGAGATCTTAAATAAGACAGAACCCTGCAGGACACCACAGGAAAGCTCCCATGGCACTGAACAGTGTGCCCCATGACTACTTTCTGGAAACAACCCTGTAGGTAGGAGCAGAACCACAAACGTATAGTGCCCCCACCCGCCTTGAGCCATTACAGAAAGACAGCATGATCAATGGTATGGAAAGCCACTGAGAACTGAAGGAGAACAAGAAGGGCCATACTCCCCCGCTGCCCATCTATCTTCCAACAAGTGTCATCAACCAGGGCAAGCAAGGCAGTTTCATTGCCATGACCAGGCCAGAAGCTGGACAGAAATGTATCCAGATATTCAGTCTCTTCCGAAGATGCCTGAAGCTGGACCACCAGCACCATCCTCTTGAGCAGCTTGCCCCAAAATGGGGTATTTGCCACTGGGTGATACTGAATACTTCCAGGTCCAGACAAATCCAAATGGGGCCACCTTTACTCAGAAGGTGGCAAGCTGTCCAAGATTCAACAATGAAGTGAATTACTTTTCATATTGGACCTGTTGCACAGACAATAGCTAAATCCATGGCAGCTGGCCATGAAAACCACCAGCAAGCGATAAGCCTGAATGTCCTCATCATCATACTTTTGAGTTCAGCTCAGCTAACTGGGACAGGGAGCAAAATGTCTGGTACAACAATATAACCCATTGTCAGCTCTGGTCTCTAATTCAGATACTATGCTTTCCATGTTGCATGGGTTAGGAACTGGACAAAACTGCTAAGGTAAGAATTTCTCCAGGTTTTTGCCACTATCTTTTGCCCTTTCTCTTAGTCCTCAGGTAATGTGATACAAAAAGTCCCCAGAGAAAGCACACTTTCCAGTCACATTTCCAAAGTGAACTAGTCTTTCAACAAAAAGGGCTAGATAACTACATTAAATATGTTTTGGTAGCACAGAGCAACATTTCAACCATTTTTAGGTACAAAGAAAGCTTATGCAGAGCAAGGTGCATCAAAACTCATATGTGCCTAATGTGTCAGAACATCTAAGCCCCATCCAAACAGTGATGCTGCTGTGAAGAAACAAACTAAAAAAACCCTACATCTTAATTCAACACCAAGGTTTAATACCTGCTGAACAATAATGCATTGTTTCCTCAGAATCTGGTTAGTGAGCTGTTTGACAAAACTTGTAGCACCCTCAGTGTTACTTCCTTGTTGCCACAATGGTAGCTTGAGCCTCAATCCTGCTTCTGGAGTTGGATGGCCACACAAACATAATGAAGTAAAAGGGGAGACTTGGCTCAGAGAGGATAGCCATAGTATGTGTTGGGGCAGGTGGTTACGTCTTTTTGAAGGGGAGAAGAAAGCTTTAAAAACCCAGATGTTTGTTCCTATGCTAAAAAAGAGAGCTCTTTTTTTTCTTTAGTAAAAACAATGACCTTGATAGTGTGTGTGCGTGTTTATGTGTAGTCTAACAATTAAAAAAACTTCCAAGGGTCACCATGACAGATTAGACTGAAAAAATTAGCTATGCACAGGTTCCTTCAGCAAATGGATGTTTCCCCTGGTTTGCCATCTCAGACTGGAAGAACAACACCAATATTTCTTAGTCTGCCTTTAAACATATTTGTGCCACAGTGAGATATCTGCTCATGTACTTGTTTGTTAGAATTACATATTAATTAATATTTTACAAGGGTTTGTGAAACTTACTGAAATATCAAATGCAATACCTTCAGAGTGTCCACTAGGTGGAAGCAGCATCCAACAGATATCACAGAATTTCCAAGGTTTCAACATATTCAAATGTGATGAGGACATTTTAAGCATCTCTCAGGTGGAGTCAGCTCTAGAATGTGTGGCTATTCCTTGTATGGTTGGCACAAAATAGCACAGAAATTGTTTTAACTCAGCCAGCAAACCTCCATGCCAGAGCTGACCAAAACCTACTTATAAATGAAGTTGAGAGGGATTTTTATAATGTGAAGCTATATTCAAAACATATCAACCTCTACAAATGCAGATAATTTTAAAACATGTAGTGGATAGCTAAGCTCTATACCAGCTATTTAGGAACAGAATTTGGACATGTGCCAGGTGATAAACGTCATTCTCTGTCAAAAGGCACTACCAAAATGTTTCACTCAAAAGTTCAAAAGCATTAAAACTAAAAAGGGCCAATTTAAAAAAATTAAATTCATATCCTAACATTCCTCCTAAAGAAACACCAAGAGGAAAAAAATGTTGCATAGTACACTCACCAGCCAAATGGGAAATGCATTTAAAAATGAAAAAAGTTTTTTAACATGCAGACAGAAAAATAAAAAGGATAGATCCAAGCAGTTCTTCTGAAGAAGTGTATTCCGTACAGAAAACGTTGCCACTGAGAAAGCCTTACCCTGTGTTGCTGCTAACCTTATTTTAGCAGGTGGAATGCAGAGATTAGAGAAATTAGTTCCTAAAGCATGAAGGCTCTAAAAGTCAGAACCAACATGGGGAACTGGCCTGAAACAAATAGGCAATCCATGCTGTGAAGCCAGGACTGGAGTTCTACACTGTCTGGGGCCTCCCTTGTTTAATATGGAAGCTACCACATTCAGTGGCAGCTGAATTCCAGCCAGACTTCAAAAGGCAGTGATAAGTAAGCACACTGCAATAATCTAAATGGGAACAAAGCATGGGTGACTGAAGTAAAATCCTTGTAAGAGAAAAAAGGGTGTAGTCAGCTCACCAAGCTAAATGATTAAAAAGAGTGTTCCTCATCATGACTGCCACCTGAGATCAAGGAGCAAGGCAAGGTTAAGTAGCATTCCTATGCTGGATATTTGCTACTCTAAGGGGACTGAAGCCTCATGATTAACTCTCTAACCCAGTAGAGGCTGGTTCATTAAGATGAACAGGGAAGACCTGGCTACTCCTGGATTCGAGGGGGGGGGATAAAGCAGGGTGTCATACTTAAGATACTCCAAAACTGCTGAATGATTGGCTGAAGTATCTGTGTATAGATACTAAAAAACAGAAGAGATCACAGATGGAACTTTTTGCTATGCCACAATATAAATCCCCAAAGAGTTAAGCAATAGCACCCACTGCTGTCTTCCAATTTTGATCAATCATGTAGGAGAAGAACCACTCCAGAGCAGTGCCTCCAACTCCTAACTGATTAAGCTGCCCCCAAAGGATATGATGGTCTATTGTATGAAACATCAAAAAGAATGTTCTTTCCCTTTCAGATAATCCCACACTTTCCCTTTCAGATAATCCATGAGGGCAACAAAAGAGGGCTGAAATCCCCAAATCTGCCCTGAACCAACTGGACTTACTCTTTCAAATTGGTTTCTCCTAAGAGTTCCTGCAACTCTGCCACCACCAACCACTCAATCAACCTGTCAGTACTGCTCAGTCCAAGTTGGTGGGTCCCCCGTCCCCCCATTCAGGGACTTTTCAAATTGGAACACTTTCCCCCAGTGATACAATAATCTGAGTCTTATTAGCCTGCCCTAGGTGGCAGGGTTAAAGTGAGCTGGTCATAGGACTCAGATCTTCTCTACAGCCTTGGGTAGCAATAAATCAAAACTTCCATCAAAACTGACAAGGAGGTGCATTACACACTTCATTGTGGCCTGCAGAAAACATGATGCCTTGTCAGTGAATTCTGACATTGATACTAGTTCGCTTTGGGGAACACGGTACTGTATACAGTGGTACCTCTAGTTGGGGACACGATCAGTTCCAGGGTGCCATTCACACCCAAAAAAGTCGACAACTAGAGCGGTACTTCTAAGCAAGCGCGCTGTGCATGTGTGAAGCGTGCCGAACGCTTTTGCGCATGCGCGAAGAATGCTTCTGCTGCGAAACCCGGAAGTATACACTTCCGGGTTTGCCGTGTTCGCAAGCCAAAAAGACGCAACATGAACCTAACGCAACACGAGGTATGACTGTACAGTGGTACCTCGCAAGACGAATGCCTCGGAAGACGAAAAACTCGCAAGACGAAAGAGTTTTTCGTTTTTTGAGTTGCTTTGCAAGATGAATTTCCCTATGGGCTTGCTTCGCAAGACGAAAACGTCTTGCAAGTTTGTTTCCTTTTTCTTAAAACCGCTTGAAGAGGTGCAGTTGCGACTTGACTGTGCTTCGCAAGGCAAAAAATTCGCAAGACAAAAAAACTCGCAGAACGAATTAATTTCGTCTTGCGAGGCACCACTGTATAGGGAAAGCAAAACAGACACAAAACTTGGCATATATATGCTCACACAAGTTATAATGAATGCATGAGGATGAAAACTACATGCTCAGAAGCCACAAGCTACTTTCAGTTTTGATACTTCTCCCCAGAAAGTCAATATCCACTGGGTAGGAAGTATCTCCCTCATTAAATTCCTCCTAAAGGGTTAATAACCAAGAAGACAGTTGGAGTATCAAAACTTCTAGAAAGTTTTATTGGGGCTGCAATCTGGCTTTGGAATTAATGTAATATGTTTTAAAATTGATGTAAAGATTGTAAAGGTCTAAAGGTTCAAGTTCAATCTAAAGGTTCAGGTTCAAATAGCTGTCTTTGACCACTGCAGCCTCCCCTATTAACGCACACTTTCTTCCCTTTCTTTGTGCCTTCCATGAGTGTTGTGGCTATTGTGCAAGCATAGTGGGCATAATCCTCATATAGTTTGGGAAGCTCTACTCATTGTGATCGATGCAGGGGGGAAACAGCATTACACCACTCTTTTCCGCAGCAAAGAGGGAAATCCTAGATGCCATATATATATGTACAAAAGTCTGAAAACTCAAGCCTGATCAGACTTCCCAGATATGTATTTATGTTTGTGTTTGGTGCAGAAAGCACTGGTGTCAACAGTGGTATTTCTCACAACAATTTAAACCTGTGAAGCTCCTCTCAGGTAAGCTTGTCCCATTGATATCAAATTTTCTAATTTTCACTGAGACTATTTACACTACAATAAAACTGTACCACCAGATTATGAAACAGCCTACCTGTGCAGCTTCATAAGTTATAGTCTTGGTCTCTGTATGGACAATAGGAACTTCTTTCGTTGGAATTTCACTTTTCACAGTGTTCGACACATCAGAGATAGTAACTGTCTGAGTCTTCACAAGGGGTGGCTACAAAACAGGATTTTAGAGAGAGAGAAATCACATTTAGTACCATTGAACTCTAACAATATTACTGACAACCATTACAATACTGATCTGATAAAAGCACAATGGACTCCATATAGAAATTTCAGTTGCTATGTTGTTTGCACTAAAGGCACATTTTGGAAAGTCATCTGTCAATGTTTGGAGATAAAATATAAATAACATTTTTCCCCTAGCTTCCTGGCCAAATGTGACCATCTGCAAACTAAAATATGGAAACTGTTTCATAGTTAAAAGGGTAAGCCAAATTTAGCATGCGGATAAGAATCTTTATGGTTAGGAGGAGCTCAAGTCTGATTAACATGCTAGTATATTAAGAGATTATACAAATGTATGATTTCCAGCCAGTGTGAGATGTGTAGAGTCCAGTAGCTTCTATTAAATCAGCATCAGATCATTATTTATGGATATTCAAATCTCAAGAATAACAGGAAAAGAAAAATCAGCTGTGCCACCACCTGATAATTAATCAAAAGAGAATGTAATATTAGTAAGAGCACCACCAGGCTTTCCCCACTCTGTTATGTTCCCTTCACCTTTTCAAAGTCTGACAGTCATCACCTTGATTATTACCAGATTAAATGTTGAGGTATTTTAGCAGATGGGATTGTTAAGAACACTGGAGCAGGCAATTTTTATTTATTTTTTAATTTGATGGGCAAATGCAGGTATTTCCTCAGAGATTTCCAAATCAGATGACTACAGACTCAAAGAGCTATGTTTTGTTCTTGTAAATGGAAAGACTTGCGGCGCTGGCTGCTTTTAGCGCAATATTTTCTGCAATGTATTTACAACACACAGAAGACATTTAGCACTATCTCATAAAATCTGATGCCTTTTAGAATCGGTTTCCTTTTCTTTTAAATATATTCTGCTTGAGTCAGGAGACAATACTTTTTTAAAAATTGTTTTAATAAAATATACATCTACTTTGTAGATGAGGGGAATCATTCCTATAGACTGGAGATTAAGTGGTTGATTAGTTTGGGGAATATTTCAGGCCATCGAAACATAATCCTTCTTTATGGATTTATGACAAATGCTTGCTGCAGTGTTTGTAGAATGACTCCGAAAATGTAGCAGAGAAGACTGCAAAGAGAGATGTTTCAAGTTCACATTTACTACCTGGAAACAGCGAATGAGGGCAGGAAACTCATTATCAATACTTGAGCTGTGACATTCTCCATTTAGCTTGCTAAGTGGCTCACTTGCCCCTTTTCCCCCTTCAACATCACAGGCTTCCTCCTCTTGTTCGTGGAGGTGCAATGGAGGTGAAGAAGGGATTCTATAGACTTCCATCTCATCCTGTTTTGAGTCCTCAGCCTCTTTCTCCACATCTGAGTAAAAGCCCTCTCCACACCTTAGGTCTTCCTTGCTCTCACTGAGAGCGGCAGCAGCAACAGCAGCAGCAGCACCCTGCTTTTCCTGCTCCTTGCTGCTTGCGGAAGAAGTGTCAGATTCACAAGTATGTGCAGACTCCTGTGGGCTTGACACTGGGCTCTCACTAAGGGCCACTGAGTGCTTTGAGACCTCCCATTCAAAGTGAGAGGTAATATTTCCCCCCTCTGCCATTGCATCCAGATCCTCTTTGAAGGGAGAGTCACTCGCACTCTAAAATGAAATGAATACACAAAAAGGCCAGAAATTAGGAACAGGGCACACTAGAAACATAGACCATTTTAGCACATGTCAATTTGAAAGGGCCTATATGCAACCTATTGCAATCCACACAACAGAAGATCAGTACAGTGGTACCTCGGTTTAAGAACAGCCCTGTTTATGAAATATTCAGTTTATGAACCCCCGAAAACCGGAAGTAGTGTCCCAGTTTGAGAACTTTACCTTGGTCTAAGAACAGAATTCGAACAGTGGAAGGGCATCGGCAGTGGGAGGCCTCATTAGGGAAAGCGCGCCTCGGTTTAAGAACAGTTTCGGTTTAAGAACAGACTTCCGGAACGGATTAAGTTCGTAAACCAAGGTACCACTGTACTTCAAGTGTTTTGAAAAATGGCCAAGTTGCAGGTAGGCCTGACACAATGGAATTGACAGCATTGCATATCCTGACAGCAGAACTTCCAGGGCCAGGGTGGGACACCCTGCTCTGCTTTTTGACAAGGTGGGGACAAGATGTCACTGTCCTCTCAACTGCTCTTCCTTCCCTTGTCTCTGCCAGCAGGGCAATAATACGTTGGAGATGGGAGATTCAAACATCACTGCCTGTGCTGTCTAATACACACAGATATGATGGGATCACCATGTGTATCAGGCCAAACCAGATGAGATCTAATGGATTTCAGACTACCCCCAAACTGGACTGGGGCAGCAACAATAAGGGGGCAGAGGGAAACCATCTTCCCCTGTGCCGTTCCCCTGGTTTTAAATTATTCTCTCCACAAAGCTGATATTAGCAGTGGCAGGGAAATGAGACAGACAGCCATCCCGAACCTATCTTTTCCCCCTCCTCAGCAAATGGCAGTTTCGGGGTGAGCATTAACTAAGAAAAATGGCACAGGAGAAATGGGTTATCTTTCCAACACTGCACCCCCTATCCTCACCCTATGGCTGCACACAAGTCTTTTATAGTCCCACACATGGATTGGCCCTCGTTGGCACAAGGAAATGGCTGACGTTTGTGACATGTCAAGTCCTCTCTGCATCTGCACTATATCCATTTCTAAGCAGGCAGTGATTCTTTTAAAAACTAAGTATTAAAGGGTTGTTTTCACCTTACTGAGAATGATTGATTCCTTTAAAAAGACTTCCATAAAGAGAAGGGGAAACCACATTTATTGCTGTATATTGAAAAAATATATTATCCGTGCAGAAGAAAGTTCTATGTGACTTTAGAAAGCTTATATTGCTTCCCAAGAAAGAGTTTGAGGATACAATGCCTTCTCCATGTGGCGAAAGTTCTGATGAGTTGGGATATCTACTTTTATATGCACCTCTAGGAGCCATCTCAGTTGCTGATGCTTCCAGCATTGCAGAACATCAAGTATAACTTTAAAGCAGACAATATTACTGTTTGGTAAGAGTCAAGACTCAGCAGATCTCATGCCAAGAGAGCCCCAAACATACATATGCCACATTCAGAAACCACACTGCAGCCTCAAGACGGTATCACACCAGATGTGAGCACATTATTTAACCGTTTGCAATAGTGCTGTTTGTCTGAATATAATATCTGATCGCTGAAATGCTGCAGTTCTCAACCAATGAGTTCTTTTGATCTTTTACTATAAAATGAGTAACAAAAAAAGATGATGTGAAACAAAGAAATCCAACCTCCCTAAAAGAAAGCAAGTGTGTCCATAGCACCTGAGATACTTTGGAAGACTGTGCCAAGCCAGAGGATTTAACCAAGGCTGGTGCTATTCTGTCTTCCATCGTGCGCCTGTTAGAAAGTTCTCAACTAGGTCTTCGTACATCTCTGCGAGCCCTCTAGCTAGAACTTGAAGGAAAGGAATAGTAACAGAAGAAAAGACAAGAGTTAAAACATGCACAATACCAGAAAACGTGCATCGTAAGTAGGAAAATCTTAACAGGAAAGGGGGAAAGAGAAAGCTATAAGCCGCATATGTAAATCACAGACCACAGTTTTAAATAGGATGATATTTTTTGAAAGTAAATTTTCCACATTTAGTGGAAAGGATGGTTGGTACAGGCAATCAAATAAGCAAGTGGATGTTTATATAGCAGAATACAAAACATCAATTATTCTTAAACTCTGCTTTATTTAGTAATGGGATAAAGCAGTTGAATAATGATAAACAGTCCAAGGAACACTTATTTCATTTAAAATAAGTTTTTTAGATTTTTGCCCTGGTATCTGCAAATGCACATGCACACTCAAAGTACATGCACAAAAAAGGGTGAGCTTAAAAAAAAACCTTACTTGTTTCAAAATTAACCAGACAACTATATATCATTTAGCACCTCTTTCTTTCTGTATTTATATGCAAGCAAAAGAACTGTACTTAAGATTGCAATCCTATATATACATGAGACAAAGGGATACTGAACTCCATAGATTTACTCAGGTCCAAATCAAATGGGGGAATAATAATGAGGAGGGGAGCAGCTGTTCCGAGCAGCAGATTAGGGGGGTAGCAAACAGCATTATACCCTCCACCTTCCTCCCTGCCAAGCCCTCAGTAGGCAGCAGGAACTGTGCTTTTGTATGGGAACTCCTCACTATCAAGCAATAGGAAATGCCTGGTCATTGGATTTCATGTTGGGTAATTTGATAACGCGCATGAACAGCCACAGCACAGGGAAGCTGAGCTTGCTTCCCACTCTCATTCAAAACTGTTAGCTTCTTGTTTCCTGGAAATCCTATTGAACGATGACCATCTTTAGCTGCAAGAGCAAAAAGCTGTGGGTGGATCTTCCCTCCTAGCAAGACTAGGGCCTCACTACTAATGTGAAGTGGATTAATTATTTTAATTAATTATTTATTTTAAAGTGGATCTAATTATTTTAGGGAGGTGCAGAGGGTGGAAAGCAGTCAGAAGAATGGATGGTAAAGTGCACTCTCTTCATCCTGTACAGCCATACATTGTATTCCTAACGCCTTGGCTCCCAAACAAATCGGCTCCTGAACGATCAAAACCCAGAAGTGAGTGTTCCCGTTTCTGAATGATTTTCAAAAGTCAAACGGAAGCTTCCTGCAGCCAATCAGAAGCTGCGCTTTGGTTTCCAAACGTTTTGGAAGTCGAACGGATTCTGTTTGACTTCCAAGGTACAACTGGATATGGTAATGTAATGTATCACAATTTCCTTCACCCTTCACCTCTTTCCTGTCATCTATTCATCCTCTGGTTGCCTTCCTGCCCTGTTCTTTACGTCTTCCCTTCTTTCCTTTCTCTCTTTCTCTCAACTTGTTTCTTTCCTTCTACCACCTTCTTCTCCTTCACTGGGATGCAGGTGGCACTGTGGTCTAAACCACTGAGCCTCTTGGGCTTGCTGATCATAAAGTCAGCGGTTCAAATCCCCATGACAGGGTGAGCTCCTGTTGCTCTGCCCCAGCTCCTGCCAACCTAGTACTTCAGAAGAACGCCAGTACAAGTAGATAAATAGGTACCACTGCGGTGGGAAGGGAAATGGCGTTTCTGTGAGCTTGGTTTGAATAAGATGTTTTTCTGCAGCATATGTAAGTGTGTGTTACAAACAGGAGAAAGGGCACCAAGCCACATTCAGGCATCTGCTCAGCTCCCACCAAGACCTTTATTTGTTAACTGTAGGATAGGCCTTTTCTTGGTTGTGTATTTTAGGGAGTGCTACCTGAGTTTTTTGGTGTGTTTTATTTGTTTGGCCAGGGAGGGGGGAAGGTGTAAGTACTTTGTGGCTTAAAAGTGTGTCCCTGGGCCCAAGGAACTCCATATATTGCCTCCCTACAACCCATAAATGATATGAAGAAATGGTGATTGGGCATAGTTGCAAACATTATCATATTTCCTCATTGCTTGTATTTCAAATTTCATATCCATCTGCACCTTAAGAATTCTCCCTTTTTATGTCCTGCTCCCTTTTAAATAAAATCTAGATGACTAAGGCTATCTTTTCCCTAGGCTTCCCTCACTTAAACACCACTGAATGATAAATAATTATAGTAGCTCAAAAGGGATTATTCACAATCAGGGAGAAGCGGGTGGCAGTGGAGACTCCCCCCATGGCAAAATTTCTACATCTGGAACTGGATTTACTTATCTATATTTATAAACAGCTTTATACCCCTCAAGACATCTTACAATAGTATGCCATTTAAAAATAAGTAACATATATAGCACCTAATTTTAGTACCTTAAAATGGTGGGTTATAACCTAGTTATATGTCAGTCACTGAGCAGAAAAATCATCCACCATGAAGTTGTTTAATGCAAGTATTTTGGGAGCTGACCATTTTATGCTAAAAATCTTATCAATCAAATACTCAACATGATCCTACACAGGGCTGTAAATTTTGATACACAGCCCTTTGCTTACACTGCAGTTGTTAAAGCAGGATCCTATGTAAGGCAGAAACAGATCCATTCATTTGGCTCTAAAAACCCCTTCCATCTTCCTTGCTACAAAGTTTAGCAAATATGTGCCAGTGCTCAAAGGATGGCCTTTTATCATAGCACTCGGGGTGCTGTGCTAAGTGTACAGATGGTATAACCCTAATTTTACCCTTCCAGCTCCACAGCAGCTTTTTCACAGGGTTCGTTCCACAGGGCCAAACCAACCGCTGAGAGCTCTATGCCTGAATCCAGCGCCTGATATTTTTAAGAGCCAGAAATCAGACTTAGTGAATTTGAACAAACTTTGCTCAATGGGAGAGACAATTGTCTGCATTAGGAATAACTTGCTAAATGTCTGGGAGGTTAGGAAATAGTCTGCAAAAAATTGCAATTTTGATTGGGAATAATGATCAAAATATAAATACTCAAAAGGCATCTATAAAGCAAACATGTTTTCAACACACAATAGCTGCAAATGGTCAGCCACATGCAAATCTGAGGGGGTGGGAGAAGCATTGATAAGATCAGTTGGTGGGAACAACTTTTTCTTGCCACCGGATTGCACCACCAGCCAAAATTAGCTTCTTTGAGAAGGTGAATGCTTTTATACACACACACACACACACACACACACACACACACACACTCTTTACACTTGGGATTCCCAAAATCTTAAGCCTAAGAAGCCCCTTGCATTAGCACGCTGCTGCTCAAGGGTGGATTCATTTGTATACATAAGAGAGCATTATTTATTTTATTTATTTATTAAATTTGTATACCGCCCTATACCCTTAGATCTCAGGGTGGTTCACAATACAAAATTACAATATAAAAAAGAAAAATAGACTGGCTCAGGAGAGTTAGAGATTAGTCACGGGGAAAGAGGTTTCCTTCTTATGCCCAGAGCCTCAATCCAGAACTCCCAAGGTTCTAAGGGATCACACAAATATCAGCTACACATGAGCAGCTAGCCATATCTGTGACAGCAACTCGTTCATTCTGGTGCATGAACCGAAATATCTGATCTTACCAAGCTTCTCCCTACTATACCCACTTTAAAAAAGGTATTAAAAAAACTAAATCAAAACCCAAATGGACTGATTTTTTAGGTGCCAAGGCACAACTTTCATCAAGTAGATGGATAGCCTCCAAAGGAATCAGACCATTTGTTTCTGGCATAAGATACTGCAGCAGTTTTGCTAAAGCCACATATACATATATAATTTACACAGGGGCAAAAAAAGACACAAGATGCAGTGTTCCCTGAATTTCTTTGTAAGCCAAAGCCCGTGGGGAGTTGAATAATGCCAACTGATTGCTATATTACATGTGGTGATCCAGAAGCTCACTGTGCCTAACAGAGCTCTGATACACTTCATTGACTGATATTCCCATGTGCATGTCACCACAGTGTGTGATACAATTGTTGACATTGCAGCAAATGGGGAAGGCCATTATTGGTGGGCTTTTGGATCAGGTAGAGAGTATGCATAAAGGTAGGACCAGAATAAAATAAAATAAAAATCAAGTAGGGGATAAACTAATATTGCTTAGTGCAAAAGCGGCAAGGATTGGTCCTGCTTTGTTATTTACTTACACTTGTAATTTCTGCCTTGCCCAACTACATGCATTTAAATTATGCCAAAATCTTAGATCTCCCCAGTAACAATTTCTAAAATACTGCAGCTGCTCAAGTATGCATTACTGTCATAAAATCCTCACAGGCATAAGATGATGCATCCTGAATATATATAAAAAATTACTATAAAAAATGATGTAGAAATTCTAAACAGCTGATCCAATAAGAATTTCATGCTGTGTAGCAATAGTATTAGGTTATCCCCTATATTGAAAGTCTGTGCAGAAGACGACACATCAAAAAGTGCTTAAAAGTGTGCATTTAGCAATTAAGTAGGGGTTAACTTTATAATGTACCACACTCACCAGTTAGAATTCCATAGACCAACATCCAATCTCAACAGGGCTGTCAAAAGTACTTGAGCAAGAAGTATTATGAAGCAGAAAATAGAAATCCCTAATTTAGCATAACTGTTCAATTGTCCATTCTTACAGAAGAAGAAGGGTAACACTTTCAAGCAAAACTACCATTAATTTTTAACTGCAATTTGTATATCTGGATATATTAGGCAGATATTAAAATTGTTAACAAACTGACTACCACCAGAGATGGATTTGTTTCTGAAAAGTGACCAGTCAATAAAACAAAGGAATAGCTAATTCCAATTTGAATTAAAAATAAGCAAAATCATAACTGCATTTTAAATAGGAGTTTGCGCCATGGATTAAAGTTACTCTTTTCAAAGACAACAACAACACTAAAGCTATCACAATTTTACTTTTCAAGGTGCTGAACCATTTAGAAGAAAAGTTATTAGCAAAAGTTATTTAAATAACCAATCCTCTCCAAAACAGAACAAAATTGTGTAATACACACACACACACACACACACACACACGATGAAAGACTATATGTTCTATGAATCTACACTTTATGACATCACAAAATGCTCATTTCATGCATTGCTTTCTTCCTTTGCAGAGGAATAGGTATTTACAATAATAACTTCATAATTTGCATTTGTAAATATATTACAAGAACTCAGGAGTAAAGTTCAAAGGAGTAATTATGTTCCAGTGTTGCTTCAGAAGGTTATTTAAGGTCTCAGTTAAAAAGTGCTCCATTTAAATGGGAGTTCTGTGCTGCCTCCAGAAATCCAATAGGCACCACATGAGTAATGTCACTTCCAAACATTGCTCACATTAAGAATCACTTTCAGTTTTCTGCAATATATGAAGCAAGAAAATGACTTCAAAATGGGGTAAAGACTCATAGGAAAAAGAATAAATAAATATCCTCTAGCAGGTTATTTGCTTCTAAAATTTCATATCGTTTCATAATTCGTGTCAAAGCCTTCTACAATAGTAGTTTCTTAGAGCCAAAAAGGAGGCTAATGAAATCAGCATGGCAATCTCTTGCCTGACAAAATCATGCAAAAGCTAAACAGCAATGAATTTACATAACACTAAACTGGGAATGAGAAATATTTATACGCTCATCACAACACAGACAACGCTGTGACATATTAAAATCATGACAAAATAATAATTCACCTGGGTGTTATGGGAATCTCATGGATATCACTGAAAACAGCATCTCCACTGTATTCTCTTCTCCCCAATAGTAACATAAAATGTGCAATGCAAATATCAATGAGGTTTTCATGTTCCCACAAGTGGCAGCCCAGTGAAGAGGAGCAGGGAAAGTGAGCTCAATAATATAATCATCACACATTTTATTATACAATATGCTATGGAGGGGGGGTGGAGAGAGAAGAGGGGCAGCTGCTGCCAAGTCTCCAGTATCACCTAGCGTAGTGTCACCCTAAGAAAAGGCATTGCCTTTTATTAGTCAAATTGCTGTGATCTATTTAGTGCAGCATTGCCTACTTAGATTAGAGTCAACAGCTCTCCAAAACCTCAGGCAGAAAAAGGTCCCAGAAAATTATGAGAAGAATAGCTTCCATAAACTGATAAACCTCCAGATGGCACTTATGTAAAATTATAAATGTAGGCAAAATCTGAAATACATTTTGCCAAACTTGAGCACACCCTTTTTACATGGGAAATGTCTTGTTTGTATGTATTCACCATAAGCAGATACATCTGCTACTCACTGGTCAATTATGTAAATACAGATCAAACTATGTAAATTAGCTTTTCCCTCTCTCTGACTTTCTGCAGAATTTATTTTTGCCTTCCTTAGGTGTTTGATTTTTTAATGCAGTGTAGTATAAAGTTATAGTATGCTGTTTAATGCAATATAGTACGAACATTCAAAGGGAGTCAAACTGGCTTAGTGGTCTAACTTTCACAATGGAAACCACTAAAATGATGTATCTTTTAATAATCCCTTAGCACTCTCCAAGATTTAGTGAGTGAAAGATTCAGCTGTAGTTTTGCAAGGGAAAGCAGAATATATACGCATAAACCAGTTTCCAAGGTTCTACTCTAGTGTCACATAAAAAAAGTGAACAAAGGTTGGCTATACAGATGAAGGAGCTGGGTCATGCAGGCCTACTTAGTGATTCTATAAGGCAAAGTACGTAGACTGCAATCTGAGATCTAGTTGAGGAAGACAAAATCTGAATCCAGGTCCCTCAAGACCAGGATCATCAATCAAATTTAGCCTTTAAAGCCCTATACGGCCTAGGACCCTCGTACCTACGGGACCGCCTCTCCTGGTATGTCCCACAGAGAAATTTACGGTCTGCAAATAAAAACATCCTGAAGATCCCAGGCCACAGAGAGGTTAGGCTGGCCTCAAATAGAGCCAGGGCTTTCTCGGTCGCGGCTCCAATCTGGTGGAACACTCTGTCACAAGAGACTAGGGCCCTGCGGGACCTGACATCTTTCCGCAGGGCCTGCAAGACAGAGCTGTTCCACCAGGCCTTTGGTCAGGGCGCAGCCTGACCCCCTCCTCTGGCAATCTGCACAGAATTTTGCTTAATGGTTGCCATCAATTTGATTTTAATTAATTTTATAATGAATGTTTTTAGAATGTTGGATTATTTTGATTGTTGTTAGCCGCCCTGAGCCCAGCTTCGGCTGGGGAGGGCAGGATATAAATAAAATTTATTATTATTATTATTATTATTACTATGAGGCTGATCCTGATAAAGATCTGGCTCACGGAGCCAAAAGGGTTTTCCATTCCTGACTTACGGAGAAGAGCAACCAAATCCAGAACAGTTTTCCCAAAGCAGTTGAAACTATCCTATCTTTAAGACCTCTCCTCCCTGGAAAATGTTGTAAGCAAGAAGGGTCAAGAGTCATGCAAACCAGTGGTAGAATGCACTCCTCTGATAGCCCTATCCACATGCTCAGGCCTCAACAACTGAAATTCATCTGATAAAACTGTTCCAGAGCTTCTAACATTTCTGCATGAGCAGCAGAACTAAAGGCATCCACACAGGTTATAATAGTAGGGAGAATGTGTTTATGAATGATTGTGTCAAACACGAATGCACACCCCACATAGTGTCATCTTTGCATCCCAAGGCCACTCAGGAATCCATCCAGATTCGTCAGCTACTGGCTGATATCAATTGATAATTCCTCTATCAGAAAAAAACCAAGTTACATTGATGGGGGAGAAATCAGGAAACCAAAATCTCCCACCAGTTTATTTCATGGTCTCTTTTCAACATTTACTCCTACTTCCAAGTCTTACTGCTCACAAATTCTGCAGCTAAGGTCTCATGGCACCCAGGTTTCATGGCAAGAGTATCAATCCCAGTTTCATTCCTGCATCTACCCTTCTTACCCCTCCTCAATATTTTGCATTCTTCTGTACAGAATTTGATAGAGATTACAAAGGCAGATATTCTGAAGCTGTTTTACAGTACTGGCTCCTACGGGAGAGAGCCTTCCATTTATGTTCTCTACCTTACAAGCTGCATTTTCCAAGATAAATAGGAGGGGAGGAAAACACTCTACAACAAACTATAAGGAGCAAGAGATTTTTCAACTATAAAAATAATGCAGTATGTGTTATCGTCAGGGCTCAGCAGGAGATGATTGCAGTGAATGAAAGTGTTGAAGTATTTGCATTGGTAAATTGCATGGCTGATGAGTGACCAAAGTGCTCTCTATCTTTCTACAGAGCATTCCAAGATGACCTACATTAACTAGCAGAATGGCTCAAGCAAAATTCCTGAACATTATTATTATGGGTAAGCCATCTGTCAGTGGCTAAACATCTTTCCCCCCAGCAATGTTTCAGGAAACAGATGTTTATCCACATCGCTAAGAGTACACAATACATTACAGGAGAATTTGTAATTCAATATTGTCACAAACATACACACAAACACACACAGCGTTTTCTTTCCTTACATTTGTCTGTGCATATGCACATACACAAACATGATTTTCCAAAGTCATATTCTATTTATCTAAAATAATATTCACAATGTGTAATCAGTGGAATGCAAATTGAATCTGATCTGTTAATAAGTAGCTTGCCCAATTTATGAAACCAACTGTCCCATAAGCCTTCCTTCTAGTAGCTCAGCCTAGCTGACTATCATAACTCAGCTCTCAAATGATTTATGAAATTCTCAGCATAAAAGACCCCTTCACCTGTCAGTGCAAGTGATTAGCCAAAACCTTTTATGTTTTTATGCTTTAAAAATGAGATAAAGAAGGTAGATATCAAATAGCTAGCCAGACATTTACATCTGGGTGCTGTTAAGAGTCAAGCAACATGCAAAGGTTTAAACAAACAGAGTTTTACCATCTGAACATATGCCTATTACACTGTTAGATCAACTTAACTGAAATCAACACTATGAACATCAACATGCACAAAACATGGCACACACTTATAAACATGTTACTTCCATACAGATAACTGTTACATTGAAAGTGAAACACAGTTCAGTAAGTATGATACAGAAAAGAGATAAAGCAACAGAAAGACATAGGAAGAACTGGACTTGGAAAACAGCAAAGATTACAGTTTTTAAGCATCACTTCTAATAAATGATTGGTTTTCTACCACCTTAAACGCACCACAAACAGAAACCAGAAGTTACAATCTTTTCATCTACAGAAGAGTCATACAGGCAAGATAAATAACCATAGGTGCACATTGGTGTATTGTTTTATACACAAGGCAGATTGAGAAAGAATATGCCACCCTCACTTCCAATTTCAGGCAGAGAATGATGCAAGTTCCCTTCATTTTCTACCCAAGCAGCATCTGGCATCCTAACTCACTCCATGCAGTCATACTGATAACTCAAAACACAATTCCAAAACAAACGTCTTTAGGATTGAAGTGTCAGCAGTCTTTAGTAGTGAGGTGTGAAATTCATTTCAATTTATATTAAATGAATTAATCCAATTCTCTGCAGTTTACTACACAGACACACACCTCCGCATTCTTCCTGAAGAGCTTTGTTTAATTACAGGTGGCAGTTATAGGCTTATCTTGCTCTCTTAGAATAGGACTTTTAATAAAATCATCTTAACAATGAACATAAAACGGTTCTTGAAATTAATTGCTGCTTGGTTTTTTAAAAAAATTCTCAAATGTTTTGCAGGATATGGAGGAGATCTTTTAGGGAAATCATCATATCTTTTCCTTTCAACAACCTGCTGAACTCAAAGACCAAAACCAAAAACACATAACTGACTACATTCATGATTAAAAGCCTAACAGTTTGAGCTTAAAAGGACTGCCAAAACCTTCGTATTTGTCATATTGCAGCTTGCAGGATTATCCACTGTGTCTCTTCCAAGTATGCTAAACTGTATTCTGAACAGTGTTGGTGCAAATGTGTGTGTGTGCATGTGCACTTTTTTTTTTTAAAAAAGGAAGAGTTTCAAAAGACTCCCTGGAAGATTGAACTAGAGACAGAAGGGTTAATATGGAAAGAGGCATGGCAGCTTCAGCCAAGAGTTGAAGAGCTTTATAGTCTTGATGATATTTCACAGAAGCCCTCCATTTCCAAAATCACAGAAAAACCAGCCACCACACAGTCAGTGCAAGGACCACCAAAAAAGACATCATAAAGGGAATGCGTGGAGAAGGAAAAGCTCTAGAGTATAGGCGGCATGTTTTGAGCGATTTCTGCTCTTCAGGAATTTGAATAGAAATCTTTGCCTGGATTTCTTCATTTGTTTGTTCGGGCAAAGTTCCCTCAGTAGCTGTCTCTTGCTTTTTATTATTATCTTCATCCTGCACTAACAGAGGACGTTCCAGTGTCTGCTTTCATGGTAGAAGATCAAGAAAGACAGAGAGATGAACAAAATGACAGGTGGAAAGTGCTCAAAAATGATACTCGGGGATGTGCAAGGACAGAAGTCAGAGAAATTGACAAGAAGTTAACTAAAGTGTGCTCTGCTGCTGCATTCAATACATTCCTCCACTAATCCTGTACATTGGAACCAGACTATAGGGACAAATACGAAGTGCTTTCTAAGTGGGTAAATTATTCCTAAGTTGATAATAGTTTTCAGTGGAGAAACCCATTTAATGTTAACTCCACCCATGTGCTAAAATACATCTTTCAACATTAAACTGTAGAAATATTTGCAAAACAATAATCTTGTTGAATTACAAAGAGAAACACTGTTGTACAAAACGTTGGTCATAACTTCCTATGCTACACTGATCTTCAGAATGGCATTAATTATTTGATACTTAAATTGTAGTGCAAATATAATTGAATTCTGTCAAAGATATTGCCATGGAAGATAGTATCAAAAGTTCCACTTCAAAATTATATTGTGGTTAAAGTGCAAAGTGTTCAGTCACTTGAAAAACCAATAAGCTGGAATATTGTTTTTTTAATGTTACAATTACAAAGAATGGAGTTACTCCACATTGATTTCATCTGTGTCACCAGTGTGTAAAGAATGTAACACAATACAAAGCTATATTGCAGTTGTATATGAAAACTAAGTGTAAGCTAGAAAACAGGGGATTTCTTTGTTTTGGTCTGTTCAAAACATATTCTATACATTTATTTTTGCTATGTATGGCAAATGAAAGCAGCTATCTAGGAAAGGAAAAAATTAGCTCTCAGCTCTCTCAGCTGAGTCAATCTTCTTTGCTCAGCCTGATATTTGGGGACATTGTCTTTGCACACCCCTAAGTGATGGGTATCAGGGAGAAAGTAGCTGGGGGGCTGGGCAGCAAAAAAAATGATAATGATACAGAATGCAAGGGAGTTTAAAGAAAAACAGGAAAAGAGAGGAAGACAACATAAAAAGAACAGGGTACAGTTAAACTTTCATAATTGCTCTCTCTCTCTCTAAATATATGGCAACATATTCATGCAACTTTTTCAATCAGCCATGCGCTGAAAAAAAGCAACTGAAAGCTGCAAAAGCTTGCAGCAGTGCAAATCCTTTTTAAAAGTGTTAGAACAGGAGGCTGTGAGAGATGAAACTATTTAAAAAGGCAGCCAAAAGAAAATGCCACTCAGCAGCTGCTGTTGAGGGTTTTGGTTTTGCTCAGTGCCATTACAACAGCAAAAGTCTGCTTCAGAAGCACATATCAAAACAGCAGCTTTACCTCTGGCCCACCAACCTGTCTCTCATAGGACTGAAATGTGGCTTGCTTGACCTGGACATGCACAAAGTATGGAAAGTTCAGTTGTTTTATGATGTAGAATAATAATAATAGTAATAATAATAATAATAATATCACAGCCCCACTGTACAGATTACCAAGATTACTGCAACAATAAAAAGGTAGCCTTCCTTCCACATAAGACATCTACAGACAAGATGTAGTTGTCTGCAGGTGACTCTTATTACAATAGTTAATTACAATTCTTGAAAAGTCCACCGGTCTAATGTTCGATCCCTATATGGGCCATCTGCATATTCTAGAATTGCAGGAGGTTTTACTCGATGGCCCTTGGAGTTACTTCCAACTCTACAATTCTATGATCATTTGCACAGTTCATGGAAGACAAACTTGGGAAATGAATAAGCATTCTCAAACATTGCCCTCAAGTCACAATAACCACTGTTGTAGGAGGGAATGTATCAACAATTCAATTTACACACATCCAGCTCTTACAAAAGCAATACTTGCAACGTCTACTTCAACAACATCTTGCATAAACTTTGCTTTAATCAGAACTCCCAGCCAAACATTTAAAGTTTTGTGTGCTGTTTCACTATCATCAACAAGGATCAATCCATTCATATTTTTATCTTTCAATGTAAATGTAATTGTAATCAGCTGAAAAATACCCTCTCATCTCCTCATTAAACAAATACCAAACTGTAATTTCTGGACATTCTAAGTTTACTCAATATTTAAAATGTCAGGTGCCTTGAATATTAAATTAGAACAAGTATTTGTTCAAACTGAACTAAACATTTAATCTAAGCCAGTGCTCCGTAACATTGCATTCAGGTTACTGGGTTGGATCCAAAGAACCAGGAGCTGATGGAACATAGTTGCTGTTCCACAATGCTTGTATGGGGGTCCACAATGAGCAGGTTCTATAGCGGTTCTCATTCTGCTTCTGTTTGTGCAAGAAACGGCATACATTCTTGTACAAGAAGAACAACGTTGCTGAATTTAGAAAGACTTTTTCTCATGTAACATAATAGCGTGAAGCACAAAGCAAGTCCTTTTGCAAGTGAAAGTCACTTTCTGCACATGGAAGAACATCTTTGGATCCAAGCCACTGAAACTACAGTTTTACTGCAAAGGTTGGTAGTAATGTCAAAAACAAATTCAACTACTTCTTTTTTCCTAAGTAACACAGAACCACTAGCTGATTATTATTCAGAGAGCCCAACAGTTACCCTTTTATGAAAGTAAATGACTGAGACATACATATATACTCACTAAATGTGTTATAACTAAAAAGACCTTATGTTGTCACAGTATGACTTTTCAACCCCTTGACTTCAGCAGTAGTCTCACAAGATTTGAAAAAGAATTACTTGAGGCAAAGTGGTTTGAAAGCTATGACAAAAATCTATCAGCTAAGATGTGAAAACAATTCTCACTCAATATACAGAACAGGAATCAATAACAAAAATATAAATATTATTGCATTACCTTTGGTTTATTCCACCCACCTCCCCACCCTGCAGAACAAAAAGCTGGTTTTGTTAAGAGCAAAGCCAAGCAAATCACCAGTTCCATGCTATGTAAAGTACTCACTCCTTCTACTCCTGTGGGGATCTGTCCATTGATGTTAAGGGTCCTGAAGGGAGAATGAGTTGAGAGGCGCTTGTCCCATTCACTTGGCCGTGGCTCAGGGACAGATTCCATAAAGTTCTTCTTCAGTTCGCTAATGCTAGCATGGTGTTTCTTTATCCCCTCTTGAGGTTTATCTAGATCCTATCATTTAAGAAAAAGAAGCCAAAAAAGAAACCAGCGAAAAATTTATTAAACATGCATTTACCACCTTCACACTATCAAATTCACTGCACTAGGCGGCTCAGTCTCCATTAGTTCTACTCACAATCTGAACTAAACACACATTGGGAATATCACGTTTTCTTCTTTCCCCAAAAATAGAAGGATATAATTTTATAATGAGTTATAGGTGTCCCCCAGTGAATCATTTGAGTAGTTTTCAGTTTGAAATCTTCTTACCTAGATTAACAAATAAACTCAGAACTATTAATTGAACACTGTCTCTCCACACCCCTGCAATGTTGAATTACTTTTAAATAAAAGTAACTATAAATCCCCAATGCACGATAAATAATGTTAGCATCTTTAAGGCTGCAATCCTGTTACCAACTTACCTGGGAGTAAGTCCCATTGAAATCAATGGGATTTACTTCTGAGTAGACATATATTGGATTGCGCTGTAAGAAGCTGGCTCTAGTATCTGTTTCTATGATATACTGTACTACTGAGCTTCACAAAAGCAGCTTATGCATATCCTTTTTTGCAAAGCATTAGCATATATTGGTTTAAGCAATGCAAGAAAAAATAATTTGGGAAGGGTGCCAGAGGTTATACAAAAATCAATTAAGTCACTGGCAAACCTAAATTCAGAAAATTATGTTACTTCCTCCTTGCACTTTCCACAGTAGTGTGATTGATTTGATTTATCATACTTAGAAGGGGAGGGAAAGACGGGGCAGTATATGTGGCAATTTTCCATGTGCAGGAAGCATTTTGCTCTGAAAGATGAACTGAGCCCTTGTAACCTGGTGTAGGACATATGACTGGCCTAGTTCCTCCTTGCAAGTTAAGGGCTGAAAGAATTCAAGAACTTGAGAGTGTTCTGGCTTGCACTCTGAACACTTTCTATTATGGCTTCTAGATTTGCCCTCTGTTGTAATCACATATGAGAACTTTCCAGATAGCATAGCAGCCATCCAAGCCACTTATTAATATAGAAGAGAATTCAGACTGCCCCAAGAAAAATCTGAATCATTAGGGCTGTATCCAACTGAGTTCTATTCGGAGTAAACTAATTCAAATAACAGTGGTACCTTGATTTAAGAACAGCTTAGTTTATGAACAACTTGGATTAAGAACGCTGCAAACCCAGAAGTAGGTGTTTTGGTTTCTGAACTTTGCCTTGGAACATGTTTCGCTTCCTGTAGAGTGTGTTCCATTTGTAAATTGAGTCCCCCACTGCTATGGTGAAGCACGCCTTGGTTTAAGAACAGACTTCCGGAACGGATTAAGTTCGTAAACCAAGGTACCACTGTAATGGATCCAAGTTAGACTTGGAACAGGAGTGCAGTAAACACTCCCAGATATGTATTTTGTGTTGTTGTCCTTTAGACTGTATTTTTGCTTTGGGAACTGTTGGGACTCCTCAAGCTCCTCTTGTTTCAGGAAAAATTTCCAAGGCTGGGTCATAAGACCCCTGAAGTGATCCAACCAGAAGGAAGGCTATACCATGTAAAATGGCTCATAAAAATAGACATATTTCTACTTAACAGCAATATCCATTAAATTCAATTTGTGCCAATGATCTAGTATCCAATACTTAAAGGATCCCAGATTTTTCAAAGACCTGGAATAACTCAGTTGGTAAAGCATGAGACTCTTAATCTCAGGGTCATGGGTTTGAGTCCCATGTTGGGGAAAATATTCCTTCATTGCAGGGGAGTTGGACTCGATGACCCTTATGGTCCCTTCCAACTCTACAAAACTATGATTCTATGAATTCTTAAACATAAAATACTGGAAAAATTTAATGGACACCAACCAGGGTGGGCCCTTGAACAATCTGGGACATAATTAGGCTAAACCACTGAGTAAGAAGATGTCAACAAGATTCGGGCTGCAATCCTATACATGCTTTCCTGGGAGTAAGTCCCATTGAATACAGCATGACATTTCACTTAACATAAACAGGGCCTCATCGTTACTAATGGAATACTAATGGAATCTAACAGTTACAGTAAATATTTGACTCTCCAGCAGGAATATAACCCCAATCTTCCCAGATCACTGACAAAGCAGGCAAATTCTGAAGAGGAACAGATTCCCCATCCCTGCTCTTACATGTTAAGAGCTCCAGTCATAAAGCTGTTTTTTACTCCAGAAATATTTATAGAAAGGCGGGCATTTTAGTCTGTTGTTTTTGCTGCAAAGGGTAATTGAATTTTAATATATTAAATATTCATCTTTAAAGTGTCACAAAACTTGGTTGTTTTTATTCCAAAATATTTTAAATGGCCAGATTTTATATTTTCTGAGGCAGTTTTGTATAATCCAAGATCTACCTCCTCCCCAAAAGCCTATACAATTAATTAGTTAAGTCATGCCCTATGATTTCAATGGTTCTACTCTGAGAAGGACCATGGCTGCCAGGGCTTCATTGCAAGGTCATGCCACCTGAAAGAGCAAAAAGGGAGTTTTTCATTATCAAGTGTGCCACTGCTTCAAAGGATCATATGGTGATTTAAATCTAAGACAAACTGCACAAATTGAAAAATTGGAGAACAGCAGATCATAAGGTGTTTAATTAGGTCTTGTGTGCTTCTTTTAAATGTTGTTGTGATCATCCCTGTGGTCTGATAAGATAAGACAAACACTCAGGTGTGTCAGTGGATCACTCTTCTTTCCTAAACACAATCAGATGGAACTGAACTTGCTTGTCCGATATACAAAGTCAAAAAGAAAAAAATAACCACAATCAAGGTTATAATTAGAGGGGTTTTTTTGTTTTTTATTTGATGACGAGTGAACACCTGCAACAAAACAGTTAAGAGTCAGACCAGGCATGTGAATGGGAGTTGGTAGTAGGCACTGGATCATACAGAGCCTTATATAGCTACGGGAAGGTAACAGTACTGGAAAGAGACATGTGCATGAAGTTATAAAACCTCGACTGGAAGGAGGTAATAGATTAAACTATCAGATAAAGGACAGAGTAATATGTCATGGGTGAAATTTTCACCACCTCTTGCCAGAAGAACTCTTCTTGACTGGATTACAGACCATTTTACTGATGTCCAAAAGTTCTGCACTGTGGCAATCAAACCCTAAAGCTGTAAATCACTAAATTAAACTTCAAAAAGTAGTTAGTGCATTTTAAAAGAAGAGACACTGCTTATGAAACTCCTATTAGCTGCTATTTCTGTAAACATGGATAAAAACACATAGCACATAAGAATGGAGTCAGTATAAGAAGCCACACATCTCCAAATATCAGTAATATATGATTGGAATGTTCAACACTTCCAAGATCTGTGGGATACAAATTTAATTGGTATTAATCTGAAGGCAAGGTAGCCATGATCTATACTGTGTAGTCAAAGCAACATAAAATTTAGTGGTTCTAGAATAACAAGAAATACAAAAAAGTTAAATCAGTTGAAATATAGCAAATGGCCTATGCGAGGAAAATAGCCCCACTCTGCTGTGTGAAAGCAGCTGTCTACACTTTTTAAAACATGCATTCAGAGAAAAAGCTTATGTGATGACATTCTCTTTCCAGGTTTTAAAATTATTTGCAGAATTAAGACATAAACTACTATAATATCAGTGCTTTTAAATGCTACTGAATGATTTGTTAATTTTGGGGAGATGGAATATATCTCCCAAGAATCATATTAGTACTAATTTGGTGGTAGAGTACATGTTCTTCAGGAAAAGGTTCCAGGTTCAGTCCCTGTCATCTCCAGATACGGCTGGGAAAAACTTATCTCTGAAACCTAGAGAGGCATTACCCATTAGCATAGGACAACTAAGCTAGGTAGACCAATTGTTTGACTTGGAACAAGGTACTTTTCAATGATCATCCTGCAATTATGCATTTGGAATGCTCCTTAGGCTTGATCTCCTGCCACTGTCACTAGTTTTTAAAGCAGTACTGTCCTTTTACATTAAAGAAATGTAAGAGCATACAAATGCACCAGCAGAAACTAAAGTACACGAAATAAATGCAGTACACCTAGCCTCAGTGTAGCTCAGTGAACTGAAAAGAATTAAAATGGTGAAGCAGAACTGCTTGGTGGATTGTGACCATGGTTCCCTAGTAATTCTACTAGATATATTGCAAATCACAAAGACGGCAGGGCTTAGTTTGCTGGGGAAACAGTCCTTGGTACTAAAATAAACATAAATTGCAGGTAGCTTTGAAGTCAGCTGTCCAGGACAGAAATCCTCAAACTAGAGGAAGATGACCATTTGCAGCTTTGGGTGGGATGGAAGATAAGCATACTCTCCAATCACTAGGTATTACTACTCAATTTGGGTTCTACAGACAAACCCTTATGACTTTCCCTTATGCAGGATATGAAATTAAATATCCAGTTCTGCTAATACTTTTCTTGTACTCTTCCTTACAAGGTACCCTGAGTTCCAGTTAGTGCTAGATCCAAATCTGAGTAACTGCTTACTTTTGTTCTTTCAAAAGGAAAAGCATCAATTGATGGTCTCTTTGGTACAACCTTAGACCACTTTTTGCATATAGCATGCATGGTCTGCCCTAATTTAAGGCTGCAATCCTATACATAGTTTCTTGGGAGTAAGGCTATTGTCCTCAATCAGATTCACACTGGAAAATCTAGGCAACACCTCTGCCTGCTTACAGAGTGGGCTTTTCTACCAGGAATATTCCTCCACCACTACCCTTCTTTTATTTTGTTTAGTGCCTGAAGAGTTATGAGGATCTTAAATATTTATCTACTGCTTTATAATGGCTTCATTAATCCCAATGAAAATATTACCCTACTGGTATTTCCTAATTTGTAGCAATTCTTCTACTATAACCAACAACTGTCCCTCTATACACCAGGAGGAGGAGTATTGCCCCTTCTGATGTTACTGAACCCTCAACTCCCATCAACCCCAGGGATGATGGGAGTTGTAGTCCAACAATATCTGGTGGATACAAGTTAGTCACCCATGCATCGTATCTTAAAGGAAAAGGCACTGAAGAAAGATCAGGGCACAAATTTAGTGTTCTGTCAGAACCCTATTAATTATCTATTCTCAAGTTGGTAATGGGCTTACTGGAAATAGAATGGCATCACAAAATGCAACTCTGAAAACCTGGCTACTTGCTTGGTTCCTCGTAGCCCTTGACTTTTTGTAGACAGCCATGTAATCAAGTCGTCGAGCTTTTAGAAAACACTCAAGTGAAAAACTATCCCAATCACATATTTTTCAGGTAAATTCAAGAAGAAAAATCTAAACAGGTAGGGAAAATGGCTGTATAGTGTCATGTTTATTGCATGCAAAAGCCTATTTCAACGTCTTCATGCAACAGCATGCAAAACAAAACAAATGTAGCAGCAGAGGAGGAAAAAGAGTTCAGCAAAGAATGCAGAGGGTCCAGGCAAACGCAACCAAAAGAAGCTTCAAATTCATACAAACCTCCAACATTAAATTGCTATGTCTTATATAAATGTTTTCACCATCTAGTCTCTTTGATCTTTTCTGTGAAAGTGAAAGAAAGGGGGGGACAAACAAAAAAAAAAGCACAAAAAAAATTAAAAGGTTGTTGTTGCAGGAATTTGCAAATCGGAAAACGAAAAAGGTTAAATTAATGTTCGGAGAGCTGTGATATGCCAATGGGGCGTAGGGTATGGAGCCACAAGATCATGTGAAGAATCTGAGGGAAATGAAAAGTTTTGCTCGTGAATCATGGGGAAATGTAATGAGTTCCCTTTAAAAAAACAGTCCCTAGGGCTTCGCTGGCCTATTTGTGTTGTGAGTGTTCTCTCAGTAAAAAAATGATCATGTACTTTCTGTGGAAGGCAATACATTTTGATGAATACAGCTGCATGGGACATCAGAATGTCCTGCTGGGTTAAAATCGGTATTTATTAATATTAATAAATGATATACTTAAATATATGTATGCAATCTGAAATATTTTAATCTGTTCCTTCTTATATTACTTCTGCAGTCAAGCATTTTTCACTTCCTTAAATGCTGACTTTTCACAGTTCTCATGGATGGACGACTAGATTTTTATAAGGAGCCAAGAATTAAGTTGTTATCTGCAACATATAAAATCTACCGTATTTTTCGTCCTATAGGGCGCACCGGCCCATAGGACGCACCTCGTTTTTTTTTGGGGGGGGGAAATGAATAAAAAAAATTTATTCCTCCCCCCCAGCTGCGGCTGCCGCCCCAAGCCTTGCGCACACCTACCCGAAGCACGGGGCACCCTCTGGAGGGCTCCGCATGCTTCGGGTGACAGGCTGCCGCCCCAAGCCTCACGCACTCGGCGGGACCTCCCGCCGCGCGTGCAAGGCTTGCGGACACTCGCCGGGGCTGCAGGCTGCTGCCCGCAAGCCTTGTGAGCCCGCGGGAACTCCCGCCGGGCTTGCAAGGCTTGCGGATAGCTTCCTGAAGCCTGGAGAGCGAGAGGGGTCGGTGCGCACCGATGCCTCTCGCTCTCCAGGCTTCAGCGAAAGCCTGCATTCGCCCCATAGAAGAAGAAGAGTTTGGATTTGATATCCCGCCTTTCACTCCCCTTCAGGAGTCTCAAAGCGGCTAACAATCTCCTTTCCCTTCCTCCCCCACAACAAACACTCTGTGAGGTGAGTGGGGCTGAGAGACTTCAAAGAAGTGTAACTGGCCCAAGGTCACCCAGCAGCTGCATGTGGAGGAGCGGAGACGCGAACCCAGTTACCCAGATTACGGGTAACCACTACACCACACTGGCTCTCATTTTTGGAGGGGAAAAAGTGCGTCCTATGGGGTGAAAAATACGGTAGTCCAAATCATCTGGACAGAGTAGATTGTCTTATAAATTAACAACTACTGATTTTTTAAAAGGCACGTGAAGCAACCAGGACACTGTCTTTTTAAATATGCATGAATGAGATGGCAATTTTGCTTTGATGGAAGTGAAGAAACAGCTAACCTTCCTCATTCTTATCGGTTCTTCCTCTTTTCCTGCACGCTGCTGTTTTGTGATAGATTATATAAAAAATGGGGAGGGGGAGGGAAAAAATGGTTCATTTATTTATTTTGGAACTTTCATCTTTCAGCCTTAAAAATAAAAAATAAAATAAAGAATACAAGCAACCTAACCAGACAAACCTGATTTTGGTCACCATTTGTGGTGGGTACTGACACTTCGATATGCACTTTCCCCACCTACATTAAAAAAATAAAGTGGCAAAAACATTTTTTTGCTTTGTTAGTAGGGTGTTGGAAACAGGTTTGTTTCAAAAACAACTATTCGTTTTTGAAACATTTGTAAGCATGCATTAAGTAACATGCAGGTTTTAAAGAGTTACAGAAATAAGTGACACCATACCTTTACAGTGACAATTTGTTAGTTCACCATAACTTACTTTGAATTTAACATTTTATAATGTTTTTATAGATATTTTTGAGAAATAAAATATATAGAGAGAAATAAAAAACAGTAAGAAAACAATTTTGGAACAAGTTCTAGATTTAATTTTCCTATCCACTCTCTGATCAAAATTCAGGGTGAATACATTTTAATAATGCTAATAATAAGAATAAGAATAAATTATTTATACCCCACTCATCTGGCTGGGTTTCCCCAGTCACTCTGAACGGCTCCCAACAGAATATATATAAAAAGCGACAAAACATCAAACATTAAAAACATCCCTAAACAGGGCTGCCTTCAGATGTCTTCTAAAAGTCAGACATCTGATGGGAGGGCGTTCCACGGGACAGGCGCCACTACCGAGAATTAATACCAAAGATCCCAAAATTTACTTTAAACATGCCTAAATGCTTGCACACATCCAGTGTGTTTTTTCACTTATTCTCCCTTTGAAGACTGGAAAGAATATCACAACATACTGCCTAAACTCTCCCCCCACCCTGAACAGCTTGCCACATGGCCTGGTTCAAGTTCCTTGAGCATGTGGAACTATTTATTTTATTTGTATGCAGCTTCGTAAGAACTGCAAATAAATACCACAAAGCAATCGAACTCAAAGCATCATGCACATGATCATATAATAAACATCAATATAATCACAAATAACTAAGTAGTTGTCTAGTTCTTTTAATCCCCAGTTTAAGAGTAATATACGTAAGGCAGTAACTCTTCTCACATATTTAAGGAACAATCTAACTTTAAAAGTTATATACTAATAGACATTTTGAGGGAACTTTTGGAGAGGCTCCTATGCAAGCCCCACTGGATATTTTTAGTATTAAAGTTTTTGTGTGCACAATCTGAAAGTGGACTCATGTGCTGCACCATAAACCAACTGTGAAACTCTCCCAAATTTTAAGTCTGGTTTGCAGTGAAGCATGATATATGTACATGGATATGCTCTTTCGGATGGAGGAAAGAAGACTAAAACCCTACGATGTGAAAATCTAGCTAAATGATCATTTGGGATACAATGATTGAAATAAATGCACATTGTGTGGTGGTGCTATCAACTCCACTCATTCCTATCTGTCAACTTACTGACTTTATCTGAATTACTCCTATTTCTGGATATACACACAAATACAGAACTGGTTCATGCTGTCAATTCTGGCTCCACTGAAAATGCCTTCTCAGCTGGTATTGCAATAGCTGAAAATGTATATCAATAGAGATTCTGGTTCTTATGTGACCATCTCCATACAAATCACTTGGAAAGCGCTGTAATGGAGATGAAAATGACCCTGAGAACTGGCTCTCAGATTTCCTGTTGGGTCAAAAAAATGCCTTGCCGGAATTGACTCATCAGTGGGAAGCTAAATGCTCCACAGAACTCACAAGTAGAGTATGATCAATGGAAAGACCCATTCCCTGATATCATTGTATCTGGTGACAATGAATTATGCAGTGCAAACCGTAGGGCGTCCTATTGTAGTGTCCTGAACTTGTTGGCAATCAAAATCATTCAATGACCCACAAGTTCCAAAGCTGAGAAAATAATTTCACACCTTTTCCAAAAACCTCTCTTGCCTATTTCCCCTTCCCTGATTATTCTTTAAGCTTAAAATACCCAACCTCATCCAAAAGGCTTAAGAATTAATGCTACAAAGCCCTGGTCATTTCATTTGTCTTTTCCACTTTCTTCCAACTATAGGGACACAAGAACTATACCATACGGCCATTAACTGAAGTCACACCAACAAACGAAGTGTATGTTCTACTGTACATGACACAAATATATGTAAGAGATGAGCAGAAAAATGCTAAAGTAGTCCTCTCCTAAGAAGCTTCTATCATAGAGGGTTTATTTTCTTATATCATGTAAAGAATGACAATCAACCTGTAACTAGTTGTCAGCATAAAAAGAACGTTAATTCAGGGAAAGCAAATAAACTGACATTCTGTAGGTGCTGAAAGATTTTGAGTTCAAACCTCAGCAACAGTAAATGCACAAGTTCAGCTCAAGAATAGGCCTAATCACTGACCAGAATTAGTAGAATTGCAAAGGCAATCAAGCCATGTCATTACAAGTCACATGATCAAGCCATACATTTTGGTTTTGATTACTAGCAGGCCATAATTTTTAATTGCAAATAAGTCTCTATACACTCGTATAAAGTGTTGCATATCTTTGCAACAAGAGTGTAAAAATCAGAACTTTTCATGGAGAAAATAGATTGTACCTCTCATCACAACAGTGTTGTCACCAAGCCCAAAGGACATCTGAGTACAGCTACAATTAATGGGACTTAAGAACAAAATTTTCTCCTTAACTCCTACAGATTTCAATGGGAGTAAAATATGTTTCACTATTTTCAAATGCAGCACTGAGATCAAAACAAGTATGACAGAACAAGCAACTCACAAAGTCGCTTGGGACACCAATAAAGCCATGTGCAAACTGATTGCAAATGCCACAGTGAATACCAGAGTAGACCCCTCTGACAGAGCACAGGAAGGAACCCAAAGACTCTGTGTTCTCAGAAGAGCCAGAGGGTGAGCAACTCTCTCCAGCTGCAGGTATGCAGAGTTGGAAAGTACAGTCATCCCCCTACCTAGGCAGAATAGTCAGGCAGGAAAAGAGAAAGGACTACTGGAAAGTATTGGTTACAAGGTTCATATGGCATATTTAGAATATAAAAGGAAACCAGAGAAATGTCCTGATTAGTCACAGTGGGAATTGTTTGGCCACTGAGGACAACTGTGACAAATGTTCAGCTTGAGCTTTCTCCTGTGTCAGGAGGCAGTGTCAGGAGGGCTGGGCAAGTAGTGTAATCTGCCATTCCAACTCTAACCTATGTCCAGAATACAGAACAAAGAGGAAATAAGGGCACACTTTCCCTGGTGAGCCAAGAAGACACCTTTATTGGCTGTTTTTGGCAACAAGGTGTATTGGATGGGCCCTGACTGAGATGAACTCCTACATAAAGGACCCTTCAACTTTTTATTTTTCTCTCACACAAGCAAACAATATATAATTTAACAGTGGTAGTCTAACATACCTGGAATCCTTCAGCAGGCTCTGTTTTGGTTTTCTCTGGCAGAGTTTGTTCGTGTTGTACCTCTTTTCTCTCCTTCTCAGCTTTAGTGACCACTGGCTCCTTGCTTTCAGATACAACTGTAGGAGTTGGTTCGGTTACATGGCTCTGAGCAATAGCTGGTGCAGATGTAGGCCGTGGGCTTCGGTCTGGTGTCACCACTGCTACTGCTGAGTAGAAATATATTTTGTTTTAGTGAGAGTGAGTGAGAGTGTGGCAAACCCCCAAAATCCTACCCCAAAGAATGAAAAAACCAGGAGGAAAGGAGTCACAGCAATGCAAAAGAAAGAAGTGCAAAGCAGCTGGCACTGGTTTAATGTGGAAGGCTAAGTTTGTTTTTAGCATATGTTGAATAAAAGTTAAGAAACCAAAATTAGATATCACTCAAGAGCCACACACTTAAAATGCTAGTCAAATCCACACTGTAAAAGCACTTCAAATGCTGTTTTTATAAAAACAGCTAATTGTGGTGTGAATAATCACCAATATTACAACAAAAGCCAGATTACTGCTGTTTACCTAATACCAATGCACTCAAAACCCAAGACCCAAGAAAATATGAACTTGTTGACTATAAACATGTTTGTTTAAAATGGTGGACGGGCCTCAACACTGATGGCCCTTGTGATGTACCGTATTTTTCGCTCTATAGGACGCACCGGACCATAGGACGCACCTTGTTTTAGAGGGGGAGAACAAGGGAAACAAATTCTCCCCCTCTCTGCTCAGCACCCCTTCAGCGAAGCCCCTTCCATTTCTCCTCCCGCTTGGCTGAAGGGGTGCTGCACAGCTCTCCCTCTCTGCTGAAGCCAGGAGAGTCTTGCTCTCCTGGCTTCAGCGAAAGGAATTTGAAGCCTGCGGAGCGCAGCAACCCCTCTCACTCTCCAGGCTTCAGAGAAAGCAACGCGAAGCCTCCGAAGCGCGGAGGGAGCGCTCCGTCTGCGCTTCTGAGGCTTCGCGTTGCTATTGCTGAAGCCAAGGAGCCTGCATTCACTCTATAGGATGCACACACATTTCCCCTTAATTTTTGGAGGGGGAAAAGTGTGTCCTATAGAGCGAAAAATACGGTAAGTTGCAATACTGCAGTTATTTCCTGTGCTGTGAGGATAGCATCAAAAGCCCTAGGTTGTATGGGAGAATCTACACCACCTTTCTGCAAAAGCTTTCTTGGAAACTGGGTCAATGCTTGCATCAGGAGGTGACACAATGTGGACTCTTCCTACATGATATTAGACTGCTGACATGTTTGCAGTGCAGATGGGCACCACACAATAACAATGTCAGAGGGTGCTAAGAAAAACCCCCAAGGAAGCAAGAGAATGTGCAACTGCAGCACCACCTCCTGCCCTCAACACAAAACACATAAAATGTATTAGTATTAATTAATAGCACCGAGAAATTCTTATCAGCCCACAATTGTATATGTCCCCCCAGAAGAGCCACTGCCTTCACAAAAGACATTTTCAAAGGTTAAATTCAAATACCAAGTACATGTTTAATCAATTAAATATACTTAATAATCAAAAACTAAGCTACTCAAGTTAAAGTATGATCCTAGACACCAATCTATGTCTTGCACTCTTTAGCATTAACTAGAAGCACTGTAAGTATGGTCAAGAAATTGTGAGCAGGTTGTAGGATCATGCACTTCCTCCTCTGCCTATTAAGCTCTTTACGGACCCCAAAAGGCAGGAACCTTTTGTGTTTTCCCTCCGCACTGTGGGCCTACTCTGCTACTACTGGAAATTCATGCTTACCTACACTGATCATGCAATTTCTCTAGAGTACGTAAAGTCAAGGACCCCGCAAAACACAAACACCCCAGAGCATGCATTCTGCAAAGGTTAGAATGGCATTCAATCTATATACAGCCCTTTTCAAAACTGCTATATATGGATGTTCCCTAACTTTCACAATGCTATTTGGTGCTTAAAGAATGATGGTAATTTAAATTCTTCTTTAACAGTTCTCAACAGAGCTGTTGCTTCTTTGAAATCTCATACCATTCTGTGAGAGTGCCATGCCACTAGTAAGTTTTTGTCACTGCAGTGAGCACTAGTGAATTCTTAGGTGGTAGAAGCAAGAGAGAGTGTATTAACTACAAAGGAGAAAATATTAGCCACACAAGTGTGAGAAGCTATCACTGCTATACCTGACTCCTCCTGAACTGTTTCAAGTAATAGCGGTTTTTGTTCTAGATTCTGCACCACAATTGTTTTTTCTTCCTTCTCCTCTTCTTTTATTGGGCTTATGTCAAACTTTTCAAGAACATGTATGGCTAAAAAAAGTTATGCATTAGTTTTAAAACTGTTAAGAATAAAAGGGAAAGACTACTAGGACTACATTTGCTGGCAAATCTTACCTTGCCTGAATGCTAACCTTACGGAGTATTTATTATTCCTTATCTTAAGCTTTTAAAAATAAGATTCCAGTAATATGTTTCAATAAATCATGCACTACACAAAGACAGATACACCATAAAATTGCTATTGATTTATTTAGAAAGGTTGCATACTTTTGTGTATGGTATGGTTAGTTCAGCGACTATCACTTGGGGGCTTATATAATTGATATTAGCCTTTAGGATCTTAATATTCTCAACAGGGGAGAAAGCAGAAAGGAATGTTAAACCACACTCATATGAGAAGCTGTCACACTTGTACCTGACTGTTTTTCTAACGATTCCACTAATTTTGTTTCTGGAACAGGAACTTTAAATACTTCAAACTCCAGCTCTTCCTCAGTCACTATTTTTTCAAAATTCTCAAGCGTATCTTTCGCTAGAAGAATTGCACAGTTAATAAACCGCCAGTAAGATTTCAATTTTTAAAACCCTCTAGGTTGTATCAAAGTTTTACTCAAAGCAGACCCATTTAAATTAATGGACCTACATAAGTTGTTGTCATCGGTGTTTACTGTTCATTGGATTTCTTACCCACCCTTCACCCTAAGGTTCCAGAAAATGTTACAGTAATATAAAAATACATTATTAAAACACAGTTTTTAAAAATAATTTCAGACTAACGGTGGGGGTCCTAAAATCAATCTCTCTCAGGTGTCACAGGCCAGGGTAAAGAGTTGGAGCTTTAATGTATGACAAAAGCTATACTGCGAAAGTGCCAACTGCACCTCTGTATGGAGAGAATTCCATAGCTTAGAGGCTGCCACGGAAAATGTCCTCACCTGGATCACCAACCTTCAAACTTCTGAGGGTGACAGAACTACCAAGGCGGCTGCTGCCTTTTGACAATCCTAACACTTCATATATTAGTCATGTCCATTAGAATCATAGAATCATAGAGTTGGAAGAGACCACAAGGGCCATCGAGTCCAACCCCCTGCCAAGCAGGAAACACCATCAGAGCACTCCTGACATATGGTTGTCAAGCCTCTGCTTAAAGACCTCCAAAGGAGGAGACTCCACCACACTCCTTGGCAGCAAATTCCACTGTCAAACAGCTCTTACTGTCAGGAAGTTCTTCCTAATGTTTAGGTGGAATCTTCTTTCTTGTAGTTTGGAACCATTGCTCCGTGTCCGCTTCTCTGGAGCAGCAGAAAACAACCTTTCTCCCTCCTCTATGTGACATCCTTTTATATATTTGAACATGGCTATCATATCACCCCTTAACCTCCTCTTCTCCAGGCTAAACATGCCCAGCTCCCTTAGCCGTTCCTCATAAGGCATCGTTTCCAGGCCTTTGACCATTTTGGCTGCCCTCCTCTGGACACGTTCCAGTTTGTCAGTGTCCTTCTTGAACTGTGGTGCCCAGAACTGGACACAGTACTCCAGGTGAGGTCTGACCAGAGCAGAATACAGTGGCACTATTACTTCCCTTGATCTAGATGCTATACTCCTATTGATGCAGCCCAGAATTGCATTGGCTTTTTTAGCTGCCGCGTCACACTGTTGGCTCATGTCAAGTTTGTGGTCAACCAAGACTCCTAGATCCTTTTCATATGTACTGCTCTCAAGCCATTAATTTCAACGGGTTTACTCTGAGTATGACTAACACTGGATACAACCCTCCCTCTAAAATGTGAAAGTCCAATAGTCAGCCAACAGGCAGAGCTTTAAAAAAAAGTTTTACCTATATGAAGAATTTAGCGTATTAGTGGTACAATCATTATGGTTATATTGTTCTTATCTACAACAGAGGCACACATCTGAAGAAAATACAGTTTGTTTAAAGTCACTTAAGAAGTTAGATCCCCATCACAACTCCACCTGCACACTAAAATAAGTACAAAGAGCATGCTTTTGTAAGAGCTAAGATGTTGTTCTGTAGGAGGCCACATCTCTCAAGTACTTTTGTTCAGCCTTATAGTATGCAATGTTAATATTGTGCACAAGAAATGATTCTCCAGTGCTCAAATAATAAAAAACCCCCTAGATTTCTAAATTGAATTCATGCAGAAAGAAATGTACAGGGATAAACCCTACTTCATTTGTATAAAGCTAAAGAGGAGCTCCCAATACCAATAAGCAGAATGCTCTGACTAGATCCTGTTGATAAGAATATAACAGAATAACATGAAAGGTTCGTGTGAAGAAGCCAAACTGAAAACTAGTTCAAGACCCATTGTAAGAGTATTTTCATTACGACAGAAATGTGCTCAGCTAACATAGCAAATGCAAATGTATATTAGATGAGAAGCTATGCAGTTTCTAAGTATCAGTTTTTGGGAAAAGTATTATGAAAAATTATATGTCTTTAGAGACACACTTAAGTTTTGGTAAGAAACTTAAGGCCTCATTAACATTAATTCTGAAACAACTGAAAGAAGCAAGCATATCCTATACACCTGGGAGAGTTTGAATACAATTTTAGGGTTGCAAATCTATTATTTTCCAGCACAGCAATTACTAAGCTCTCAATCTGAGAATTCAGATGTGGGATGGTGAGGGGCAAGAGTGGGGGGGGGGGGTTAACAGCTCCATCTCAAGTTCTTTTCTTTCCATTCCATTATGTTGCAATTTGATACAGCATGAGCAAATATTTGTATTTCAGTCACCTGACAATTAATTCAAAGTGCAAAGCATTTTTGCCAGTCCTCTGAAATCTATGCTACTTCTGATGCAAGGGCTTTTACGGAGTGAAGTGCAGAAGTGGCCAACTGTGTTCTGACCAGTTAAGACATAGTTTTATTTCTTTGAAGGGGAGAAAACAGGTGCCAGAACATACAAAGCATTTCAGATTCAGATAAGATGTCTCAGCTCATGAAAGGATAGAAAAGGCACCGCAGAGGCAAGAAGAGAGAGAGAATCAGAGCTACCCACAGCGATACCTGGCTTCTCTCGAATTTGTTCCACAGGTTCTGATTCCGGAACCCCAACCAACACCACATCCTCCTGCTTCTCCTCCTCTACGGGTTTGAACTCTATTTTTTGAGAGCCACGTTTAGCTGAAGAAATTGTGTACATGTTACAGAATATTCAGGGTATAGTATATATAAAGAGAACATTGTAGATTTTAGTCTGGATATAATTATTGTTTGTTCTTATTCTTTGTTGTTGGTTCTTCAGTTTGAGTTTCAGCAGGGCAATGATGGAAAGTGGAATTTTGCCTCATTCCAAAATAATTTACAATTTTATCTCAAATTGTACAGCTGTTAGTTATAATTAACAGGATGCATTGAAAGGCACACAATTTAATTTGGGGGGGGGATAATATAAAAGCTACCTTTATGAACGTTCAGAATTTTAGAGTCTAGTTCTTACATTATCTCAACAGCTTGGGATTCATTACAAAGCAAGTCCTTCTCATGCCTTGTCCTGTGTAACCTTGGACTAAATTTGAAGAGCCTATGTTGTGACTTCTCCTCACACCAGCATCAATGCTCTTAGAAACCGGCTCCTCACATTTCCCAACAGAGAAGGCATGGAGTTGCAGTGGCACCCATGTGTTCAGGATGTGGTAAGAACTGTGTATAAGTTACTGAGTTCTACATTCTTTCTTCCCCTAGGGCACATACCATGGACAACCTTGTAAAACAAATTAATTTAATAATTTTAAAAAGAAAACACCACTTGATAAAGAAAAAACCTTTAAACGAATATGAGCATCTGACAACCAGATTAAACTGAAGCTCTGAGCAGAATCTGTAAACCGAAAATCTACAGATTAAGACTAGTATAAGGGGGTCCCTATAGCAAAGCAGGGAAGTTTAGATACTCACCGCCATCAAGACTTCTAGAGGCCCGTTTACTTGCTGTCCGTTCAAACTGTGGTGCAGGTCTGTCAATCAGGGCACTAGCTTGTCTTGTCTGTGCCTGTGTCCGACCACTGTATCGAAATTTAGAACCCAGTACCAGGAACCTGCTCTTGGGAATTGCTTCAGTGGATGTTAGCCTAAAATGCATGTGAATATTTCCACATTATTCATCTCCAACCAATAATGACAAGTCAAATAAGATCCAGCATGGTGGCAATTATTTGCATAAGATAAACCCATAGGAACTTAAATTGTATGAGTTAGACCATGGTTGCCATCACAACCCCAATGGTGTCACCAAGTGCTCCCCCTATATTTCCCCCCATATGAGTACCATTCACTCATATGAGAAAAATAAACAACTGCACTTAGGGTAACAAGCCACGGGGAAAGGTCACAGTTCAGCAGTAGAGCAGATGTTTTGCATGCAGAAGGGCTGGGAGGAACTGCTACCTGAAACCCAGGGGAACCACTTCCAGTCCATGTCAACAATACTGAGGAAGGTAAATCAATAGTCTGCTCCAGTATAACGCAGCTTCCTATAATCTTAGCATTACATTGAATGAAGACAATGACTCATCCAAGATGGTTCTGAGAAAGCCATGTGGAGATCTGAACCCAGGTCCCCCTAGTTCACCCACCCTACTGTACCACACTGGTCCTCAGTTAATGAAATCCCTTTATGAACACTCATTCCTAATACCACATTCTCATTTCTTCATTCTTCCTATGGTAAAAGTTGACTACCTACATTTTATTAAGCATTTGCAGATTAATGGCCTTAGCTCAGTGGCAGAACATCGCTTTGCGTACAGAAGGTCCCCAGAATGTCCAGGTAGGGCTAAGAAAGACTCTTCCCTGGAACCCTGGAGAGCTGCTGCCAGTCAGTGTAGACAATACTGAGCTAGATGGACCAAGGGTTTGACTAGGTGTAAGGCAGCTTCCTATGTTCCTGCTTTCCTGTCTGAACAATTCTGTGCAAATTAGAGGCTTCCTTCGCAACTCCTGGCAATGTATACCAACAACTGGAATAAAAACTTACAGCTTTTACACACACACACACACACACACACACACACACACACACACCATTTGTCATATTGGATGGGGGAAAAGAAACATACCTGAAAAATGTATGATGCTCAACACAAACTTTCCACAGCTTCTTAGCTGCCCGATAACTAGGAAGCTTGAATCCAATTGTACTTTCATATTGTTCATGCTGTAGAGAGCAACAGTACAGAGTAAGTTTGAGGACAGCCTCACATAAAGTGCATTGTAAGTATCAAGCCAGAAAACTATCATGTTAGACCTCTGTCCACTGCAATACAATTTGGACAATCTGCAGAACAGTTCATTTGCTCTGTCAATATTTTTCTTAGACAGAAGTCAGATTTTTAAAAAAGGAATGAAAATAGTATATAACTCCAAAGCCTACCTCGCCAGGTCGAATTTTGATAAAAAAGCTGCTGCGCTTGTAGGAAATCTTCAACACTTTGGGCCAAGGGAAACGGTTGATTCTCAATTTATCTTTGTAGACAAGAAGGCCACTGGAGCAGACTCCCAAAGTAATATCCACACCTTCCAAGTCCTACAAAAGCAGAGTTTGGAACACACTTCACACGTGTTGGCCCCAGAATTTGTAGTGAGATATTCTGTTACTTGATTTTTATGATGCTACTGAATCTGTCTCCCCACTTTTCAAACATTCAAAAGCCAGAAATCACTAACAGCTTAAGCATTCCTCCCAACATGTATTTGCAGACATGACAACTCTTTCCACTACCTCTTATGTGAAAAACGCTTCTCCCTAAGTGTCCTGTGCTGCATTATCTTCAAACAATTAATTATCAGGGGGACCTCTGTAGGTCCTGTTTCTGAGAATCACTGTCCCAGACGGAAGAGCAATGACAAAAAGGCCATGAGCAAGTTTATTTATAAGTCCTAGGGTAGAAAGAAAATTCTACTTAGGCTATATACACACTACTAGGAACTGACTTTTCTACTCACAAAAATAGAAAGATTCAAGTGGAAATAGAATAGATGAGTGAAAAACTTCCACCCCCGGACAAGCTATTTTTTTTTAGAAACTAGGATACTAGGACACCCAGCAGTCACAGTTGTGCTCTGATTATTTAATGATTGGCTCAGTACAAAAGCATCAATACTAAAAAAGTTTTTATTGACCATCTCATTAAGATTATTCTGCCACACAGTGACAAATTTAGATCTTTTCAAAAAATACAACTCACCTTTCTGAACCAAAGACTACTTAATGCACAATCAACTATAAAACACCAATTTTAAAAAAAACTTTATCTAGCAGCATAATACACACAGGCCAATAAAATACATTTAATATGCTCCATGCCCTATAACAGGTCCCACAAGCTCAAAGCAACTGGGTATGATGCAACATCACCTGCAGAATTCAAGAGATTCTAGAGCACTGATGAGTTCTAATAAAACTCCCTCCTTTGGGTAGAGAATAATGAGGGTGTACAGGCTAGCAATCAAATACATGTCTACTTAGAAGTAAGCCCCATTCAGTTTAATGGAACTTACTCCTAAGTGTGTACAGGACTGCAGCTTATGTCTTTGTGGGACAGTCACTCAGATACACTACAGAATGAAATGTGACAGCAGATTCCATAGGAATGAATTCACCCCAAAGTATCCAACAGACCCTTATCTATAAACTGAAAGATATACTGATTTAGTTACTATGTGGTTGTAAACATCAAATATATAGCAACCATTTTTAAACGATCAAGAATGTTATTTCTGAATGAGGTATGAACTCTGTCATCTGTAGGGCGGACACCACATTTTAGGCTGTAAACCCATTCCAAGTATGATTAGATTAACTAGATCACATGAGGAATTCCTTGGCTTCAACCTCTGATGCAATAATCCAAAATTGTCATGCCTAGCCATGAACCAGTACCATACAGATAGTTCTCGGAGAACAAACCCAACACCCTTTACAGTGGTACCTCAAATTACATACACTTCAGGTTACATACGCTTCGGGTTACAGACTCCGCTAACCCAGAAATAGTACCTCGGGTTAAGAACTTTGCTTCAGGATGAGAACAGAAATTGTGCTCCGGCAGCGCGGCAGCAGCAGGAGGCCGCATTAGCTAAAGTGGTGCTTCAGGTTAAGAACCGTTTCAGGTTAAGAACAGACCTCCAGAACAAATTAAGTACTTAACCCAAGGTACCACTGTACATCAAAGTTATGGGGGAGGAGGCAAGATCCCTTGGAACAAGTGCTGAGGATCACCTGGAAGGAATCTCCAGAGGGAGATTTGCTGAAGAACCATTAGTATTGTCAGAGGAGGAAGTAAAATCCCACCCCCAGCCCTTGAGAATGTCAGTGCCAAAAAGTCCAAGTCCAGGTTGAAGAGTAACAACACAGCATGTGTCTATGGATCTAGAATAGAGGTCTCATTGAGAGCAAGCAAGACTGGAAACAACAGCTGTGGTCCAGGAAGGCCACTGTCCATTTGACTTGGAAACAACATAAATCTCTGGTTTCTTGAATCTGAACCTAGTCTCCTCTGCCTGCTGTGTTGTATCCTTGCCTGGATTTGACCTGGGACTGTTACCTGCCTTTGTCTATGGATTACAGTATGGTCCTGTGCATGACCTTTGCTTGTTTTGGACACTGCTGGAACATCATCCCAGTTCTCTGTGAATATCTTGGGAGAAGACTTATACTTCTCTGGACGGGATTCTAGACCCTGAGGGGCACCTACTGGAGCATGACAAAAACCAAGAACCCTCCCTACTCATGGTATCGAGTAGGAGGGAGAAGATGAAAACCAAGGGCTTTGCACATTAAAAGTAAAAATATTATGATATGAAACAAGTATTTTCTTCTACCTTGGCGTGATGAAGATCAACTCCATACATAGACAGCTTTTTGGCATTCTCAAGAAATTCCAGATCAGCTTGAGCAGGAGTCATACATCTACAGAAATATAATGGAAAATGATACAGCAAGCCCACTATTTGCTTACTTCACAGGGTGGTTTAAAAAAAATAAATCATTAGCAGATACTACAGTACATGCATTTATCAAAAGAAATAAAAAAATGGACCCTGCAAACCTCTTGTTTTTTAAACCCTTCAGTGAGTTCTTTAGCACTAGAATGGTAACTTTCTAAAATAATAATTATTATTGTTATACAACATCCTAGGAATTATCTATTTGCTACAGTTTCTCCGAAAGAGGTTAGCTTGCAAGAATGTGGTTAACAAATTAAACTAGACAAACTAAAGAAGACAGAAACATATGGCCAAAAGGTACAAGAAAAATGTATCTCAGATATGTGTACAACAAAAACATTGGAACAGTTGGGGCATTAAAAAAAGTAATAACTCAACAAATCAATAACTCAGTTAAGGTTACAAACTTATGCATGACTTCCTGGGAGTGAACTTCACTTAACACAGTGCCAGTTTCTTGAGTAACCAGGCTTAGAACTAAGCTGTAGCTCTTGAAAATTAAAAGCAAGGGCATATGAAATCACTTAAGGGAAAAGACATGCTAGGGGCAAGTAAAGTAAATATGGAGTTATGTGAACTTTTGCTCAATATGAGGCTGTTTTCTGTCTTGAACTTTACTAACAAACTTCATCTCAGTGGTACAGCAAGATAGCGCTTCACAGATGCTTTGTTTAAATGTTTAAACCTCCCACCTCCTTTCTAGTCTTGCTGTGTATTCATGGAACAGAAGGACTGGTGTATTTATAGAATTTATTTCTAACAGTATGAGACGTCTCTTCCAGCCATATGGTGCATTGAGAATTGAGCCACAATCTATTACTGAAAAGAGTTTCAAAATGCACTTCAGGGTAACTGTAACAAGTATTGTTATAAAATATTTTTTATCCAGCTCAAGCATCAAAAATGCTTTGAAGTGAGTCTTAAATCACACCCAGTGCGAAGTTCCATGTCATTTTTTTATGTTAATTAAACATAAGTCCAATTGAAGATCCATACACACGGGTTTGAATAATTCACAACAGTAGCACAATTAAGGGATGCTTCACACATGAAATGTTTTGGACAAAAGATAATCTCCAATGGGGGGGGCGGCATGATTGAAGGCTTTGAAAGTATTTTGCAAATGTCTGGAAGCTACTTCACAGAACAGGTTACAAATACTTGTACTTGTCATCACACTTGCACGTTCTTCAACTTTATCTTATTTTTATTTTATTTTATTGGTGCATGCAACTTAGAACAGGAGAAGCCAATATGGCCCCCTCCAGATGTTGCTGCCAGCATGGCCAATGGTCAGGAATGGTGGGAGTTGCTGTCCAACAACATCTGGAGGTCACTATACTGACGACCCCTGACTTACAAGAAACAAATCTGCTTCCTGACCCCTGTAGCAGTCTCAATGCTTGTCATCAGGCTTAGTTTCTGGGGTACCAATTGTTACTGGGGACCTGGATTTTTGCACCCCTATTCACAGTTTTCTTTTGCATAGATCCTATTTCCCTTTCCTTTAAGGTTATATGAAATTTCTTTTTAGCATATTTATTTTATTATTTCAATTTCTATTCGGCCCCTCATTGATCCAAAATCCCAGGGAGGTTTACAATATGTATCATAAGCATCAATAAAATGAAGCTAATAACAATGCAAACATTAAAAAGTCATATAAAAATGCTAAATTTAAAATTACCTATAGGTCTTATGTAGTTCCATGACCTTGTCTTCCAGTTCCTTTGTCTGATTTGGGGCCAGCTTGAATTCACTGACATAATCTGGGCTATGAAGATCTGGGTCAAAGTCTCCTAGTTCTGACTGGATTGTGTAAGAGCCCAGCAAAGCTAATGTTGCAAAGGAGCAAGGAAGCCGTCCAGTGAGAATGTCTTTTCTTAGCTGGAGACACAAATAGTACCTACAAAGGAGGAAAAGAAAGCCTCAGAATGGGGAATTCAAATTCTGATGACAAAACAGTGGACATTGGTGCTGGCTAGCACCACAACAGAGTTCTTCATTAGAAATATGTTAGTGTGCTTCTCGCTTGGAACAGTCTACCCCTACTTTCATATGACTGTGAATTGTACCAGGCCATATGGACAGGGAACCCACATGAATAAAGTATTGTTTGTCTGTATTTAACATAGACAACAACAATCAGGTGAGGATGCTCATACTACACAATCTGGAACAGGCACTTGGTTATCACTACATAGCATAACACTCAGTCTCTTTTCTCCTCTGTTATTTACAGCTGACTGGTAGCAGAAAAATAAAATAAGTTTCTCAACAAGAAAATAACACTGGACCTGTATAATGAGCAAGATCCTATATCCAATAAAATGGAAGATGGGATACAGAAGCCTCTGGGTGTACAAATGGAGCAGACACTAGGTGTGCAGGGCAGCCAGCACCATATTTTTTCCCCCGGGGTTGATGGATTCCTCAGGTCCCTGTTGCTCTGCAATTGTGCCTCCTAGCAATGAAACTAGCCTCTCGGGTCTGGGCTGGCCCTTGTACACAAATTACTCCTGTCTAAGAGGTTCCCAATGAATCCTAGTTACATCTGGTAGAGGAGATCACACCTGGAGAGGGAACCCTCTTGAGTTCTGCAGCCAAGCCACCAATCTACTCAGCCTCCTACTTCTACCATTTAGCTACCATGCCATCGCCCGGAAAGTGCAAGATCCAGGGATACTTTCGCTAGCATGGGATATGCACCTGCAGATCCAACAGTGCAGGCAGAGGTATGCCACTGAGCACCTGTTCTTTCCAGCACTCATGTGAAAGACTGGATACTAGCCATTGTTCATGGCATGTTTAGAGCTTAAAGAGGTTTACAGTCTTAAATGTCTCATGCTCACAACTGCCTTTTTACAGGCCAGTTTTCCCAAATTTTGAAAGTTGGAAGTATGAATGTGTCTGTAAGCTAGTATAAAGAATGGAGTTTGCTTTTTAAAGAAGTTATTACTTTTGCAGGGACACAATCTATTTCCAAGTTCTCTAAAATGCTCCACTGAGTTCCCTTATTACCAGACATTAAGCCTGTCATGTTACTAAGTTGACAAGCAATGTAATAACTGTTTGAATTTGGGATTCCGTCATTAGTTCTACATACATATACACAGGGTTGTAATTTATTACTGATTTTACTGTTTTATCTTTCATAAGCAATTTTGAGGGGTTTTTTTTTACAATCAAATAGTGTATAAATTTTATGAACTAAATAAATAATAAATATTCAAAAACATCGTATCACAAACAGCTTTTCAAACACCTCTCTTTTCCAAAGCTGTTTGTCATGCGTCATAACATAGCTTGTCAAACAGAAATGCAAGTTTTAGAGTCCTTAGGCTTCTGGAACTAAGCACACAGTTCTTTGAATACTGATGAGTATTTATCAGTTGTTTTTTATCTTATAATTTCATTCATTATTTGTCACAATTATATCCTGCCTCCCATTACTCTTTCCTAAATTACAACATTACTTGATCGTTAGCTTTCCTAAGAGCACTACAGACCTTGTTATGTCCTCTGTCAGCTGTGCTGGATCCGGAGGATAGAACTTGACATTGAAAGTGAAATTCCATGGGCCTCCTGCAATTAAAACCAGATTTGTTGTGAGTTTTCCTTTATAATATTGCTTTCAAGTAATATTAAATACCGCAATATAGGTATCATAAGATAAAAATAAACACAATGAATATGACATTAGGAACACAGTCCCACTGGTACGTCTCACCTTCAACGAAGCAATGGTTCCCTGACATCCTTGGGATCTCCAGGTAGGACTGGGAAAGACTCCTTTCTGAAATCTTGATGTGCCACTGCCAGTTGGCATAGACAAAAGCTAGATGAGCTAGGTGGACTAATGGTCTGACTCAGTGTAAGATGGTTCTATGTGTTCCTCTAGTGCAGGGGTCACCAACATGGTACCTACAGACACACCTGCAGAACTCCCTTGGTACCCATAGGTTGTCCTCCCCTTGCTGAAATAAGTCTTGAAAGAAAGATTCTATTGTAGCCAATAGAATAGTTGCTTAGTTGCAGTGTGTATGTGCAGTGGCGTAGCGTGGGTTGTCAGCACCCGGGGCAAGGCAAGTAATTTGCGCCCCCTAACCCGTGGATTTGCCCTAACCCCAGATGTTGCGCCCGGTGTGGCCGGGCCCCCCTGCACCCCCCACGCTATGCCACTGTGTATGTGTGTGTGTTGCTCATAACAGTTTCTCCAGTTTGCAAATGTACACATGGACCCAAAGAGGTTGATAACCCCTGCTCTAGTAGATCCTGCCCCATAACCATGAGGGATTTTCAGTAGGGGCTCCTCCACAAAAATGGAACTCGCTCCACACCGACGCAAGTAAATATGAATCTCTTCTGTGAAATTCTTAACGGTGGTTTAGATTAATTTGACGAATTTTCCCCTGCTGTTCTACATTATGATTTTTTTATGTTCCAGCTATAATTTGGTATAGTTTTTATTAAATTTGTATTTGCTTCATTTCTGTACACTACCCTATGATTGTAAACATAAACAAATGCAGCAAGTTTGCGTGTCAAGACCCCGAGGCCACCCCCTCGTTGATGAATGAGACACAAGGACACAGATATTAGGTTAATGTTATTGGGCAAATTTAGGCCACAACTTTATTGGTTACAGAATGTGAGCGGTATTGGCTTAGGCACTGGAATTGATCTGAGTATATCTGACTGCTGCCTGTCACGCAGGGAGTCCTGTAAGGGTCAACCACCAGTAGGGGGAGCTCGATGAAGCACCCCCCCCTCCCCGCCAAATCTATGATGCGGCTGGGACCTCCAGGTGACGAGGGACTTCGTCCCCGCCCCCAGAGGGGAGTGGGTGGCCACTGTGTTCCACTGCAAGTCCTCCCCACTGGGAAGTGGAGCAGATTTATCATCCCAAAATAAAGAAAAGTTAAATCAGTGGTGGGGAACATCCAGCCTACAGATCTAATCAGGCCTACCAAACCTCTCAGTTTAGCCCATCAAGTCATATTGGGTGGACCACACCCAGCTATCACTCACCAGACATCAAATGTAGGGAGTGCACGCCTGATTTTTCCTTTGCAGCAGTGGCTTTCATTTGGCACTGTTCAAATTCGGTACTGGATGCAAGCTGTGTTGACAATGGGTGTTTTAACCAGAAGTGACTTGCAAGTCCACCCTTAATTTTCAATGATGTTGCTATATTCTAAATTTAAACAATTCCTACTTTAAAAAACATACCCTATACAAACTGTCCTCCTGTAGAAAAGCAACAGTTTTATTAAAAGAAAAACTACATAATATGGAAAACAGAGGGCTTGCACTCTGTTTAAATTTGTCCTGATCCATTCTATCACCCTTACATGAACTCCAGCAATGCTGAGTGCTTCTTTTGATTGCATGCCAAGGCTATAAATATCCACCATTTCTTTTATAAAAAACAGACTTGAGCCACTTACCATGAACTTGTTTTTTTATCTCTTTGGCAGCATCCAACCATGTCTGCAAGAAAACAGTAGCAATTAGTCATATAGAGTCTGACAACAGTTGCAAAGAATATGGCCTGAAAATGTACTGTCACTGAGTTAAGTAGCAACCATCATTGGATGCCAATTGGGTTATCTTAGATTGCAAAAACACTGCATATAGGATTAATTAAAATTTGATCTTTGGGGGCACTGACATAATCAATAGATTAGGCTTTAACTATGGACAAGCAGCCATGGTTTTATTTAGGCACAGTTAATTTTTCTCTGACAGCCAGACTACAACAAACATTAAATGTGGGTTTGCAATTAAGATGCATAGTTTTTAAAAATGGTTATTCAAAGCCACTTGGGGACTGATGATTATTGGGATTGTAGCAGGCAGGGAGGATAATCTGATCCTTTTTTTCCATGCTGTAGTCATGAACAAAAAAACAAAAAAAACCTCTCCTCTGAAGTTGCTATGTGCATTGGGAGGAAATCTTTCATTGCCACCAAAGGAAAATTTCCTCCAGATACAAATACAACTTCAGAGGAGTGGTTCTATCAGGACCACAAGCAGGAGAAGAAAGGGTTAAACTCCCCAACCACCACCATCTGTAGCAATCCGGACAATTACCAGTGAAATGGATGGTGCCATTTTTGCTTCACATTGAGTTATTATATAGTATTTGAAAAACTCATTACATAAAAGACACAGAGCTCTAGTCCATGAAAACATAGACATACCTATGCTTTTGATGAATAAAAACTAGCCTAAATCACCCCCTGGCAATAATAAAAAGTGGCAAATTAAAACAAATTAAGAATCAGCGGAACCCAAACCTTACAAAATAAAACTTATTTATTTGGCAAGGAAAACGTAGTTAAGATGTTGCCCAGCAGGCCTCCCTAGGAAGAAAAACAAAACTATCTTTCCATTGCCAGCATTTGAAAGTTCCCAATTCAGTCACTAAGCTTACTATTCTATGGCTAGCAACTGGAACTGGGTGCACATCTGGTCTTGCTGGCTCACAACCATAATATTTCACTAATATGAATTCATACAGTAATCTTGAAGATTGACATATATAAATAATCTCTTACAAGATGCTTGGTGGGGCTCCAAGTGGTTCAAAGTTCTCTGAATTTGCCTCACTTAAACAGCTTACTGACAGAATGTGAGTTCAAAGTTATTTCTGCCATACTACAGCATTAGGCAAGTTAGTACTTAGGAAAATGAACATCCATGCAGCTGTAATTGCTTCTGGAAAGTGTCATTAAAAAAAACCCCTTAACTCGAAATAACTTTTAGGAACCAGTTATTTCCACACGCTGTCTGCATACAAAGCCATGGTTTTGGCTCCTTGCCAGTGCTCAGGAGCAACAACTATGACTCTTGGCTTAGTGTTGCATCCAAACCAGGAATCAAGGTTTGTAACGTTAAAACAAACTATCATTAGCAAGTCAAGACGAAACCTTGGCTTCAGAACTTGGTTGGTTTGGAGTGAAACAAATCATAATCCCTGGTTCAGATGTAGCGCTTGTGATGTAGCACTTGTGATATTTTTGCTCCTGCTAGTTAACTGGGGGGAGGGGTGGGAGGGAGAGAGAGATGAGGGGGAGGAGATCAAAGCAGGAATGATCTGCATATTCATGGTACAGTAGTACCTCAGGTTACATACGCTTCAGGTTACAGACTCTGCTAACCCAGAAATAGTGCTTCAGGTTAAGAACTTTGCTTCAGGATGAGAACAGAAATCGTGCTCTGGCGGCGCGGCGGCAGCAGGAGGCCCCATTAGCTAAAGTGGTGCTTCAGGTTAGGAGCAGTTTCAGGTTAAGTACGGACCTCTGGAACGAATTAAGTACTTAACCTGAGGTACCACTGTAAACCATTAACTGTGGTTTACCACTATGTGTCAAAGTAGCCAATTTGTCAGCTGCAAAGTTTATGCTACTTCAAGTGCTTTTCTGGTCACCATTAAAAAAAACAGCCTTGATTTTGTGATTACAACATAATATGGCAGTTTGGTAGATTGTTTATTTATTTGGGCCATACTTTTACATGTTCCTGTAAAACCTTGGGCACAGCTTATGACTGAGAGATCTTATACCACAAATCTGTGCTCAGACTACACAATAAGCCAAAACATGGTTTAACTGCTACACCAAGGGGAGGTGGAACAGTGAGAAGCAAAATGGGTGTGATCCCTGGGAGCCAGAGTGCATTCATGCTAAGCCATAGTTTGGCTTAGCATTATGTAGGATGCAGCCTTGCTGTCTTTAGAAAACACTTTTGTTTCTTCTGCCTATATTGTAGTTTGTTCAAATAGTGTAAATATAGTAAATACATTAATAGTGCAATCCCATAAACGCCTGATCAGAATTTAGTCTTACTGAGTTCAGTTGGAATGACTTCCCAGTTGTTATTATTATAAAGAATTTAGCCTCTGCAAATCAGTCACTCAAAACTGCTAAGCATTTACATTTTGATAATAGCACTTTGACTCTCGATACCAGGCAGTACAATATTACGGTACTGTGTACAGAAACTAGAATGAGGTTACCTGTTTCATTTTCACGTGACTTAAGCAGGATTTAGAAATCAGGTCTAGTGAGGTGAAAGAATAGCCTACTTATCCCTTAAGCTCATCTTTCTTAGCCCACAACATTTTACTCTACATGTAATTGGTATAGTTATGGTTAGGTTTAATATGAAGTACTTTGCCATCATTCTAATTGATTGAAGTGTTACAGAACCCACACAACTGAGCACAAAGGCCATTCATATTAACTGTTGCGGATCTGCAATTTTGCAAGCCAGGCATTTTTTTTTTAGAACATGCAATGCTTATGCTGCAACTGTTGGCTTTGCACAGCAATTAAAAAAAAAAAAATCCAAACACGGCCGTACAGTCTCTGAATGCAATCATGCATTCATAAAACTCATTCTGTCTGACTTAATCAAAAAGACAATGAGGAGTCTGGGTAATTAATGATACAGTTATCCTTTTATTATGTCGGGAATCAGTGGGAAATAATGCTCTCTTACAGGAAAGTATTAAGTTCTACAGAAACTCTTCCAGTGCTTCAAAGATAAACTATTAACTTTTGCTCTCTGGATCACAGTGTGGGGGGGAAAATCCCTTTCTTGGAAATAAATTATTTCTCACATGCAAGAACAAAAGATGTTATTGCTGCACACAGTACTATATACATACATACTATAAGCTCATTAGAGTTGCACATGGAGCTGTTGCATACCTGCCTACAATTCCCGTATTTGTTCAAATGACCAACAAGAACTACCCATGAATATATGCCTTCTGTCATTGACAAAGGGGCATGGAGAGAATGGAAGTAAGAGGTGTTGTCCTCAGTGTTCACTTCAAGTGCAGGAATCAATCTAAGATCCACCTGCAGACTTTTTTGCCAGCAACATCAAGCTCACAGATAAAGTAAATGGGTCCTATAATTCCTTTATTTGTACTCATTAGATCTGTGGTGATATACATAAATCGATCCGAGATTGCCATGAAAAAGACATTTTGATTAGTCATAATACAGCCATCTTCAACTATAGGTGCTCTCTTCCAGGAGTCTATCTATGGGCTGTGTGTCTCTTGGACATCCCAGAATATTCTGTTTAAAGAGTCATCTATGTCGTAACCATAATATTTCCTACTCCATTTGCAACACAATGGGGCATCTAGTTTTAATACCATCTTTCAGCACTGATTGGATCAAAATCTCCAAGTGACATTAAATTCTACAGCACAGGCTTAATTGGATAAGAATGAACAATGTAGAATGCCTCCACAAAAGATGTCTCTCTTCCCACTTCAAATACAACTTTGCCCTGCAGAGGCATTTCCAAAACAGTTGGGGAGAGATGCTGTCCACGGTACTGATTGTCAAGAAAATCCTTTATGTGTGGAGCATTATGTAGTTTCTGGGTATTTTAGCACCTTTCAGTGTTAAAGCTACCTTGTGCAAACTTCCATCAGTATGAAGTCAGACTAGAGAAGTAGGTATTACCTTTATTTTCAAAATGCATTTCAAAGTTTTATTTCTGTTTTCCCAATACATTTTCTTCTTTAATTAAACGCTTTAACATACAATCCTAAGCAGGTCATCTCTCTGTTTTTGCATTCTACTTACCTTGGAGCTTGGGGTATCCCAGATGGCCAGTCCAAAGTAGTCTTCTTCCAAAAGATTGAGGTGATCACATACTTTCTTAAGAAGATCTTGCCCTTTGGCATGTTTCTGCACATGAACACAAATCTGTCATATGTGGTCACTTTTGTTTTGTGCATTCTAATATTCACATCCACAAGGTTATTGTATACCTTCCTTAGGCATTGACTTGAACATCATTAGCCCTTAAAATGAACACTGATCACTTTTAGATTGTTTCATTAAGATGGCTCACTTGGATGCAAAGAGAAAAAGGATATTTTGGCAGAAAAGAGACCTCACGCTGCTCAGAAAAATATCTAGGAAATTCCTTCCATTTCAGGAACATTACTTTAGCAAATGCAGGTTCCCCAAACCATGGTTACTGTGGTGATGCAAATGCAGGAGGAAAAGAAGCCTTTCCTCCCTGATTAGTCTTGCTTCTGGTTTTGAATGGTTGGTGGGAAGGGAATGAAGCACTAATGAGTATCTCCTGCAAGTGTACACATATTGCTTGCCTTATAAAAGCAAAACAGAATTGAGAACCTAATGGTCCCCTTGTAACATCTGTTCTGTTTGACTAGTCAGCTGTTCTCTTAGAAAGTAGAAGGTCCCCAAACTCCTGTTCATATTTATTTGATATGGTGGAAAGTAAGATGCAGGTTTGTGGTGAGGGAGTAGTTCAACTTAACCAGGTAACAGGCAGGTAAATAAACACCCTGTTTAATCTAAACAGCAGTTCTCTAGAAGTTTGTACATGTGTGTTTGGCTAAGAGCCAAACCAATAATGTCCCCTGGAGCCCCAAACACATAAATCAGCAAAGCAACATTCTTTGTTTGCCAAGGCTTGAATTTCTATGCTCCAACAATGCCTTGCCCTCAGCTAACAGATCCCATTAAAAATACTCTAAATAGCTGCTTTATACTATCAGAACATTGTCTATTTTGGTTAGGAACAGTTCTCCAGGATTTCAAACTGGGTTCCTTTACTCAAAGACACTGGAGAGTGAACATGGGACCTTATGCAAGATTAGCATGTGTTCTGCTGCTGAACTATGGCTCCTTACCACATGCAGCAGCATGCCCAGTAGCTTCTACATCATTGCAAAAAGCTAAACCCCCTTCTACGCTCTGCACACAGGATGAAGATCTAAAGTTTATAAACACCACACTCACGTAAAGCCACTGCTGTATTAGCAGGCAGAAGCTAATCTTATGCAATAGTAAGAGTATCATTAGTGTTGTACATGGAGGAACTGACCTAATTATACAGGATCATTTAAGGTAACTGTTTTGCTCAAGCAGTCATGAAAACCCAGCCAAGATACGTATCTGCCCTGAGATTTAACCAGGGAACCTGAGATCATCTTATGGAAAAGTGATGCATCTTGATGCATCTTGACACTTGAACCCTTTCAATTTCACTCTGTAAAATTCTATTATTGTTAGTAGTAGTAATATTCCTGATAATGTCCTCAAATCAAGTGGGCTAAAAGTCCAAACAAAATACTGCTACTATTATCGTCTTCTAGACATTACTAAGCAATTTATCTTAAAACTGCAAATTGTATTCTTTAAACTATATTAATAAATTCTGATAGTGTTAAAAATCATTTTTCTTTTTAATAATAAAAATAGATAAAGATATGCTTACATCCAGGGAACACTCAAAAATTGTGTCATCCAGCAAAATAATCTTGCAGTGCATGTTGTTTCTGGGTCTTCTGGCTGTTTTCTGAGAACCTTTTAAGTCTTTGTCTGCTTTCACCTTGGTATTCTCCTTTTTTTCCTCCACCTGCTCCCCCTGCTCTCCTTCTTCCTTAATTTCAAGATCTTTATTTTCTGGATCTTGATCTTGATCTTCTCTCCTATCTTCCTGAGCAGGCTGAAATTAATGGATAAAAGTTAGCAATTTTGAACCAAAACACAAAAGTGGGTCTATTTTGAGTAGAACATAAATGTTTACAACCCATAGAGAAAAAATAGGGCATAGCCACAAGGAGAAGCTGAGAAGGTTCTGCTTCCATTTTAGTACTTTAGTCTTTCTGTTTTAGTGGGGGACAAGCTAGGTTCATAAGCCATAGTTTTCTCTAAGCATACTGTACATGGCCATGACTTCCAAAACTAGCAAACTACAGTTAGCACCGTGCCTCCATGTTTTAATTTGCAACCACAGTTTAAAGGATTGGAGACAATTCTAGCCACAGTTTGACAATTCATATATGTTAGAGAAAATGAAATGTTAGGAGTTATCAGCATACAATAGGGGAAGAAGTTGCATACAGGTCTACAGGATATTCACAAGCCTCCAGACCATGGTTTGGAGGACTGGGGTTGTTGTTTTGCAAGCCTTCAAAAGCTTCTTTAATGCTTTTTATATTTTTAAAATTCATACATATAATTGGAAACTGGGAAAGAGCATAAAATGTCAAAACTTGGTTATATAGGTAATGTTGTATAAATTTCCTTTTATTAAGCTGCTTTGAGATTTTTGATTAAGTGGTATATAAATCTAACAAAATAAATAATTATATAAACTAGAGCCTACTGAAATGCTTACCTTAATCTTTGGAATATATTACAATTTGCAATAGATTAAACCTCTTACCAATTACCGTATTTTTCGCCCTATAGGACGCACTTTTTGTCCTCCAAAAATGGAGGGGAAATGTGTGTGCGTCCTATGGGGCGAATGCAGGCTTTTGCTGAAGCCTGGAGAGCGAGAGGGGTCGGTGTGCACCGACCCCTCTCACTCTCCAGGCTTCAGGAGAGCCGCAGCGTCAGCCCCACAAGGTCGGGGGACAGCGGGGAGGCAGAACGCCGCCATCCCGCTGTCTCCCGATGTGGTTTGGAGGCTGACGGCGGGGAGATGCGTGCTTCTCCCCGCCGCCAGCCCCGCAAGCTCCGGGGACAGCGGGGAGGCGCAGCGTGTCTTCCCGCTGTCCCCGGACCTGGTCTGCAGGCGGGCAGCGAGGAGAAGAGCGCTTCTCCCCGCCGCCAGCCCCGCAAGCTCCGGGGACAGCTGGGAGGCGCAGTGCGTCTTCCCGCTGTCCCCGGACCTGGTCTGCAGGTGGGTGGCAGGGAGAAGAGCGCTTCTCCCCGCTGCCAGCCCCACAAGCTCTGGGGACAGCGGGGAGGCGCAGCGCGTCTTCCCGCTGTCCCCGGACCTGGTCTGCAGGCAGGCGGCGGGGAGAAGAGCGCTTTTCCCCGCTGCCTGCCCCACAAGCTCCGGGGACAGCTGGAAGGCGCAGCGCGTCTTCCCACTGTCCCCGGACCTGGTCTGCAAGCGGGCGGCGGGGAGAAGAGCGCTTCTCCCCGTTGCCTGCCCCGCAAGCTCCGGGGACAGCTGGGAGGTGCAGCGCGTCTTCCCGCTGTCCCCGGACCTGGTCTGCAGGCAGGCGGCGGGGAGAAGAGCGCTTCTCCCGGCTGCCTGCCCCGCAAGCTCTGGGGACAGCTGGGAGGCGCAGCGCGTCTTCCCGCTGTCCCCGGACCTGGTCTGCAGGCGGGCGGCGGGGAGAAGAGCGCTTCTCCCGGCTGCCTGCCCCGCAAGCTCCGGGGACAGCTGGGAGGCGCAGCGCGTCTTCCCGCTGTCCACAGACCTGGTCTGCAGGTGGGCAGCGGGAAGAAGAGTGCTTCTCCCCACTGCCGGCCCCACAAGCGCCTGGGGGGGAAATAAAAATTTTTTTCTTTATTTCCCCCCCCCAAAAAACTTGGTGCGTCCTATGGGCCGGTGCGTCCTATGGGCCGAAAAATACGGTAGATACTAAAGGTTGTATCTAACATTAGCCATATTTAGATAGACCCACTGAAATTAATGAATATGACTAACTTGGGTTCATTAACTTCAATGGATTTACTTCAAGTAGTACTTACCTGGATACAAATCTGAGGCTGCAGTTCTAGTCACATTTACTTATTAAAGCCACAAGTGTATGAGCAGGCTGCACATGTCAGCATGTTCTTGAATGCCTATTAATCACGTTAAAGGTAAAGGTACCCCTGACCATTAGGTCCAGTCACGGACAACTCTGGGGTTGAGGCGCTCATCTTGCGCTATAGGCCGAGAGAGCCGGTGTTTGTCTGCAGACAGCTTCCGGGTAACGTGCCCAGCATGACTAAGCCGCTTCTGACAAACCAGAGCAGCGCACAGAAACACTGTTTACCCTCCTGCCGGAGCGGTACCTATCTACTTGCACTTGATGTGCTTTCGAACTGCTAGGTGGGCAGGAGCTGGGACCAAACAACAGGAGAAAGAAAACTAGTTTGTGTCATATTTACCTGTGTTTCTGCACTGCTCAATGAGTGAAGATCTAAAGATGGGTCAGTCCTGAGCTCAGGTTCAGGAGCAGCTATTGGGGCTTTCAGCAGAATCTCCTCATTGAGATCGAGGTCTGTCTCTTCCTGGCCTCCTTCACCAAGATCCTTTGTTTCTGCCTCGTTACCTTCTTCCTCAGAGACCTGAGATTTGGGCCTCTTGAGGAATGATGAAAACAGGCGTGACAGGCCCCGACTTTCAGAAGTGCGCTCTTTGTTCTTGCTCTGGTCCTCTCGTGTAGGCGTGTCACCATTGGATGCTTTTAGCTTCTTCTTTGACTGATTATCCCCCTCAGGTGCTTTCTCCAAGAAAGCTTCCTGTGTTCCTGTTTCAGCAGCTACCTCCTCCTCTTTTGGCGGCTGCTGCTTGGGAGTCTCAGCCTCTGCCACTAAACTCTTTTCAGTTGTCATGTTTCTGTTGACAGAAATGTATAAGAAACTTAACTGAATAAATGCTATGTGATCACAAAACCACTGCAAACTAATCACAAAGCTCCAAAAGTAACAAGGGTGCTCTTGGTGTCCGCTTATCAAAGATGCAATTAATAATGGAAGCAGTAATTCTTGTTGTTCGAAACTATTTTCACATACAAGTATAGCCTTGCATGCAAGTGCACATTGTTATGCTATATAAACATCTAGCTACTTTTGTTACTTCAAGAATGTCTAGAATTATCATTCGCAATTATGATCACAGAAGGAGCACAAAGGCAGATGACCAAATCTGCCAAACTGGGTGCTAAATTACAATCAAAAGCATATAAACTGTGTGAAATAAATAAATAAAATGTTGTCATCTTAGAAATCAATATTAGAATGCCGGTATGAGAACCAGCCTACTGAACAGCAGGTATTTGTTGTTGTGGAGCTGTTCTTGCCAAATGCTCAGGGACTCAGAGCTCTCAGAGAGCATTCATACTACCTCAAGCACACTTTCAATTATACTGCATTGTCCCTCTCTCAAGACAAAACAAATGCAGTTCCACACAGAAGTGAATAACCTTTCTGGTCCAGTAGGCCAGACCCTTAACTGTCCCCATCCTGAAGGCCAAGTCTGACAGGTGGGTAGGCCTGTCAATCACCTGTTCATCACTATTTCACTGCAAACATTCCCCACAAGTAATTGAAGGCACATTACAACCCTAGTTAAATTCAAATATTGGTAGAGAAGAGTTGTTGAACCTCTTTATGCTTTTATCCAAAATGCAGGGGGCATCAGCATGGTGCAGGTGCACATGTGCCTGAGGAGGCCCTTCCTGGCAACAACAGAGCCACACACCCCTCCCAAAATAGACTTAAAACAGAATTCTTTTTCAGCAAATAGAACAGGATACAGTATGTGTCTAATTACAGGTTGTGTATATGGTCCTTTGTAAACTGCTTTGTGGTTTTTTGAAACAAGTAATACATAAATTTTATGAACAAAAAAATAGAAATAATAAATAAATTAGTTTCTGGGCCTGAAAATGGTGCCAATCTGCCCAAATGCATTGTGACTGATCAGAGTAATTTGTCCAAATTTTGGTGACCTGTTTGAAAAGTGGCCACCCCTAATTTTTAACTAAAGGCTGATTCAGACATAACCTGGTTCATACATAATGCTGATCCAGTAAACTATGTATTAGCAGATCAGGAGCAAAACGTTTGCTTGAACATTACTTCCTCAGGCCTCAGTTTTCCTAGTTTCTGAAACCATAACACATAACATAAAAGTCTCTTCAGCTCCTGTTATTTTGTTTACATAGATTTCTACCCTATCCTAAGGACATCCAGTGAAATTCATAAATTTGAACCCAGACCTCCAAATCCAAAAGTATATTAATTCAAAAGCTAGTGTCAGCTCTACAGAATTTCATGCAATAACATTTCCAGAGGTTAAGTGAAAAACACACTTCTGTTGCAAAATCATCTATGCCTTTGAGCAATTTGACTTTATCCAGACACACTAAACAGCTGAAATCTGCCATTCTGCTTGTGTAAGGCTATCCTTGCATTTCAAGAGAGCAGGGGAAGAGTGCATCTTTCATATTTCTGAAGTGAATGTTTTCTGTTAAAGGGCAGTTAGTTCATGTAATCAGTGGCACAATGTTTAGCATGGCTGCTGAGAAAGATAAGAGTCACATGTGAATTATAAACACTTATCATTTATATAGTGCATGTTAGGTTCCCAGGACTTCCCATACATTATCTTAGTAATCTTCACAAAAACACAGGCCCCAATGGACTCAGCAGGACTTGCTTCTGAGTAGACAACTAGAGCACTGTACTGTAAGTTACTGCTAACGAAACAAGGGCAAGGCAGCATAAAGCCAGCATGCATTTTAGTTTAAACTTAAATGTGGATATTTTTCATTCAATTTCTATGTAAGAAACACATCTGAAATGGGACATTTCCTCCTAAATTAAATAGAGAAATGTAATTTTAGTACATCAGGCATGTTGAAGAGGTTGATCACGATTGCCCAGTTGATCGCATGGGTATCTTAGATCTCTTCCAAAAAAGCTCAACAACTCTTGGCAATGACAATGAGTAGATCACAGCTTGTCTTTTTGTACTGTGAGTAGATCGCAGTCTTTTGGGAGTTGGACATGCCTGCAGTACATGATACCCTTTACCCTGTACAATCCAAACCCATCACTTGATATCATTGAGTGGAGCACTAATAGTGGCTCCCCTTTGGGCCAAAATCACAAATTATGTCAATGAAGAGTTGTGTCTTCAGTGTTCTGTTCTAGAGACAACTTCATGGAACTCCATAATACCACAGAAAGTTATAAACAGGCACCATTCCTACTGAGTTTCAGACACCTAGTATCCTGGCTTTCTCTGTTAGATGGAGAACTTGAACCCACAGCTCTAGTTCTGCTTCTCATATTATTATTTTTTTGTTGTTTTTGAGATTCTAAATTATTGAGGTTTTACATTTTGTAGGTTTAATTTATATTTTACATTTCATTGCTGTAAGCTACTTTGAGACCTTTATGGTGAAAAGCAGGGTATAAAATTTTAAAGAAATATAATGCCAGTTTTCTGAAATTGTAAAATCACCATTTGCAGTATTTCACCATATAATAAAACAGCTTTTCAACTCGTGCAAGTTCAGAGTCCATTCTTTACACCAGTAAAAATTATCCAGCCATCCCCAGCTACTCTGGTAGCCAATATTCGTTTTCAAATGGTATAAATTTAAATACACCTCTGAAGAAAAGTGCTTGGAAAAATAAATAAGGCTGTTTCTTATTTATAATTACACCAGATAGTGCAATGAGAGCTAAGGTGGGCTGAAGAAAGTATATGAACAAATATTTTCCAGCAACCTGCTTCCCTTCTGATATTTTGAGCTACAATTCCCATCAGCCAATGGCCAGGGATAATATCAGTTGTAGTTCAGCCTGGAGAATCCTGCAAATAATTATACCATCATCATACTGGGCTCCCTGCTATTTAGCTTGTGTGATGGAACTCCATCCTAACTGTGATAAGAGAAACTCCTTTCCTTGCTAGTTTTAAAAAGGTCTTTAAACCTCACTTTTTATTGAAGCTGTTAAGAATTATTTTACCTGTCATATGTTGGATAAGCTAGATGGCCACTTTGTTGTCTTGCTGGTCTGTATATTTTTAGGATGCTAAATTGATTCTTTAAATGTTGTGATAGGTTGTGTTTATTTTATGGATTTAATAGAATCATGAAATTGTAGAGTTGGAAAAGACCCCAAGGGTAATCTAGTCCAACCCTCTGCGATGCAGGACACTTTTACCCAACGTGAGAGTCAAATCCATGACCCCTAGATTAAAAGTCTCATGCTCTAATGACCGAGCAATCTAAGAGGCAGAGCCTGCTTGCTTGGGTGTCTATTTTATTTGTATACGACGTTGGGAGGCGACTACCTGAAAAGCAGTGTAGAAATATTTGAAATGAGGTGAAATAGATATGTTTCCATTCAGCCCTATCGTTAGAAAGAATGAGGGGACACAGGCAGCAGATGCTGGGGATGTGGGGCAGGATTGGCACAAGGCTGTTCCTCCTGAGCCTCCTGGTTCCCTTCGGCTGGAGGATGTTTGTAGGCTGTGTTACCTGTCACACATCACTAGGCTAGTCAGCTGCCCAAAGGTGTCATACACAATACTACGCTGCTGCCAGTACTGAAATAAGATTCAGCTGCTATTCTAGTCTGTCTGAACTTAAGAGTGGTAAGGGTCTTAAGAGTGGTATCTTGTCCTTCGCCTCTGAAAGCAAAATGTCTTGGACTGGTCCTACCATTCAGCAATGTGAGGACAGAGAGAAACAGAACTATACTTTGGGCTGAATGCCAAAACAACCTGCTTTGTTACTGAATTCTATCCAATCAACTGGGGAAAATACAAACAAAAACATCATGCTTTAGAAATCTTCTCAATCTACCACTCATGGCTTTGAAGTGGGGAATGAGGTATTAGTTTATGTGCAACTGCAGCCCTAATTGCTATTTCTACATAGTAAGCAAGACATGCCCTTAAAAAAAGCCATTTCCAGTTTTAAAAAGTAAACTTGGGACAACAAAGATTGTCGCAGGACTGACTGTTTATACTGGCCTGTTGTATTCACAGGATATACAATTCATAGCTGGGGTTTGCTTAGATAAATTAATGTCTCTAAGTCTTCCTGAGAATAACAATATACAGGGAAGCCTTAGCAGCATCAGCCAAATAAGCTTAGCAGGAAAAACAAGAGGATGCAGAGATGGGCACATACAAGCGGTTCCTTTTCCTCTTATCTCCTTTGCTCCTTCATTGTGTTCTTATTCTGTTTTTAGACCCCCTAAGTATGATCACCTGGAGTCTTTTTTCTCTCTCCTTTCAAATGAAACTTGGCAGCCTTAGCAGGATGTAAAACAAAGCACCTTTTAATTTTAAAAACATAATTATTTTTAAAATAATTAACAGGGCACTTTAAAAAAAAATCTAAATAAACAACGAGATGGAGCCAAACATGCCCTTCTGCTCATAGAAAGCTCTTCTGCGTATGGAAAAGTTTTATAGCTAACACCAGTGCCTTGTGTGAGAAATGTTAAACTAAATGCAATTTCCTGCACAAGCAGAAACATGAGATCTGTTACAGAACCTATTATAGCACTACACAAATTCTTAAACGTTTGCAAAACAGGGCAGTGGCTATATTCCTTCCGTTCATGGTTTTTTGTATCCAACCCTATAATCTGTCTCCAAAACATTATTACCACTATAAATGTCACAAACATACAAAAATCCAACCTCAAAGTCAACCAAGTTCTGTAGACAGCAGCCAATGGGGTAACAGTGGGGGCAGAAAAATGAATAGCAGGATATCTTAGGGAAAGTAGCACTAAGCACACAGAAAATGTGAATAACTTGACCCAAACATCATAGTAGACGGGGGAGGAGTTAATCTGTTTTCTAAGTGAAATGCAGAATGCTGGAGAGTTGCTTCTGTGGTGAGAGTATGAATGCAGTTCATAAACAAATCTCTAAGATGGCTTCTTGGTCATTTTGCTTTACATTGTTTGGTTTGATTTATATTAATATTTTGTTCACCACTTTTAGAGCCTTTGAGTCATATAAGGTAAAGGTAAAGGGACCCCTGACCATTAGGTCCAGTCGTGGCCGACTCTGGGGTTGTGGCGCTCATCTCACTTTATTGGCTGAGGGAGCCGGTGTAGCTTCCGGGTCATGTGGCCAGCATGACTAAGCCACTTCTGGCAAACCAGAGCAGCACACGGAAACGCTGTTTACTTTCCTGCTGGAGCGGTACCTATTTATCTACTTGCACTTTGACGTGCTTTTGAACTGCTAGGTTGGCAGGAGCAGGGACCGAGCAACAGGAGCTCACCCCGTCGCAGGGATTCGAACCGCCAACCTTCCGATCAGCAAGCCCTAGGCTCTGTGGTTTAACCCACAGCGCCACCCATGTCCCTAATTGAGTCATATAGCAGTATACAAAAATATCATAATGTAGCATAATATAACATCCTGAATGGGATGTGGTAGTAATATGGAAAAAACAAAAAGACTCATTGCATTTTCACATGGAACCCTTTTTTATTCAGCAGAGGCTACCAGGCAAGGGACTGTTTATGAGCACCACTGTTTAAAAACTGTGGAAAAATTAAATTATTTCAGCTTGTTTGTGGCTGAAAATAATTTTAAAAACATATGCAATATAAATTATTTATCTGTTGATAACTGTGAGGCACAATCAAGCCAACTTCAGCACTTTTAGGTCTCACTGATTTCAAACAGTGAAGTCACATATTTCACATATTTAACTAAGCCGTCTTTCTAGAACATCATGAAGCAGCAGCTTTAGACAAGATTTAGATTTATACAAACATTCAATTGTCTGTTCAGTCATGAACTTACTGGAAAGCGACTTTCCGTTTCAGCTCTCATTTGTAATCTAGTACCTCATAATGTCACTGGAGGATGAGTGGTAGGGCTTGATAATCTCACCTGCTCCTCTTGCCAGCTTCAGAGGCCAAGATGAGTCTGAAGCCAGAGCTACAGAAGCAGGCTGTACTCTTGAGCTTGGATAACCTATCAGGCACAGAAGCAGAGCAGGCTCAGAGCTAAAGGAGGGAGGTGGAAGCTTGCATCCACAACTGAGGGGTACTCCAAGCTCAGAGCACCAGTTGGGTTCAAAGGCAACTCAAACTTCTCTGCCTGCCTGCGCCAGCTCTGAGTTATTGGGGAAGGACTTATTTTCTACCCTCCTCCCAGTTCCAAGGTTAGAGCTCGGAAGAGGATGAGTTATTTATTGCTTTCACTTCATTCTGCATATGAGAAAAAGGAGAGAATATCAGGAAGAATCTCCCAATTTCTTTTAAATGTTCATACTCTGAGTATATCCAGGTCTTTTCCAAAGTGGTACATTCTTGAGCTACATCCTTGCATTAATACATTATTATTATTATTATTAATCAGAGACTAGAGTTATTTGTTAAATCTGTGAATTTAGCTTGGATCTAGGAACCATAGAATTGTAGAATGCTTTCCATTAGTAAAAAAATTAATAATAGTTTCCATATCAATCTGTGAGGAATACTTTTAAACATTACAATAACCCATGATGCTTGTGGTAGTACATATACTGAACACTTCTTTTGTTCCCCAATTATGATAGACTCTGCACAGTATTAGAAGCTGAGATACGAAAGCTAGGAGCTAAATGACACCTTAAACCTAGGTTATGGGCACAAGAACGGAATGTCTAGGCACGCTTTTTTATAACAAGAGTACAAAGCTGAAAATGAATGAACTGCACCTAAATAATCTTATGTTCATTTTTAACATGGTCTAGTCCTTCCCTTGCCCACCCCCTAATATTCTTAAGAAGTCTCTTCTCTAGTCTTCAGAGGGTGGCTGGAAGTGGGGAGGCAAAAAAAGGTCCTCCTTTCCTTCCACTCTGCAGTTTTAATCTAAAATCTTAGGCGCAGTACTGCACCCAGAGCTCAGAAACTGCTCACACTAATGAAATTCCCTGTCGCAAATGTGCCTAGAACAATGGGAGTTTCGAACACTAACTCTGCAACCAGCCCATGGAGATGCAATACTATTGGCAGGAGTCTCTGGTTTTCCTGTATACCTTAAAGAAGTATATCAAATTTGTGACCTAGTGTGTCACAAATAGATCACTGTCAGCACAGCTGCACACCAGCATGAAAGCTATTTCCTTTGGAATAGGGATAGGCAGAAGACTGTGCAACAGTTATGCACATAATGTATACATATGTGTAAAATAAGTGAGGGGCACTGTCTTTTTTACATCTATATTCTTCTTTTCCTACAAGAAGCTTACGAAAATGTACATTATTCAGGTTCCCCACCTCTGCACAAGAGAATAGGCTGCTATTATCTACCTAGGATATCTAAATTCTTTCCTCAAGCCAGTTATCTCAACACGCAACAAGGAACAAATATTTCATTGTGTGATTTTTAAAAACAGCCGGCAATAAGTGTTTATGTATTAAGCTTGTTCTGTATTATATTATATTGGATAACACTTAAAGCAGTCAAAATAATATTCTCTTGTTTCTGATGTATATGATGACTTTAAACACCCTAATAAGCTATTAGCTGTTTAACATTGCCATTATTATCTAACAACCCTTTCAACTGAGTAGTTAAGCATATCTAGGATGGAAAAAGTGCTTCTGATAGCACTCTGTGATCCTGCCAAAACCCTGGTCTTGCTGTGGAATGACAAGATGCTGAGTACAACCAATACAATTGCTCTGAAGCACCCTCTCTAATACAGGAAAAAAATGTTTTTAGCCCTATAGTATACTGGGGATCTGCATTCTATGAAATCGGCTGGAAGACAGCAGGAAAACAGGTGACAAAAGTCCTGCTGTGAAGCTGGCTGAAAGTAGATTGTGCCTATCTGATGGTGAAAGCAGCAAAAAGGACATATTTTGCTACCTCCATCACATCCTCAATGAATCATCCAGCAGAGCTCTTCAGGTCCATGAATTGTTGACATGTGTATCAGTGGGCAGTGTCCAGGGCACCTCAGAGACTTGCTGCGATTTGCTTGCTAGCCACTTTGAAGACAAATTTGTCTACCTCCATAGCAGACTTGACACCACAGTTGACACAGCTCCAATTAAGCAATTCTGCTACCTAGCAGAGTTCAAAATGCATGTACATGCAAGGCCCGATACAGCTTGTTATCAGGTTACTTGAGAGACCATGTTACCCCCTTACATACTCAGTACATTCTGCCAGAGACTCTCCTTGAAGTCCCAAAAATATCAGACACCTGCTGTACAGCAACTTAGAGCAGGGTTTTCTGTGGGGCTGCCTGTGTTTCAAGATGTGTTTTGAGATCCGTGTTCAGATGCTCACTATTTGTAGGTCCAGTTTTTGGAAACAGTTGAAGAATTTAGGGGGAAATTAGTCCACATTTCAATTAAAAATAATTTCCAAAGTTCATATCAAGAATAAAAACAAGAATATCCAACAACAAACAAAATAGGATAGATGGCATTAATGCAGGGGAAATTAGGACCAACAATAATACCTGAAATCAACAAAGACCAATTTTGTTGTCTTGTGTGCAAATTGATGTATTCAGCGATTTAAGTCATTCAGTCCTCAACTCACATTTACATTATCAATGTAATGCCTCAATTCAGAATAGGTTATAATTTACTCAGACTAATCTGTAAATTTCCATGTTCAATTTGAACTTCTGAAGTCTGGTCCCCTTTCTTTCATCGGTCAAACCACACAGTCCTCCCCACCTCACCTTATAAATGGTCTTATTTTCTCTTTGTTCTTGCCATTAATATTGGATTTCCCTCTTCCTTTTGTCCAGAACTTCTTTTCCAATAGATATCCAGCTGATAAAGATTTCCCCAATGTATCCCTGGTCCCAACCAGCTGCCCGATTAAGCTTCTGTTTCATTTTGTATTAAAAACACTCAACTGGGAAATACTTAATATCCCTGATTCCATTTAGGAGAACCTCCAACGCAGATGTTGCTAGGAAGACAGCAGGGGGGCATATGCTGTGAAAACCTGGGCCAGTTTTAAAGCAATCTTTTGATTTCCCCCTTCTCTCTGTTGTGCTAAATACAGGCTTCTTTTAGAACCCTCAGACACAGGACAATCAGTCTGCAATTTTCAGTTTTCATTTTCAAAGACAGCCTGTGTGTGTGTGTTTACTTAGAAGTAAATCCCACTGTGTCCACTAAGGTTCACTCCCAAATAACTGTGCAGTCTTATTGCAGCTTAAATGATTCCCAAGATACTAATTCAAACAGGAAACTATACATTAAGTAACAGACAAAACCATCACAATATAGCTAATGTCAAAAACATAGTAGAAAAGGGGCGGGTTATACAATGGAAACACTGACTGGGCAAGATCCACAATAGCGTTAAGCATGCATCTGTTCATGCCACAGAGCTTCTCCTCTCCCCTGTACCCCCAAAATCTCCTTCAGGAGTCAGTGAAATTTCCAGAGCAGAATGGAGGGGTGCAGGGGAAAAGAGAAACAAAAGGTTTCACTTGTGCAAGCAGATTTCCATTGCAGAAATGAGCGAACATCACTGAATATCATCCACTATGGCCAAGTTCAGATATCATTTTCCATATTTTGATGTAACTATTAGAAATAATCAGTGTTCCCAGATTTAAGCTACTGTTTCATGTTAAATGTCTTAGGTTTCAACCCACTTCTCAATGAAATTCAGGACAAAACTGACTGATTTTAGCTGATCTTATTTACCTTCCGTAGGGCAAAACTAGACATTATATGGAAGACCAGTGTAAAATTCACTTTATTTTACTTCATTATGTTTTATGATTAGCAACCAAAGGTGATTATTATTTGGTCAGAGAAGTGCTGAAAGGGATTTTTTTTTCTGATCACAGTCAATCTCCCAACCTGCTTTTCCACCTGCAGAGAAAAATATACCATTTTGCTCCCATTGCAATGGGAAAGCAGTTGAGAGGCAATTTTGTCTGGAAAAAGCAACCCACAACCATTTCACTGTTTGTGTGATCAAATATGTAGCCTCCCACAAATATTTTTTCTTCTGTTAAAGAGTCAGGAAACTTTTATATTATTTTACTTCACAAAACTCACAATAAAAAATCATTTGCTTCATGCCCTCAATGCACTTTTTTAAAAATTGCTGTTTGCTAGAGAGGCATAACAAAGTCCATGGTTTGAAAATATCTTTCTTAGAGTTCTACAGAATTCTTCACCAGGCTGTTAGAAACTCAGATATATAAGCTAGGCACCAAATGGTGCCTTAAATATATGATCCGTCGCCACAACAGAATGTCTATTTGCCATGGAGTTGAACTAGATAACCCTCAGGGTTATCTTCCAATGCTATGATTCTATGATCTCAAATGCATTGCTTGACTGTAGCTTGCTCTTACAATAATTCACTTGTCCCAGTATGCTGCAAGCAGAAAAAAACAGAAATGGAAGTGGTATTAACAATGGACTAAGGCAGAGGTTTTTAAAATATGGGTGCCAACCTAGCACCCAGAAAACTCCATGTAGTTGCAAATGGACCTTCTCCAGTAGCAAAACATGCCTGACACCTGGGGTATTTCAAACAATGGTCTTGATGTTATGATGAAGAGTTATGAAGGATTTGAAAGCTTACTCACTATTTTCTGACATTCTGGTTGGACCTAATAGGTAATGCCTCACAATGGATTCTGCAATACTTCCTAATCAACACGGCTTCCTTTGCTTTTATCTGTCTAAGACTCTAAGCAAACAACGCATTAGCCTCCAAACAAGTATTCATCTTCAATTTGCACCCAATAAGTTACATCCAGATCCAAAATAATTCTGATTGTTAAAGGCATAATTCCAAACATATTACCTATTAGCTTCAGCATGTAGATGTGGCTTACAGCAGAACCAACAAGACAATTTTGTAAAAATCCACATTCAGAGTATAAAGGAATAAAAAGCCACACAAATCCGCTTTTCTGCAAACACTGTTGATATCATTGTTAGAGTTAAAACCACAGTGATGAAGTCCCTTTAAACAAATCCAGCATAAAAATGCAGCGCGGGACCAAAAAGCTGGCTATGATCATACTCTGTGCTAGCCAGAAAATGCCTGGTTTCTGCTGATGTAATCAAAACCTTCTTAAAGCCACCCCTTCTATATTTCCTCAAAAGCAAATTAAAACAAATTATTTGGTATGCTATCATAAGAACTAAGGGATCAGAAGCACTTTCATGAAAAACCCACTTTTTAAAAGTAAACAATTATACCTGATTAGTGAAGTAGGTACCGTATATTTCTTATGTGCCAGGTGATTATAACATAGATGACCACCACAAACCTATCAATTGTTCATAAGATAAGCAGTAATCAAAGTCTACAGTCCTTGCTCTTTCACATTGTGAACTTAAATAGCAGTAAGGAGCTATCCGGCAAGCTGCATTAAGTAAGCCTGCAATCCTGAAGTGTAAATCCCACCAAACTTAGTAGGTCAAGCTGCAAGACTCACAACCTGATCCTATGTTTACTCAGCAATAAGTTCAATGGAGTTTGTTCCCAAGTAAACATACATATGATGGCAGCCTTGTTTTTATCAGTTTTACTAGATAAGAAATAGAGAAAAGCAGACTTGATGCTACAAGTCCTATGAAATATCAGAATGAAGCTGATTTCAGAAGCACATGCCTAGCTTTGGCTCAATACATCATGGCTGGGATCCAAACAGCTACCTGAGGTGAACCCTATGAGTTGTCTGCCCAGTAGTTCCCCAGTACTTTTTCTTCTTTCAACACCAGACCTATAATTTTTTCTCCAAAGTTTGTAGTATCAGAGTGAAGTAAGAGTGAAGCCAAACATTGATTTTAGTTTTATAAATCTGTTATTTTACCAAAGAAAATCACAAGATAGAAAAAAGTTAGTATTATCAATAGTTTTAACATTTACAGTGCATTTCTATACATGCCTATGTAGAAAGAAGTCCCATTTCAACGGCTCCTACTCACAGGAAACCTTGTATAGACTTGCAGTCTTACTACAGCAGACTGCAGTCTTCATGTAGCAGAATGATGCAAGAAAACAGGATGTAAAAAATACACTTGACCTTCGTAACACTGTACATAGAACACACCCATTTCTGGTGAAGCAGCAGTTACTCACAGAAGGAGCATGTTACCAATATAGAGATTTGCTACTGCATAATAGGCAACAGGAGAAATCACTCCCAGAAAGGAACATGGGGCAATATTAGCAGGGAAAGGGCATTTCAGTGAACAATTGCATTCACCTTTCTGTCACTTGGACTACTAAGGATGAATTATATTGCCACCAAATTTCTATATGAAAATCACTTCCATGTGCCATTATACATCACTGAGAGAAAGATTACACAAATATGGAAAATCTTCACACACTAGGACCTACAGGGATATGACTTTAATGTAGACAGATGAATGAATTGGGATAAAGGTGCCAGAGCATACAAAGTTACCCAGTGCATTCCTCAGAGGGTTGAAATAAATGTCTTTCCACAATCCCAGATATATTATGACAGAGGTGTGAAGTTTCAGATGCCCAGGGGGGAGGGGATTGATGCAACCCTCCAAGCTTCTCCATCCAGCCTTCAGGAGCCAGGCTGGAATGTTCCTTAACTATGATAATACTTGTTTGCCTTGATGGAGTTGGGATATACAGTATTTGTGTGTGTACAGAAACTTTTAACTTTTGTGTGACTGGATGTAACTTACTATGCAAAAGGCAAAGAGTTACATCCTCCCTACTTTTCCCTCTGGCAAATGTCAGTGCTCCCTATCAAAGGTTTCCCATGCAAGATTGCAGGCCTTGAGCTGAGAAAGGTTCCTCACTTCTGTATAAGGTTTTTAATATTAGACATACTTGGAGTCTACATGTTAAAATCAAAGGATCTAAGTTAACATTTCAATGGGTCTACCATGAGTATAACTTAGATTACTGTATCCTGCATCTCTTAAGATGGAATAAAAAATGTCATCATAGAATCATAGCACTTTAGACTTGGAATGGACTCTGACAGTCATCTAGTCCAACCCCTGCAAAATGCAGGAATAGCAGCTAAAGAATCCCTGACAGATGCCCATTCAACCTCTGCTTAAAATCAAAACTTAAAAGCTATACTTATTCTCATTCATTGCTGTAACATATACAAATCAAAATTATTCACTCAAAAAAATTGATTCATTCTATTAAAACAGATAAGATAGAAAGCCAAGTAATGAGGTCAATGCAGAATTCTAATCCTCACTGAGAGACAGGTACAACAAGGAAATCCACAACAGAAGTTGACATGAGACACCATTCGTGGTCATTAATTAGAGCAAATCCACATCCTTTATTAAAATAACCCTAAGATTTTCTGTTTGGGTGAATATTTTGTAAGTCTGGACAGGGTTGCTGCTATGTCAGTACTTGTGCCAGTGTACCTGGCATCCTGTGGCTTGTACTTTGGACTACCACCCTCCTGTAAGGGCTCCACTTGTCCCACATCTGTTATGACTTAGGAAACTTTCACATTCCAACGTATTGTCATGAAAACACACAAGTGAAATAAACTCCCTATTCTTCCCTCCAAGTGATGACAAGCTTAATTGATACTTTAAGTTAAAACTGTTTCCATAATGGAAACAATTAGATATTGGTAACATACATTTTCTATGACTTTAATTGTTTGTGCTGCCTCACCAGAAATGAATTCAAACTGGTTTTGGATTATTTATCGACCAGCCCTAGATATCATGGTCAATGATATTGAAAGTCAAAGAGAAATTGAAGAGAATCAGCAGGGTCACACTCACACTATTTCTCTCCTAACACAGGTCATCAAGCAGGGTGATCACAGTATATAGTTTTACTGTCCTGAGGTGGTGGGCCAACATAAAATTGACAACTTGCAACACTGCATTCAGTGAGCCTGAGCATATCCAATTTTTGCTTTGAACAGCAGGCCTTAGGAAGAGGTTATAAAACACTAAACTAAATAAAAAAGCATAGATTATTTAGAAACAAATTCCATTCCACTCAATGGCACACTGCACAGTAATGTGTTCGGAATGGAAATGCCAGATTCAAGATTATTGCTCTCCTAGTCTGTCATGGTCACTGCGAATGAGGATGCAGAGGAGAAAATGACACACCAGTGAATATAGCATCAACTTTTCAGATGATTTGTGTTTTGTGTAAAAACATTTTCCCTAACCTGCTATATTTTAAGTTTATTTCCTCTGTTTTAAGCAGTAAATCATTCTACTTTGCAAGAAGAGTTAACTCACAAACCATAAAGAACACTAAGACCTAAATAGTTTCAGAAAATGAATACTTTGAACACTAATTTCCAAAAGGTAAAATAAGATCTATTTTGCCGAAGCAAAAACACGTGTGGCCATGTTAACAGAAATAATATAAGCAAAGAGACAGGAGACCATATCAGTACAGCACACAGGGAAAATGTGTGACTGATATGAATGAAACTGATAATATTGAACCATGTAAGAACTGTATCATTAAAAAGAGGCTAAGGAGCAGTGTTAGAAACTGAGATATGAAAGCTAGGAGCTAAATGGCACCTTAAATCTAGATTATGGGTGCAACAACGAAATGTCAAGGCACACTTTTTATAACAGGAATACAAAGCTGAAAATGAGTGAACAGCACCTAAAATCTTATGTTCATTTTTCACATGGTTTGCCCACCCCACTAATATTCTTAAGTCTCTTCTCCAGTCTTCAGAGAGTAGCTGGAAGTGGGGAGGCAGAAAAAAGTCCTTTCCTTCCACTCTGCAGTTTTAATCTGAAATCTTAGGTGCAGTACAGCGCCCAGAGCTCAGAAACTGCTCATGCTAAGGAAATTCCCTCTTGCAAAATGTGCCTAGAACAATGGGAGTTTCGAACACTGCTAAGGAATAAACCCTACACAAATCCAAAGTGGAGTCCCTAAAACGGTTGGATGGTGCCAGTGTTCAAAATTAGCCTGGCTATTGACCACATGTGACCAAGCAAAGATGCCTGGGGGTCAGCTGTCTATATAATAAGCCCATCAAAAGTAGTAGCCTGCCCTGCCCTGCTCAAGACCATTAATCTATGGTAGGTTGGCTGCACTGAATTTTCTGCATTTGCCTTCATGTACAGTCATACTGAATGTTACGTTTCCTTCAGGTTGAGCATTTTCAGGTTGCGTCCCACAGCGACCTGGAAGTACCAGAAAGGGTTACTTCCGGGTTTCGCCACTCGCCCGCAAAATGATGCCACGCGCATGTGCAGAAGCAGTGAATCCCGACCCGCGCATGCCCAGATGCGGCTTGCGTTCCTTTCAGGTTGTGAATGGGCCTCCGGCTCGGATCCCGTTCACAACCAGAGGTACCACTGTAATTCCTTCTGGCCAATGGCTACCAGGCTGATTTCTATCCAAACCCAACCCTTCTGAATGCAAGGTTAAACTTGACAGTCTCAGGTTTTCAAGTACCGTATTTTTCCCTCTATAACACGCAGATTTTTTTCTCCTAAAAAGGAAGGGGAAATGTCTGTGCATGTTATTGAGCGAATGTGTGGTCCCTGGAGCCAAATGGCGCGAGGGGAGGCAAAAAAAATCAGGCAAAAATCAAATCGCGCGTCTCGGAGAAGGAAAACCTGAAAAGAGGAAGCGGCTGCTTTCCTGCATTCTGCCTCAGGGTCTTACTGCCCACCCTCCTATGTTTCCTTGCTGTGTTTGCTCAAACGGAACAAAGAGCAGGGAAAGCCCCTCCTCTCCAGGCAAGCAGAGGGGAAAGCAGAGTGTCTCCTCTGTGCTCCGGTGCTGCTGAAAACATGCAGGAGGGAGAGAAGGAGAGAGGGAGAGAGGGAGAGAGCACTGGCTGGCTTGGGTGGGTAGGTGAGGGAAAACTTTTGCCTTCCTTTCCTGCCTCCCGTTATACCCCTCTCCTGAATTCTTAGCCAGCTGCTTCTCTGCACACCCCTCTCCTGCTCCTTGTCCCTTCTGTGTTTTTCCTTCCCTCCCCACTTAAAATGTGGTTAAAAAGCATGGATCCACATGGATCCTCAGGATCTTTGCATTGGGTCACCCCAAATTCACCATCAGATCACATAGCATGTCCATGGCTACAGCCTGCCCCCAAAAAATCACGCACCCACTGTTGCCTGGGGCTGCAATGGTGCAAAAATGTGGTTAACAAAGCATGGATCTACATGGATCCTCAGGATCTTTGCATTGGGTCACCCCAAATTCACCATCAGATCACATAGCATGTCCATGGCTACAGCCTGCCCCCCAAAAATCACGCACCCACTGTTGCCTGGGGCTGCAATGGTGCAAAAACGTGGTTACAAAACATGGATCCACATGGATCCTCAGGATCTTTGCATTGGGTCAGCCCAAATTCACCATCAGAGCACATAGCATGTCCATGGCTACAGCCTGCCCCCCCAAAATCACCCACCCACTGTTGCCTGGGGCTGCAATGGTGCAAAAACGTGGTTACAAAGCATGGATCCACAGGGATTCTCAGGATTTTTGCATTGGGTCACCCCAAATTCACCATCAGATCACATGTCTGTGGCCACAGCATGAAGCACAAAAATGATACATCCACTGTTTCATTCAGAATGTTTTTTCCCTTGTTTTCCTCCTCTAAAAACGATGTGCGTGTTATGGTCAGGTGCGTGTTATAGAGTGAAAAATACGGTAAATGGTAGAGTGCAGCCTGCTCATACACTTCTAAGAACAGAAGTTTGGGTTTATCCTATGAATACCAAACACAACAAGACTGCCTATGTGGATGTTACTATCATGGGGATTTACTGTGCCATAGGCAGTCACTTAAGAGGAAAAACTTTGCTCTTTCACCTCCTCACGTGAGCAAAATTTGGCTAAGCAGTAGTGCCACTGCACCATAAATGCCAGTACATCCATGGTAGACTTCCAACTTTCTCTTAAAAACAACTTACACAACTGTGATTCCATGCACTAGTAACAGAGCACAGATTATACAGCAAAGCAAGAAGGAATTAAACGTATGCAAATCAGCAGCCAATAATTTCTAGGGTAACTCTTTTCCTACTATATCAAAACACAAAAGTTATCACATGCTCATCATTGGAAAGTTTGGCTGCTGCTTGAGTTAGAAAAACTAAGATGGATCCTACAGCCAAATAATGTATACTTTAAAACCAGTATTTTCTGCTTCTTGTGACACAGGCAACCTAATAAAAGATTTTCCTTGCATTCATAAGAATTAATTCACGTGCTGAACCTACAAGAAGCCCTTTCAATTAATGTCAGCAATATCACATTGCTCTGATTTCCCAACAACAGATGGGAAAAACTATCCATCATAGCATGTGGGAGGGCAAGTACAAAACTTCACAAGATGAAAGAGATGCACATTTACCAGCACAGATGCTTTCCCTATGAACACACAAATGAAGATAGATACACTAATGATATGGTCTTTTTTCTCAGCCCATTTTTTTTAAGTTGCCTATCAAAACAAATACAACAGCACTTCCTAGACAGTGTATTTGTGGCCAGATAAGATGACAGATAAAATGATTATAATAGTTACAGATTTCACAAAGCCCTGCTTATGAGAATACCAAAATTTTACTAATGCTTCTTCCTACCCCCAGAACTAGCAAAACCTACCCAAAAAACTAAACAGCTCCTTTAAATGAGAACTAGAACATCATGAGTTAATATCTGGAAGTTTAATGTGGAACTACTGCTCACAAGATTAAACAGGACAAGCATTAACAACTAATATTATTATCTGGATTAACTACAAGCCATGAACATTCCAATCTAATCTATTTGATAAACAAAGCCAAATCTGTCTGCACTTCAGTGTACTACTCTCTGAAAAGTTTTATAATCTCATCCCCTACTACAACAGTGGTTTCCAAACTGTCATCTTTCAGGGACTCTTTTCCATGCTTATCTGCCAAGGAACCCCTGAATGATTATTCTGTGAAACAACTATGTTGCAAAAGATTTGGGATATGATCAGATTCTAGCACACACATTCACTTTATGCAGGACACTGGCCAGACAAGTTAAGACTCACCACTATTCCTCATGAACCAAGTGTGTGACCTAAACATACCCAATACAGTACTTATCTCACTGAAGAACTCCAGCAGACTTACATAAGTTTGAAAATCTTAAACCAACAATATCTACACAGTGGGTTGTAGCCATAACTAATCCTATTCAGAGTACACCCATTAAAATTGTACTGGGCATGACTACATTAGGCCCATTAATTTCAACAGATGTACTCTATGTAGAACTTAGCTTAAGAGAAAATGCGAACAAATGCACAGTTATTTTATTTTATTGTATTATGTTTGCACGTTGTTGGAAAAATTAAATAAAAACATTTCTTTTTTAAAAAAACTTGATTGGATTAGGTGGGGTGGTTGCTATTTCATGTTATTTTGAAAAATCAATGAAATATATTTAAAAGATACCCCATTGAGTACCTTAGTTAAACTAACTTACCAGACTTTTAGAAGACATCTCAAGGCAGCCCTGTTTAGGGAAGCTTTTAATGTTTGATGTATTACAGTATTTTAATATTTTTTTGGAAGCCACCCAGAGTGGCTAGGGAAGCCCAGCCAGATGGGCGGGATATAAATAATAAATTATTATTATTATTATTATTATTATTACAAGCTACTTAAAGGCAGATTCTCCTATGTGAATCTGCCCATCCCCTAAGGTCAATTGATATAACTTTATTGTGCGTTCAACTGATAGCAATGCATGAAGGGGTCTCATATGTGACAGCAGAACTCACTGCCTCAATAACTTAAAGATATAATCTATTTTTCCACTGAAGACTTATCACTTTCAGCAAGCTTTAACTCTGTCATTGATTAAGTTAACTATTATTTACTGGATGGTTTCTTAAGCTTTGTCTTATGCTTTTTGCAGCTGTATTACTTATTTTGTTGTTTTAATAATGTAGTTTAATGTTTTGATTCTGTTGGATTTTGTAAGTAATATTGAGCACCTCTCTAAGGAGAAGAGAAGTGGGATAAAATGTTTAATAGATGTGATGTCAATCAAAGTGCATACAACAAATTGCTATAAGGAAATCTGCTTATTCTGTGTTTTACAAACAAGTACATAATTTGGAAGAAATGTTTGTGACAATACTGAAAGTACTGCATCCATTCACAAACAGGAAGATTTTCTGTGTATAGTTACATATACTCTTCACTGAACTATAGCCTTTTTAGATTACTGCTTGTTGAATGTTGCTGTGGTGTCTTAGAAGTAATGAAATTCCAGCAGGGCAAATCAAAATGGCAAAATTCAATGCCACATTCAATGTCACATTCATTTATTTCAAGTAAGACTGAAGATCACTTCACTCTGTTATACAGAGCAGCAAACAGAAAACATCAAGGGACACAGCAACAAAAACATAGTATCAAATAATACTTGAATACAAGGGGTTTAAAACTGTGAACAAGTAAGTTATCTTGCTGATGGTTCGAAAACTATAGGAGTCATTTTCCATTACACAATAAGCCACAATTACAGTTCATGAGAGAATTTATCTGACAACTACCTTCCATAACTAAGCCTTTGAAAATGCACTTGCAGTTTGCGGGGGAGGGTGACTTTTCAAATGAGATAAATTCACACGGGGCTATAAGCAATGATCATCCACATAACTATATATTTTGGCTTATATCTAACAAGAGTCCTACAGCCATGCTGGTATGTTTTTATCGCATAAAAGAGTTTAAACTTCATAGCTGAGCACTTTTTAAGTTAGACGTTTCCACAACCACGGATGTTGTTTTGAATGATTGGATTATCCATGACAAATAGGCACAAATGATTTAAAGTTTGACATCATAAGGGATAAAGTTGTCCTCAGCAATGCCAGGTGGCCTACTGGGCACTACCGCTCAGATTAGATAGTGAACTTCTATCCTCCAATATCACTAAGCGCTCCTCAAGCTGTTCATACAGAAAACCTAACTATTTACAACCCACCACAATAGTCATTCCTGGGTACATAACTCCATCAGCTCAACAGAGATTTGGTAGAAAGCATGCTGTGCGAAGTTTGGCTACATACAATCCTCCGGACTGAGAAAATGATTAAGCTGATATTGAAGCGTAAAGCAGTAGGCACGTCACCAAGAACTGACGTGACAGCTCAGCCCTTTTGCACATTGCCCCAGTGTCTATTTTCAGCCATTCAAAATTTAGTGTACATTATAATAATTTATTTGAAGTTTTCAAGTATCTTCATCCATCAGTTTCAACCCCAAAAATCTACTATCACTCACCTCAGACTGCTTTATAGTCAGATCAGCCAAAGAATGAATGTAGAAAATCTAGTGCCTTAGCAAGAAAACCAACACTTCCATTACCCCATTGGTTTACTCAATGAAGCAATAAAACACAGCATCGTATAACTAATAGATTGAGTTAAAGATTCAGTTACAGGAAGCCACATATAGCTTGACTTTGTACAGCCCAGGTCTCTTTAAGATTGATAAAATGAGTAAGTCTGCAACAAATAAATATGAAATTTAAGGCCCAATATATTTTGACTGTTTACAAAAGGCAAATGAACTGCTTCAATGCATTCAGCAGCTGGAATTCTCTTATTAACACAGGATTACATCATTAAACAAAACTCTGACAGCTGGTACAACTGATAAAGCTGCCAGTGGACTCAAGATAAAGTGGATATTGCTAAAACCCTGAATACTAGATTCCTAGGAGAGAAATTGTATCTGAAAAACCTTTTCTCCACACACCTTTATTTTACAACTTGATACTGCAATATTTCATCACAGTATGTATACATTTGTAATATACAGCCTTTACTACCAGCTTATACAAAAAACTTGAAGTGCAAAATATATCAGAAAAACTACAGATACATTAAGTTACAGTCTCAGTCCTCACACATGTAATTCTTATTGCAGCATTCTGTAATATTAATTTTAATGCCATCCATGTTTACTATTTCCAGAACAGCAACTGTATTAAGTCTATTGCAGCAAAAACAACAAAGATTCCTGTGGTGTCTTAAGGACCTCATACTGCAATACAGTGGATGCTCGGGTTGCAAACATGATCCGTGCGGGATGCACGTTCACAACTCGCAGCGTTTGCAACCCACAGTGGCGCATCTGTGCATGTGCGGGTTGCGATTTGGCGCTTCTGCGCATGCATGACCGCTGAAACCCGGAAGTAACCAGTTCCAGTACTTCCGGCTTTTAGCGGTCCGTAACCTGAAAAAATGCAACCTGAAGCATCTGTAACCCGAGGTATGACTGTATAAGCTTTTGTGGGCCAATACCCACTTCACCATATGCTATGTATACATCCATGTGATGCTTGCTACATGGATGTAGTTAAAACTGCTGCATCAAATTTTGAATGAACATTTACTTGAAGCTTTTTAAAAATGTGGTTTGGGTACGTGCAGTCACAACTGGCCACATCGGCAGGCAGGGGCAGGAAGCTGTCACATAGTTAAGTCTGGTGAGCTCTCTTAGCCACTTTAAAGGCAGCCCTGTAACTTACTTTCAGGTCTATGGGACGCACTGGCAGGGTAAGGAGCACCTCCAAGGCCAACCTGCAGCATTCAGCCCTAGTTGTGAAGGCCAGGAGGAGATGAAGCAGTAAGGCCTCCTTACTTATCTCAAAGGCTGCAGATTAAGCAAAGTGGATAGACAAAATGCTACCTCTTGCCTTAGGCAGGGTTGGCTCACCCAGTTTATATGCTGTTAGTATCCCACTCTCTTTGTTTCCTTCTGCAGACCTTTGGTGTTAAATGAATGAAATGTGACACAGTTCAAAGAATATTTGTATCTTGCCTCCTTATTTCCCTGTATGGTCAAAATCTGTAGCTCCAAGTTACTGCAATTTCAAAGTTGGCGTAAATATCACAGTCGCATCTAAGAAAGACCCAGCCATCCTATTTCCCATGGTTGGGGGGGGGGAAACCCACAGGAAATAAACACATTACCCATCAAATATTGCAGCCAATTCAAATAAAAAAATCTCAAAGATTTCCCATAACCTTTATTTTAAATGTGAGAGGTAAAAATCATTGTGTGTCCATGAATAGTTTAGCTTTATATCACTTTTAAATTTCAAACTACTTCTGCTACCTACATAATATTCTTTGATGTTCACAGGAGCAAAAGCAAAAGCAAAAGAATATTCTGAACTGTATTTGGGAAGACGTGTATGAATGTGATCAAAACAAAACAAAAATGAGGAAGATTGAGTGCTCACAACTAACAGTATGTATTGTTTTTAAGGCAGCGACAACGTTCTCTGTAAGCTGGGCACACATGTGAACAGCATCTGCTAGCAACAACTGACTGCTCGGACTCCATCTCAATGTTGCAAGCCATCCCCCTCTACCTGAGCTGCTTTGTTTCTCTCCCCTCCCCCTCCCTCCAACGCTTATACAACTGCGGAAGAAGGTCCTCTCTATCCCCCCCAACCCAACCTGTCACTGCCATATCCTTCTGCCCACCATCATCCTCCTCCTTTCCTGTCATTACGACGACAAAAAAAATACAAAAAAATATAGAAGGTTAAAAAATGGGAGGAGGGAAGTGAGAGGGAAGAGGGATTTTAATTTCGCGCATCTATATTTCTCTCTCTCCGCCCACCCTGCAAGCAAATCACCAGGAGGAGGAGGAGGAGGGAGAGCAGGACACTAAATGGATGCCATTCCCCCCCCCATGCTAACCCGCCATCTCTCCTTTTAATTCCTTCCTCTCCCCGCCCCTCACAACCCTTCCCCACCAACAATCCAAGGCGATCTTCTTATGGAGTCACACAGCCTACCCATCCCATAATTCTCCCCATCCCCTGGCAGGGATGATGCGAGACACACACACAAGCGCGCGCCCGAGCACACAAGCGCGCGCGCACACACACGCATACGGTTTTCAAGAGGCGCCGCTAGCGCTAAACGTGGTTTTTCTTCAGCGCCAGGCAGGGATCCAGCCGATAGAGAGACCACCCCCTTTCCTTCCCTTCCCTGCGCCACATCCCGATGCCCCCCGCTTGGCGCAACGCAGGAGGCTCCCGCTGCGCCTCAGAGCCACGCGCCGCTACTACCCTTTTCCCCACCATGAGGCTCGCCTGAGGCAAAGGACGGCACCTTAAAATGCGACCCAATTCCCGGGGGCCATAGAGCTGTCTCCCCCCTGAGCCTTCCCCCCCCCCGCGCTGCTGCTGCCACCGCCGCCACTCGCCACCCGCGCATTCCCCTCAGCGCTCGCCAACCGTCTCCCTCCACACAAACAATATACACGCGTCCCTCTCTGAGGTAAAAGCGAAAAAAACAACGGCCGGGAGGCGCGCGCGCGCTGTGGAATATCTCCCCCCCCCCGCCGCCCCCCACTCCGCTGTTCTCCCCTTACCCCGCCGCTTATGGTCGCCTCACTTGCCTGCCTTCTTCCCCAGCGGCTGATGCTGGGCGCTGATAGTGCTTGCCGAAGGCGCCCAACGAAGGAGGAGAAAAGGAGGCGGGGGGGGAAAGAGGGGCCCCAGGTCTCTCTCTCTCTCTCTCCTACAACCACCTCCCGCTCCCCCGCCCCATAACATAGTAGTAAGTTTCTATTGGCCGGGAGGGGAAGGCGGAGCCGCTTTGCTGCCCAGCCATTGGGGGGAGGGAGGGGAGAAGAGAGAGAGAGAGAGAGGTTATTAAAAGGAGGGGGGAGAGAAATGGGGGCAGCGAGCTCGCCTGTCTGCCTGCCCGCGCGGCACGCGAAGGGGAGGAGGGTTTATTTGAGGGGGGGGAGTAGTGGAAACGGAAGGTATAAAAGCGCGCGCACCAGATGGAGCGAGGTGGGGGGGCGGGAGAGAGGTTGCGCGCGCACAAAACTGAGGGGTGCTTCTGTTGAGGCGGCTCGCCACCAAAAAGTGGGGGGGGGGGAGGGAGAACCCGAACGAGACCAACGGCCATCTGGGTCAGTGTGAAGGGATGGTGCGCGCGCGCGCCTCCTCCTCTCGGTCCACCTCCCCACATAAAGAGGAAGGCGGGATGCGCGCGCTAAGAAATATTTCTTTCTTAAAAGGATTTTTTTCTTTGGCCATACGCACAACAACCCATCCTCTTACCAAGGGGTGCGCAGGTTTCATAAACAAAACGGCATCACACCGAAAATGTAATGCGTTTAAGGAACCATAATACACAAAGGGTACACACAGTACCACCCCCATTTGGATCAAAGCTGGCTGGAGATAGCGGATAGAGCATATGATAAGGAGGAGTATATGGTCGCCTGTACGCCTTTTCCCAAACCAGCAGGAGCAAGCACTGGTCAATGGGAGCATGTCCGCACAACCTTAGAGCATCGCTGCTGGAACAGGCCAAGGAGCCCATCTGGTCCAGCATTCAGTTGCCAAGGGCTGGCAACCGGATGCCTCCAAGGGAGCAGCACACCTTCCCCATTGTTTGTGCCTGGCACCTGGCGCTCGCAGGAATAGCAGCTGTAGAAGGAGAAGACGACAGAGGGCGAAGGAAGAGCTGTGTGTGGAGTGGGGGCTTTCCCCCATCCTCTGGACCACCCGGGGGGGGGACTCAACAAACCTGCTGCACTTGGAACTGGGTGCAGAGAGTGTTGCTGAATTTGGACACAGCTGTGGTCAGGAAGTACCATCCGCCTTGGGCCTGCCCATATAAAGCAAGTCTAGCATGAGAGACTAGGGTAATGTCCGTTGTTTCCAGGAACGCTTCTCTGTATGAGACTTTTGTGGGTGAGCTGAGAGTTTGCTCGGACCCTGGGTGAGGCTGAGGGGGAAAGTGTGTCCGAAGGGAAATGAATTTATATTGATTTTTATATATTAGTATTTTTTGTATTAGTGTAACGCTTGTAACTGTATTTGTAGGTTTTTTTTAAGGTTTCTGTTTCAGTTTTTTTGTACACAATTCGGAGATATTTTTAATCTATTAAGCGGTATAGAAATTAAATAATCAATTGGTTTGCCTGCAGGCCCCAACTGATAAAAACTAGCATTATTCCCACCTACACAAAAACACACTTCAAACAAACAAAAACTCCCATGCTACTTATTTTGGTTCGCTATAATAACTTCATACGGAAAGCAAAAGCACCAGTAGTATCCCTTATTCTTTTTAAATCATGTACATAATCGGTAACATGTTTTGCAACATGCATCCTGCTTCTTAGTCCTTATTTTGCTGGAACACAGGTGGCTGGTACCCATAGGTCTGGAAGAGCAGCCTACCAAAGATAGAGCCAATGACAGCGACAGGCTAGAGGAGGGCTAGTTTGCCACTTCCCTGACCATCACTGGAGCTGTTTTTACACCCCTCCTGAATCCTGCACCAACTTCTCACCCTTACCTTCAAAACCCTACATGGCTTTGCTCTTATGATCTGACCAATTCTTCCCTGTTCTCCTTGCTCATCCACCTCCAGCACTCCCAGCCTCCAAAAGGTTTCCTTCCCCCTGAAACAACCCTGCCTTTTCTTCTATTATTATCATCATCAACAACAATATATTAATTGCCTTCTACACAATCATCTCCAGACAATGTACAATGAAATCAGATAAAAGCCGATACATTTAAAACAAGCTAAAACAATACAAACAAACACTCATGGCAAAGACCCATTTATCCAGTTGGGAAAGCCAGTCGGAACAAAAGCGTCTTAAATTGTTTCTGGAAAGTGCAGATAGAGGGGCCTGTCATTTCTCGATAGGAACAGGGGCAAGCCATAGAGTTACTGTAGAGCTGGTGAGTTCTTTGGAACTTGCAGCATAATCTTTCCCACAGACCCCAGGGATCCACCGGACATAAAATGAACAAGGCAGTCTCTCATGTAACTTGGTCCTGAATTATCCAGGGCATTAATATGTTAGTTACCAACACACTGAACTTGGCCTGGTAGCAGATTGGCAATCAGTGCAAATTCTGATAGCAAGGTGTTACATGTGGGTGATAATTTGCCTCCACAAGCAACTTAGCCACCACGTTCTGCACCAGCCACAACCTCCAGAGACGAACCCCAAAGGTAGCCCCACAAACAGCACACTGCAGTTATCCAATCATGCCATTACCAATGGTCAAGCTTCCCCAAGCCAGGAACTTGATGTCCTTATACATGGAACTGTTCCCCATTGTGTGATCACCCCTCTTACTTCGCCCAAATTCCTCTGCCAAATTCACCTTTTTCCAGGAAGCCTTTTGATCAATGCATTAACCTCTTGTGACTAAGCTAAAGTACTTATAATCACAATAATCACGCATCTGCCCCGTTTACCCTTACCTCCATTTTCCTCCCTTTATCTTTTCCCTGTGTCTATTTTTAGATGTGTTTACTTATTTTTAGTATTTTTACCCTGCTCCTTGGCTGAAGAAGGCTCCCAGAGCGGCTTAGAAAAATCATTAAAATAAGATAGTCTCTGCCCTCAGGCACACAATCTAAAAGGCACTACACAAAAGAAAGAGGCTGGGACATGGATGGGGGAAGCAAACCCAGGAACCAGATTGTAAACCCTTTGGGTAGAAACCTGTCAAACACGTACATTGTAAAAGCACCAGATGCATAGACTGCATTATATAAATTATAACGCTAATTTGTGAGAACTAAAGGCAGGGTCAAACTTTCTTTTTCCAGATCAACTCCTACCCCCAAACACGTTGGAAGAGGGCCACAGCTGCCAGAGATTGAGATAAAGGATGCTTCATCCCTAAAGTGTTTGTGACTGGCAGGGATTATGACTACTTACGCATCAATGAAGAATACACAGATTTGCATAAACTTTGCATGTGCTAATTTGTATGCATAGGAGCAAATTTGGAAGTACACCTCACCATTGTAGGAAAGACTGTGACCAGGTAACCAGGGTGTCTACAGGCAAGCCGTGATTTGTGCAAGGGTTGTGTTCCAGATAATCCCACATGACTGCGAAGCACACACAAGACAGCTCCGCCCCATTACCCCCCATTCTGCCACCTTTTCCTGCCACTTCCGGGTCACCACAATCTGTGCATGGACAGTCATGCACCAATTGGACATGTGTAAATCAGCCATTGCCTGTATTTCATCTGTTGTTCACATGCTGCCATTGATGGGCAACTTCAAGACCGATGCTCTCCCTTCTTATGATACTTTAAACCAACTTGGGCAGACAGCCTTTCAGATAGAGCACTGTCCTCTGTGAAGTCAGGTCTTTGCCACCTTAGTGGCAATGGGGGAATAGGCACTGCTTCTGAGTAGTGATGCTACCTTCTACTGCCTCCCTTTGCTCATCTCAGAGTCTTCCCAGAGGCAGGCCACTATGGAAACGGAAGCGGTCTAAATGGAGATGGACTTTTGCTCTAATCCAACAGGACTCCTCTGACGTTACCACTGCATTTATTTATTTTTTGTAAGAGGAGGAGATACCTCCTGGACGTTTATTTGTAAGCTCCTTGAGGCAAGGACCTGTCTTTTTCTACAAAGCCATGCACAGTGATACCACCACAACAATAACAGCAAGTAACAAAACCAGGAAGAATTGTCTCCTAACCACATCTTTTTAAAAATTTAAAAATTGTCCAGTAGCACCTCTAAGGTGCTACTGGACAAGTATTTTTTTATTTATTTCGACTGCATCAGACCAACACGGCTACCTACCTGAATCATATCTTTTACGTTCGTCTTGTGCGTATTTTTAAAACCTAACCCCTGAAGGAACACCAAAATGCTCGACTCAGATCTGAAGAAGGAACTCATAAGAAGAAGGAGCCTTTGAATGAGGAACAGTTCCTACCAAATCTTTGTTTTGAATGAAAGCATATATCCAGGGCAGAATCCTGGCAAGTAAAGGCCAGGGCAAGTGCTTAACGATTTGGCATTGTCCCTTATAGAATCATAGAGTTGGAAGAGACCACAAGGGCCATCGAGTCCAACCCCCTGCCAAGCAGGAAACACCATCAGAGCACTCCTGACATATGGTTGTCAAGCCTCTGCTTAAAGACCTCCAAAGAAGGAGACTCCACCACACTCCTTGGCAGCAAATTCCACTGTCGAACAGCTCTTACTGTCAGGAAGTTCTTCCTAATGTTTAGGTGGAATCTTCTTTCTTGTAGTTTGGATCCATTGCTCCGTGTCCGCTTCTCTGGAGCAGCAGAAAACAACCTTTCTCCCTCCTCTATGTGACATCCTTTTATATATTTGAACATGGCTATCATATCACCCCTTAACCTCCTCTTCTCCAGGCTAAACATGCCCAGCTCCCTTAGCCGTTCCTCATAAGGCATCTTATTTCCGACTTACTTCAAACTACTACACAACCACAATGTGAAGCAATTCTGCCATATCTGTTCGGTGGAGAAAAGTGAGATACAACACCTCAAAACCCTTATTTCCAAAGAGTTGTGACGGCACATTAAAGAAGTGCATTCCCTTAAAACATAAGGGTAGATCTAACACCAGAGAAAGTCCATTCCAGAACTTGCCTGCCAGGTCATACTGCACTGTGGCCTTGTGCCTAACGTTTTAGGACAGCGTAGAAAAGCAGCATCCAGTCCTTCCTCTCCTCTTCACTGACATTTACACCAGCGCCTGAACACCTCTTGCTTAAGCAGCATGCCCACAAGCACAGGTATTTAAAATGCACTCATGTAAGTTAGGGACGCGGGTGGCGCTGTCGGGACGCGGGTGGCGCTGTGGGTAAAACCACAGTGCCTAGGACTTGCCGATCGTATGGTCGGCAGTTTGAATCCCCGCGGCGGGGTGAGCTCCCGTCTTTCGGTCCCAGCTCCTGCCCACCTAGCTGTTCAAAAGCACCTCTAAGTGCAAGTAGATAAATAGGTACCGCTTTATAGCGGGAAGGTAAATGGCGTTTCCGTGTGCTGCGCTGGTGCTGGCTCGCCAGAGCAGCTTCATCATGCTGGCCACGTGACCCGGAAGTGTCTGCGGCCTCTTAAGTGAGATGAGCGCACAACCCTAGAGTCGGACACGACTGGCCCGTACAGGCAGGGGTACCTTTACCTTTACCATGTAAGTTAACTGTGGGACATGGGTGGCGCTGCAGGTTAAAACCAAAGAGCCTAGGACTTGCCGATCAGAAGGTCAGCGGTTCGAATCCCTGCAACGAGGTGAGCTCCCATTGCTCGGTCCCTGCTCCTGCCCACCTAGCAGTTTGAAAGCACGTCAAAGTGCAAGTAGATAAATAGGTACCGCTCCAGTGGGAAGGAAAACAGCATTTCCATGCGCTGCTCTGGTTTGCCAGAAGCAGCTTAGTCATGCTGGCCACTTGACTCAGAAGCTGTACGCTGCCTCCCTCGGCCAATAAAGTGAGATGAGTGCTGCAACCCCAGAGTTGGCCACGACTGGACCTCATGGTCAGGGGTCCCTTTACCTTTAAGCTAACCGTAACTCTTAATTTAGCGGGGATATTTTCCCCATGTGTAAGAAAAGACCAAGCAACAAATGTGCTTTAAGAGAAATTCATATTATCCATCAGATAATAGCTAGTGGGTTAATGTTCTCCTTAAAAATGTGTTTGTGCGTTCTTCAGTGACTCTTCCCCAAAAAATCACCAGTGTGCTGATGTTGCCACTATACAGTACAGTATACTGTAATGGTTAGAGTGACTGACTTGTGAGTCTTGTTATGGTTCAGAAAACCTGGGTTCAAATCCATGAAGCTCAGTTCCTAGAAGTTCTTGGGCTAGCAAACACTCTCTCAAGCCCAGACTACCTCTCTTATCAACTTACTGGGAGGTAGGGTGGGATAAATATGCAATTGAATAAATACATTTGTCTGACCCAATATCTCTACCGGCCACATTTGCATGTAACACTAAACCAGACTATGACTTAGCACAAAAATGCTGTCTTCCCAGGGAAGACATCACAGCCACTTTGCTCTTCTCTCGTCCTTATAGCTCAGCAGGTTTGTTCTTGGCTATAAGCCTACTTGGTTAAGTAGGAAATAGGTTAGCCCTGATCCAGGATTCAGATGACACACTAAGTAAGCCAAACCTTATGTCTATCTCATTTCTAAATGAAGACTTCCTAATAATTCATAGCTCGGGCTTTTAATCCAAGTGTGTGTAGAAATAAAAGCTCTGTAAGAGGCTGCTTCATTTAGCAGTACTTTTAAGCAGTCTGCAATATACACCTGCTATCAACAGAAATTGAGAAACAGCCCTAAAGATAGATACTGGATTTAGCTGTGAATGGAATTGTTTGTTTATTTTATTACATTTTATATATCACCATCTTTGAGTTCAAGGGTTGAGTGAGTGGACTGCAATCAAAGCATTTCAGACAAGGCCATTGCCAATAGCTAATGAAGCTTTTGGTTCTTCTTATTAAAATTATTGTTCCAAGCACAAAGATGTTCTCAAAACAGTGTATAAGTGCCCTGATATTTTATGATATGGCAGTATATAAATATATATATATATAAATGAAGCAAGCAGAACTGCAACTAATCCACCTTAGCCTGTATGCAACTAATCCACTTCAGACTAAAAATCATAGTTTGCTGAAGAACTATGAGATTTACAACATTTTGTGTTAACTGCTATGTTTGTTTCCAGGGCACCAACTTGTGTTTTCCTTTATGATATTGAAGATAAATGTTTCTAAAAATTAAATAAAAGAGCAATGTCTGTAATCTTACTGTAAAGTTTAGGAAATACCGGTATTGTTTGACCAAAGTGAAACATCCATCCTTGGTCTTGAATGACAAATAGTAGGGGACAGAATTGTACTCTTCCAGTAGGTTATCCTTGTAATAGATAACATATTCAAATTTAATTTATCTTGGTAGTGAGAAGATACTGCCAGTCTGAGCAGGATTAGGTATGTAAGGATTTTGGAGAGAAGTGGAAAATCTTTCTTTATAGTATTCATTTATTTAAAAGTATTTCTGGGCCACCTTTCAGGGAAAAGCCTCATGAAGGTAGATTCCTAAGTATAATTAGCTTAATACACAAAGCAAGATAATATATTCAAGTACATAGTATATTCAGATAATTTCCTCCAGCTATATGACCTTGCCATAGCACTGAGATCAACCTATGAGGTTTTGTTCTAAGTCCCCACTACCACCAGAAGCATGGGAAGTGACCATGAGGGACAGGGCCTTTTCGGTTATGGCACCAAGATTGTGGAATGCCCTTCTAAGACAAGAGTAGCCAACATGGGGCCTCCAGATGATGTAGGACTACAGTTCCCATCATCCCTCTTCATTGACCATGCTGGCTGGGGCTGATATAAATTGGAGCCCAAAAACATATGTAGAGCACCACATTAGCTACCCCTACTCTAAGGTAAGTCCATCTGAGCCTATCTTTGCTCTGCTTTTTTTCTGACAGGCGTCTAAAGTGCATCTCTTCCAAAAGGCAATTTTAGTATTTGGCTACTGCTGTTTTTAAACGACTGATAGGTTGCTGAATTTATAATAATTTTTAAGTTTGCTATTTCCCCCTTTTTCATTACTTGTCACTGTAATTGCTTCAGCAGAAATATTGAAATAGAGTTTTAGTAGGAGTCACAGAGTATGGCTACAACTTTTGCCTATGCTCTATTTTGGATTCCTAACAATTTAGCAAAGCCTCGCCACCAATAAATACAAATAACTGTATTGCCTTCTAATTATTGTGGGTTCCAAGAAGGAAAGGAAATCAAAATAGCCTCCTCCATTCAAACCCTTTTCACCTTCATTTGTGTGTCAAAGCCAGCTGGCTGCAAATCTGCATTCAGGGAATTTCAAAACATTTTCTCTCCTCTCTTGGGGCTCATGGTACAGACAGCACTGCAGGAGATGCAAGCTGGTCACAATAGACTGCTCCTGTGGTTAAAAGACACACAGATGCAACCCCCCACGTGCTAAAGGCCTTTTATGGAGAGAGAGAAAATGTTTCTGGTCATGCATATTAATAACGACGGCCTACTATAAAGATTTCCTAAAATAAAGACATTTGGCTATATTAAACAGATTCAGTGCTTGACAGTTTCTTGAATGGATGCCATTTGAGGAGGCGTAGCCACTTGAATCCCAGTTTCTTTCAACTTGTCATCTAGCACAAAAACAAACATTGGTCATTAAGAGAGGGGTTGAAATGACATGATTAGAGCCGTGATTCCCTCCTAGGCTAACAGTTAAGAGGATAGAGAGGTGAAAGGATTATAGTGAAAGAAAGAGCAGTCAAGCAAAGAGATCGATTAAGTTTATTAGTTCAGAAAGAAACAAGGCACAAGAAAAGGGGCATGATACTACCGAGGGGGTTTTAAAGACAGGAAACATAGACAAGATCTAGGGCAGTGCTGCGGTGGGATAAATATTTCAGAGAATACAGATGTATACCTCCGAAGTTCAGAATTATTGTTTTAATCAGAATTTTGTTCTTATATTTATAAAGCGGCTTCTCTTTCATACCAGAGTTAACAGTTCGGGGGTAAAAATAGTGACAGATGTTCAGTGCTTAGGCCACATTTTGCTTCACCAACATGTATAAGCTCAAAGAGACCTGAATATGCCTCAGAGATATTAAGCACACATATACACACACATCCACCCTTCCCTCTAACAGACGTTTTGGTAACAATGAAAAAGCCCAAAGCAGAATGCACTTTGGAGCAACCACATATCTATACAACCATTACATAAAAGGCACTGTCCAGCATCTGCAGCTAAAGTATTAAACATTTTCTTAATAGCTGGCAGATGCCGTAAGTCTCATTGCACGCTGCCCAAGTATCTGAGCGGTGAAAGATTTCCGGTGTTCCAGGCCCTTTCCCAGGGTTCTGCTTTCCTCAGAATGAGGGACAGAAGAGACTGTTGTGTGTTTATGATGCATGGTTTATTTACACATATGTGCCGTGAGGGGCTCACGGCATTAACATCTCAAGAGGGTCTTGCTTCTCCCACGGCCACACCCTTGGGTCCCAGCAGAAACCAGGCATGGCTCTGCCTCTCAGCTGCCCAGACTGCTTGTAGCTTTTAGCTCCCACACACAACTTTTGCCTTTCTAACTACTAGAGTCAAGGGAGGGAGGCCCACCCATTTGCCCTCTGGCACAGAGCCACTTCCTTTGTTACCTTACCAACCCAAACTTAGCAGGCCCGATATCAAGAAGCTGGTCTGACAATTGGATCCTTGTTGGATCCAGGAATTAGATCAGGGATGCAGCCTGCCCACCCCCCTCCCAACTCACTATGATGTTACATTCGTCAAAATCCCATTTGGTTTGTGTTTATTAACCTCTCATTCATTCAGGTGCTGACTTTTCATCTACAGTTTTCTTAATTTTGGTATTTCTTTTTATAATGCTCTGGCACCTGCTGCGACAGCAGTAGAGACCATAAAAAGAGCCCTGCGGGGTCAGGTCAAAGGGTCATCTAATTTAGCATCCTCCACGTGCTTTGGGAAACACACAAGGAGGACCTGAGTGCAACAACACTCTCTACACTAGGGGTAGGCGGCCCAATCGCCTTCTAAATCCGGCCGCCGGACAGTCCAGGAATCAGCGTGTTTTTCATGAGTAGAATGTGTCTTTTTATTTAAAATGCATATCTGGGTTATTTGTGGGGCATAGGAATTCATTCATTTCCCCCCAAAAAATATAGTCCGGCCCACCACATGGTCTGAGGGACGGTGGACCGGCCCAAGGCTGAAAAAGGTTGCTGACCCCTGCTCTACACACATGTTCTCCAGCAATTGGTATTCAGAGCCATGCCATTCAGATAATGGAGTTAGGACATGATCACAGTGGCTGGTGGCCTTGGATAAACCATGGATTTGTCTAATCCAGGCATAGGCAAACTCGGCCCTCCAGTTGTTTTGGGACTACAACTCCCATCATCCCTAGCTAACAGGACCAGTGGTCAGGGATGATGGGAACTGTAGACCCAAAACATCTGGAGGGCCGAGTTTGCCTATGCCTAATCTAATCCTCTTTTAAAGACCTCCAAGTTGGTGGCCATCATCACACCTTGCAGCAGCTCCTCTTCTTAACCACCTTTTTGTTTTTGCGCACTTTGGGGAAAACTATCACCACCTATGGGGGCCATTTTGTTTTCCCACAATTCCCCATAATAGCACAATACCCAGAGCACTATGGGAAACGGTGCCCCATCATAAGCCCTCCCCCAGTATATGCCACAAAATGATCTGATGTTCAGAGAATTCTGGGGAAGGACATAATGGCAGCTGCCATGAGCTGCCACCCAAGATGGTACAGGAGATAAACCCTCCGCCTCTGGTGCCCGAATGGAGCACATAGTTTCCCTGTGTTTTATTTTAGGAACAAATGGAAATGGAACCCAAGGGACCCCATGCTCTTGAATTTTCTTTGTTCCAAAAAGAATGTGTGGTCCTAATCCGAAATCCACCACTTCTTCACATGAGGAAAATCCCATTCCATGGTACCACCACCTAACTATGTCTTGGGGTACGCAAAACAATTGCTTTGTGTAGCTATTAGTATACTTTAACGACACAGTATAACCACATTACAAAGAAAGGACTAATGGGGTGGGGGTCTGCATTTTTAAGGGGGCTTCCATTATGGGTTCTAAGGAACTGGGTGAACTGAAACAGTTCGTCATGAGACATATTCGGAACTATTTCCTTTCCTACAGAAAATGCATTTCAGCACTAAGTTGTGGACAAATATCTGTTGGGCTTTCACAGCAGATTTCCAAGAGAAAAAAGAGCAAAGTCAACACTGACCAAGATTATGGATAACATGACTGAATCCAAAGCCACGGGGGGGGGGGCGACATGACATTAAAAATCAACACATCGGAAAAACCACTTTTGTTGGTTTCTTGCCTGCATCTTCCTGCTGCTTTTTCTATTTTAGCAAAGTTTCCCAGCAAAGTTCTCACTGGACTATTTTGAGGGCGCTCCCCACCCAAGGAGTTTTGCTTCTTCTGCATAGCTTGGGGGGTTCCCCCAAGTCCGCTTATGCCTCCCTCTTGTCAGTGGGTGGTCCCTTTATGCCCTATAAGCAATGACCTGCCCCACCCAAGGACTGGAATCAGCATACAGTATATGATAACAAGCAATGCTGCATCCTCGTGAAAGCTCAAAGAACCATGCTTAGTCCTTCACTTTATCACAACAACTCAAGTGATGTGGGTCAGGGTGAGAGACAAGGGCTAGTCTCACGGTGCAATCCTATACATGCCTGCTCAGAGCTTAATCCCACTGTGTTCAATGGGGGTTCTAAGTTTGTGAGGTACAGGACTGCAACCCCAGTGAATTTTACAGTGGAGAAGGGATTCAAATTTGGGTCTAGCACTCTGACCACTGCACCACACTGGCTCTGAATACATTATTTTGTATTTGGGGGGGGGGAATAGAAACAGAAATTTGAAAAATTAATTTTGAATTTAAAGCACGTTGTAATCACGTAAGAAGAGAGCTCTTTACATTTTTACTTTTATTCACAGCTCCCCCCTCAACTCTCCTTCCAGCCTTAAGGGTAAGAGTGGATAATAATTTTAGAATGGCGAAAAGGCTCTTTGATGACACACCAAACAGAAAGACGCACAACTTGCTAAATCCCTGAAAATTAAATTGTAGCTAGCTTATACCAGTGCTTGCTTCCATGCAAGAATAATAATAATATACATAAAGAAACAAATCCACCTCACTCATAATGTTTGCCTCATTTATTTGTTTGTGTTTACTTTGTGGAAAATGAAAGTGTTTTCAGATTTGCTTTTAAGGTCTTTTGTTTCCACAGTATCAACAAAATAAGCTCTGTAACCTAGAATGTTTCTTTGGGAGCTGGGATTTTTTCGCGTGGAGTGGGGGGGGGGAGTACTGCAGAGCTCATGACAAAATAATGAGAATTGAATCTGGCTGCCTCTTGTGGTCTGGAACATGAAAAGCAAAAGGATTTTATTCTGAGGCTATAAATAACCACTGCCATTTACATTCAAAGACCAACCACGGAAAATTGCAGACCCCAGAGGAGAGACTTAAAGACTGACATCGGTAGCTGATGGTAGAAGAGATACAAGAAAACGCTTTGCAGTTCCTATCAGGCCAAAATATTCCTCTGTGCCCCACTTATTTCCTCTGGTGAGCACATAATTAAGATGGTTAGCAGCAGGCACTGTGGATCAGGGTTTGCATAACTATAACATCTTTATATCAAGATGTACAGAATGAACCTATGGAGCCTTTCCCAGTGTGTTAAGCCAATTCAAAGCTGTCACAGCTCTCCCTGATGTCTAACCCACAGCAGAGTCCCCCTATTATCTTTCCTGCGTTTTTTCTTCTTGTTGTTGTTTAACTGACTGCTTCCCCTCCCCTCCCCTTCTCTTCAAATCTATCAGGTTCATCAAACTGGTGAAAAGCAAAAAGGAAAGGCATGTTTTCCCCGGAGGCAATGCTGTTTCACACTTTGAGAAAGATGATTTCAGCTGTCTCTTTACAGGAAGTAAACAGCTCCCAAGGAAAAGCCTGGGCAAATGTCAACACTCTTGTTCATAAATGGTTGCGCTGCTCCTTAGAAAACCAGGCACTTACAGGTCAACAAAACCAAATAGTGGGAAGGGATCTCAAGGGTCCGGCATCTCATGCATGAACCTGCACCTAGTATGACTAGACAAGGATGCCTGGGATCTTGCACAATGCGCAAAGGAAACATGAAGTCTGCTACTAGCAATGCTGTCTGAGGCATTGGCCATAGACCACCTGGCTTGCAGATTTTAAATCAGTGGCAAGGAACTCTGTATTCCTCCAAATGTCCCAACTAGCAATTGATGTCTTTTTAAAATTATTTATTATGGAGTGTGGGGGGTGTAAAAGTCACCTTATGTGGGCATAGTTCTTTTTATTTTTTAAGCAGCATGTTGATAAGTTAAGGAAAACTAAGTTATCTCACATTAAAATCAATGGGATTTGCAAGAGCTTAGTTTTGGCCCAAGCTCCCTAACAGAGGGTGTAAGACAATGATCACTTACACTTTCATATTGACCTGACAAATCCTTCATTGGCTGTTTGCACAAGGCTGCAACTTTCAGAAACAGTGCAATACCAAATGTTTCTTCTTGAGTTCAAGCAGATTATGCCCTCTGAACCATACCAGAGCTGCAGGGACATAGCTAGCTGCTCTGGCACTTGGAGCGGCACTGCAGGCCAGGCCCCATGGTAAGTGTCACCCCCCATGTTGTGTCATTTTGTCACACCCCCCCCCAAGGATGACACCCGGGGTGGACTGCACCCCCCGCACCTCCCTTCCTACACCCCTGCAGAGCTGTTGCAACTATTCATACACACACTACCCTCCAAATTGTAAGCTGAAAGGAACTTTTCCAACAGAGCCTAGCCCATCAGAGACTGACAACAATGATTTGAACTGCAAGATATGTAAATGAAGGTGAAAATGCAACATAAGTTAGCTAACAAATCCTCAATCAGCAAAGCTCAGTTCCAGTGAAACAAGCATATCACATGTTTTCCCACTCCCATCATTAACAGGCTAGCATTTAGTCTACTTCTAATTATCTTGCGTACTGGCCAGCGCTAAAGACTTAGATCATTCATCAATAAATAATGGCTGTCCACTGCTCTGGCTAAAACTCCGATTCCCAAACAAGCATAGAAAAGTTTGTAGCAAGCCTTTTAAGTGCTGGAATTTGCCCCTTTTCCACAACGTGCAGTTTAGAATGTATATATACAGAGAAAGTTGACCCAAGACCCAGGGAAACTTGGGTCGGGGTGGAGAGCGGCATCTGCCAGTGGGCTAGATTATCAGCTTCCCTATGGTCCCACTATGGGCCACCTTAGCAGATGGGTAGAGCCTTCCACCTGTCAATCACACGATGCCACCATGGCAGCAGGTGATCCAACTTCAAAGGGACAGGGGCTTTCATCAAAAGGAAAGGGAAGATGCCCTCCAAATGAGGCTTCCAGTCAGGCCAGGGAACCCTCAAGTTCAGCCAATACCAGCAGGGTTTGCAGTTGGAACTGATCATCTAACTGGCACCAAATACGAACCCCTTTTGGGGAGAAATCAACAGCACCTGAGAGTGCACAAATAGAGTCAATCCCAGCAAATTTGGTACCGGAATTTAAAAGGAGCCAAATGCTGGCCCCGATTCCTAATGAATGAGCAGGAGTATGCTTCAAGAATCCCAATTGTTCCTTCGCTTATTCATCCCACACCGGGAATACATATCGATCCAGTTTTTGCTTTCAGTCTGCAAACAATACGCAATTGATTACGTTGTTCTCCCCCCTTCCCATTTGCACTGTGTTCCCCTTGCTTTGAAATGAATGATGTGGAACAGTGTAATGACAACATAATTTAAGCAACAGCATAAATTATGTGATTTTGCCAATGAGGACAGCGAGACCAATAACGTAGTTCTGGGCAGAATATGAACTGCAGTGGAATGGAAACAGTACTGTGTGTAAGAAACACAGGGCAAAACATCCCTACTAGTGACTAATAATCACTGACAGGCTTATCCTTCATTGATTTCTCTACTCTCTTTTTAAGAGCCATTAAACGAACAAGAACATCTGAGAAGTTACTCCCTCTCTTCCTCCAAGTTCTTACAGGAGAATCTCCTATATAAAAATAAATAAATACAGCAACTGATTTACCCTTTTTTTCTTGAGGGTTCTTTGTTTTTTTGTTGTTGTTTTTGTAAACACCCGGGATGCAAATAAGAGACTGAAAATTATTCTGGCTTTTTTTAATGAAGGCTAAATATACTTCTTCCATTCAAAAAGGCAAACAGGGGAAAATCCCAAAGAAAAAGCCATCCATTGTAGCAGAACAACTCACTACCATCTAAAACCCTCTCTCGTGCATTTGACTTCCACCCCTCTCCATTTTCCAAAAAAAAGTCGAGTACATTTTTTTTTAAAAAAAGTCCTTCAATTGCATTAGAAGGGAAATGCTGTAGGATTAAACAAGTAGAACTGAATTAGAAAATAAAAGGGGGAACCCATCCACATCTGGAAGGACCATTTCCGCTTATTAGCAATGTAACGAAGCGCATACTCACCAAAAGAGGAGCCAATCAGAGGGAGCCCGTAGGTGAGCCAGCAGAATCCATCAGAGAGCAACACATGGAAAAGAGCGAGAGAGGCAACATATTGATTAGCCAGGCAACGTAGCTTTCAAAAACAGCTGTACGTACAAGTGACCTTAATCCACAAAGGCGAGAGAGTTCATACCTACAGATTTACTTTATTTTCCTCTAAAGTCTAGCAGCAGTTGTTCCTTAAGATCTCCTGCAGAGCAAAAAGTAACCAAACTAGCCAGAAATTCATTCTGGACTCTTTTTAGAGGTATATTTATAATTAAAAAGAGCTAGGATGGGTGGGGAGGAAGGTTTAAAAACCAGCCATGTGTTATTTAAAACACAGACGCTCCAAGCATCCTGCATATGGCCAGCGTGAGTGTTCCTTGCTTTTTGTTTGTTTTTTAATCTCAGCGATGTGGGTTTATGGGAAGCTTTGGGTGGTAATCTCACATACGGATCCGATTTTCACAACCCAAAAATCAAGGAGAGCGAGGAAACGACAGAGAATCCAGCAGAGTTTGGGAGAGGGGAAAATACGATGCTGGAATTTGGAGGCTAGGGGGGAGCTGATCGGCTGCATGCTCCGCTTCTTGCTGGGTCTGGCTAAGCCTGGATCAGTTACGTAAGGGAAGCCTTGTTGGGATGGGGGAACTGGTGGTCTGAATCCGTCCAGCTCAAACTCTTAATGGGTTCTGACTGAGCCCTCTAGCGGATTTTATTTTTTTTACAAAAAAAACATACTTTTTAATTAAATTAACACTGCAAGCCAGCTGATCATCCCAAATCCTACACACAAAAGGCGGCGACAAGTAAACACACCAGGTTGTTTCTGTTTAACTATAGTTCCGCAGTTTAACTATGTGGTGCACAAAGGAAGAACTTCTTTTTATCTGTTCTGAATGTCACTGGGTGCACACAAGCATTATGAAAGGAGGAGGAGAACTTTCCTCTACCTACTTTCTCCATATCATGAATAATTTTGGCAGTCTTCTGTCATGTTACCTCTTACTCGTCTTTTCTCCAGACTAAGGCACCGCACTGGCTACCCATCACCTTAGAGTTACAAAACATTGTCTGTCTTCTGGTTCATTATGGAAGTTTCATCGGATGCTTTTGCCTGAAGACAGGGGGTGAGCAGGGCATGAGCTTGCAAAAGCAATTTCCTAACGCCAGTTCACAAAGAGAGAAAGAGGATGAAATCTTGACTTTGCTTCTATCTTTCCCAGTGAGGAAAGACAAGCACAGCTACACCAATGTCCTAGGTGTCCCCCATTGTTTTCTGTGAGCAGCTGTCTGCTTCCACTCCCTTGCAGGAGACTGCCGGGGGGGGGGTGAGTGAGCATCATCATCAAAGGAACCACAAAGTCCTATATCCAGACAATGGCAATGTATCTAATCTAGCTCTATGACTACCAGAATCAAGGTTATGGTCTCTTTGGCCTTCCTTTGTCTGCCATTGCAGGAGATGGATGGGGAGTCTAAGTGAGCTTGGAGACGTGATTAGGCTCATTTGTCTTGCACCTGCTACCTCCATAGTTGGGAAAGGGTGGGGTCTGGTCAGTAGCCTGAGCTGCCATGTGGGACGAAGCCAGCAAACAGTCATGTGCAAAATGCAAATCACAGCCAAGGGACTAGCCAGGAGCAGAGCGCTAAGGACTAAGCTAAGTAAAAGTGATACAGTGGTACCTTGGTTCTCAAATGGCTTAGTTGTCGAACAAATCGGCTCCCAAACACCGTGAAATATACTCAGAGTCGCAAAGTGATTTCATGCTCTTTATTCAGCTCATAGTGGTGAGGAGGAATGAAAGTCCCCTCAAAGTATCTGCTTTATATACATTATTTACACAATGGGCTGCACATGATTGGCTAATTCCGGAATTCTACTGTAAGCCAATCAGGTTGTGGATTCACTTCTATCTGGAGCATGATTGGGTAGTTCCTGCCAACCAATCATACTGCTGCATTGTTCTAGGACCAATCAGACTGCTGCATTCTGAATCCTATTGTTCTAGGACCAATCAGACTGCTGCCTTTTGGATCCTATTGTTCTAGGACCAATCAGACTGCTGCAGTTTGGATCCTATTCAACTCAGTACATAACACACCGCAAACACAGAAGTAAGTGTTCTGGTTTGCGAAAGTTTTTCGGTAGCTAAACATCCACTTGAGTGCAGGAAGTTCCTGCAGCCAATCGGAAGCTGTGCCTTGGTTTTTGAATGGTTTCGCAAGTCGAACGGACTCCTAGAACGGATTAAGTTAGAGAACCAAGGTACCACAGTATTGCTAGAAACATATGAAACTAATAATAAAAGCTGAAACCACTAAGAAATCACAAGAGCCACTGAAGATGATGATGATGATTTTTTTGTGGGCCAGCCACTCTGGGGAAACTTCCAACATAATATGCAGAAGCACAGCAACAACCACAACAACACAACAGAACACCACACATTAAAAGCTTCCTGATACAGGGCTGCCTTCGGGTGTCATTTGAAAGTCATGTAATTGTTTTATCTCTTTGACATCCGCCAGGAGAGAGTTCCACAGGGCTGGCGCCACTACCAAGAAGGCCCTCTGCCTGGTTCCCTGTAACTTCACTTCTTGCAATGAGGGCCTCGGAGCTGTACCCTAGTGTCCAGGCTGAACAATGGGAGTGGAGACACTCCTTTGGGTATACAGGGCCGAGACTGTTTAGGGCAGGGGTAAGCAACCTTTTTCAGCTGTGGGCTGGTCCACTGTCCCTCAGACCTTGTGGGGGGCTGGACTATATTTTTTTTGGGGGGGGAATGAATGAATTCCTATGCCCCACAAATAACCCAGAGATGCATTTTAAATAAAAGCACACATTCTACTCATGTAAAAACACACTGATTCCTGGACCATCCACGGGCCAGATTGAGAAGGCGATTGGGCCGGATCCGGAATCTGGGCCTTAGGTTGCCTAGCCCTGGTTTAGGGCTTTAAAGGCCAGATGAGCGCTGCAACCCCAGAGTCGTTTGTGACTGGACTTCATGGACAGGGGTCCCTTTACCTTTTAAGATTTTGAATTGTGCTCAGAAATGTACTGGGAGCCAATGTAGACCCTTTAGGAGTGGTTTATATTTGGTCCCTGCGGCTACTCCCAGTCACCAGTCTGGCAGCCACACCAGCAGCCCAATTCTGCCAACAATACTACAAGGCAAGATGCCCAGGACTGAATCTTCTCCCGTACTTCTTCAGGTCTGCAGAGGAGGAAGAGACCCAAGGGTTCACATTGGGCCCCAGGGCCTGAGGTTCTCCACTCCTCCTTTAAAAGGAGCAAGGTCTAATATACCCCACAATAAGAAGAGCCCTGCTGGTTTACATCACTCTCATAGAATTTGAGCTTTCTCCTGCTTTTCTGCCCGGCAACTGGCATTAGATGGCAAACCTTCCCTGGATACAGAGGTTCTGCTTAGCGCCCTTAGATAGAAAGAACTCAGCCCAGCTTTGGGTAGTGAATACACAGAAGACAAAGGACATTAGCGCACAGCAGTGGGGAAGGGCCATGGAAAACATCCTCCCTCTCTTGGTTTAAGTCTCATCTCTCTCTCTCTCTCCTGATGCTTTGCTGCGCACCAGGCTCCCTGCCTGGATGAGAGCCGGCTCAGCGGCTCTTTCAAAAAGCAAACAAAACTGTCCTCCTCTGACCTGGGGATGTTATCTGGGCATCCAGTGAATAAACAGCCCTCTCGAAGTCCACCTTCTGGAATAAATCCCAAGAGCTTTTTGGCCTCCCCAGCCTAGGCAGGGACACAGATGGTCCTGGAGATTATAACATATAGGGGAATTAAACAAGGCCACACAAATGAGCTTCCTCATTCAACCCGCCCCCCTCCGCAGGGTTGGCAGGTGCTCCTGGGGGCTGGTGGTCAGGATGTGTTCATTACAAATTGTTTACCTCTGGTGTCCTGCTATGCAACGGACAGACGAAACGTGGCACACAAAAGGGGGTTGAGAGATGAGAAAGATAAAAATGGGGGTGGGAGGGGGAAGACAGGCAGGGCTGGAAACCGGAAGGGCCAGCTGCCTACTGAGAACAGAGACCCTTGCCGTCATGTATTCCTCTCCTTTTAGGCTTGGTTTTGTGTGTTTTTTAATAGTCTCCCAAGAATGATTAGGGTCCGGGTGGCAGAATTGCACACAGGGAAGAGGCTCTGCAGCTGGGATTGATCATGCTGGGGAAGGAAATAAATAAATAACAAGATGTGATATTTATCTTGCTGAAAAGACCCTTCTGCAAAAGGCCATCATCCATGCTTCGGCGATCACAAAAGCTCGTCCGAAAAGATAAAATAGGATAAGGAATTATGTTGGCTTTGTGCTTGAGGTCCCATCCCATTTGTGTGACTTCTGCTGTATAATGAGACATGGGGGTATTAAATTACTTAAAATCTCGACAGGCAGAGACCAATCCCTCCCCTCCCCACCACACACTGAACACACACATGCAGAAGGTTGCAATGCCAACCCCATTTGTTAAAGTACTAGGACAACGGTAGCCAAACTGGAGCTCTCCAGATGTTTTGCACTACAACTCCCATCATCCCTAGTCTTTGGCCATGCTGGCTGGGCCTGATTCACAGAATCTCATAGCACTCGCTACAGAGAGAGTGTGGCAATTCTATAATTCTTCTCTGGCTCGGATTTGCATCTCAGACAAAGAAAAATCGAGCTGCTTTCCTCTTCCTGTGCAACCATATCGGAGTCTAATTTGCTTGGATTCAGCCGTATTACTTCCCTTCTTGTTGGAAGGGAGGAGAAAAAGAGCTCCATTCCAAGTCAAGCCAGGATCCAAGCTTACTGATCACTAAAGTGCCTATCACATAAAAAGTTCATACAGGAAAGGGTCAAAGCTCAGTGGTAGATTATATCTACACTGATGGCACTGCACAAAATAGTATTATTACAGTGGTACCTCGGGTTAAGTACTTAATTCGTTCCGGAGGCTCGTTCTTAACCTGAAACTGTTCTTAACCTGAAGCCCCACTTTAGCTAATGGGGACTCCTGCTGCCGCCGCACCGCCAGAGAACGATTTCTGTTCTCATCCTGAAGCAAATTTCTTAACCCGAGGTAATATTTCTGGGTTATTGGTGTCTGTAGCCTGAAACGTATGTAACCTGAGGGTACCACTGTTCTGCATAATCATGGGGCTCCAGGTGACTCCAAATCCATAAATCTGCAGAAAACAGCAACCAAAATCCTTGGGGGTCTGGAGCACCTTCCTTACAGAGGGAAAGACAACTAAGAGGAGAGGGATGTGATACAGGGTTTACAAAGTGATGCATAGTATTGCAGAGAAAGTGGTGTTCTTCTCCCTCTCATAATGACAGCTGAGTCTCAAAATTGCTCAGCTTCAAAAGGGCTGCAGCCTCAGATGCTCCCCAAACACACACTTGGCCCACAATAGTCAAGTTTTTAAAAAAGCCATTTGCTCCACAGGCTATGAACGTCAACTCCTCCCTGACCACCCGCTCTTTTTAAAAAGTAGCTATTAACCATCACACTACAGAAGTGAAAGAGAATGCAGACAACAGAAGAAAACACAGCTATCCATGTACATGCGTATTGGCAAAGCCATGTGCACTAATGGGCAGCAGAGTATTTAAACTTGTTTGCGCATGACACCTCCCTCTCTCTTCTCTCTCTCTCTCTCTCTCTCTCTTACACACACACACACACACACACACAGACCACCTTCCATTTTCTGTTCCCCATCAGAGAAAAGCACCAAACAGTGCTGCTGACCCCATCTGCCTGCTTGAAGAAACGAGCGACTTGGAAGGTGGCAGATTGGACAGGGACAATCTGTCCCATCCGCAAGAGGTTTACCTTCACGTCACAGACACGTGCGCTCACCATAACATCAACAACACTGCGGGAAAGTCACGTTACAGCACAACGTGGAGCGGGAGGGGGGAAGGGAGTAAGTGGGTCATGTATCGCCCTCACTTACGTCGATCCCTAATGCTGTAATTAATGGAGCTTCTGCGGGTGATGTTTACTATTTAGAATGCTAACTGTCATCAGAGCCAGCAGATCTCTAGGTGTATGCAGATAATTTTAGATGTGTGTGTATATATGTTTGTATCTCAATACAGACATAAATATTTCCAGGTAGTCACTTAGCTTCTATTTTTGCTACTCATGTTTGCTCCACTTATTTATTATTATTATTATTATTATTATTATTATTATTATTATTATTCATTGAGCTTATTAGTTGCCTTTTTAAAAAACCGATGTGACTCAAAGTAACTTACAACAACGACAAATAAATAATATGCATCAATACCAGGGTAAAACAAATTATAGTAAACTCTAAAGCACATTCATATTTTTAAAAGGCAGGATTAAAACGCCACATCCATGGAATGAGGCGCTTATCGAGAGCTTTGCAAAGCTGTCCTTAAGCACAAGGACATTTTTTGCAAAAATGGGCCTTCTTTCCCTCATACCTTCCTTCTCCTTTTAGTGTCCTCATCTCATGACGGTGGGCTGGGTGAAACCGCAAGGCATTGCAATCAATGCAGCAGTGGGAATGTTGAAATCCACCCAGGAATTATTTCAGCATAAAATTGTTCTGACCAGCGCCATATCCCTGTCCTACTCTCGGCGCTGTTCTCACGGGGGGCCAAAGTCCTTCTGATCCAGGCACAGCCCATAGTCAGTGTGAGGCCAGTAGAGGCCTCCAGCACACCAGGTCCAGGTCTTCTCAGAGTCAGGCTGCTTGAGAATTCAGCCAAAATTGAGTGGCAAACTCCATCTAAGGCAAAATACCAGCCCAAGACCCGAAAATCATGGGCACGTGCGCAGACACCGAAAATCGTGGGCAGGCGGGTGCGATCTGGCCCAAGGAGGGATCTCCCCAGGACTGATCCGGCCCAGGCAAGATAAACCTTGCTGACCCCTAGCTTGGTGCTTCAGAAAATGTGTTATTTGGTAAGTTCACCTTTAAATGTGAACGGAACCGAGGTTTCCCCCCCACCCAGCAGGCAGCATCCGAACCAAAGTCAGCCACCCCTGTGCACAGGATTGCCCCATGGCTTCCACTAATTTCCAAGGGTTTCATAAATTTGCTCCTTGGCAGAACTGTGCTGCCAGTTACATGGACTTAGGCTGAGTTATAGCACTACACTGAAACTCCTTCCCATTATAAAGCTGCATGGTTAAAATGTGTGCTTGCAGGCGTAGCCCTCAAGCATTTTTTTTGCAGTCCCATTCACATGGCACAACGGTTTCTTCAAAGTATCTTTACAAAACAAACAAACCAGGGTTGGATGGGGGAGAGGGAAGGGGATTTGGGAAAGGGTTATATTCAGACAGGTATCGGTACAACACTGAAACATCTAACCCTATCCCTGGAGATTCTTGCAGAAGCAGGCTAGTCCTGAACATGATATCTGCACTTAACCTTTGCAGGCTGCCAGGTCATTTCGATGGGGCAGTGGGGGACGTTATGGTGAAGATACTGGCTGACCTTCTGAAAGCCTTCCTTGGCATGCAGAACTAATGCGTTTTCCCTGTTTCAAAGAAGACTTGATGGCTCGATAAGGGGAGATAATGGATATACATACATTGATCAGGAATGGGGTGGAGGTGGGGAGGAAAAATGATGAGCAGGGTGAAGGAAGAGGGCAGCAACGCTGCATGTAGACGCCAGGACTCTCCCTCAAGTGTTGCCATGTGCACTTAGATATGTGCTTTATCCCCTAGAGAGGTGCTAGCAAGCACCATTAGGAGGAGCAAATTAACAAAACCCTTGGATATTAGAGGGAACCATGCTTTGGGTTTAGTATTGGGCTTTGGGGAGAATTGGGATTATTGTGCCTATAACAGCTGCGTGACAGGCAGAAATTCAACCAGTTAAGTCTTTTTCTAGTATGGAAACCCAATTATCAGGGAAAGCTTCACCTGTTCACATTCTGCCTGTCAGACTTTTTATTATTTTATTATATGTGTGGCTGCTGGTTTATTTTTGGACGCTCCACTCCAACTGCAAAAAGGGACAAATATTTACATATGACACAAAGAATATGCAAATGTGTGTCCTGTTTTGTCTGTAGGTTAGAGGGTCCAGAAAATCTTGTAGCCAATCCCCAATACCAGGGGTGGGCTGCTTTAAGGCTGGCAGGATCTACTCCTTTTTTTCTTAGATCCATCAGGTTCACCAGCTACAGCCAGGTATAAGATCAGGCATAGGCAAACTCCGGCACTCCAGATGTTTGGGACTACAACTCCCATCATCCCTAGCTAACAGGATCAGTGGTCAGGGATAATGGGAATTATAGTCCCAAACATCTGGAAGGCTGGAGTTTGCCTACGCCTGTATAAGACAGTGGCTAAGGCAGGCAAACATATGCTAAAAATGAAGGGAGGGGGTCTCTGAGCACATGCTTAATCTGGACACTTATTAACAGAACCAGAACTGACCTTACAAGCCCTTCCACACAAAAATCCACTCCTGGTTTTCCCCCAAGTGTTCTTTTCATCAGTCTAACTTGCAAGGGGGTGTACAGTGGTACCTTGGGTTAAGTACTTAATTTGTTCCAGAGGTCCGTTCTTAACCTGAAACTGTTCTTAACCTGAAGCACCACTTTAGCTAATGGGGCCTCCTGCTGCTGCCGCGCCACCAGAGCACGATTTCTGTTCTCATCCTGAAGCAAAGTTCTTAACCTGAGGTACCATTTCTGGGTTAGCGGAGTCTGTAACCTGAAGCGTCTGTAACCTGAGGTACCACTGTAATTTTAGTTGTTGCTGTTAGACCATTGGGAGTCAGAAATCCTTGCTGCTCTACTACAAAGCATCCAGCACTCTACCAGGAGAGCTCAATCCACCTTCTGCCAGCCCTTCATTGACACGCCCTGTCCTCTAGCACCAGCCTCAGAGCATCACTTGCAGCACAGACACAGCACACTTGGCGGGAGCAGGCAACTCGGAGAATTGGTAAAGACACATAAACTAGATCTATTGCTCAAATCTGGGCCGAGGTCAGCCGTGGCCAAAAGTAATTACTATCTGCGGGCCTAGCCAAAATGAATTGCAAATCACTTCTAAGAAGAGGATTTGCTTACATCTCTCGCACAGTGATCCTTTGCAATGTAGCAAGAAGGGAAGCCTGTGCTCAGGATGGATGAGGAAGGTTATTAATGGACCTCAGTTTGGGGGGGGGAAAGGTATTATGGCAAGGCAGGGTGGGGCATTTGAAAAGCACTGAGATACACCCCTTGATTAGAGTCGCCGATTAGGGTTTGCTTACAGGTTGGGTTTCAAGGAAGCAAATGAGTCATTAAAGTGGTAATAGCTTCTTCACAACATTCCTCAGGGGTTTTGGAGAGATGTTGCAAGAAATTTTGTCTTTGGCAAGCCTGGGCCACCTGCAGCAGGCAAGACCTTTATTAGGACCAACCAAAATGTCACAAATTAGCAAATATGCTTTCAGGTTCTTCAGAAATCTTCATCGGGCATGATGTTAAAAAACAGGGGTGGAATATGAGACAGAGAGAGAAAGCTGGCGTTAAAACCATCAAGCCTGCAGTTGTAGTAACTGTGCAGTGCAAACACCGGTCCTGAAAGACCTTACACTGGTCACATAACGTTTCCAAGCACAATTCAAAGTGTTGGTGCTGACCTTTAAAGTCTTAAATGGCCTCGGCCCAGTATACCTGAAGGAGCATCTCCACCCCCATCGTTCAGCCCAGACACTGAGGTCCAGCACCAAGGGAATTCTGGTGGTTTCCGCACTGCGAGAAGTGAGGTTGCAGGGAACCAGGCAGAGGGCCTTTTCGGTAGTGACGCCCGCCCTGTGGAACGCCCTCCCATCAGATGTCAAGGAAATAAGCAACTATCTTACTTTTAGAAGACATCCCTGTTTAGGGAAGTTTTTAATGTTTGATGTTTTATCATGCTTTTAATATTTGGTTGGGAGCCGCCCAGAGTGCCTGGGGAAACCCAGCCAGATGGGTGGGCTATAAATAATAAATTATTATCATCATCATCATTATTATTACCTACTCAAAAGTAAGCACCACTAAGTGGACCATCAAGGCCAATGAAGCTTTCCTATGCATGTTCACTCAGGAGTAACTCTCACTGTCATCAGTGGGGCTTCCTGGCTCGCAAGCAAGTTTAGGATTGAAGCCTTAATGGGACTGGCCTCTCAGGTGCTAAGTTGGAACAAAGAATGGATGATCTCTATTAAATGGGGCAGGTGGCAGGTGCCTGTTTTCAAAAGAGCCATTTCCTCCTGGGTGCCAAAGAATAGGAAACTCCTATTCTAGAATGATGCTTACCATCATTAAATGATATATATGTGCATCACTTAAAAAAATTAAAAAAGCAGAGCTGGCCCAGGACGTTTAAGCAGGATGCCTCCTCCCAACCCCCCAAAAGAACCTCAGGTGCATAATACTCATGACTAGCTAAGTTGTTTTAGCAGCCGAGGCTGAAAAATCCTACAAGGGCATTGCCCTGTCCCTGGCAATAAAATACAATCACCATCACAATACAGCAAGCAGCTTAATGCCCTTATGTGACTCCCAAAATCATCTGCCTCAGGTGGCTGCAGAGGTGGATCTAGGGAGCAGGGCAGGAGCACTGGGTGCCCAGTCCAAGAGGGAGCCTTCTCAAAGCCCAGTAAGCAGAATGGAGGCATGGCAGTTCTAACAGGGTCCTAGAGTCCTCCCGCCTCCTTCCCAAAGCTGGGCAAGCACTTATCAGGCTTTGGGGAGGAGGAAGGGGGTCTCTAGGACCCTGTCACTGCCCTCACACCTCCTTCCCCAAGTCCAGTACTTTGTTTACCTGGCTTTGGGAAGGCTGCGTGGGGGTGTCAAGGTCCACCCCTGGTGGCTGCCTCACTCTACCTAACGGTAGGAGCGGGAAAGCACATTTCATCTATTTAGAACTATTATTTCTCTTATATGCAAGTTTATATAGATTTAATCTACAGTCGTACCTTGGAAGTCGAACAGAGTCCAATTGACTTCCAAAACGTTTGGAAACCAAAGCATGTCTTCTGATTGGCTGCAGGAAACTCCTGCAGCCAATCAGAAGCCGCGGAAGCCCCATCAGACGATCAGCTTCCAAAAATAGTTTGTGAACCAGAACACTCACTTCCGGGTTTCGATTGTTGGGGAGCCAATTTGTTCGGGAGCCAAGGCGTTTGAGATCCAAGGTACGACTGTACTGGCTAACAACCAGTAAGGTTAATCTTTTAAGATTTCTTTAAATTTGGGGCACAACCCTCAAGTAAGGCCAAGGTAGTGACGTCACCCAATTAAGTACCAAGTTCAGGGTACAGTGGTACCTTGGTTCCTGAACAAATTGGCTCCCGAACACCGCAAACCCAAAAGTCAGTGTTCCAGTTTGCGAACATTTTTTGGAAGCCGAATGTCCGTTCCAGCTGTTGGCATTGTTTCCAATCAACCAATGAGAAGCCACCCCTTGGTTTTCAAATGTTTTGAAAGTCGAACTGACTTCCAGAACAGATTGAGTTCGAGAACCAAGGTACCATTGTAGTCACAAATGATTACCGTATTTTTCGTTCTATAAGACGCACCTAGTTTTTGGAGGAGGAAAACAAGAAAAAAAATATTCTGAATCTCAGAAGCCAGAACAGCATGAGGGATCGCTGCACAGTGAAAGCAGCAATCCCTCTTGCTGTTCTGGCTTTTGGGATAGCTGCGCAGCCTGCATTCACTCCATAAGACGCACACACATTTCCCCTTACTTTTTAGGAGGGAAAAAGTGAGTCTTATTGAGCAAAAAATACGGTAATTTTAATGCTCCCACAACAAACTTCCACCCAGTGACGTTGTCACCTTTTACATGCCTTGTTGTTTTCAACCTTACCTTGTTTGTTTCATCCCTTCTGCATATACACCTGTCACATTCATAATTCTTCACAACGCAACAGGTAAATTAGGCTTCGCCAAGAGGCTCGTGTCACAAGAAACCAGTTTGCCTGAGGCAGAAAGGAAAGAGAGAAAATGCCATTACCATGTTAGAAGTCTGAAGCAACGAAGGTATTTCCATCATGCTGGATTCATAAATCAAGCACGAGCTGAGGCGGTAATGCTTCTGAAAAGCAGTTGCTGGAACCTGAAGGGAGAGTGCTCTTGTCCTCAGGTCCTGCTTCTGAGTCTCCCACAGGCATGTGTCTACTATAAAGTGGTACCTGGGGGTACATACGCTTCAGGTTACAGACGCTTCAGGTTACAGACTTCACTAACCCAGAAATAGGATGAGAACAGAAATCGTGCTCCGGTGGCATGGCAGCAGCAGGAGGCCTCATTACCTAAAGTGGTGCTTCAGGTTAAGAACAGTTTCAGGTTAAGAACAGACCTCCGGAATGAATTAAGTACTTAACCCGAGGTACCACTGTACAGCAATTATGCCTTTCTGAATCTGCCATAGCTCAGGAACTAACCAGCACCCAAAATAAGGAGTACTTTAATGGTATCTATAAGGATGTGACGGAGTATTACCTGCCCGAAAATTAAAGTGAAGAGGATATTCAAGCTCAAAAGAACAGGTTTTTAATATAGCTTGGGGTGTTTGTTTTAAATATGGAAACTGAGTGCATTCTGTCCTTATGTAATTTCTGTACACGCCATCCTAGACATTGCCTGTCATTTAAAAGTGTAATAAACACAAACAATTTGTTCCATTTCCCCCCCAAAAAAATTCCAACTGAACATTATCAGCTTACCAACCGCATATTCCACCCCTTCAGCTCCACATTTTGTGCGCAACTATCATATCCCATTTGCTGCGGCTATTTTCAGTAGCGGGCAGCATGGTGGGGCTGCATCGCTCACCTGACCTCCCTGCAGCTACGTTGCTGCTGCATCCTGGGATAGGGAAAGGGGAGAGAGGCGAGGTCAGCATGGTGCAAACACGCCAGCAGGACAACCAGACTGGCTCCGCTGCTGTGTTTGCGCAGTGACAACTTGGCCACCACCTCACCTATCCCCATCCTGGTATGAAAGAGCGACATAGCCGGAAGGAGGTCAAATGAGCAGCTTCATCATGCCTTCCATTCCGAATCTGAAGGTGCATTTCGCCAGTTTGAGAGCCCGAGTACATCCTGGAGACAGAGGCAAGCAGGCACCCACACACACACAAGAACACAGTCTGCCCATTACCTGACCATTAAGGGTTCCCTCATCGAGAGGCGAGAGACAAAAGAAAAACCATTCAGAAAGGAGAGACCTCGCAGCCCTGGACAGAGCGTTGCTGAGCTCCGAGAAGCTGCTTGAACCTCTGGCAAACACAGTAACAGTTCCTTTGGAAAATAATTAGGCCAACTGCCACCCACACACCCACACTCTCTGGCTGGGAAGCTTGCATCGTCCCCCTTTCCAAGTAAGCAGTGCTGGGAGTCAATCCTGGAAGTTGGGTAAACTCTGAACAGCGGACAATGGCAAACAAGGCCGGGGAGCCCGTCTGACAAGTTCCAGATTATGTAAAACACCCGAAAAAATCCATTGTGAACAAGGAAACGGCAGTCTGTTTCTGCCTTCAGCCAGCTGGCAAAAGCAGGGCCAAGGCCGCTTGCCAACTGCGAGAGAAAGTAATTTAAGCCCAGAGCGTTGCATCACCACATCAGTTCGTGATGCAAGGTGCCAGCGAGCAAAGCAGCAGTAGCACTCTGAGACAGCAATCCAAAAACATACTTCCTTTATATGGTATTTCTTCCTTTCCCTAATCAGATGTTGCAACAGGCTCTCCTGCAACACAGCTGCAGTTTAAGGAGTGTGGATGCCGCAAGGCAACAAGCCTTTCTGGAAAGCAACGTCTGCAGGCAAGGAAGGATAGTGGGCGGCCCAAAGGTTCTGAGAATGGCAGCAGGACCTGTTACCAGCAATGTTAGCCATGCGGCTACATGTATAGGAGCCAGAACCTGGCTCAAATTGTTTGAGCCTAGTTTGTTTTCACTAACCACTGTTCCTTGAGCTTGGACAGCAAAGAGCACTGTGGTTTAGCATTGTTTCTGAGCAGAGACCAAGTGTTTTTGCTATTTTTATTTCATGCACGTTCATCCATGCAAAAACAAAAAACACCCCAATACTTTGGCTTAGCCCAACAGGAACAGTCACTCAGTGGAGAGCTAGAAAGAGGAAAATGAAAGCTCAAAAGAAATTGTTCCCTTTTAACTATGCCTAAATTTTATTCAACTTAAATCCCGCAGGACCCACAAAGGCAGCCTTCTGTCATTAGTAAAGTCTCACCAATTTTACTAGAACTTACACTAACACACAGTAATTTAGCCACACTGTGCTTAATTAACTTAAGTTAACTTGCTCCACCTTTGCTTTGCAAAATCATCAGAGTGAATCACTTTCAGGTTTCCCCACACGAAGAACTGAACCAGTTCCAGAGATGCGCCAAACCGATTACCAAACTGCTTGTGGTTTGAACTGAAACGGCTTCAGCTCCACCCCAGCCTAAAATGTTAATTATGTGCAAAGTAACCAACTGGATTTTGCACATTTGTGTACATGTGATAGATCTTCGATATCATAGCTGGCTGCTTTCTTCTATAGTGTTCTTACTATATTCATTTTAAAAAGGGATCAATCGTGCTGAAGGCATAACAATAAACTTGAGCAGGTGGTAATTACCTATTCTTCTGGTCCTACATGCAGTCCAGATCACATGATTTCATTCAGAGGCTCTCCAATATGCATGTGAATAAGCTACTAAGAACAAATAGAATCATAGACTTGTATAGTTGGAAGATACCCTGAGAGTCATCTAGTTCAACCCCCTGCAATACAGGAATCTCAACACATAGTCTCCCATCCAATTTAAACCAGACCGGACTCTGCTTAGCTTTGCAAATGTGCTAGCAATTTTTATTGCTGCACTGGAAGTCTAGATTTAAAGGGGCACATACCACCTCCTCCTCTCCTTTGCCACAGGTATGGGAAACCGTTGGGCCTCCAGATGTTGCTGGCCTACTATTTCCATCATCCTCAGTCATTGGTCATGCTTGCAAGGGCTGATGGGAGTTGTAGTTCAGCAACATCTCGAAGGCAAAAGATTCCCCCCTCCTAGCCTAAGCTTCAGATCCAGAGTTTGATTTGGCTAAGGGAAAGAAACAGGTTCATGTCCATTAACCCCCAGCAGGGCTAACAGCAATACCAGAGGTGGTGGGGTTCAGCTGGGAAAGTGACATGGAGCAGGGTGTAGCCAAGGTGGTGTAGTGGTTAAGAGCAGTGGACTCATAATCTGGTGAACTGGGTTCGCTTCCCCGCTCCTCCACATGCAGCTGCTGGGTGACCTTGGGCTAGTCACACTTCTCTGAAGTCTCTCAGCCCCACTCACCTCACAGAGTGTTTGTTGTGGGGAAGGGAAAGGAGAATGGTAGCCGCTTTGAGACTCCTTCGGGTAGTGATAAAGCGGGATATCAACTCCAAACTCTTCTTCTCTTCTTCAGGGTGGACATTGTGTCCTATTCTGCAAGAGGACAGCCATATCTTTGAAAGGCTGCCTGTTCTAAGTCTGGTTGTGAGACAAATCCAGTGTTCGAAACTCCCATTGTTCTAGGCACATTTGCAACAGGGAATTTCATTAGCGCAAGCAGTTTCTGAGCTCTGGGCACAGTACTGCACCTAAGATTTCAGATTAAAACTGCAGAGTGGAAGCAAAGGACCTTTTTCTGCCTCCCCGTTTCCAGCTACTCTCTGAAGGCTGGAGAAGAGACCTTCTTAAGAATATTAGCAGGGTGGGCAGGAGAAGGACTAGACCATGTGAAAAATGAACATAATATTTGAGCTGCAGTTCATTCATTTCAAGCTTTGTATTCTTGTTATATATATAAAAAAGTGTGCCTAGACATTCCAGTGTTGCACCATGACCTAGGCTTAAGGTGCCATTTAGCTCCTAGCTTTCATATCTCCGTTTCTAACACTGGATAAATTATCCTTTTTTTCCCTTTTTCCTTTTTTAATTTGAGTTCGGGATTTTTACATACTGGATAAATCATCCTAAGAAGGAGGAACATGAGAGGACCTTGACATTGCCCACCCACAGTAAGAACATGGATAGCAGACTGAGCTGCCAGACAGGTCATACTCTATCATATTTCCATTTAATTATAGTATTAATTGCTAAATTTGCATCTATCCATAAAAATCAGGTCATGCAAATCCCTATCTTTTGCCCTCTTTTGGATTGATGCAGCTTGAGTTCACCACTGGCACAGGGTTTCACCCCTTCGCCTCAACCACCCTCCCAGAAAATTCAAACGCCAGTCATCACGACCCTCCTGCCACTTCAGTTCCTGAGGGAAAATACTGCTAAAGGCTTTGAAGAGATCTGGGTCTCATTCCTAATTACATTAGGATGAATGGTTCAAACAAGAGTAGCACACCCTACCCAAAAATGTCTGGTGGGGCAAAGAAGCAAACCTGCCACATCTCCATACTGAGCAGGTAATTGCCTTAAATCCTTTTTCTTTCTTCCTTTCTTTTTGGCTGACTCACTACAGGTGCCGAGCAAGGGGTAGGAACACACCTGCTGTCACTTCAGCTTGGAGCGAGCCATTTCTCAGAGCCAAGCAAGAACCCTCCTCCTGGTCAGAGGCAAGCTGCTCCTTCAACACAGTTAATTCCTAGCCCGAGGCAAGAGAGCGATTTTGGGGCAAGGAGTTGCGAGCTGGCTTTGAGCCAAGTTCCACATTAAGCTTCGTGCACAGCACATATCCGTGTCACTGGTTTGTCTTTAATTACATGTATGTGGGGGTTGCTGATTTTAATCCAGGTCACCGTGGTGTGGGGAGGGGAGGTTTATTCCCCCCCCCCCCGCTTGCCTCACTAAGACTGTCACACCCACTCATGTGGTTGGAAGGCTTGAAGGAGGAGAAGGTCCCCCACATTAGCAAGGAATTTTCATCCTAATGGCAGGTAGGTGTGGTGGCAGTGCCAAATTTTTGTATAAGCTAAACAAGCTATAGCCTAGGGCCCCACTCTCCTGGGGGGGCCCCCCAAAAATTTCACTATTAATGTACAGGTAGGTAGCCGTGTTAAAGGGACGCGGGTGGCACTGTAGGTTAAACCACAGAGCCTAGGACTTGCCAATCAGAAGGTCGGTGGTTCGAATCCCCGCAACGGGGTGAGCGCCCATTGCTCGGTCCCTGCTCCTGCCAACCTAGCAGTTCGAAAGCACGTCAAAGTGCAAGTAGATAAATAGGTACTGCTTCAGCGGGAAGGTAAACAGCATTTCCATGTGCTGCTCTGGTTCGCCAGAAGCGGCTTAGTCATGCTGGCCACATGACCCAGAAGCTGTATGCCGGCTCCCTCGGCCAATAAAGTGAGATGAGCGCTGCAACCCCAGAGTCGGCCACGACTGGACCTAAAGGTCAGGGGTCCCTTTACCTTTAGGTAGCCATGTTGGTCTGCCATAGTCGAAACAAAATTTAAAAAAAATCCTTCAAGTAGCACCTTAGAGACCAACTAAGTTTGTTATTGGTATGAGCACACGAAAGCTCATACCAATAACAAACTTAGTTGGTCTCTAAGGTGCTACTGGAAGGATTTTTTTAATTTTGTTTCGACTATTATTATACTTCTTAATTGTATTTCAGTTCAACAATCACTTTGATAAAATACATATTTTGTTATGTGCAAATGGCTTTAGATACCTATTAGGTCCATAAATTACCATACAGCATATATTCAACACAAAGAAACAGTGACATTTGTTGTTGACAAAGGACAGCTGGACATATAAAGGGCCCCATTACCTTCAGTAGCTTGGGGCCTCATCAAACCTAAATCCAGCCCTGTGTGGTGTTATAACGGGAATGTGTCATTGAACTACAACACCGTTTTTTGCTTGTCTATATGGAGAGGACAATATCAATAGCAGGTCCAATGGTCAAGAAGGTGACTTCTGCACAAGATACAGAAGGAAATGAGGATCAGATGGGGCTAATCAGCTTGAGAAAGAAGCCAATCTACTCCACTGCCTTGCGGGGCATCTCTGGGAGAAGAAAAGGCTAAGGAGGAAACTCTACACAAGTCTAGAGTGGAGTACCTAAGATGGTTGGATGGCGTCTTGCACATCTCCTTCCGGCAACTCCTGCAGCCCAGCTGTTGCCAGATGTATTGCTCTGCTTACCTTTGGACCACATCAATGAGGCCAAGAAGGGGGTCTTGTTGTCTTGGCAGCCCAGGACCTCCAAACACACTGCCCAGGCTTGCGCCCCAGGGAAGTCACTTCAGTGCTGCCAATGCAGCGGTTTGACTTCACCCGCAGAGGTGCACTCCATTGTCTCTCAAGACAGCTGGACGCCAGCGGTGATGGTCCACATCACCAAGGTCTTTGAGGGAGTTGCTGCTTGGGAGTTGAGGAACAGAAGGGAGTATCCTGATCAATGACATGGCAGTAGCTGCCTGGGGGACCGGACAGAAGAATTCCACCCCAGAACATTTTGTTGCAGGTCCCGCCAATTAAAAATGCTCAACGCAGTTATCTATTTACTTATTAAACTTACACCCTGCCTCTCCTCCCATAGGAGCCACAAACACAAATGCGATCAAGCGATACAGTCAAAAATAAAATAAAATATTTAAAACATTTTCATTAGTCCGCTGGCAGAGATCAGCAACTACATAGCGATGACAAGCCCATTTCTTTTTTGGGCCATTTCCCTTCCATCGATTAGGACTGCATTCAAGAAAATAGCTTCCACTGCCCTCCACCACCACCCCTTGTGCTTTGGCAGCTGGCCACGCTACATTTCCCGACACAATTGCTGCGTCTGGCTGGGCTCTTGCCAGAGTGGCTCGGTGCAGCATGTCACACCAGTGGCACTACCAGAGGCGCAGATGAGGAATCGCTTTCTGAGCCAAGCCAGAGGAGGCTTCGGGAATCTTCTAGAAAAGCTGCATTTTTTTTCAAGCTTCTGTTTGCTCATCATCTGGTTAGAACAGACTCAAGAGAGCTTCTTTCATTTCTGCTTTGGAAACTTTATTTGTTTCAAGCCCCAGATGTCAATTAAACATTACAGATGTTATTATTCAGACCTTCTAAATCATCCTACCTGAAAATGTAAAGTGGGCAGCCATGTGCGCTTATTTCATCAATCTAGGGAAGAGCAGGGGCCAAGAGGGCCTATATGCCACAAATCAGAGAGTCCCTGGTTCAAACCTCACCTCTGCCTGAACTCTCCAGGGACCTGGAGGGGAAGCCATTCCCTCAAATAAAAAACAACAACCCTATGATTAATTGACTTAGCATACCATTCATCAACCAAAAGCCATTGCTTTCAATGCTCAGACATGCTCTGTTCACGGCAAGTATAATTTCCAGAGGAGCAGCCTCTGTATTTTTCAGCAAGAACAACAAGGAGTCTTGCGGCACCCTAAAATCTAACAAATTCATTCATTCATTTCTGTGTAATTATAAGCTGCCTTGCAGGGCAAAGCCCTATTGAGGCAGCTTACGGATGATTAGTTTCACAAGAATGTAAGAAGTGCGTTTTTGGACGAGGCCAGTGGCTCAATTAGCCCAGCATCCTGTTCTCACAGGGGCCAAATGGATCACCCAGTCACAGCAGGGTCTGAACACACAGGCAACCTCCCCACATGCAAGTCTCAACAACTGGTATTCAAAGACATGGGGGAGCGGGTGTCGCTGTGGTCTAAACCACTGAGCCTCTTGGGCAGGCTTCCTCAACCTCAGCCCTCCAGATGCTTTTGGCCTACAACTCCCATGATCCCTAGCTAGCAGGACCAGTGGTCAGGGATGATGGGAATTGTAGTCTCAAAACATCTGGAGGGCATTGGTTGAGGAAGCCTGCTCTTGGGCTTGCTGATCGGGAGGTTGGCAGTTCGAATCCCCGCGACAGTGTGAGCTCCCGTTGCTCGGTCCCAGCTCCTGCCTACCTAGCAGTTCGAAAGCACACCAGTGCAAGTAGATAAATAGGTATCGCTGAAGCGGGAAGATAAACAGCATTTCCATGCGCTCTGACACTTGTCACAGTGTCCCATTGTGCCAGAAGCGGTTTAGTCATGCTAGCAAAAATGACCCGGAAAGCTGTCTGTGGAAAAACGCCACCTCCCTTGGCCTGAAAGCGAGAAGAGTGGCGCAACCACAGAGTCGCCTTTGACTGGACTTAATCATCCAGGGGTCCTTTACCTTTTTCACCTATTCAGAGACATACTTCCTCTAACAGTGGAGTGATCCAGCAAGACTCCCATCAGCCCCAACCAGCATAGCCAATGGTCAGGGATGATGGGAGTTTTACTCCAGAAACATCTAGGAGGCCACAGGTTCCCCATCCCTGGCCTTTGGTAACTGGGTTTGTTTCCTATAAGTTTCTTCATCTAAACTCTGGAGCATTTTGCACAGAAACTAGGCAGCGGGTTCCTGCTGACAAGCAAGCCATGCCTCACCCACCATCACAAGGAAGGTTTGCCTTTTAGTTTGCACAGGAAACCGTGGTGATGATCAACGTGTTGAAAGCCGAAGCCTACATGAGATGGGAGGTTCAAAATAGGTACATCACCACAGGAAGCAAGTTGCCATTTTGAGGCCAGACATCTCAAAAGCCGCACAGTGGTACCTCGGGTTAAGTACTTAATTCGTTCCGGAGGTCCGTTCTTCACCTGAAACTGTTCTTAACCTGAAGCACCACTTTAGCTAATGGGGCCTCCCGCTGCTGCCACGCCGCCAGAGCACAATTTCTGTTCTCATCCTGAAGCAAAGTTCTTAACCTGAAGCACTATTTCTGGGTTAGCGGAGTCTGTAACCTGAAGCGTCTGTAACCTGAAGCATATGTAACCCGAGGTACCACTGTATTCTTCAATGACTCGGTTCCTGAAATTCCTTCTGATGGTGCAGATAAAATATAACTGATAGAATTCTACAAGATTTAGCATAACTGTGTGAAAACAGTAAATATCCAAGGATCCCCAGGCATGCACCTCCAGATGGTGGAGACCTCAGGCACCATCCTGGCAACTGGGCATCTTCACTTGGCCGCAAGTGGCCGACAGCCAGGTGCAAAATGCACCGGGCGAATTTCGAACCCTGCCTCAGAGAGGTACATTCCCACTGACAGAGCCCCAATGAAGAATCTCATGGCATTAGCTGAATTTTCTGAAGTCTTCAAGGACAGCAGTAGTCTATCCTTGCAAAATCCCATCTTCTTCTTGCCTTATACACTTCTTCAAGAAAACACTAGCCTTGTGCACTCTAGCACTTACCATCATACACAAATTTAATAAATAATATTAATAAATATCTTTATCAGAAGCATTTAAGCAGATGCTAGGTATCAATCCAACGAGGATGGTACAACTATGCTGGCCAGGGCTGCAGGCTGGTAAAGGCTGCTGTATGGATACATCACCAATATCTGCCAACAGAGGATACACTTAATGTATCTGGTGCTGTGGCATCGAGTCCATAGCAGCTTTCACCACCGTAAATCTATTAATACCTTTAAGATTCCATTTACCGTATATGTGTCTGTAAAATTATATTCCCAACTGCCCCAGGCCATTGCTTTTCTCAGAATACTCACTCTTGTGGCACGAGTATTCAGTGCTGCCTTGGGCAGTTTTAGACTCTGGACTAAACTGGTCTCACGCACCACCCCTCTGGAATTAAGTGGCCCTTCACAGAAGCCCTTTTTGGAAAGAAATGCCTGCTACTTCGCTTCTTCTGAAACATGGCAAGCCAGCCCTAACAAACCTGGGGGGTTGCAACATGCAGCGAGACCACACAGGCCCTCCCCCTAATCCAGTAGCAGAAGCAACACCCAGAAGGAGCCCCAGTATTAGGACAGCAGACGCCCCTTCTAAGCACCAGAATCATTGGCAGGCGCCCAGTCATGCTCACCCCCAGCCCCAGCCTTTGCCACTACATGGTGAGTAGTTTTCCAGAATGCAATAGCATCCGTACTCCATTGCAAGGAAAGGAAAGTTTGTGGGCCATCCCCGGAGTATTGAATTACTCACAACTTTTACAGTTAAAATCAAGAGCTCGCAATCGCAGGCAACCTGATCCTGGGTGTCTGGGAAAGGAACGGCTGGCTCCAGAGCACCAGAATAATCTAGTTTATCTCCCTATTCCTTCCTGCCACCCTTTGCTTCTGTTTGGGTCTACGCTGGCATTTGGCTCCCTATGCATGGGGGCCTCGCCATTTGATACCAGGGCTGGAAATTTGCCACCTAGGAAACCCTAGCTAGGAATAAGCAAAAGGGGATCTGCTTGCTGCAAATTCTATACAGTATACTGCTGCAGCACGGTTCGCTGGCCAAGTGGAGTGGGGGGTATAAATTAATGGGCTGGCTAAAGCCTTTTGTAACTGTGGTTTTTCAAGCCATATTTTCCAGCCTTCTTGGAGCACTGAAAGGAATGGACCAGTGGTCCATCGACTCCAGCACCATGTTCTCACAGTCGTCACTCAGTTGCCTGTGGGAAACCTGCCCGCAGGACCCGCAGCACTCTCCCCAGTTGTGATTCTCAGCAGCTGGCAAATGCAGCCATTGTGTTGGTCCAGACACTGGGCGCTACATGGCAAGGTGGACCAATGATGTAAGACAGTCTGTTCCCGAAGAACAAGTCAGAATTGGAGGATAAGTTGGGAGGCAGGACCTGGAAGAATCACCGACAAGACTTGGGTTCTGCAGCAAGTGGGTATTCAGAGGCATACTGCCTTCCAGTGCTGGAGGTGATTTCTGGAAGTTTAAGTTAACAGGCACCACAGGGCCATTCGCTTTCATTCTCTGTCTCAGACACAGGTCAAATAGGTGCACAGGAAGAAGAGAAAGGCAGGCCAGGGGAATGAAGAACAGGTCCACCTGCATATGAATAATCAGCATTTTTAATGAATGCATTAAAAAAAACAAAAGCCCATATACACATAGAGCCGCATTTAAGTCTGCCCAGCCAAGTTTCAGGTTTTAGAAGCAGCAGAAAGCAAAGGAAAGAATGTGATCAGCACACAAAAAAGCAGGCGGGGAAGAAGGTGTTGCAAACTGTTCATCTGTTTTCACATTCAGCAACGCCTAGGGTGGACACCTATGCCTCACCAAAAAAGAGAAAACTTGTGACCAAAAGCAGGCCCAAAGTTGGCATAACATTTGCACATTCCACTTTACAAGTATCTAGATGCACATTTCAGAAATAATTGCTGTGATTTAAAATAGAACATATTGAGTCAGACCATTCGATAGTCCCTTTAGATCAGTGTTGTCAACACTGACTGGTAGCAGCTCCCCGGGGTTTCAGATGGGAGGGCATTCCCAACTCCTACCTGGAGATGCTCAGGATGGAACGTGGGACTGGTGTGTCATTGCAAGTGTATTCTGCAATGTGTTACTGACCAAGTAACAGTGCATTAGCGGTGGCTACCACATCACTGCTGTCTGGAGTGGCTCTAAATGCATTCCCGAAGCATTTGTGGTATGAAAAGGTATGGGATTTCAGCAGGAAATTACAGGATATGAAGCTATCCCAAAACTTTTGCAGGTTCGAAAGCAGGAACATGTACGGCTCCCCAAAAAGCATCACGAGCACAATGTAAAACCAACAAAACAGTGGTATAAAAGCATTTTTTAAAAAATAAAAAATAAATAAATAAAATAAAAGCAAGATCTAAGGAAAGGCAGGGCAAAAAGATACAGCTTTGCATTATATGTATTTTCTTTTGTCTTAGAGGAAGCAGGGGGTGGAGGTTGAAAGGGACGTGCAGGATAATTACACAAACAGTAATGCTTGTTACCTCAAGCTGGGTATTCCAAATGAACGTTATTTGGGCTTGACTGTTTTGAATTAAAATTCCCAGGGCACATGCCAAATAAATCCACCTCACAGGTCTGGGAAAGTTAGGCAGGCTCGTTCCTAGAGCCTACAGAACACCAAGTGTAGCAACACAGAGATAACAACTAGAGTATGTGAAGGAACATGTATGTGGTGATGTTCCTTGCACCTCCTCCACATCAGGAACAGTTCCAGGCCAAGACATTCTGCTGCCTGAAAGGGAGCCTAAAAGCCTTCTCACCCGCGCTAGGACTGGCAACATTCAAAAAATGCTCCACTGCCTCATTAAAAGGCAAACCTACCAAATTTGTATTCTGAAACAAAATGCAAACCAAAACACAGCCGCCCTTCAAAATTCATACCTCTCCAAATTTGCAGTGCAGTTCCCCAGGCAAGTTATATGTACAAAAAATGTGTATGCTAAGGTAAAGTGTGCATTGTAAAGTGTGCAAAACCTCACGGTTGGATTACTGCAATGTGCTCTGTGTGGGGCACCCTTGAGGCTGGTTCACAGGCTGCAGCAAGTACAGAACATGGTGGCTAGGTTGCTTGCTCATCAGGGGCTAATTGCCAGCATGCAACACCTTGCATGTGGAATTTGCACTGGCTTTAAATCTGCTAGTGGGCCAAGTTCATGGTGGCGTTGGTACCAACATACAAGGCTCTATACAGCTCAGGATCAGGTTACTAGAGAGACTGCCTTATCCCTTATACAACCAGTAGATCTCAGCAGTCTACAGGAATGTTTCTCCTGGCCAGCTCCATAGTAACTCTATGGCTGCCCCTGTTCTGTGGAATAGCATTCCTGTCAACATACGACAGGCTTTTTTTACTATCTGCACTTTCCAGAAACAACTGAATACACTTTTGTTCCTACAGGCTTTCCCAGCTGGATAAATGGGTCTTTGCCCAGAGGGTATATTTTGCATTGTTTTAGTTTTGTTTTTAAATGTAGCAGCTCCTCCCCCCCCCCTTTCATTACACATAGCCTTGAGACAGCTGTGTAGAAATACATTGTCATTGTTGATAATAATAATAATAATAATAATAATAATAATAATAATAATGTGAGGTTGCTTCAAGGAGAAGGAAACCTTTGGCAGACTAGGGGTTCTAGAACAGGATGAGCAAGGAGAGCAGGGAAGAATTTGTCAGGACGCGGGTAGCACTGTGGTCTAAACCACAGAGCCTAGGACTTGCTGATCCGAAGGTCGGCGGTTCGAATCCCCGCAACAGGGTGAGCTCCCGTTGCTCGATCCCTGCTCCTGCCAACCTAGCAGTTTGAAAGCACGCCAGTGCAAGTCAGTGGCGTAGCGTGGGGGGTGCAGGGGGGGCCGGCCGCACCGGGCGCAACATCTGGGGCTTAGGGTTAGGGGGCGCAAATCCACAGGTTAGGGGGTGCAAATCCACGGGTTAGGGGGCGCAAATCCACGGGTTAGGGGGCGCAAATTACTTGCCTTGCCCTGGGTGCTGACAACCCACGCTACGCCACTGGTGCAAGTAGATAAATAGGTACCGCTCCGGCGGGAAGGTAAACGGTGTTTCCGTGCGCTGCTCTGGTTCGCCAGAAGCGGCTTAGTCATGCTGGCCACATGACCCGGAAGCTGTATGCCGGCTCCCTTGGCCAATAAAGCGAGATGAGCGCCGCAACCCCAGAGTCACCCACAACTGGACCTAATGGTCAGGGGTCCCTTTACCTTTTAAGAAGCCTTGCACAGATTCAGGGGGGAAAGCACCGAAGGGATTTCAGGAGGGGTGTGTCAACAATGGCTTTGGTGAAACAAGCTCTCTTCTCCAGCCCAGGCTGTTGGGACAGGTCTTGCCTTCCCAGACTGGTGGAAGCGGGTCCATCAGGGCAAATGGGGCCCTGCCCCAGTCTACCTTCAGCCACCCGCCACCTGCCTGTCTTCTTGCTTACAGCCAGTCTAGGGGGTGGCCCTGGCTCAGCATTGCCCTTGTAGAAAGAATTCAAGGGCCCAAACCAGAACTAGTTAGCTCCACCTGTCTTTGGGCTCTACCTACTGATTTACTGCATTTGCACTAAAAAGCTAACAAATTTTCATGAGGATGGTTTTTTATATTTTTTTTAAAAAATCACAAAGTGATGTGGAAATGTGAAGAACTCAACTCTCCCTCTTTCTATAAGAAACTGAAATAAACCAAAATTGACAGATTCAGCCACCCTTACTCCCAGGTAACCAGGCTTAGGACTGCAGCCTGATGCAGCCTCTTAGTTCACCTTCCTGCTGCCCAGCCAATTCTTGAAGGAAAGGGGAGGGTGGAGAAGGAGGCCAGGCTCCCACCCGCCACTCTCTGGATGGAGAAAGTTGGTAGAGAGAAGTTTTGTCCCTCTCCCAAACCACTAGAACTCATGCACATCCAGTGAAGCTGGAGGATTCATGACAGATAAAAAGGACGCACTTCTTCACATAGCTAAACTATGGAACTCGCTGCGACAGGAGGCAGGAATGACCACCAACCTGGGTGGCTTTAAAAGAAGATGGGACGAATTCATGGGATGGCTACTAGCCATGGGGGCTACACTCTGCCTCTACAGCTGAGAGGCAGCGATACTTTCCAATGCCAGCTGATTGAAACCACAGAAGAGGAGAGTGCTCTTGTGGTCAGATCCTGCTTGTGGGTTTCCCAAAGGCATCCACGTTGCCCACTGTGACAGACGGGTGCTGGACTAGAAGGGTCATTGGCCTGACCTTCCTAGGCTCTTAACCACAAATCATATGCCTTACAACTTCTTCCCCCACTGTTCCAAATGACATTAACCTTGGGTTTGCAGCGGCAGCGCTGCACGTGATCAGGAAAGCTAGTCAAAACTAACCCGTGTGCCGCTCAAGGCAAGCAAAACTTTCTCCCTGTTTTGTCTGCTGGCGCTTTGCCCTCCGCCCTGGTTGTGTGGGGCTCTGTTGGCTCCGGCATGTGCAAGCCACAGCAGGGATATTCTCCAGCAAGTGGAGGGAGACAGACAGAGAGAGAGAGAGAGACGAGATTCCGCAGTGCTTCCCTGGCACAGCCTTCTTTCTATGCCCGGAATCTGCTGATCTTTCACTCCCAAGCCAGGAAAATCATCCAGCAAAGCGCCTGCCCCTCAGCTGCCGGCACTGCAGTGCTACAAGGCTTCTCCCCCATCCCCAAAAAACACACGCGCACAAAAAGGCAAAGGCATAACAGCTCAACCTTTAAAATTAAATTTTAGAGCACGGGGAGGGGCAGGGCTTGCTAGATCTGAGACGCACATTGCAGAGATGGCTTTCTGGACACAAACAGGTGTGTGTCCGTCCCCCCACTCCTCCCCGCCCGCAAAAGTTTGGGAAAGCAGGAAGTCTCTCCTTTAGATGACTTGGCATGTGCAGAGAATTGGAGGCGGCGGGGCAAGGCGGAGAAGGAAGGAGCCGCCGGGAGAGCCGCTATTATTGCCGAGAAGTTTTCTCCAGCGGCGTGGTCGCCTCGGCGTCTCCGTTTGCTGAGTAATGGCAACACGGAAACGTCACCGCAACGCCGCCGAGATGTGCAAAGTCATTCCAGGCGCCGGGAGAATCTCGACAGCTTTGGAAAAAGGAGAGCGGCCAGATCTGATCTGATGATGAGATTCTACTTCTGTGCCGCTTTTCATCCGAAGGAATCCCAAAGCGGAATAATTATTATTAATAATAATAATGATAGGCAGCAACCCGGAGGAGGGGGGCCCGTTTTCACCCCTTCCCCCCTCTCCTCCCCACCCACCCCATAACACACCTCACCCCCTAAATTTGCAATCCTCTTCAAGCAAAAGAGAAAAAGTAGCGGAGGCAAGAATGGGAGAGCGCTGGCCCAGTTAGATCACAGAATCCACCAACTCTCCAAAGTGGTCGTTTCATCTGCAGAGAGAGAGTCAGTCTGTCCCTTTCCTCTTTCTTCTGGCTTGCAAGTTATAATCCACTGGCTTCTTCGAGCCTTCTTCCTCTTCCTCCACTCCACCCCAAAGACCTGGATACCCCAAAGACGAATCTCCTTCGTTTTAGCAATGGCTTTCTGCCCCAGCCCCATCATCTCTCTCCCTCTCCCTCTCCCATCCGCCCTTCCTCGGATCTGGCCTTACCTGAGCCGGTCACTTTTGCAAAGCAGGCCCGGAGCAGCCCAGCGAGTCAGGGGCGAGTTAAAGGACTCCTCGCCCTTTAAGAAGCAGCCGCTCTGCCTCCGCCAGCCGCTCTCGGGAGCCCTTTCCACCTGCACCGCTGGGGACCTGCCTCTTCTGACGTCACTCCAGCGATGGGCCACGCCCTCCGTCCACCGTTCGCGGTGGTCACTGGCTGGCTGTCCCGCCGATCATTTCCCTCCGGGGCGCAGCGTTCCCGGACCTTGGCAGCTCCAATAGATGGAGGCGGCGGCGGCTGGCAGGTGAAGCCGCGTGACGCCTGAAGCAAAGAGGACCGAGAAACAGCGTCTCACACCCCCCCCCAAAAAAAATAGGATTAGTGCATGCAAAAAGTGCCAAGCCGGGAACAGCCAGTTCGTTTCCAGCTGCTACCGCTGAATTTGAGGAAAACCTTTGCAGCATTCTGATTGGCTGGAATGGCCGTGATGTCACAGAAAGTTTTTTCTCGGGTACTGACATGACCTCAGGAAGCCAGCCCAGAAGCACAGTGGTACCTGGCAAGACAAAATTAATTCGTTCCGTGAGTTTTTTCTTCTTGCGAGTTTTTTGTCTTGCGAAGCACGGTTTCCCATAGGAATGCATTGAAAATCAATCAATGCGTTCTTATGGAAACCGCCTTCAGACCAGGTCCGGGGACAGTCTGTCCCCCGACCTTTTCTGAAGGCTGGGGGGGGGACAAGGGCTTCTCTTCCCACCGCCAGCCTTCAGAAGGCTGTTCTGAAGGCTGGCGGTGGGCAGAAAAGCCCTTCTCCTCACCTCCCGCCCCGCAAGCTCCGGGGACAGGAGGGCTTTGCTGCAGACCGCCAGCATTTTAAAAGCCCACGGGACAGCGGAGACTTCTCTGTTTAGTTTACTTGAACTTATTGAAGCCCCCTTTGTAGCCCCAAGAGGGTAAGTGGCTTGCAAAAGACTCTCACAATCAAAATAATGTTTTGAACGGGCATCATGAACAGAAATAGCATTGTGACCCTATGATGCCAGGATTATCCATTTCCTGTCCCTTGGGCGTAGCCAGGATTTATGTTTGGGGGGCTGCAGGCATCATGTTAGGGTGGGCAGAACTTCACCTAGTTAAGTAGTTTTATTGATTGACTTGATTTAGGGGGGCAGCTGCCCCCCTTGACTACACCCATGTCCCGTCCACATCCAAGGTGTTCTTTGATATTTCCCTTCAATCTCTGAACCAGCCAGATTTTGCTCAGTCCACAAGGGAGGTAAGCCTTTCCTATGCCATGTGGCTCAATACCATTCCCAGGTAGGGGGTTGCCCTTCCTGGTGGATGACATCTGGCAGTTTCTTTCTCTTTTCCTGCCTCCTGATCAGTAGTAGTATGAGCTTCTATGTAAACCGCTTATACGTTTTTTGATTAAGCGGTCTATAAGTCTTGTTAAACAAATAATAGGTATAGGGAGTTTCTGCCACCACTGCTTTTTGTTTGACATTACTTTGATTTTTCTTACTGTCCTTTTTATTATTGAATTTAATATTCAATAATAAATGGTATTACTAAGAAACAAAAACAAAACAAGGCTATGGTTTTGAACCCGGTGCTTAAAATCAGTGCAGTTTTTAAAGGTTCAGGTCACCATCTTGATTCAAAGTGGCATCCAGATGTATCCAAGCAGAGACAAGCAAAACCCTGCCTCTTGTTTTCAGGAACCATCATGTAGAATTTGGAAATGAGATCTTCAGAGATCTCCAGTGCATATCAGACAATCAACTTTCCAAAATATATAGGGTGAGATCCATTGTTTGTCCTACTCTAAGCAGGCCCACTGAAATTAATGGATGGAACTACTGCAACAGGTTCCTTAATGTAATGAGTCTACTCTGAGTAGGTTGACTATGATCCATAGATGATAAATAGATAGATGATAGATAGGTAGATAGATAGAAGTGATAATGCATTTTTTTTTAAATGCACTTTAAAACTTCTGAAGACTTTTGCACACAACACCAGTGGCCAAAGAGAAATCTTGGGCAATCCCAAAACTTACATCCAGCCGCTTGGGGATTAATTGGACCAAAGGAAGACATTGCTTCACACGGTGTTGTACTTGTTCTGCAGGATCAACATGGCTTCTTGGAGATCCCAACCAAGCATGGTAAAGTGTATGATGAAATCCATTCTTCTTTCAGGTGGCTTCCTGGAGGCAGGGAGTTTCCCAGCTCCGATACAGCAAGAACCTATGTAGTAAGAACTTAGGAAACTCCTATCCATCCAGCACAGTTTTGTCTGCTCTGACTGGCAGCGCCTCCTCTAATCTCCCTCCCTTCACCTGCTATTTGTTTCCTTTTGATGGAAATCATGTGGAATAAGCCAAGGACCTTCTGGGTTCAAAGCAAGTACTTTGCCGCTGAGCTATTCTCACCAGCACTTGTATGCCACCCCTCCATAGTCAAACCATGCTTCAGGTTTCCTACCAGTGGCTACCTGGTCATTTCAACTGGCAGTGCCAGAGGTTGAACCTGCAGCCTTCTGCATTCAAAGCATGAGCTCTGCCTCCCAGCTGCATGGGCCTTCTCTACCTACAATGGTACCTCAGGTTAAGTACTTAATTCGTTCCAGAGGTCCGTACGTAACCTGAAACTGTTCTTAACCTGAAGCACCACTTTAGCTAATGGGGCCTCCTGCTGCCGCTGCACTGCCAGAGCACGATTCTGTTCTCATCCTGAAGCAAAGTTCTTAACCTGAAGCACTATTTCTGGGTTAGCAGAGTCTGTAACCTGAAGCGTATGTAACCTGAGGTACCACTGTATAAAGTTCCAGCCCTCGTGACTCCAAAAGAAAAGTCGATTTAAACAGGAACGTAGGAAGCTGTCGCAAACCATGGGCCTACCTAGTTTGCTGTTGTCTGCTTCGGCTGGCAGAAGCTCCCCAAAACCTTTCTCAGCCCTGCCAGGAGATACCAGAGATCAAACCTGGCACCTTCTACACACAGAGCAGATGTTCTATGGATCCCCTCTGTTTATGAAGGACACTTGGGTGCCAGTATCACCTCCACTTTCCGTGGTTTATTCTCTTTAAGCAGCGCCGGGAACATTGGACTCGTACACAGCGCTGAGCTTGCGAAAGCAAAGCCAGGCACTGTTGTGCTTGCTGGGTTAGCCCCCAGACTTATCAGCTCGGCCCATGCATTTTCCAACTGGCTGAGTCATTGCGCTCCAGCGAGGGGCTCTGCTGACGGGGCAAAGGAGGAGGCTTACTCAAAAAAACAAACTCAGCTCAAACAAACAGAAGAGCAGCAGCAGCAGCAGAGAGAGAGAGAGAGAGAGAGAGAGAGAGAGAGAGAGAGATTGCACGCAAACGCCACGTGGCCCCCAAGCTGCTGATCAACAGGTCAGCACAACAGGACACTAACCAGTCTGAGCTGAAGCAGCAGAAAGTTCTTGGTGGCCAATGGACTGCAGAGTTATATTGTACCAGGCAAGTTCAGAGGGTTGTTCCCCCAGTCCTCTGAAAGCTCTGCTCAAAGCACCAAAGCTCAGTGGCAGAGCGAAGGAAGCAGGGAAGGGGAGAGAGAAATTTGAATCAGTCCTCATTCAAAGGAGAACCTGCCCAAGGCCCCATCTGCACTGCATATTTAAAGCAGTATGGTACCACTTTAGACAGTTGTGGCTTCCCCTCCCCTTACCGGCTCCTGGGAAGTGTAGTTTAAGGGTGCTAAGCGGTGTGAAGAGACCCCCAATTCCCCTTACAGAGCTACAGTTCCCAGAATTCCCTGGAAAGAGGGACTGAAAGAGGAGAATCGTCACTCCTTTTTGCCTGCTGTCTCTGCCAGGTAAACTCACCAAGTCTAGGGCGCTTTTTGCTAAGGCTCTCCACCCACATGGTACATTTAAAGCACACAGCTCCCGCACTCCACACACACACATACAGAGTGTGAGAGAGAAACCTGGCGGGAAGAGGAAGAAGAGGAGGAGTTTGGATTTGATATCCCGCTTTATCACTACCCAAAGGAGTCTCAAAGCGGCTAACAATCTCCTTTCCCTTCCTCCCCCACAACAAACACTCTGTGAGGTGAGTGGGGCTGAGAGACTTCAGAGAAGTGTGACTAGCCCAAGGTCACCCAGCAGCTTCATGTGGAGGAGCGGAGACGCGAACCCGGTTCACCAGATTATGAGTCTACTGCTCTTAACCACTACACCACACTGGCTCAACTAGTTTTACCCTGACAGTTTCTGTTATGTACTGAAGTTCTCACCCTGGGCCAGCAGGGGGATACTGTAGATAGTTTTAACTCAGGTCCACATACGCAAATAAGGGATTGAAAGTGATGTTCAGTGATTGGATAGTTACAGAAAGTTGCTACTGTTGCGTTGTAGTGGAGCTCTATATAAGCAGGCTGGCTGAACCCTTCAGTTCAGTTCTGTTCTGGCCTGTGAATAAACAAGAGCTGTTTGAAGAATCGCTGTGTCGTCTGATATGTTCACCCACAACTTAACAGTTTCAATCCCCCGCAGCCTTAACAAACTACAGCTCCCAGGATTCTTAGCAGGGAGCCATGTGCTTTTAAATGTATGCTCTGGGTGACCCTTGTCAACCCTGGATGCTACACAGAGTATGCAGTGTTTCGTATGCCTCTGAATACCAGTGGCTGGGAATTGTAGGTGGGGAGAGGGCTGTTGTGCTTAGGCTCTACTTGTGGGCGTCCCATCTGGTTGACCACTGTGAGAACAGGATGCTGGCTCAGATAGGCCTTTGGGTGCTTCCTAGATTCTTTTCAGTTGGCAAAGACTGGAATGCAGTGTGGCATCTCCCATAACAATGGCCTCCTACTGGGATACCAGATCTTTCAAAGAAACGCTGCTTTTGTTCATGCGTGAGTGTGCATCGTACATACACACAGGGAGTTCCTTGGGAGTGCTTAGCGTTGGGGACAGTCTGAGTTACGGAAGTCTTTAAGAGGAGCTGGAAGCATGGAATCGTCCATGCTAGGAATTAGTGGCATTTGGCTAAGACGCGAACCGAGTTCAACACACGTACCTCTTGGAAGGTCTCTTATTTATTAGCTGACAAAGATTAGGATTCTAAATAAGGCTACCCTGTTTAAATAAAGCAGTGGGTTGCCCTCACCTGGAATGCTGTCCTTAGCTGTTAGCATGTAGGTCTTAAAATAGACAGAGCAGTAAAGAGAAAGTAGCCAAAGACCGGGACATCAGAATGCTTGGGAGAGATTGAAAAGAGCATGTGCAGGTTTGCTATAAGAACTCTGCACACTGTAACCATCCCTATTTACTGCAGACATTTTCTGATTTCTCAATAGCTGTCCTGGCCACGGTACATTCTGGTTTCTATTTATGCCTTTTGAAGATAACCTTGCTAAGATTTTGTCTAGCACGAGGTGCTAGGATTATAATTCTTCCGAGGCTTCCCTCCCCCAGTAACTCTAGAAAAAACATAGCATGGGATTTTGTCGGTCGGGGCTGTTGCAGTGCGCTTTTATGTGGGGCTGCTCTCGAGGACGGTTCAGAAGCTGCAGCTGGTGCAGAATGCAACTGCGAGAGACCATGTGGCCAGGGACCAAAGAACATTGCATTGGCTGCCAGTTAGCTACCGAGCCGAGATACGGAGCCAGCGCATAACTCGGGTGCTCAAAAGCTTGCGCTGGCTGCCCAAAAGCTACTGGGCCAGGTTCAAGTATTAATCTGCAATGCCCTTAACAACTTGGGTCCAGGATACTCCAGCAACTGCCTGATCCTTTATATCCCTGCTCACTCACGAAGGTTTTGTGGGCTGTCACCATTAGTGGTCGCTCATGGCTCCAATGGACGATGCACAGCTGTTGCTTTTGGTGTTGCAGATCTATACAGTGCTTTTTTTCCTAAAAAAAAAAATGTTTTCCTACTCAAATTGAAATACTGCCCCTCAATGAGGCCAAACTTAGATTCACAAAATGTTTAGGGGTATGCGTACCCCCAGGAAAAAAAGCATTGGGTCTTTGTAATACAAACAGCAATCCTATACCCACTTACCTGGGAGTAAGCTCCAATGAGCCCAATGGGTGTTGTTTCTGAGAAGACATATATAGGATTGCTCTGACATAATTTAAAGAGGAGGCATGCTCTGCATTCGCTACTCAAAATACAGATCAGTTGAAGACACATTCTGTTTAATATTGGGCATGCAGAAGATATAGTTTGTTTAAATTTGCTTTTTAAATGACCGTGTAGGGTATCCTTCCATATTCAGTGAGGCCTATTTCCTACCTAATGGTGTTTAGGATAGCAGCCTTGAACTGGATTTCCATTCTTTGGCAATTGCAAGCTTTCTATCTTCTATAGCAGCAGTGCCTGGTTTTGAATCATTGGCATGCATTGGTTCAGGTCTGCCTAAAGGGTAATTTAGAACAGGGTTTCCCAAACTTCTGGGTTCAATGACCCTTTGATAAGCTTAGGAAGTTTTCATGGATCGCCCTCCCCGACTGAAATTCTTAGGAATGTAAATGCAATAAAATTAAGAAATATCAGTCTATAATCAATATTTATTAATCATCAATCACCATTACCAGGAATCATAAAAGGTTAAAAAAGAAAAAGAATAAACACGATACCTGCAGACTTTTTTCTTTTTTAGCAATAAAGCAGCATGGTCCAAAAATACTGTTGTATTGTGGAATCATCTATTAAATGCAGAGGGTAGATCCACCCCAGACATTTACTACATATTCAGTGCACATTTAAAGCACATTACTTTCCTTTAAAAAAATCTTGGGAACCATAGTTTCCTCCACACAGCTGCAATTCCCAGCACCCTTACCAAACTACAGTTCCCAGGATCCTTTGGAGGAAGCCATGCTCTTCAGATGCATGTGTGCATTTGCCCATGGTGTGCATTTGCTCCTTGGCAGGGAAGGTACACTCTGTACATGCCTCTGCCCTTTAATTCCGAGTTCCTAATCCATTTTTTGGTGCTATACTTCATAAAAGTATTTTCCACCCCAGGGTGTTTTGTGCCCACCCATTTTTATTTAACCCCCCACCCCACATAGTCCCATCAACCCTATGGTCAATATTGACTTAGAGGTCATTTCAGTTTCTTTCCTTTCGTACAGCAATATGTGCAAACTCTACCTTTAAAGCACATTCTCCCCCTCCAAGTATTCTGGGCCCTGTAGTTTACCCATTGCAGACTTACAATTCCCACCAGCAACCCTTCACAAACTACAGAGGCCATAATTATTCAAGGGAAAGAATGTTCTTAGAATCTGCTTTACAGGTATTATGTGTACACTGCCTTAGTCATTTCCGTTCTATGCTATAGTCCCATTGTATCCTTCCTATGCAATGGTGAAAAGGCCCTTTCCTATGACCTGGGGACGCTCCCTTTGTTTTCCAGCCCAGCAAAGCCCAGAAGACACCGAAGCGTGGCCAAGAGCTCCATCCTTTGAACATCTCCTGGCAAAGCAGAGGAACCTCTTTTCAGCTGCAAAAAGTGGCAGCCAGGTTGCCCCAGAACTGCAGGATCCTCTTCTTCCATTAGCGGCAGCTGGGCCTGGCTGATAAGGAGCTTTACTTGCTAGGCAAGGGAGCATTCTGAGGATGAATACTCGCCTGATGGCAAGTACCAAGAATCTCCCCCTGGCTTCCTTATCCCTCTAGAAGCAGCTGGGGCCAAGCCGGCACGCCCAGGATGGGCCCCATCAGCCAGACACACACACGGGACAGCAGCGGCCTGGGATCAGGCGATACGGCTGTTTATGTCCTGGCCACAGCTTGCAGGGACTGTGAGCACGTCCTGGGTGATGAACTGGGCTCTCTATCCAAGCTGGGCCACCACCGTTGAGCAGTCAAATCCTTCCTGGGATAATTAGCTACTCCCCGAACAAGGCTAATGGATGCACCTGCCAAAGATTATGGAGGACAGGGAACAGCTGCTTTGCGACAGGGCAGAGGGAAGGTCCAGATAGGTGTCTCCGATAATGCTACTTAATAGATGGCGCTCTTGCCGTCCTGTAGTTGTAAGTAGCAGGCTATGTTTTGCAAAGGCTTCTTAAAGGGCAAAGTTAAGGTGATGCTTAGAGAGGAATTCTACAATGGATCTGCTAAAGAAGATCTCATACGGCAGTGATCCCATTGTACGCTTCCCTGGGAATGAGTAAAACTATTGTTTAAAGCCACAGATCCCCACGATATAAATGCCCCCCCTTTTTTTACACATTCAGCAAACAAATCTATGTACTAAAAGGAAAGGGAGAATTACCTATGAATGCATTCAGTGGGGCTTATTGCCAAGCAAGCAGCTTTAGGCTCACCCCATATAAGAAAGAACAAGCAGTACATATTTTAAGGCGGATGGCAATCAATGTTTTGGAAGCTTAGCAGCTGAAATATAGATCCGTGTAGTGTGATTTTTTTTTTGTCTACTATTTTTCTCAGGCTGTGCATTAAATTGATTTTTAAATGATTTTTTAAAAAGTGTTTGGCTTTTACTGGTTTTACATTGCTCTAGGACAATAATATATGTTTGATTTTTTAAAAAAAACACCAGCTGACTGCCTATTGCACTAACGACATTTAATTTTAACTGGTTGTATATCAGGTTTGGTCTTTTAGGAACTCAAGACTCGTTTGTAAATGTGTATGTTGCAAAACAGCAACTGTCAAAACTGCCTGTGGTTGGAACCCTGAATTTCTTCTAGCACTTCCCTCACAGACCCAGACCCCTATTCCAGACTCATCTTAGTTTCCTTCCTCCGCAGATTTAGGATGCTCCCAGACTATTTCTGGGCCCTGCAGATAATGCTGAACTCCTCTTCTTGAGGAGCCTTTTAGTTAGTGAGGTGCACACTGCCATCTAGTGGCCAATGCCTCTAATGAAGGTGGAAAGAAAGAGAGAAATGAAGACAAAATTCATCTCTCCCTTCCCTTCATTAATAGCAGCACAGCTGGTGCAGCTTAGGGTTCTGCCCAATGACCCAGTCTTCCCTCATTCATCCTCATTTGCTTGCACAAAGCTTATGCTGTAGTTGGACTATTGTTTATATACACGGCGGTTATACAACAATCGGCATTCATTGTTCTTCCTGATTTGCTCGCAGGGTGTTTACATATTTTCCTGCTAGTCGTTCATTTACCCCAGACTTTTCATTTCTCCCCATCACTTTCCAAACTGCAAGTAGCCCATTTTGGGGTTGTTGTTGCTAAAGTAGGAGCTGCCACTAATTAACCCCTACTCAGAGTAGACACATTGAAATTAATGAACCTAAGCTAGTCCTGGCCATTACCTTCAATGGGTCTTCTCTGAGTAGGGCTAGCATTGGCGAACACCTTAGATTTGCTAGGCTAGGGCAGCAGAGTGCTTTAGGCATAAGCCTAAAAGTTGAATCTCACCCTACCCCTTGCAAAACACTGTCTGGAATCTGAAGGCACCTTTTTCCCCGTAAAGATCAACTGAGACCTCTAGCAGACTTTAGCTTAAACTGCAAGCTCCTGTGTTTCCTATTGTCAGGAATTATTATTCCTTGATAAGCTACCGTATGTGGTCTGGATCCATCCATTCTTTTACCCTGCAAGCCAGTCCCAGATGCTTAGTGGCCCCTTGTCGTCAGAGATTCACCCAGAAGACTGAATGGGAGCCCTGAATATACTACCCTGTGAAGGGCAGGGAGGGAGATCAGCCCCTGGTGGAATGATGTGGCGAGGAGCAGCTTCCATAAGCTGTTAAGCCTCCGCAAAGCCCCTCTTACATTCAGGCCACACTAACTGGCTGCTGCTTTGCACATCTGTTCTGCGGCTATTTGTAGCTCAGCATCAAGGACTTTGGCTTTTGGAAGGGAGCTGACCGCCCAATGTCTGCTGCCTTCGTTATCACTGGGATGGAACAGAAGTGACAGCCAGGCCACATATTCCAAACGTCTCCTATTTCATAGATACGATCCTTGGTTTCCAGTAACCGTCCCTAGAAGATCACCGTCTCCATTTTTGCTCTGGGGGATGTTTGGGAGGGAGAATGTCCTTTAAAAAAAGGTTTTCAAAAATGTGCATTAGGAGCCAAGCCTGGTTCCAGCATGCAGCACGCTCAGGCAATTGCCAGGCCTCCTCAACACCCCAGAAAGGGCTGCCAATGACAGCCCACCCCCCTATACACCCACCCACCACCCACACCATATTTTTTCGTCTATAAGATGCCCCCGTGTATAAGATGCCTATTTTTGGGGACTCCAAATTAAGAAAACACCCTTCAGCACTACCCATGTATAAGACGAGCCCCAAAACCTTTTTTTTTTTTTTTTGGTTAAAAAAAACAACCCTAGTCTTAAACACGGAAAAATACGGTATATAGTAATAATAATAATAATAATTTATTATTTATACCCCGCCCATCTGGCTGAGTTTCCCCAGCCACTCTGGGCGGCTCCCAATCAGTGTTAAAAACAGTACAGCGTTACATATTAAAAACTTCCCTGAACAGGGCTGCCTTAAGATGTCTTCTGAATGACAGGTAATTATTTATCTCTTTGACATCTGATGGGAGGGCGTTCCACAGGGCGGGCGCCACTACCGAGAAGGCCCTCTGTCTGGTTCCCTGTAGCCTCACTTCTCGCAATGAGGGAACCGCCAGAAGGCCCTCGGCGCTGGATCTCAGTGTCTGGGCTGAACGATGGGGGTGGAGACGCTCCTTCAGGTATACAGGACAGCTCTCCAATCACTGCCAAGCAACAGGGCTGTTAATTTCCCACAATATCCCTGATTTAGCAGGGCATTCTGGGAAATTTAAACAAGGTCTCTTCTAGCCAGCTGCCTATTACTGCTAGAGCTCACCCACAACAAAGGAAGTTTGGGAGGGGGTCCTGTAGGTCATCTAAAGCCCCACTTGATGCCAGAAAGCCAGAGACCAAGCATCCCTGGTGGGTGGCTAGACATCCTCTGCTTGAAGACCTCCAGTCTACTGCTCCTCCAAGGCAACCAATTCCACTATGTTCCAAAGCAGCATCTCTCAACATCAAGAAGCTTCTCCAAAAGTCCAGCTGAAATCCACCCTCCCCTGAATTGACGCTATACAGTCCAGTCCTGCTTGTCATAGACAAGGCTTGTGCGACAGCCTTTCAGATGTCTGAGGGACGCTACCGAGTGTGTTTCCGAGCACAATTCAAAGTGTTGGTGCTGACCTTTAAAGCCCTAAACAGCCTCGGCCTAGTACACCTGTAGGAGTATCTTCACCCCCACCATTCAGCCCAGACACAGGTCCAGCTCCGAGGGCCTTCTGGTGGTTCCCTCACTGCAAAAAGTGAGGTTACAGGGAACCAGGCAGAGGGCCTTCTCAGTAGTGGCGCCTGCCCTGTGGAATGCCCTGCCATCAGATGTCAAGGAAATAAACAACTACCTGACTTTTAGAAGACATCTGAAGGCAGCCCTGTTTAGGGAGGTTTTTAATGTTTGATGTTTTATCACTTTATTTTTAATAATAATAATAATAATCTGTTGGGAGTCGCCCAGAGTGGCTGGGGAAACCCAGCCAGATGGGCAGGGTATAAATAATAAATTATTATTATAAAATATTATTACATGTTCCACCCTAGCCCCCACCCAGTCTTCTCTTCTTTAGGCTAAATATACCCATTTTCTTTCTGGAAGCAGGGACGAGTGTGCTCAGTTCTCCAACGCTGTTTGCATGGGACTCTGAAATATGCATGCATTGCTAGCTATTTGACTGGCAACTTTTTTTTTTAAAAAAAAGAAGGTTTATTGTTATCATCTTTAGCTGCAGCACCTAGGAACACAGGGCGCTGTCTTACAGAGTTGGACCATTGGGTCTGTGTAGTTCGGTATAGTCCACACTGACTGGCAACAGCTCTCCAGGGTTTCAGGCAAGGGTCTCTCCCAGCCATTCCTGGGAAGTGAACTGCACTCATTCCCATTTGCCTTAATATGACTCCTCCAAGTCAGATAAGCAAGAAGTTTTTAAAAAAGAGAAGAGAAGAAAACACTAAGGAAAGAAGTAAACAGCAGAAGTGGGAAAAAATAAGACCCACAACAACAAAAAGTGCTAATCGTAACAATAGGCTTTAAAAATAATTCTCATTGTATTTACAGTTGAAATTGGGAGGGAAGGAGCATCTCTCTACAGGGGGAATCTGGATGCTCAGGGCAGAGGGCAGGTTTATGGGGAGAAAAGGAGGAGGCAGTGTCTTGCAAATCGTCCAAAATGATTAACACCAGTCTTCCAAATGTAGGTGATGGCAAATCCTCTGCCAAAAGACAGACTGCTCAACTCAATGATCTCTCGCCAGCCAGGTTATACAGCAGATGCCTATCAAATGACTTTTGTTGTTAAAAGACTTCCATAGCCTTCCTTTTGACTCGTTTCTGCTTGTGATTCGTAGTGCTGGCTTCATACCTTTGGTGAGAGCAACCTGTGTCGCATCGAGATAATATTTCCCAGCTGGTTTTGCGTTCAGATCAGCTAATCTAAAAAAGGTTTGTTAACTCTGAAGCCGGAGGTGAGCAGTTGGGTCTGTGCTTATGTCACACAGCGACAGCCACCTATCCGACTTGAGTTCCAGTTCTTGGAAAGTTTGCATCTGGAGAACAAAAGGGGATGTTTTGCTGTGCTGGCCAAACAGCAGGGAGAAGGAGAAAGGGATCGTGGGAACTGAGGGGCTGTGTACGGTATGATGAAAACTGCCTAAAGCCAGTGTGTTATTGGCAGTTGTTTGCTTGTGGAGCTGGATCAGAACTCCTTAGATAAGGAAGCTACCTTTGGAACCAATGATCTGGTTAGTGCAAAACCAAGTGTGCGAGCTTTACCCCACAAACTGCCAGGTTCGTGCTGTTGCACAACAGAGCACTGTTTTCCAACTGGTGGGTCCCTTTACCATGTTGCGGCCCGATCTAAGGTGAGTTTCACAATAGCTGTACTGTCGCTATTCAAATACATGGTGGTAATAATAAAAAAGGAACAAGAACTGGACCCCCAAATGCACACTTGGTTGTAAGGCGAGTCCTGGGTCTGAGAAAGCTGGAGCCTCCTGCCATAGAGGACTGTTTAGTGCCTGGACTCACATGCCTTCCGGTCTACTGAGGTCACCCTCCTTCGTCCCCTGATTCTCCCAGTAGCATCCCAGGTAACAGCCAGCATCATGGAGGTGGCATGGGGATGGGCTCTACTGCCTCTCAAGCTTGACGTGGTCCCCAATCATGCGCCGGTGGTAGGTGGCCAGGAAGATGTCATTGTCTGCGGGGCAGTCGTGGTGGCAGGAGCAGGAGCGGATCACCATCATCTTGCGCACAAAGGAGTCTCCCTCCGGGCACTGGAACTCCACCTTCGCGGTGCTGGTGACGTGCGGAGTGCAGCAGCGCCCATCCGTGCAGCTGCCGCAGAACTTGGGCCGGTAGGAGCGGGTGCTGGTGCAGCCCGTGAACTCAAAGCGGATTGCCCGGCGGGGCTTGGGGTTCCGCACACACTTCTTTCCCTTCTAGAGAGAGGAGGAGGGTGGGGAAGAGACCACAACAATAAGTATCCTGGCTCAGTTCTGGACGTAGGATTATAAAAACCGGACTGGCAGTGGCTCCCCAGAGTTTGGGGCAGGGATCCTTCCCAACCCTAGCTGGAGATGGCTTGGATTGTGTTTAGGGTTTTGCGCATGTGGAGGAAGGGCTCTGAGACCGAGGTATGGCCCTGCTAAAGCTTTGTCTAGGTTTCGCCACTCCAGATTCCAGGTGAGATGGGCTCACAATGCTCACCCAAACAATCAACAAATAAATCCCCACACAGGGAAGCAAATACAGTCTTACCTTGGATCCCGAATGCCCTGGAACTCGGACGTTTTGGCTCCCGAACGCCGCAAACCCGGAAGTGATTGTTCCAGTTTGCGAACGTTCTTTTGGAACCCAAGTGTCCGACAGGGCTTCCACAGCTTCTGATTGGCTGCAGGAGCTTCCTACAGCCAATCAGGAGCTGCGATTTGGTTTTCGAACGTTTTGAAAGTCAAGCAGACTTCCAGAACAGATTCCGTTCGACTTCCAAGGTACGACTGTACTCCAGGGCAGGGGACAGTGTAGTGTAGTGGTTAGAACAGGATAGAAACCTAATTTCCTGCCCAAAGAAAATCCTTGGCCGTCTTCTGGAGGTACGGGGTATGTGTGTGTGCATGCGCACTAAGAATGTTGGGCCAGGGGACCTGTGTTCAAATCCCCTATGTTCAAGGCTATGAAGATCACTGAATGACCTCAGAACGGCCATTACATCTTAGCCTAATCTACCTCACAAGGTTGTTGTGGGGTTAACATGAGCAGAGTGTGGCAGGAACTATCTACACTACCTTGCTCTCTTTGACAAAAAGGATGGGTGCAAATGCAAATTTATTTATGAAAATAAATGAAAAAGAAGCTTTCTCCATCTCAGCTTCTTGAGAACAGCTTCCTGAATGAGCTCACTGAAACCAAGAATTTTAAAGAAAGATTTTGTCTCTGTCTAGCTGTCTCTCCTCCTCCCTCCCTCCCCGTATTTACATGGGCCATATTCTTTGTATTTTGCTCACTCTTTCTCACACATTTCTTTCTCAGCTTGGTTTCCTTGCTGTGTAGTGAGAAAGAGGACCCCTTTCCTATGAATGGAGAGAGGAAACCCATTGAGAGTTGTTCATGCAGGGAGATCTTTTCCTGCATTGCCAGCTCAGGGTAACAAGACAAGTGAGCGAGCAGGGAGCCTAGAGGGAAGGAGGCGAGGTTCAGAGAGAGCCAAGTAGGGCGAGTCAAGAGGCGCAGTGGACCAGCTTGGGAACGCAGGCTGGAAGCAGCTTGCCATGCCTGGCATGGTCCGATCTTGTGCATTTACACCTGCTCCCGTTAGCGGCCAGTTAGTTACCTTGATGCTCTTCTCCAAGGGGACGTTGCAGTATCGGATAAGGCAGAGCCTGCTCTCCTTCTCCAGCCGGCACTGGGGGTTGTCGTTGGTGACCCGGGTGGAGATGCCCATCCCACAGGTTTTGGAGCAGGCGCTCCACTCTGTGGTCTGCACCAAGCAGTTCTCCTGGAGGTGGTTCATCTTGGGCTTGCGAACTGGGTTGTTCCTGTAAACTGAGATTGGAGGAAAGGACTTTGGTGAGCAAAGGTCAAAGCTGCATCCTTTGGTTGTCAGGCTGGACCTCTGGACAGGAGAGGGCAAAGGGAGCCAGGAGAAACCACTTTAGTAGCCTTTTCTTAGGGAGATTGCTTGAGTGCTCTCAACAGCGGGCCTCCTAGACGGCCAGGAAATACCTGAAAGAGATAGCTTGTGCTATACACCACAGGCTTAAGGCCCTTTGGCCTCTCTATCTGTCCCACCTTCACTGTATAGAACAAAACAATTCAGAATTCTCTCAATTTTCCATTTATCTTGGGCTGTGTCCAACTGAGGACACATTCACACCCCACATTCAAAGCACTATGGTACCACTTTAAATAGTCATGGCTTCCCCCCAAGAATTATGGGAACTGTACAGTCATTGTTGTTGTTTAGTCGTTTAGTCGTGTCCGACTCTTCGTGACGCCATGGACCAGAGCATGCCAGACACTCCTGTCTACAGTCATACCTTGGGTTAAAGTCGCTTCAGGTTGAGCATTTTCAGGTTGCACTCCACGGCGACCTGGAAGTAACGGAATGGGTTACTTCCGGGTTTCGCCACTCGCGCATGCGCAGACGCTCAAAATGATGTTACGCGCATGTGCAGAAGCAGCGAGTCGCAACCCGTGCACGCACAGACGCGGGTTGCATTCTGCTCAGGATGCAAACGTGGCTTCGGAACGGATCCCGTTTGCATCCAGAAGTACCACTGTAGTTCGTTAAGGGGGCTTAGAATTGTTAGGAGACCCCATTCCTCTGCCAGAGCTACAGTTCCCAGAGTTCCCTGTGAAAAGGGATTACTGTCACACCACTCTGGACCCAAGCGCAAGAGCACTCTCCTTTTGAGCAACCAGTACTCAGAAGAGTACGGCCTCTGACAGTGAAGGTAGAAGATAGCCATCAGGGTTAGTAGCCATTGATAGCCCCGTCCTTTATGAATTTGTCTAATACTCTTTTAAGACCATCTAACCTAGTGGCTCTCACTACCTCCATTCCACTGAATCGTCCAACGTTCAGCTTCCATTGGATGCCCACAAGTTCTAGTGCTTTGAGAGGGAGAAAGACTTCTCTCAATCCACTCAAGGGCTGCCACATGGAAGAGGGAGCAAGCTTGGTTTTTTCCTGCTCTGGAGGGTAGGACTCGAACCAATGGCTTCAAGTTATGAGAAAGGAGATTCCCACTAAACATCAGGAAGACCTTTCTGACAGTAAAAGCTGTTCAACAGTGAGACAGTCTCCCTTGGGAGAGGCTGTGGACTCTCCTCCCTTGGAGGTTTTTAAGCAGAGGTTGGGTGGCCACCTGTCATGGATGCTTTAGCTGAGATTCCTGCATTGCAGGGGGTTGGACTAGATGACCACTGAGGTCCCTTCCAACTCTATGATTCTATGGCTCTTACCTCTTACTCGACTTGAACTAAAAATTCCCAGACGCTGCTCATAGGAGAGTTGCTCCATCCCCTTGATCATCGTGGTTGCCCTTTTCTGAACCTTTTCCTTGAGGTGAGGTGGCCACAGCCAGCATCTTTTAGTCTTTCTGCTCCAACAGTCCTACCTGCCTCCTTGGCCACCCCTCCCCCACTTTCCCAACAAGTCCCCTCACCTGCCATGCCCTTTCCGTAGTGGCTCTTTGGGCTGCTGCCCCCTTCGCAGACCCACTCTTCGCAGCACTTGTTCTGCACCTTCACCCGCCGGGGGAAGGGGCAGTCGGGGGAAGGGAGGCGCATGCCGTCCGGGCAGAGGGGGACGCAGCCAATGGCACCGTCCATGCAGATGCACCGCAGTTTGCAACTGGGCTGGAAGCTCTCTCCGTTAAGGTAGATCTTGCCCAGCAGGTCACAGGTCGCCCCTTCATGAGCTGGTGGGAAAACAGAAGAGAAGCGTGTGGACGGAGGGATCCTGTCAACACATGCATCTTTGTTGTGGTGCAAAGGCAGGTGAGCAGCTGTCATCAAGAGCTGCTGCTGCTGGGAAGACTGTGGGCAGGTGCTCTTTGTGGCCAGCCAGTTAACTGTGGGTGGCACCTTCTCCACTTTGCCCTGGGGACTGACTCTGCCCACCCATTGGATCCTTCAAGGCAGGCAGGGCTAAGAGAAGGCTTTCTGCCCTGACTAAACCTTGCCTGAGCAAAAAGGTCTACCTGAGCCCTGGAGTTTCCCCATATAATTGTCATTTTGGTTTTGACTTCAGGCTTGCTCCCCAACCCAATCTGGCAAGGGGAGGAAATACTAACTGATGGGAGAGGACAACAACAACACACAGTCTGAATGCATCCCCCATCCAAAACTGCTCCTGTGTGGATGGGAAACAGGGCTGTCGGACCCTCAGGACCGACCTGAATGCTCAAGGTTTGTCAGGCCCCCTCTCTAGGCAGCATAGCAAGGGCTGCAACCTCCAGGTGGGCAAGAGTGCCTTTTGAAAAGGTTTTTAAAAAACAATTAAGTAGACTGTGCTTGCAAGCTTCATTCCAGCAGGAGCCAGCTGCAAATTATTACATAGATGCCAGGGGGTGGTGGTGTCTTCCCTCTTCCCCTCTCCCAATTAACCTCCATCTCCAGGGTTCAGTGGCAGGAGGGAGAACAGAGGAAAAATCACCCTATGACATCACTAGGGTCTGCCTACCGTGACATCACCAGGGGGCCAAGTTTGAGGCCTGAAATCTCAGGGTGTGGGATGCTCCTGACCTCGACCCCTAACAGGAAACGCTGTGCTATCACACAATTGGAAGAGCACACAGAAAAACTGGATCTGTGCCACCCACTTTATCTGTTAGCACTCTGGTGCATGCACAGCCATCCTTACACCCACGTGACCTAGTCCTGCCATTCAGGGGGGTAGCAGCAAACAAGCCTCTTTCACTGCAGAGAATCTGTGGAAGCAGCTCACCTAAGCAGATGCCGCTGTCTCTGTGGATCTTGGAGAAGTCACAATAGAGCCCTTTGTGGTGATCGCAAGGCTTCTGGAGTGAGCACAGCTCGCCAAGCTGCCTGGCACACACTCTGCAGCATCCGCAGCCATCCAGCAAAAGACTGGTGCCAGCAGGGCACCGGAGTGCCTGCACGGGGCACTGGCAAGGGTACGTGCATGCCTCAGATGCTGCCTAGAAGGAGGAAAAAGCCCAAGAGCATGGACGAGAGCTTGGAGCCTTGGCTGCAAGTTGCTCTGAGTTGCCTTTGGTGAGAGAAAGCGACCAATAAATTGGAATCATCACCATCACAGGGCAGCCCCACATGGATTGCAACAATCCAGTCCCAAGGTTACCACAGCAGCAAACAGTCTAGCCATACAAAATCCCGAAGTTTCTCAACACCCACATGTATCTCCATTCTCTCATCAGACAAGCAAGAAGCAAGGATGGATTCCAGCCAGACAAAATAATAATAATAATTACTATATGTTTATTTACATCCCCCATCTTTTGCCCTGACAGGACTCAAAGCAGTTTACAGATAAAAATAAGAACAGCTGAAAACATAAGGAAAACAATAATCAAGAACAATTAAACAGTGCTACAATTAAAAGCTGTGGAATATATTCTACAAAAGCACTTGCGGAAGGTGCAGAGCACAGTCAATGAGGGATGTAACCTGTAGAGAGTCCTGAATGCTATGGAGACAGGCCTGGGGGGCCCCTATGAGAGCCAGTGTGGTGTAGGGGTTAGAGTGTCGGATTAGGACCTGGGAGACCAGGGTTCAAATCCCCTCTAGGCCATGAAGCTCACTGGGTGAGCTTGGGCCAGTCACTGCCTCTCAGCCTAACCTACCTCACAAGGCTGTGGTGGGATTAAATGAGGAGAAAAAGCTTGGAGCTTGGAGAAAAAGCTGGGACGTAAGTACAGTGGTACCTTGGGTTAAAAACTTAATTCGTTCCGGAGGTCCGTTCTTAACCTGAAACTGTTCTTAACCTGAGGTACCACTTTAGCTAATGGGGCCTCCTGCTGCCGCCATGCCACCAGAGCACGATTTCTGTTCTCATCCTGAAGCAAAGTTCTTAACCTGAGATACTATTTCTGGGTTAGTGGAGTCTGTAACCTGAAGCGTCTGTAACCTGAAGCATATGTAACCCGAGGTACCACTATACAAATAATGGTAATGATTAAAAAGCCCCATGCCTTAGATTCCCCACCCTTCTTAAAGGTAAGCAACCACACTTCGGTTCACGCCTGGAAATAAGCAAAAAGCCCGCAAATCTCTTATAGCCCTGGCACACTATATCCCCAATATCTGTTTCCAGGCTGCCGGCCAAGCAGCTGTTTCGATGAGCTGCACTTTTCAGTCCGTCTTCAGCAGAAGCCCCGCAGTAGTCAATCTGAAAGCTTGGCGGGTCCCTGCGGCCAGACCATCTCTGCCTAGAAGTAGCTGCAGCTGGCACAGCGGCCTCAGACAAAGGAAGGCACTCTGCCCCTCGGAGGCCATGCTTTTTGCAAAGCTGCCTGTGCCAATCCTCTCCGAAGGCGTAGCCAAAGAAAGAAGGAACAGTCGTTCTCAATGAGAAGAGCAGCCGTTTGGGACTCTACAGATCTGTTCAGGGATGCCCTGGTCCCATCTGCTCAGCCTGCAAGTCGAAACACGACTGATGTTTCTTCAATGCCGGCACGTCAGGCTTGAGCCCGGGTACCTGGCAAATTACTCATGCTAATGTTCTTTCTGCTTCAGATCACCTTCCCCGGCATCAAAACCTTGCAGATTCACTTCTCACGTCTGCAGCTGTTCTGGCTGCAAGGAAGCCTTGAACTGGATCAGTGAACCACACAGATCTCACCTCAGGGAAGGAGCTAACATGGGCAGCAGCAACGCCTTTGAATTGCTTTATGGTTCATGCTATCACATTCCGGGTTGGGGGGGGGATTAGCTGAGTAGCTCCTAGGAGGCCCAGTGCACTTGGGGACTCTGGGATGAAGCCCCCATTCCCAGCTGGAAGCAAGTACACAGAACTGAAATGAACACATTTCCTCCCACCTTTCCGATAACATAAATATTAAGGAGCATTATGATATTCTGCCCCCACTTCTATCAAGGTGTGGAAGGAGAGCCTTTGGCCTTCCAGAAGTTGCTGAACTACAAATCCCATCATGCTTGGCCATGCGGGCTGGATCTGATTGGAGCTGTCTTTCAGCAACACCTGGAAGGGGCAAAATCTTGTCCTGGTGCAGGGAGCCCTTGGCCCTCCAGGTGTTGTTCGACTACCAATTCCTATCAGCCCCAGTCAGCATGATAAATGGTCAGGAATGATGGGACTTGTAGTCCAACAACATCTGTGTGTGTGTGTGTGTGTGTGTGTGTGTGTGTGTGTGAGACCCAACTAGCTACCCCTGTTATGAGGCTTACTTTACTCAACTGATAAAGAAACCTGTTTAAAATCCCAAACAAGGAGAAGTCACTGGTTATAAGACCATTTTGTCAGGAGCTGGTCATCCACCTAACTCGGGGTGAGAAATCTGTGCTGCTCCAGATGTTGCTAGACTACAACTCCCATTGTCCCTGCCCATTGGGCTGGCTGCCTGGGGCCAGTGGGACCTGGAGTCCAACTACATCTGGAGCATCACAGACTTCTCATCCCTAGCCTAAGAAATTGGATGAATTTGAAAGATCATAAACACTGAGCTTCTTCTTAGAGCCACTAGTCACCTTGGTGTACCCAAACAGCTGTCAGATGGTACTAGACAGAACAGCGGCCTGAAGGGGCTCCTTCCCTCCTGCTAACCCCTATCTGCAGCCTGCCCTTCAGGCAGCCCTTGGGTGAAGAAGCCTCTGCAGATAAGGATCCATACATGCTCCCCCCTCCTCTGTTCTCCACCATACAGGAAATGACTTTCTCAGTAATGAGAAAATAGGGGAAATGGGAGCACCGTATAGTGGTGGCAAGAGAGACTTAAAACAGCAGCTGTGATAGGGAGGCAAAATGGGACTTGGTGGGTTGTGTAATTGCGTTTGAGAGCCAGCATGTTCAATGATTAGAGTGCTCGATCTAGGAACAGGGAGACCCGGGCTGAAATCTGCATTCAGTCATAAAGCTGGGTGACTTTTGGCCAGCAGCCTGACCCACATCGCAGGGTTGTTGTGTAGCTATAATATTATGGCAGGAGGACACATGCTGCCTTGAGTTCATTTGAGGTGGGGAAGAATTAAAGATGTTAAAAAATATATAGTAATAACCTGGAGGACACAGGACATCAGGTGTGGAGAAGCTGTGGTTGCTGAACTACAACTCCCCTCACCCCTCACCTTCAGCCATGTTGGCTGGGGCTGATGGGAGCTGGGAGCCCAACAGGAGGGCCAAAGCTACTCCACCCCTGCACACCAGCTTATTTGCAAAGGGAGCCTGTGGCTTCCTTCTGCAGCACTTGCATTTCAACTCATTATAAAGCCATTAAAATAAAATAAAAAGTTACAGCACCAGCCAAAGTAAACATTGTACCCAAACAGAAAGTTTCCAAAGCTGCCCCCTTCAAGTAGTCCTCCATAATGTCAGATTTATACTGGCTTCTCTGCAATAGAGTTTCACCCTCAACCAGTGGGGATACCTGCTGCAAGCAGTCCATCCTCTTGTAAGTCTACCGGGATCTATTAAAATCCATCACTGCCCTCTACTTTCATCTGGTTCAGGGAGCTATGGAAAAAAGCCAGGAGGTTGCACCATTTACCAGTTCCATGCACCCACGGCCATGCTTACAAACATAGGAAGCTGTCTTATATCGAGCCAGATCCTTGGTCCATCCAGCTCAGTACTGTCTACACAGACTGGCAGCAGCTCTCTGGGAATTTTGGCTGGGATAGTGTCTCTCGGAGTTCTAGCTGGAGATATCGGGGATTGAACCTGGGACCTTCTGCATGCAAAGTGAGTGCTGTGTTACTCAGCTGTGGGATGTACTGCCTCATTAGGGGGGTCATTTGCCCACTTTGATAAATCTTGAATGCTGCAACAAGCACACGACAAGCAGATGAGAATCCCGGCCCAAATAACCAGCCCAGCCTTCTAATTCTCACTGGTGCTTTCTCAATTTCCCCCTTGGAACTGGATAACTTTGTTAGTGTCAACAATGGTGCCAGACACACTCCAGGGCTAAGGATGGGGGGGGGGAATCTAATTTTAAAGGATTCATATGCAGAATTTAATGGTTCCAGGCCAGAGCTTCAATTGCCTCCAGCCCCCTCTTGTATCGAGCGCCCACTTACGTCCGAGCCACTCATCCATTGGATAGTGTCCAATGCTAACCCTACTGAGTACAGTCCCATCAAAACTCATGCTCATTACTAACTTACCGGTAATTACGTTAGTCTCAATGGCTCTGCTCCGAGTAGGACTATTACTTTTATTTGTCTTATTTATTAAATTTGCATGCCCCCCTTCATCCGTAGATCTCACGGCGGTTCACAGCATAAAAACACAAGATGAAAAGACGAAATGCATAATATAAACAAGGACAGAAACAAAACAATATCCCCTGATATAACCTGCAGGGTGGAATTTAACAATGCACTAAAGTGGGGCATTCACCGTGCAGGGAACAAGGTCCACTCATGCAGTGGGACTTCCCCTCCCTTCTGCACATCCCAAAACTGTTCTAGGTTCCCCCCCCCAAAAAAAAACTTCCAGAGAAAATTTAGAGGGTGCGGGGGGGGGCGTCTTTTTTTGTGAGCAGACCTTGTTCCCTGCATTCAACAGTTCAGTTTAGTTCTGCCCATAGCCTGTTGTTGTTGTTAAAAAGCCCGTATTCATATGCAAAAATATGTAGAAGAGTCAAGCCTCACGCTGTATGCAATCTTAAGCCTCCTCATAGTAAACCTATCAAAATCCAGGAACGCAACTAATTATTTTCAGTAGGTCTGCCCTGGGCAGAACTCAGCTGACAACAACTCTCTATTTCTGCAGCATAATTTTCTAAATATATACAAAGTGGCCTTCGCTTCCACTAAAGAAACTCAAACCATTCTAACATATCCTATGCATCATTATAGCTCAGTTGGTCAAGCACGAGACTCTTAATCCTAGGGACATGGGTTGAAGCCCCATGCTGAGCAAAAGGACTCATGCACTGCAGGGGGGTGGACTAGATGAAACTTGTGGTCCCTTCCAACTCGACAATTCTGTGGTCCTTGGTGTTATTTTGCATTTAACACCAGACGTCTATTATATGCATGTACCCTCCAGGTTTCCTAAAGTCACCAGTGTGTAAAAAGGTAAAGGTAAAGGACCCCTGACAGTTAAGTCCAGTCACAGATGACTCTTGGGTTGTAGCGCTCATCTATCTTTACAGGCCAAAGAAGTCGGCGTTTGTCCACAGACAGTTTTTCCACATAGCTGTCAACTTTCAGATTTGAAAATAAGGGATCAGCAGCCTGGAAAATAAGGGATCAGCAGCCTCACCTGTCCTGGGGACAGTCTATGGGATATCTAACAATCCGGGATAGCAGCGGGAAGCAGCGGGAAATGGCGCTGGAATAAGGGAATTTCCCGCAAAAAAAGGGAAGGTTGACAGCTATGTTTTTCTGGCGCAACAGAACACTGAAACCAGAGCAGCGGACAGAAACACCATTTACCTTCCCGTCACAGCAGTACCTATTCATCTACTTGCACTTTTTGGCGTGCTTTCGAACTGCTAGGTTGGCAGGAGCTGGGACCGAGCAACGGGAGTTCACCCCATTGCAGGGATTCGAACCTCTGACCTTTCCATCGGCAAGTCCAAGAGGCTCAGTGGTTTAGACCACAGCGCCACCCGCGTCCCTCACTAGTGTGTAAACATATGCATACAAGAGGTGGCCCTCAAAAACCTGCAGAGCTGCTACTAGCCAACTGGAGCTGGACCTCTGAGCACTTGGTCCCACACTGTACGAACATATTAAGCTCTGCTGAAGCCAACTAACTCATTCAGCATACATCAAAGGCAGGCACAAGTCTCATTCATTCATTCATTCGTTGCACACACCTCCTGTAAAATTGTGCATACATACCCAGCCAGGCCCCAGGACAAAGAGAATGAGGGTGAAGGTTGTTCTTGCCCCGGCGTGGTCAGACATCCTGAGCCCCTCGCTTTGTGCATCCCTGCCTCTCTGCCTTTGGGAGGGTGCTGTGCTCAAGCTCATCCTTAAATAGTCTCTTCAAAAAGGGGTGTGTCTGGACAGCAGCGACTGGCCTGGAAAACAGCCCAAAGTGGGTGCAACAGAAAATGCACTAAATTCCAAAAAACTTCCCCTTCTTCTTCAAAATTCCTGTGGCCCTGGTGGTGAAGTCTGGGATAGGCACATAACATTCCACATGGGGTGGGGAGAGACCCAGCATCTCTGTCCAAGCCCTTTAAAAGGCCTTATTTAATCTCCAAAGCATGTAGGCTGCAACGATTTTCTCTCCCCCTCTGCTGTTAGTCTCTATTGGCCACAGGAGCTGAACTTGTTAAATAAACTCAAAGCACGCTGGGCTAATTTCACTTCCCCCTTCAAGGAGGGAGGAGGGGGAATGATGATGGAAAGTTCAGCTGTTGTCTTGAAAGCAACTCGGTACCACAACTGTGCTTCAAGGCTGTTATGTACTGAGTTGAATAGGATCCAAACTGCAGCAGTCCGATTGGTCCTAGAACAATAGGATCCAAAAGGCAGCAGTCTGATTGGTCCTAGAACAATAGGATTCAGAATGCAGCAGTCTGATTGGTCCTAGAACAATGCAGCAGTGTGATTGGTTGGCAGGAACTACCCAATCATGCTCCAGATAGAAGTGAATCCACAACCTGATTGGCTTACAGTAGAATTCCGGAATTAGCCAATCATGTGCAGCCCATTGTGTAAATAATGTATATAAAGCAGATACTTTGAGGGGACTTTCATTCATTCCTCCTCACCACTATGAGCTGAATAAAGAGCGTGAAATCACTTCGCGACTCTGAGTATATTTCAAAGGCACAAGCCAGGGGTTTGAAAACTACGGAGAGATCAATGCCAAATGCCAACACGTCTGCAGGGTGTGATCACCTGTTCTGAGTCAGTGCCGCAGAGCCAAATTAATCACAGATGAAAAGCTTCCCGAACTGTAAAATAGTTGCATGGGGTTAGAAAGATCCTTTGAAAAGTGGGGATACACGTTTTCTGAAGCCTAATCCAGGCAGATCTTCCCAATCGCAGGGTTAACCTTGAGAAATGGATGCTTAGAACTGGCCTTGCCCTCACTTCTTTTAACTCAGTGGCAGGACATCTGCTTTGGATGCAGAAGGTCCCAGGTTCAATCCCCGGCATCTCCAGGTAGGGTTGGGAATTCCCCCTCCCTGCCTAAAACCCTGGAGAGCCGCTGCCAGTTAGTGCAGACCAGGGTTTCCCAAACTTGGGTCTCCAGCTGATTTTGGACTACAATTCCAAACATCCCTGGCCACTGGTCCTGCTAGCTAGGGATGGTGGGAGTTGTAGTCCAAATACAGCTAGAGACCCAAGTTTGGGAAACCCCGGGAAGTATAGAGCTAGATGGACCCAAGGGACTGGCATGTCAGCTCCATATGTCTCCATGTTCCTGATTGTTTGCTCTCTTCTGGACATGCTCCAATTTTTCAATGCCCTACTTGAAAGGATCTTGCTTAGAATAAGCTAGCTTGTTATATTCTTAGGCTGGAGCTCTTCAGATAATCTCACTTTCCTTTGAGCATGTGTATGTGCTGTAGAGGCAAAAATTATTTATGCATCGCAGGGGGTTAGACTAGATGACCCTTGGTGTCCCTTCCAACCCTACAATTCTGATTTCACTTATATCCCACTGTGATAGGAATTTTATGGTCTTAGATATATGGCAATGTTCATAACCGCACATACATAGATCAACACAGGAAGGCCAACCTGGAACCATTTTGATTCCTAAACTGACCAAATGTTTTCTCTGCAAGGTCAAACTGGAAAAGTCTCCCCATTGTCTCTTTCCTCACAAATCCTGTCTTAAGGACACATTTAAGATATGAATAAGGTGTGAGCCTGTGACCTGGCCCAGGAAATAAGTATTTTACCACTACAAAAGAATGGCCAGGCTCCCCGGGAAATCCAATCAAGTAACTTGCCAGACAGGAGATAAACTGTGACAGGAGAAAAACAACATTTAAATTTCTGTGATGTAGGTGGGATGTATCTGAGAGGTGGTCTTAGGTTACACCCCTTCTGTGATGTATGCATAATGTTTCTGGGGGTGGTCTTGATCTAGAGAATGGGAATTTCAAAAGTCTTTATAAGCCCTTTCACAGCATTTTTGTGGGTGCTCCTCCTCTCCTGCATGTGAGGGAGTACCCTGTTGCAACAGATCAATAAAGATCAAGCTTTCTAGCTGCTTTGCTTCTCAATATTCTCTGGTTGGCCTCTGTTATTCTCTCCTACCAATAGGGAACCTATGTAAGGACTCTATATGGGCTCTTGGATACCCCATAAGGGAAAAAGGGCATATTTTTATTTACAACACCACAAATGAGCATTTGCAGTTCCATCAAAGCTTCAGATATCCCTCAGGGCAATAAAGGGGTGGGGAAGCCCCACTTGAAAGGGGCAGAGCCAGTAGCCTTTCACCTGCGGTCAGACTCTAGTTCCCATCAGCCTCAGCCAGGGATTATGGGAGTTGGAGTCCAAGATTTGAAAGGCCAGAGATTCCTCACTGCTGCTCAACTTGGTGCAGTCGCTAACTCTAAACCCTCCTCCCATCCCTACAACAAGCCAAGAGATGCAGAAATTATGCTCGAATGACTCAGAATGATCAAAGAGAGGCAACACCCAAGTTTGGGGCTATTTGTGCTTCTGTACTACTCCCCCTTTTTTTCTTTTTCTTTTTGCCTGAGCTGCTTTAGAAGAAGAGATAAAGATGTCAAACTTGCTTAGAGTCTCCCTGGAGCAAGGAATGCTCCATGTTTAATTCACTTTAAATATATATGTGCTTCTCCCCCACCCCCACCCCAACTGCATCCCTTGCGTCTTGCCACCCATTTCCCCTCAATTTGCTTTCTTCTTCATTTTTGGGAATAGCTCAAAAGTTATGTAATGCTGCCACGAGATAGGATAGGCACTAACAGAGATGGCTTTAAAACACAGGAGTATAGAAAGCATGGACAACACAGAGGAGGCAGAAAGGTAGCCGTGTTGGTCTGCCATAGTCAAAACAAAATTTTTTCCTTCCAGTAGCACCTTAAAGACCAACTAAGTTAGTTCTTGGTATGAGCTTTCGTGTGCATGCACACTTCTTCAGATACACTGAAACAGAAGTTGACATTCTATACAAGATCTCAAAGTAGCTGTTTTACTACAAAGGAATTTCAGAAATAGACTGGAAAGAGAAGCTGCTGAATTGCAACTCATTACCAAACTTAAAACCATGGAGAGACCTGGTCTGAACAAAGACATTGGATTCTTATCTCATTATACATGACAAAGCCATTTTTCACCTTCTCACCCCTTGCTTTTTCCTGTAAGACCTATTGCAGTCGTTAAGAGTCGTCAACAGGCTCATCACAGCTATCTGCCAATCACCCATTCCCACCACCCTTCTGAGTAATACCCCTCCCCACCTTCTCACTATATAGAAGGATCTGGCAACTTCTGTTTCAGTGTATCTGAAGAAGTGTGCATGCACACGAAAGCTCATACCAAGAACTAACTTAGTTGGTCTTTAAGGTGCTACTGGAAGGAAAAAAAAAATTTGTTTTGACAGAGGAGGCAGGTGGATCAATGGTCTAACTTCATATAAGGCACCTAATGGGCAGCATCTCTCCAGAGCCAGTGTGGTGTAGCGGTAGACTCATAATCTGGTGAACCGGGTTCGCGTCTCCGCTCCTCCACATGCAGCTGCTGGGTGACCTTGGGCCAGTCACACTTCTTTGAAGTCTCTCAGCCCCACTCACCTCACAGAGTGTTTGTTGTGGGGGAGGAAGGGAAAGGAGATTGTTAGCCGCTTTGAGACTCCTTAGGGTAGTGATAAAGCGGGATATCAAATCCAAACTCTTCTTCTTCTTCCAATGAATCTTTCCTCCAAAAATCTCAGTGGCATACATGGTATTCCCCCACTTTGACCTGCACTCCCACTCTGTGACGTAGGGAGGCTGAGAGTTGGTGACTGACAGGTCACCCAGCAAACATCATGGTCAAATGGGGATTTTAAACACAGATCTACCCAGTTCTAGTCCAGCACTCTTAACAACTACACCTTACTGGTTCTCACTGAGTCTTGCAGCATAGTGCACACAGAATACTTGCCATCAGGCTTCACAATAACCTTGTAGTGTTGTCTTATGGGCAAGAGACCCTCCTTGCTGATGGACCTGAAGCTGAAAATGTTGGCTTTCTGTTACCTGCTGAGAATAGCAAGCAGGTTTGTGTCAGGAGTCTATGCAGCATCCAGGGTAGTGGTGCTTCAGTTATGGTGCATCATGTATTATTATTATTGACATTTATAGATCTCCCTCCCTTCCTCTTAGGATCACAGAGCACAAAAATACATAACAGACAAAACAATAACCCTGTCCCATAGCATAAGATGCTGCAGCTGCAATCTCCTGCACACAGGCGGGCGGGTGTGGGGGACTCCCTGGTCCTGAATGGGGTAACTGTGCCTCTGAAGGACCAGGTGCGCAGCCTGGGAGTCATTTTGGACTCACAGCTGTCCATGGAGGCGCAGGTCAATTCTGTATCCAGGGCAGCTGTCTAACAGCTCCATCTGGTACGCAGGCTGAGACCCTATCTGCCTGCGTACTGCCTCGCCAGAGTGGTGCATGCTCTGGTTATCTCTCACTTGGACTACTGCAATGCACTCTACGTGGGGCTACCTTGGAAGGTGATCCAGAAACTACAAGTAATCCAGAATGCAGCAGCTAGACTGGTGACTGGGAGCGGCTGCCGAGACCACATAACACCGGTCCTGAAAGACCTACATTGGCTCCCAGTATGTTTCCAGGCACAATTCAAAGGGTTGGTGCTGACCTTTAAAGCCCTAAACGGCCTCAACCCAGTATACCTGAAGGAGCATCTCCACCCCCATTGTTCAGCCCGGACACTCACGTCCAGGGCCAAGGGCCTTGTGGCGGTTCCCTCGCTGTGAGAAGCAAAGTTACAGAGAACCAGGCAGAGGGCCTTCTCAGTAGTGATGCCCACCCTGTGGAACGCCCTCCCACCAGATGTCAAAGAAATAAACAACTATCAGACTTTAGGAAGACATCTGAAGGCGGCCCTGTTTAGGAAAGCTTTTAATATTTGATGAATCATTGTATTTTAATATTCTGCTGGAAGCCACCCAGAGTGGCTGGGGAAACTCAGCCAGATGGGTGGGGGTATAAATAACAAATTATTATTATTATTATTATTATTATTATTATTATTATTATTATTGGTTTATCAAACAAATGGGTTCACTCTGGACTTAATCATGCTTTGAACAACCCTGCTGAAATCAGTGGGACAAGTTGGTCACAACTACTTAAGTCCCATTAATATCAGCGCACCTACATGACGCATGACGACTAAGTCTGGATCCAACCTGCACCCTCTCTGCAATGCCACTTCAGTTCCCTGCTTTTGCTCCATGCTGCCACTAGGTGGTAAAATACCAGACCTGCCTGGTTTGCTGCTGCCAGAGGCTGAGGTAGCATTGCTGTCCATTTCAGCTACAGAGAAGATTCTCCTCTAGATTTTCCACTACTTCTGCCTTTGGTTAGTTCCTGTTCTACTGTTATTTCTTAATTTATTTATTTATTTTTATATCCCAGCTTTTTCTCCAAGCTCAAGGTGGTGTGCATGGTTCTTCCCCCTCCTCATTTAATCCTCACAACAATCCAGTGAGACTGAGAGGCAGTGTTGGTCCCAAGGTCACCCAGTGAGGGGGGACTTGAACCCTGGTCTCCCAGGTCCTCCTAGTCAGGCAACCTAACCACTGCACCACACTGGCTGTCTTGAAGGTCTTCAAATCATCAATCTGTTTTCTATATTTATATTCTATAACTCCCCCTGGTTCTGTAACCCCTTTATTTTCAGGCTTGCTAAAGCTTAGGAGGCATTTTGCTTGGCTGTAGTGGTTCCCTTGGTTCTAACAAGGGAAAACTTTGCCTCTGGGTTCTGGAATATTTCGCTTCAGCTCACAGGGTGCCTGCTGTGTTGGATGCAGGGCTGTCTGGAGCAGGAAAGGCAGCTGGAACAGGGGCAGCTGCAGACTCCGCCAGGGTGGAGCCCGCTTGGAGAGAAGGCAGAGGCAGTCAGGGATGAGGAGAATTTAGCCCAGCGTTTGTAGGGCTACAAGTTCCCCATTCCAGCGCTATGCTTAGGAAAATGACACCTGCTAATTTTTTTGCTGCGTGCAGGTGTTGAAAAGTGCAGAATCCCTGTCAGAAACTGGGTGGTAACCCAGCCACACCCAGATAGCTGAAATAACTGAAGGCCATCACCTGAACAGAATGTTCTGTAGATGTGTTAATTTTTTTAAACATGTGTAGGTATTCTGCTTCTAGCCATTTGTGCACTTAAAATAAATATTTGTCCAAACTTGAAAAAAAAGTGATGAAATATATCTAAAATTTTCCCCATCCCCAAAATGTTCCTTCTCACCCAGAACAGAACATTTCATGACTACAATTCTAAACCTGGGGCAGGAATAAGTGAGTAGGATTCAGACTGACTTTATTGCAATTGGTCTCATTGGAATTGACAGGATAAGTTAGGCATGGCTTATGTCTCACTGTTTGATTAGTTCAATAGGAACTAAGTACAACCAATTTAGTCTGGATTCAACTCAAGGGGTTTTATTTCTCATGTACTGCATTTCTAACACACCTTCCCCCTGAATAACTCAAGGTTGCGTACAGGGTCTCTCCCACTGTATCTTCTCAACAGCCTTACGAGGTAAGGTTTTATTTTCTTTAGTTTTGTCTTATGCTGGTTTAAATGTATGTGTTTATTTATTGTGGCAAGTCGCTCTGAGCTGCTTTTGTAAGAAAAGCGACAAATGGGTTCAATAAACAGAAATTAAATACGCAGACGTCAGCTGAGGAAGCTTTACACAGCAGAGAGCTAAACATAGTCTCCTCTTATAACTGATACAGAATGGATAAAAGGGGCAGTTCTCAGGGACCTGCTCAAACCTCAGCCATCCAAGCAACATGTCGGACTCAGCCCTTGGTCGGGTATCTGTTAAAATCTGGAGCCACGCCACAAATTCCAGCAAAGGGATTCTAGAGTCACAGGAGAACTGCTGAGATTAAAATCATGTTCAAAGCTGTGAAAAGAAGCGAAGGGACTCATTTCCCAGAAACAAAAATGATTAATGATGGGAAATGACAGGAGGACAAATAAGCCCCCTTCACCCCTCACTCAGAAGCACATTATCTCTAGAAGACAACTGGTTCTCCTAATGGGAAGGGAACGTTTTCTTTGACTCCAACACAAGAAAAACATGCCCCTTTGCGCTCATTAAGTGTTCCAGCTTCCCTCACTTTGTTCACCAGGAACATGCTTGAACAAGTCCTGTTTACCATTTTGCCTCGGTTAGAAAATGGCCATTTGGGATCAGGCAGCGTGACTCAAGCACCACAGTGCTGGAAGGAGCACATCATGGTTGCAGTTTGCTCACTGGCTGTATGTTCCTCCAGGGTCTGAGCTACGTGGTTGGCAAAATCACATGCTATGGTCCCAAGAAGCCTGTCCTATGCAGTTTCACTGTGCGTGTAAATGGGCCCCAAGTCACACAGACAATAGAGCTATCCTTGCTTGTAGCAGTGCTGGTGTCTCAAATCTGGAAGCACAATTTAGAAGTACAGGGGTGGGGAATCTGACCCACCAGGCCTCTTACTCTGGCTCCAGGAGCTCTCCCTGGTACAGAAATGGCATAAACCGGTACAGAAGTTCAAACAGCAGCCAGAACAGAAGGGTGAACCCTGTTGCATCGCCCTCACTGATGGGAGCAGACCAACCCGTCACAACAGAGATCATGCTTACAGTTTTGGCATTCCAGCAAGGGGACAGAGTCTGACAAGTGCGCGTGCCACGCCTCATCTTCAAAAGCTTGGCGGGAGGGGCAGGGATACCTGTTGGGGCATATTTGTTATTTCCATCCAGTTCTGAACTTCTCGCCCTGTTCCTGAACGCCTGAATTGTGACTCCTGAGCAGTATGTCGGCTGCCAAGCCTGCACAATTAGTTGCCCAAATACTGATCTCTTGTATTTTGGGCATGAGCCAGAACAAAAGCAACTGACAAATGCAATAAGTAACAGCGGTAATGACAATAACGTTTTGCTGTACATGTAATAGTATACTCCCCACTGAGTCGCAAGCAGACAGACAGAGGAGTCTTCCAGCAGCATTCCTCTTCGAGTTCCTGAATCCCAAGTGAAGATCTCCGAGCGCCTTGTGTGTGGGATGAAAGTCCCTTCCTTTGTGACATGGCTGTTGCTTTTAGAAAGGCTGCAGGGATATTTCAGTCTAGCAGCATGCTTAGTCCAAATAAACAGCAGCTAAAAATAACCCAGTCACCAGTCCCCAAAGCAGATGTTGGGCCTCACTGGGAATCCCAGGCAAAATTGTCAACACAAGCGAGGAGAAGGGTGTAGTGGTATTTCTTTCCAACCCACCTGACCCAGACTCTGAAAGCAGACTTGGTTTGTGAAATCCACTGAAGAACCTCAGGAGGAACACTTGTGATTTCTGGAGTCCCTCCGGCACTCTTCCCTTCTTTTGGTTCTTCTGCCCTCCCCACCTATTTCAATTTTTTTCTTCAGCTGTGCGTGCTTAAGGATAGGAATAGAGGAAGCTGCCTTGTGCTGGTCCATCTAGCTCAGTATTGTCTACACTGACTCTGATTGGCAACAGCTCTGCAGGGTTTCACACAGGGAGTCTCTCTCAGCCCTATCTGGAGATTGAATATCAGGCCTTCTGCATGCAACGCTTTACCACTTCAGAGTGCACATCTGTAAGAACATAAGGCTATAGGAAGCTGCCTTATACTGAGTCAGACCAAAGGAGCTATCTAGCTCAGTACTGTCTACACTGACTGGCAGCAGCTCTCTAGGAATTCAGACAGGTCTTTCCCAGCCCAACAGAAACACTGGGGATCAAACCAGGGAACTTCAGAATGCAACAAATTAACAACAAACTCCATAATAATTTTGGGTTTCGTAGTTAATGGGCCCTACATCTTCTTTTGCAGCTGCAGGCCTGTGAAGATTTCCTAAGCAACCCGACTTTTAGAAGACATTACTCAGGGCTGAGAGAATGTGGGAGGAAAGGAATCTTAAAGCTGGAAAGCAGCTACTAAAAAGATTGAAAGATATTTATCCTTGAAGCATACAACGCTTCAAACTGCCACAGCATGACGGAGCCAGCATTTCCCAGTGACAAATTTTCCCTTGTGATTTCTGGAGTCCCTCTGCCACTCTTCCCTTCTTTGGTTCTTCTGCCCTCCCCACCTGTTTCCACCCCAGAGACACATCACAAGTTCAGGGAATGCTCCAAGGCAGGGCTCAGCAACCTTTTTCAGCCGTGGGCCGGTCCACTGTCCCTCAGACCATGTGGTGGGCCGGACCATATTTTGGAAAGAAAAAAAAGAACAAATTCCTATGCCCCACAAATAACCCTGTGATAGGAATTTTATGGTCTTAGATCAATAAAGATCAAGCTTTCTAGCTGCTTTGCTTCTCAATATTCTCTGGTTGGCCTCTGTTATTTTCTCCTACCAATAGGGAACCTATGTAAGGACTCTATATGGGCTCTTGGATACCCCATAAGGGAAAAGGGCATATTTTATTTACAACAACCCCAAGATGCACTTTAAATAAAAGCACACATTATACTCATGTAAAAACACGCTGATTCCCGGACTGTCCACGGGCTGGATTGAGAAGGCGACTGAGCCGCATCTGGCCCCCGGGCCTTAGGTTGCCATCTCTGCTCCAAGGCATATCAAGAATGACATTAAGTTAAAGAAGTATCAAAGGGCTGAGATGTCAGCACAAAAAGGTAGTCCAGTCCTGGGTCACGTTTGGTCAGCAGGAAGGTGTTGCTACACAGATCTCTCTAAGGCCACAGATAAAATATTGTTAGTATGGCTTTTTGTGTTTCAGAAAATGAAAACAGTTATAAAGAAGATGAAAAGCATTTTTCTTGCTGATTGACTGGAAAGAATGTCTCCAATTTCCCATTATTTTCTTCCCATGCACTATACTATTGTTTTCATCTGCAAGAGATTTGTTTTAGGCACTGTTGAGATTCTGTCCAAATTTTCAACAAAGCAATCCATAAGCACTCAGCTAACATCTCAGAACCAGGAGAACCATCTACTTAGCCACTGGCTCTTTACCTGATGACAAAGTGAGTATGCAATGTTTATAGCTTGAGCTAAGACCTAGGTCACATCCACACCAGACATTTAAAACACTCTTAATCCACTTTTAAGGTCTTTAATTCCTGCCAAGAATCTTGGGAACTGTAGTTGGTTAAGGGTGCTGAGAGTTGTTAGGAGACCCCTCTAAGAGGTAGTTAGCAGCACTCTTAGCAAACTAACATTGCCAAGATTCTTTGGGAGAAGCCACTACTGTAAAAGTGGTGTAAGGGTGCTTGAAATGTATGGTGTGGAGGTGGACTCATTTTGGGATCCTCTTGACCTAAGACAGGCTTCGCTGGACCTCAGATTAGCTGTCCTATTCATTCCTAATGGAGGCTGACCTTTCCAAGTTTGAGAAAGTTCATAGGAAGCCCCAGCACACATCTAGCTCTGAGAAACTTCAACTACAAGGCAAAATTCCTATTGGTTTTGCAGCTTGTTTGGAAAAGAAAGTGTTCTGTATCCAGAAACACAAGGTTGCTTTTAGAACCCTTTCTTTATAGGTCTGAATGGTGCAGTTAAATCCAAGGGGGAGAAATGATCATTCATTTCACTCCTTCCTTTAATAAATATTAAATTGCCCAGATGGAAACCTTTGCAGTGACTGCAGGCAGCCCAGCCAAGATCTAGTTTCTTGTGGTTCACAGGAATTTCCTGTCCTGTCAACACACATTTCCTCCATCCCAGGGAGGGATGTTGTTCAAAGCAAACAACATTCCTTGGTTAGCAGAGAAATGGCATTGGCTGAAGAAAACAAAAAATAAATGAGATTTGGTTGTGTTGTTGTTGTCATCACTGATGACTGTTTGGAACTGGAGCTGCTTAAATAGCCAGAGCCATGTTGGATGCTGAATCTTGTCGACACTGATGGAATCCTATTGAAGATACACTGTGGACTTATTTAGATAATGGCATGGCGTCCAAATTATTTATTTCACATATTTCCAAACTGCTTATTGATCTAAAATAGGTCCAGAAAGTGACTTACAAGGAGGGTGGACCACTTGCTACTGCATGAAGAATGCATTTTAAAGTGTAATGCACCTATCTTAACAGCACAAGCCCATTTACTCAGAAGGAAGCCCCAATGGCTTCAATGGTACTTAAAAGGTAAAGGGACCCCTGACCATTAGGTCCAGTCATGGATGACCCTGGGGTTGCAGCGCTCATCTTGCTTTATTGGCCTAGGGAGCCGGCATACAGCTTCTGGGTCATGTGGTTAGCATGACTAAGCCGCTTCCGGCGAACCAGAGCAGTACATGGAAACACCGTTTACCTTCCCGCTGGAGTGGTATCTATTTATCTACTTGCACTTCGTGCTTTCGAACTGCTGGATTCGAACCGCCAACCTTCTGATCGGCAAGCCCTAGGCTCTGTGGTTTAACCCACAGCGCCACCCACGTCCCTTCAATGGGGCTTACCCCCAGGTAAATATGACTAGGATTGAGGTCTATTTTGGTTGCACTTGAAGCCCACTGAAATCAACATGAAAGGCTTGTGATGGAGCTAAGCCACAGTAATGTCTAACATAGTCTGGATCTAGCCCAGTATTATTATTTTTTCAGTTGGAGATGGAACTCAAGAGCAAGAAAATAATCGAAAACCACATTTAAAGTTAGCCACGAAGCGAATTAAAATACCTGCTGCCTTCCGGATATATAACCTCTGCAGAATTAGCAAAGAGATCAACTTAGAATATAGCCTGGCAGATAATTGCCACAAGAGCCACAATGTACACAGCATAAAAATACCCAACACCTTGGCAAAAGCCCCACCACCTGTTTTCAATCAAAGCTTTAAAAAGGCTGTGATTGATTCTCTTCCACGGGATGCTTGTAAAAAACATAAACGGACAAGATGTCATGCCAGCTGGGAAATTCTTCTTGGCCCCTGAAATTTTCTCTTGTATTATTTAATTGTATTTTCTCTCTCTTCGGCATAATATAGTTTCTTTCTCCATGCCATGCACAATTTTACAAATTTCTATCATGCCTCCTCTTATCCATCTGTTCTCTAAACTAAAAAGCCCTGGCTGCTTTTCCCCCAAATGTTTTCCAAGTCCACAATATCATATGCTGCCTTGAGAGCACATTACAAGGAAAGATGGGATACACGTGTAATAATAAAACACATTTTGCAAATGATTCCCACTCCTATCAGTAACTTGTGTTTGGCTGGTCCAGCTGATGGACCCCTCAGTTCTAGTTTAAAACAAAACAAACAAGAGTAGATACCACAAGATTGAAGTCTGCTTTCCTCCCCGCAGCCTCCACTGGAAACGACCATCAGAAGACACTGCTGTTTCAAATGGGGGATGAGTAATAAAACAGGCAGATGATGAAGTTTCACCACTGCTCTTCCAAGTGACCCTAAAAGTGGAGCTGCTTGTGTAACGAGTGAAAGGAACAAAAAACATGCCAGGTCTCTGATCATTTATAAGCACTGTTAGGGAGGAGGGAATTTTTAAGATTATGTGGCCCATCAAATTATATGATCCTTGTCTTAAAGTGGGTGGTGCGGGGGAGAGAGTTGATAAACATTTAAGGCATTTCATCACACACTATAATGGGAAACAGATTCTCACAGCATCCCTTATTCTTTCTTGGGTGTCAGTAGCTGTTCCAAGCTTCTGACTCCACCCTTGTAAAGCCTTGCAATTATATAAATAGATATAGATGTAGCCAATTAATTCCTGATCTAATGATCAGCATGCACACGTCATTGACATAAAAAATGCTAGTCCATATTTCCTCTCATTTAATCTGGATAGAACACTTTCTGGAGGAAATGCAACAAATTAAGACGGAAACAAACAAACAGAAAAAAACTGGTGCCAACATTTCATTTCCAATATACCATCATTTCCAATATACAGTTGTACCTTGGTTCTCAAATGCCTTGGTACTTGTACATTTCGGCTCCCAAACGCTGCAAACCCAGAAAAAAGTGTTCTGGTTTGTGAACATTTTTTGGAAGGCGAATGTCCAACATGGCTTCCGCTTAACTGCAGGAAGCTCCTGCAGCCAATCGGAAGCTGTGCCTTGGTTTTCGAAAGATTTCGAGAGTCGAACAGACTCCTGGACTGGATTAAGTTTGAGAACCAAGGTACCACTGTACCATCAACCCATTTACAATATTACACCCAGAGCTGACACAAGGTGTCAGATATCATTTTGCTATCACCTTTAATTGCAATAGTCTTTGGCTGAATACATGGCATAGATTTAAAGCACATGACTTCCTGCCCCTGCCTAAAAAATAAATAAATCCTGGGAACTGTAGTTTAAGGGTGTTGGGAACCATAGCGATGTGAGGGGCAAACAGTTGTTTCCAGGATTCCATATGCTTTTAAAAGTATGGTGTGCAACAAAGCCTAAATCACCATCTTCTTTTAATCACATGTATCTTGGAGATCAGGCCATTGCTTTTCACCCTTTAAAGGAGAAATGGAGAGCCAGTGACCCTCCAAACGTTCTGGACTCCAGCTCCCATAATTCCTCACTGCTGCCCGTGCCAGCTGGGGCTGCTGGGAGCTGAAGTCCAACAACACCTGTAGGTCCACAGGCTTCATACCTGCACAGTAACACGTCAGAAAGTCCAGCACTTACAATGATTCTTCAACATCAACTTCGTTGGACTGGTCATGTTGTTTGGATGCCTGATTATCGTCTTCCAAAGCAACTACTCTATTCCAAACTTTAAAATGGAAAGCGTAATGCTGGTGGTCAACAAAAGAGGTTTAAAGCCTCTCTCAAGGCAAATCCTAAAAAAAAGTAGTATAAAACTGACAATTGGGAACATTGGCCTGCGAGCGTTCCAGTTGCAGAGCAGCCTTTACCAATGGTGTCGTGGGCTTTGAAGACACTCGAACTCAGGACACAAGGGAGAAATGTGCTAAGAGGAAGGCACGTTTGGCAAAGCCTCACCATGATCAGCTCCCGCCCAGGAACCTATGTCCCCACTGTGGAAGGACGTGTGGATCCAGAATTGGCCTCCACAGTCACTTATGGACTGTTAAGACTGTGTTCATAGAAGACAATCTTACTCAGCTACAAGTGATTGCCAAAGAAGAAAAAGACTACCACCATCCCATTGCCACACACACCCAGATTCGGAGTCCTCAAACAACCTGGCGCTGACTAGGGTTGCCATATTTCAAAAAGTAAAATTCCTGACACCTGCAAAGTGGGTGTCACGAATTCTACTTTTTGAAATATGGCTCTCTCTTTTTTTAGGAAGACCCCAGAATCGCTGAGCTAAACCCACCAGAATTGTTAAGGTTTTTGGGGACACAAGCCCAAATTGTTGAGGAAACCTAAACCCCAAAACAGTGATTTTAAGCTTTTTGGGGCGGTTTCCGCTGCTTTTCCTATCCCGTTGCCACACATCCGGGTTTCTCAAATCGGCAAAATCCCCCCACGCCACTTTTGCCAGGACAGACCAGGAATTTCTCCTAACGCAGCAGGGCGATAGGCCTAGCTGAGCCCCGGCGCGAACCAACACATGTACCAATGACCCTCCTCCTCCTCCCTGACACGCAACCCTGACACGGCCTTGCCATAGCTCCTCCCCACGGGCAGAGGCCGCTGTGGGCGACGCCGAGGCCTACCCGCGCCCCTTCTTCCGCCTCGCTCGGGCCGCTCTAGCAGGAGGCGGCGGGGGGAAGCCCGTGGCGCTGGAGGAAGCGAGCGGGGGAGGGGGAGCCAGGCCGCGGCGTGAGGGGACCACCGCGAGGAAGAGGAGGAGGAGGAGGAAGAAGCGGCGGCGGGGCGGGGGCGGGCCTCCCCGTCGCCCCGGCCCAGGCGCCCAGGGACGGCGGGGGCAGCATGGCCGCCAGCCTCTGGATGGGAGACGTGAGTGAGCCAAGGGCCGCGGCGGCGGGGCGAAGTTTGGTGGGCGGCGGAGGGAGGTGACGGGCGGGCGGGCGACGCCCACCGCTGTCTGTGCCGCAGGGCGCCCTTCCCTCCCTTTCCCGCACCCTCCGCTGCAGTTTCCTCAGCCTTTCCTTCCATTGGATGCTCTTCGCGGGCAGAGCCTTCTTTGCGCCGTGGCCCTTTCCCCCCGCGGCCTTTCCCCTCAGCGGACGTTTTCCCTGAATCTGCAGGCGCCTACAGAGGAGGTTGCGTAGTAGCCCCGCCGAAGATTAGGCCGTAATAAATGGTTTCGAGGCTCCTTGGTGGTATCTCAGCTCTGCTCAGAGTAGACCCGTGAAAGCCTGAGTTAACACCTCCTGCCCGCGAATTTCAGCGGGTCCACTTAAAAGGGTGCAACCCTTTCTGCTGCGGGTTTTTTTCTCAGCATCGTCGTCACCTCAATCTTTATAAGGTGCCACAAGGACACTGGTGCTGCCAGTGACGGATTTACATACAGTATAGGCTAAACAAGCTATAGATTAGGGCCCCAATCTCTTGGGGGCCCCAAAAAAATTTAAAGGAAAAAACTGGATGTGCATTTCCAAAATATAAGATAAAAAATAAAATAAAACCTACATACAGCAAGTGTTGTGTAGGCTCCTATGATGTAAGTAATGGGTCCCGCCTGCTAGCCTGCTCCCCAAAATATCACTGGTTTGCTCATTTCTATATATAGGGTGCCTACATTCTGCATGGACTGGTTGCATGGCAGCACGTGCAAATGGCTTTAGATACCTATTAGGTCCATAAATTACCATACAGCATATATTCAACACACACAAAAGCGGCAATTTGTTGTTGACAAAGGACAGCTGGACATATAAAGGGCCCAATTACCTTCAGTAGCTTAGGACCTCATCAAACCTAAATCCAGCCCTGGTGGTGCTTTAAGGTGATCTGTGGTCTTGCTCTGCGTTAGCAGTTCAGAAAGGTGCTCTCTGGCCTCCGCTGTTGGCTAGGAGAACAAGGGTAGCTGGTGGGGTTTGCGCTCCCTGTTGAACAGAAAAGAAATAATAGCAAAAAGTCCAGCCAGGTCACATCCATACACCAGAGGCTTACCTTTCAAGGCACATGCTGATTTTTGAATAGCTGCCACTTCCTCTGCTCATTTTTCTCCTGCTCCTATGGATCAACTCCATTTTTCCCCTGCCCAACCCTGAAGCAGCCCACCCCCCAAGACAGAAAAGAGTGTGTGCACAAATGTGGGTTAAAGTCAGGATTCGGTGGAATTAATCTTGAAAAGCACATCGAATTGAACGGGAGAAAGAGCATCACTTTTTTCAACTTCTTCCTGCAGCTCTGTTAGGTTTTCAGGGGAGGAAAAAGTAACCATCCTAATCACCTCGTGACTGAAGGGGCTGTGTGTGCCCCTGTCTGTAGGGTTTTGTGAGTTCCAAGGGCAACACTATGCCTACAGGTGCCATGTTTGCCACCCCTGTGGTACAGTGAATTGTACAAGATTGTGTAAACTACTAGCCTAACATCCATAGGCTACAAAGAATTGCATGCAATGTCGTGTGTGTGTGTGTGGCAAAAATCAATTGCCAGGCCTTGCACTTGCAGAAGTTCAGCCATATGCCTCTGTATTCTGGTTGCTTGGAATCACAAGTCAGGAAAATGCTGTTTCACTCAGGTACTGTTTTGGGGATATCTATGGCATTTAGTTGGGATGCGGGTGGTGCTGTGGGGAAACCCTCAGTGCCTAGGACTTGCCAATCGCATGGTCGGCGGTTCGAATCCCCGCAGCGGGGTGAGCTCCCGTCGTTCGGTCCCTGCTCCTGCCCACCTAGCAGTTCAAAAGCACCCTTAAGTGCAAGTAGATAAATAGGTACCGCTTTATAGCGGGAAGGTAAACGGCGTTTCCGTGTGCTGCTCTGGTGCCGGTTCGCCGGAGCAGCTTCGTCATGCTGGCCACGTGACCTGGAAGTGTCTGTGGACAGCGCTGGCTCCCGGCCTCTAGAGCGAGATGAGCGCACAACCCTAGCGTCTGTCAAGATTGGCCCGTACGGGCAGGAGTACCTTTACTTTATGGCATTTGGTTGGCCACTGTGAGAACTAGATACTGGATCAGATGGGTCATTTGTCTGATCTAGCAGAACATTTCTTTATTTTTTCAGTTAAAATGGATAAAAATGACTGGGTAAGAGTGGCAAACTAGGCTAGAAGACCCAGATTCAAGTCATCCACAAAACTTTTAAGGAATCTTGAGCCAGTAACTGCCTCACAGGATTGTTGTGAGAATTAGAAAGGGCCTTGAGTTTTGTGGAAGACATGGAGTAATAATTATGATGATGTTGATTAGATTTGGGGACTACCTAAAGGGAGGATTTTACATGGAAGTAGTGTTGAGCTGAGAATAATTTAGATCTACATGCACATGGAATATCTGTAGTTTACATGACGGACATCATTGTGGTTAGAAACCTCTGCACACTTAACTTTGGAGTGATTCCCACTGAACTCAGTGGGACTTACTTGAGTAAACATGCATAGGATGGCACTGTAACTCACTGCCAGAAGATGTGATGGCCTAGGCTTCAGTGGCTTTAAATGGGGATTGTTGCCTTCTTGGACTGAGTTGGACTCTTGGTCTGATCCAGCAGGGCTCTTCATTTGTCTTTACGAGTAAGTGGTTCTTGGAATGGGGAGTGTAGGGTCCTTGTAGGTTTAGTGACATTCCTTCCTCTCCCAAATACCTTGCAAATCTTGTAACATCATGAATTGGCAAGTATGCCAATAAAAGCCCTAATATGTTTATACTGTTTTTCGTCTGCAGTGACACTGCGGCACTCCTGATGTTGCCGGACAAAAACTCGCATCATCCCTGACCACCAGCTATGCTGGCTGGGGCTGATGGGAGTTGGAGTCAAACATTGTATGGAAGGACATGCATTCCACATCCCTGTTGTAATATATGGACCAATTTGACCAGGAACCGTACAGATACCTTGTGCCTTCCATCAATGTACCGCTTTACTTTGTTTGCTTAGATTATAATCAAGTTTGCTGTGCTCTGAAGAGTGTAAAACTGCTGCAGGTTTACTAACCTCCCTGTTCCTAGCCATCTTGTGGCTCCCTGCATAGAGTTACTTGCTTCACACTTTAGCACTCATCATTCTGATAACGGGTGTACACATGCACACCTCTTTAGGCTCTGTTGCCTACAGGCCAGAAGGTGCCATTCGCCTTTTTAAAATGCTTCTTAATTTTGTACAGATCTTTCTTTATGGCTGCATTACCTTACTTTCTCTTTTTTTCTTTTCCCTCTGTAGCTGGAGCCGTACATGGACGAGAATTTCATTTCGAGAGCCTTTGCTACTATGGGAGAGCTAGTTCTGAGTGTAAAAATCATTCGGAATAGGTTGACGGGGTATTTATCTGTATTTTGTGTACTACTCACCTGGTATGCATGTTGGGGGTGTGGTGGGGTGTTTCACAATACATATACAGACAAAACCAGTGTTCCTGGAGTTAAGATCGGGATACAGATTGTTTGAACAGATGTTTTGAGCTGCCCACCTCCTATTTGTCTATGGCCAAATGCTGCCACATAATTCATGAAGCCAAGAATGCCTTATTTTGACCTACTGTTCAGGGCAGAGGTGGGGAACCTGTAGCCCTCCAGGTGTTCTTGGATTCTAGCTCAGATCAGCCCTAGACAGCATGGATCACAACCGTTGTAGTCCAGCAGTCTATGTATGCCAGCACGTTTCCCACCCATGTGTGTGTTGTGTGTTCATGCATGAGAAAGAGATGGATCACAAGTAATCAATAACATTGATTGAAAAAGCCTTAAATCAGAACAATAACCACAAAACCTATTGAAACAGATATAGAATTTGACTGGTCATTAAATGCAAAGTTAGGATCGTACAGCTTCATGGTAAAAAAAATGAAATGGCAGAAGATACTAAAATAGTACATCCCAGGTTATGACTTTAAGAATTTTGGTAAATAAAATATTTTTAATCTGGTGCTTAAATGAGTCTAGCACAAGTGCCTTCCTAACTTGTTCTGGAGAGGTTACTACACAAATAGCATGGCAGTATGAAAACACTATCCTATTGGTCATCAGTTGAAAGGTTCGTGGAAATGAACCATAGCATTTTTCACTAGTCAGTTCGAAACACATGTCTTATTAATGTTTCCTTTCTTGTTTCTTCTCTTCCAGGATTCCAGCAGGCTATTGCTTTGTAGAATTTGCTGACTTGGCCACTGCAGAAAAATGTTTACATAAAATCAACGGGAAACCTCTTCCTGGTGCCACACCAGTAAGTAAATCACTGTAATTCTCTGCTGGGCACATTAATAGATGGTCAATTTAACTGGACACCCTTGGAAGAAAGTGTGTGCCCTTGTAATGAGAGCAGCCAGAAATCTCTCTCTGCCACTTTATGTCTTACTGCAGATATTATAATGAAGTTAGGGGCAATTTGATCCTCCCACTTTGAAAGCATTTACATAGTAAACCAATGGATGTTAAAATGCTGCATGAAGGGAGATGATGAATATATTCCTAGAAGCTTAGCCCTTAAATTTGGTAGCCAAGATTAAGAGCTCATATAATCTCAGAGTGAGGTTTGGATGAATGTGTTTTATTTGTATTGTGCTTCTTGCTGTTTGTAACATTTCATGTTGTTCGGGGATTCTCAGTCTGCTGTAGGAAAGGCTGCCAAAATTTCCATATGATGACATTCAATTGCCTAATAACCTGTATGTTGAAGCTGTGTTGAATATTTCCACAGTAGTGTGTGTGTGTGTGTGTGTGTGTGTGTGTGTGTGCGTGTGTGTGTGTGTGTGCCTTTTCCTAATGAGCCATAAACTGAAATGTGGAGGGCATACCTGTACTCAATTTTGTTTCTCTCTCTTTTTTAACTGTTTCAGACAAAGCGATTTAAATTAAACTATGCCACATACGGAAAGCAGCCTGACAACAGGTAAGTCAGATACTATGAAAACTTCTCAAATGTTTGCCAAAGCACCTGCACTGTCATTGTTGAAGGATGATAGTTTCCTGTTGTAAAGGGTTTCTAGAAATGTGTTGCTAACTCTGCAGTCCGTCTGTAGTAAAGGCCTGACAGACACCTGCATTTTCATCATTCGGTGATTGCATCACACAATGACTTGTATGTATGAAACAATCGGTCCAGATTAAGTGCTGCAAATAGATTCAGCCTCCATCATTGGAGGCAATGTGTCTCTGAAAGCCAGTTGCTTGGAAGACCAAGTAAGGAAGGTGGTGTTGTGCTGAAGTCCTACTTGCAGGCTTCCGGTTGGCTACTGTGAGAACAGGATGCCGGGCTAGATGAGCCATTGGCTTGACCCACCAGCATCCAGGCTCTTCTTATGCTATTAATTGTGAGCATAGCTCACATGGGGGAGTGAAGGTGGTTAATGCATCCCTGCTGCTGTTCGGACTGTTACTTACTTAGGAGCATTCAAGCTTTACTGAGGTTTGGAGTAACTGGTGAAAGTGCTTGAAACAACACTTGTAAAAGTCAGGAGCCTGTGGGAAACAATCACATACTCATTTGTTTCTGCTTATTATGGGATATTTTGTGACACAAGGCCTCATTGTACACATTGGGCTTAATTCTTTTTCTTTGATTTTTTGGGATCACTTTTTTAATAATATATTACAATAAGTAATGCAAAACAAACACTAGCATATCAGTGGAATCAAAGCAGCATGGTCAAAATAAGAATTGTAATTAATAGTAAAAATCAGCCAGGTGAAAACATAATATTAGGCTAAATTCTGTCTTGCAAAGAATTCCTTAACAAATAAGATTTGCTTGGAAAGTATACCTGCTAAAAATGTATTAAATAATCATTAAATGTTTCATACAAACCTTAAAATAAGTAAAAACCGCTTTACTTATATGTATCTCTAAGAATTATAATCTTTTTTGCCACTGGACTTGTTTAATAATAATAATAGTTTATTATTCCTACCCTGCCCATCTGGCTGGGTTTCCCCAGCCACTCTGAGCGGCTTCCAACAGAAGGTTAAAAATACATGAAATGACTTGCTACTTAAGACAAGAAAATTTGAAAGCGAAGGCAAGCAGTTAAGTCAGTCACATCAAATGAATTTGCCAGCTTGCGCCCATCATTAGTTTTACAGAAAAATAAAAAGAGTGTCCCATGACTTCATTTTCCTAATGACCAATTCTTCATTAATGTTGTTGTATTATTACTATTCTCAAGCTGCTTTTATTTTCCTCTTTAGCCCAGAATATTCACTATTTGTAGGAGATCTGTCCCCTGATGTAGACGATGGGATGATATATGAATTCTTTGTAAAAGTGTACCCGTCATGTAGGGGTGGCAAAGTTGTCGTGGACCAGACGGGAGTTTCCAAGTAAGCTCTTCCCTTCTGCATTTGGTACTGAATGGAGGCAGGATGGGGAAAGTATCTAATGCAAAGAGGTTTTTACTGCCCATAAATTAGTAAAGAGGAATGGGATTCTGATTATTTTGCATTAAGTGCTCACATACTAACAAAGGGGAAGGGAAGGGAAATAAACTTGTGTAAATATAAAAAATACTCATGTTTTATTTTACCTGGTTCATAAATGGTGGTGTTAAGGCTTCTGTTTTGTGTGTGTTTTTAGTATATCACTACAAACTGTTCTGATTATGCCATGTTTATTGGAGTGGCCTGAGAGACAGTTAAAAGAATGTGTTTGTATCGCTTATTATGCACAAGCTGTTTCAGTCGGATGCATTTAAGGTTAGATGAAGTCACACTGATATTTTTCCTGGATCAGCAACTTAAGTGTAGGGCAGTCCCAGCTTATGCAAATGCAAGAGCATTTAACAGCAATAACATGTAGATTGGGTGTGGTGAACCTTTGGCACCCCTAGATGTTGCTGACCTACAACAGCAAACATGACAAATGGCCCAGGATGATGGCAGCTGTAGTTCAGCGACATCTGGAGAGCCAAAGGTTCTCCACACCTGGTGTGGATGCAGTCCTAGCATCTGAAAGTTGCACCCACTCAGTGAATTTCTTGCCGTCTGAATCCAGCAGGTTTCAGTCACTGAACTGCCATGTCCACGAATCTTTCAAGATTGCTGTTTTAAAGAAGCTTTCTCCCTTCCTTTGCACACCCTGGGATCCCACTTCATGTTGAGGGAATTCCCAAGCTACTGAGCTGCTTGTGATAGCTGTCCATTTCTTACCCCCACCTCCAGTTCTTTAGGACTGAGCCAGGCAGGTGAATTCTCTGCAAATCCTTCCTTTTTAAAGGTATTTTAAAGTGTGGTCCAGCTCCTTGATTCTGACCGAATCTTTGTCTTTTGCCAGAGGCTATGGTTTTGTGAAATTCTCAGATGAATTGGAACAGAAAAGAGCACTGATAGAGTGCCAGGGGGCTGTCGGCCTTGGTTCTAAACCGATACGCTTGAGTGTTGCCATACCAAAAGCGTAAGTATGCTGCCTTAACTATATGGATAGACAAGTGGAGAGGCTAATGTAATGGAACAGATTAGGGGGTGGGCTGAGAAAAAGATAAGTTTGAGTATAGGCCTTATTAAAGAATGCAGAGTAAAGAGGGAGCGGAGGATAGGAGAGAACTGGCGGGGTGAGGGTGAGAATGAGTGACAAACAGGGCCTAAGGAGAGGATGGGTGATGTTGGCAAGAGATGAAGAGGAAGCTGGGCTGCTGAGGAGGCTGGCTAAGAATGAGAAAGCCTGTAAGAGCAGTACAGAAGAGACAATGGGCTGAACCATTACAAATGGCCACTAGGTCAAGTGCAGTTATTATAACCCTGGAGAATATTGGGTTGGTTAGTTAGCTAGTTAGTTAGTTAGTTAGTTAGTTAGTTAGTTAGTTAGTTAGAAGTGTTCTGGTGTTGGAATCAAATCTATTTCAATAGATGTTCTTGTAGATTAAACATCTTTTTACATACCCTGACATTTTTGCGATTCCCTCCCCCTTCTTCCCAAAGTAACCGGCTGAAGACAGTCGAGTACAACCAGATGTACAACTATAACTATAACCAGTACTACCAACAGTATCAGAACTACTATGCGCATTGGGGATATGATCAGAACACAGGCAGTTACAGCTACAGCTATCCACAGTACGGCTACACACAAAGCACCATGCAGGTAAGGGCTGAGCAAATTTGCAGGCTGGCTCATTTTTATGTAACGAGATCCTTGAGGCTGCAGTTGCATACCTACTAGGGAGTGAGCCCTATTGCAACACAGTGGGGCATATTTCCAAGTGACATGCATAGAATTATGGAATTATTATTACGGAAGGTATGTGCAAAATAAATACAGTGGTACCTCAGGTTAAGTATTTAATTGGTTCCAGAGGTCCGTACTTAACCTGAAACTGTTCTTAACCTGAAGCACCACTTTAGCTAATGGGGCCTCCTGCTGCTGCTGTGCCGCCGGAGCACAATTTCTGTTCTCATCCTGAAGCAAAGTTCTTAACCTGAAGCACTATTTCTGGGTTAGCGGAGTCTGTAACCTGAAGCTTATGTAACCTGAGGTACCACTGTAACATGATTCCTTGTTTGAAGCAACTGTGGTTTATTAATGCCCAAAGCAGGCCAAACTAAATCACAGTTTGACCTGTGTTTGGACATAACAAGCCACAGTTTAAATGAAGAAGAAGAAGAAGAGTTTGGATTTGATATCCCGCTTTATCACTACCCGAAGGAGTCTCAAAGCAGCTAACATTCTCCTTCTCCTTGAAGAAGCAGATGGCTCTGATTTCTTCCTGGCGCATGCTAGGAGGGAGTTCTCAAGCCAGACCAAAAAGCATCAGAGCAAATTGAAAACAGAATTCAAAAACAGTAAAACAAACTGTTTCAGCAGGTGAAGACGTGTATAAACCAAGTGAGCTAAGCAAGTCTCCCAGGGAAATATGGTCTGTGATGTTAGATGTGCTTAAAAAAATATTCTGGTTCCCTAACCATTTGTCATTCTCCCTATTGCAGAACTATGAAGAGGTTGGTGAAGATGCATTAGAAGGTAAGTTTGCCTATTGCAATTCTCTGTTAGAAATCAGCATCTGATTCTAAAGCACTCCAGTCAAGAGTTGTTCTGGAGCAGCAGAATGGCTGCAGGAATACAAACAAGAGAGGCAACCTGTTGCCCTTGGCCTAATTTCATGTGGATGGCAGGAAGTGGGGGGAAAGGTGTGGCAGAAAGAGAAAAGGGGGTGGCCCTGTCCATCACCTTGACAAATTACACCTGGTAAATTGCAGCCCTTGACAGAATAAAGGTTCCCCACCCCTGACATTTTGTTTTGCCTCACTTCCCTCTCTCAACCCATCACAGTAGGGTTTTGTACTCTCAGTACAGCATAGCTTGCTGTGCAAAATTTTCTGCAGGCTGCATCAGGAGAAAGATCTTTTGTTTCTATTTTGGTGTGATTATGTACCACTTTACCTATAGTTCACCTAAAAGTTCTGCTGTGCAAAATGGAGTGTTAAAAGTGACTTGCTAGTTTTGAGAAGTTTGGGAAAGACAGTTTTTCGAATTCTGACAGGCCAATGGAACAAGGCCTTCCGTGTCATCCAATCAAGGAAATTATTGTTACTGGCTGCAAAGCAAAACAGGGTTATAAAACCACAGTTTGGAGTTAGTTTAGTATCTTGATTTGTTCCAGAGCTGGTAATCACAGATTTCTGTTCAGACAAAATTGGAAACTGGTTAATTAGAGACTTCCTGACTTAATCATAGCTCATGTGGAGGGATGAGCAAAGGGGCTGTGTATACAGCAAAAATGCTCATTCATTCATATTTTGGGTTATGATCTTCTGAACCAACTTGGTTTCCAGATCTTAATTTAAGCAGTTCACCTTGCTTTCACCTGAGACTCACTCATGTGACTTTTAGAAGCCATCTGAAGGCAGCCCCGTTTAGGGAAAGTTTATAATGTTTGATGTTTTATCATGTTTTTAATGTTCTGTTGGGAGCTGCCTGGAGTGGCTGGGGAAACCCAGCCAGATGGGCAGGGTACAAATAAATAATAATTATTATTATTATTATTATTATTATTATTATTATTATTATTATTATTATTTAGGCTTCCTTCCTTTTTCAGATCCAATGCCCCAGATGGATGTGGGAGAAGCGAACAAACAGTTCATGGAACAGAGTGAAGAACTCTACGATGCCTTGATAGAATGTCATTGGCAGCCTTTGGACAGTGTCTCTTCAGAGATTCAAGCCATGTAGTTGCCTTGCTAAACACGGCGTCTCCGAGCAACATGCCAGCGTGCCCTGGACTCTAGCCAAGCACACGAAGCCTGCAGCTGGGTTGCCCCCTCTTTTCCTCCAGATTGCTGACTCAGAAGAGTACAGAGGAGGGCTTGCAGCAGTTTCTGTATGTGCTGAGCCGGCAGAGGAGCATTTGTGGTCAAATCTATTCATGATGAAAATAGAACTCAGACACTTAGGTTTTTTTCCTTTTCTTTCTTTCTTTCTTTTTTTTTTGGGGGGGGGAGGCACGTCTTGAGACAGACTTGTTAATCCTTGTCAAGGGGTTGTAATTTATAAACTTTTAAAAACAAGATGGTATGGTGGGAAAAATTTTACTTCCATGTACAATAAAAAGTATCTTTTACACAAGAGGCAGGTTTTGGTGTTCTCCACTGTGGTGCAAACAGGACTAGGAGTCACCAGAGGTTATTAAGGGTATGTCCTGAGATGGTCATTCTTCTCCTGTCCTGAGAGATTCCCCCTAGAAGTGACTGCAGTGAAACTTTGCTATCTGAGGACAAATTCTTCTTTTTTTAATTCAGGGGTGTTGGCAGATTTTAGCAAACCTGGTTATTTTCAGAGTCGGTTTCAACCTGTTTTAACCTACAACACCATCTTTTGTCAGAAGTTCCTGCTTCAGGCTGCATTGGGAAGTGTCTGAGCTGATGAGTGAGACTTGAATGTACAGTCATTGTTGGCCAGTCTTGCACGTTATTACAGTACCAATTAGAGCAGTCTTTGCTAACCTGGTGCTCTCCAGACGTTGTTGGACCAGGAACTCCAGTCCTGCAACATCTGGAGGGCCACAGGTTCCCCATCTCCAGTGTAGACAGTATTGAGCTAGGTGGGCTAGTCGCCTGCAGTTTCCTCTGTTTCCTGTGATAAGATATTAGTAATGCCAAGGGCAAATACAAATAATGTATTGATCGGTAGTAGGTAACAGAACAGACAAAAAAGTTCCATGCTTCAGTGATATGGGACCCTGTGGCCCTCCAGATGTTGTTGGACTATTTGCTGGTGTCAATGGGAGTCCAACAACTTCCAGAAGGTTCCACATTCCTGCTTTATTTTATGGAATTCAGTGACCCAAGTTGTGGTGAGGGCCATAGACTTAGGCCCCACCTCCACATACATTTAAACCACTTTAAACCAGCTTCGTCCCCACCCCCCAAAAAATAATTGGAATTGTACTTTGTTAAAGGTCCAGAGAGTTGTTAGGAGACCCCTTTTTGCTCCACAGAACTACAATTGCCGAAGTTCACTGGGAAGAGGGATTGACTGTTAAACTACTTTGGAAATTGTAGCTCTGTGGCAGAGTCTCCTAACAACTCTTTGCGCATAGAGTCTGCTGCCTAGGAGCAGCCCTCCAGCAGTTAGGTTTTAGGTTAGGCTGAAAGTAGTACCGTATTTTTCGCCCTATAGGACGCACTTTCCCCCTCCAAAAATGAAGGGGAAATGTGTGTGCGTCCTATGGGGCAAATGCAGGCTTTCGCTGAAACCTGGAGAACGAGGGGGGGTCGGTGTGCACCGACCCCTCTCGCTCTCCAGGCTTCAGGAAGCTATCCGCTAGCCGTGGGAGACGCAGCTCTCCCACAGCTAGCAGAGAGCTTGCCGGCACCCAGAAGCTTGGGGCGCGCTGGTCTCAGCACGCCCCAAGCTTCGGGCTTCGTGCAGCGCTCCGCTAGCCGTGGTAGAGCCGCGCGGCTCTCCCAAGGCTAGCGGAGAGCTTGCCGCCACCCAGAAGCTTGGGGCGCGCTGGGCTTAGCACGCCCCAAGCTTCGGGCTTCCCCTGCCCCAACCCCGCACCTGGGGGGGGGGAATAAAAAAAAATTCTTTATTTCCCCCCCAAAAAACTCGGTGCGTCCTATGGGCCGGTGCGTCCTATGGGGCGCAAAATACAGTAACTGGCTCAAGGGTCATGTGAGTTTGAGAGAATGCCTCTTCTGAAAAAGAGCCCTTCTGGGACAGATATCTACACACAATTCCCCCACCCCTGAATTGTTTGCTCTATTGACAGCAAATTTGTGCTGATTCATTAATCAACAAAAGTTCCTGTGATTAATTGGCGTAAGATGGCAACCCCAAACATGCACTGTCCTTACTGGAAATAAGGCCCATTAGGCACAATTGTAAGTCTTACTCTGAGTAGGCTCACTGAAATGCATGGACATGACTAACTTAGCTCCATTAACTTCAAGAGGGTCTGCTCTGAACTTAGGTGGGGACAACCAAGTGGTACTTGCTTCTTCTGCATAAACATGCTTAGGATTGTGCCCTAAGATGACTTCCGTTGAGTGACATTTCATGCTTTAAATGTGGAGTAAATCTCACTACCGCTAACAGGTACCACTCATGGGTTGGAGAAGGGCTGTGGCCCATTGTTGGAGCACCTGCTTTGCTTGGAGCAAGTTTCCAAGTTCAGACTTTGGCAACTCCACTTAAAAGGCTGAATCCCTGGAGATCTGCTGCAGGTTCTGTAAGAGCAGATGTGGGGAAACTTTGGCCTGCTGGATGTTGCTGAACTACGACTCCCACCAACACCAGCAAGCATGGCCAATGGATAGGGATGATGGGAGTTGCAGTTCAGCAAGGTCTGGAGGGCCAAAGGTTTCTCACATCTGTGTTAAGAGAGTACTGGATTTGACGGAACAGCCTTAATGCTCTAGCAGGCCATGTTTGAATTCGGCCATAAGGTGTTACCAGAGGGATTGCAGCTGAGTGTTAAACAGAGGAAGCTGCCTTATACGGAGACAGACAAATGGTCCATCTAGCTCAGCATTGTTTACACTGACAGGCAGCAGCTCTTTGTATCAGGTGGAGTCACTGCCAGCCCTGTGTGGATTAAACCTGGGATCTTCTGCATGCAGAAGAGATATCCCAGTATCCTCTTCTAAAAACAGCCACAAAGAATGCTGGTAAGCCAAACCCGATGCAATTGTTCTGTGCAGGGCCTTGGGTTTCTGCCTCAATACACTGCTCTGCCACTTTGCTATGGCCCTTAAAACACCAGTTTTGGCTGCAGAAGGTCCCAGCTTAAGTCTCTAACATTTCCAGGTAGGCTTGAGAGAAACTCCTTGCCTGAAACCTTGGAGAGCTGCTGCGAGGTGGACCAGCCTAGGGACGGGGATCCTGGTGCCTTCCAGATGTTGTTGGACCCCAACTCCCATCTGCCCCTGTCAGCCATAGCTAATGGTCAGAGCTGATGGGAGTTGTAGTCCCAACAAAAGGGGTCTTAGCGACCCCTAGTCTAGAGAAACCACTGAGCGAATGGTTTGACTGGCTATATAAGGCAGCTCTCCCTGTTCCTCTTCGTCCAGCAAATCTTGTGAGGAAAATAGGCAAGAAAAAATGAATGCACCAAAGTTCTCAAGGCAGGGCTTTTGTTCGTGCTTATGTCTGTTACCACGCGGCAAGAGAACATTGGCCTGGTGCGTTTGTTGTGCCTGACTTGAGATTTTTGTGTCCACAGAGGCGGAAGACGAAAGAAGAACGGCCTTTAAAAAGGCAACTGCTCAATAAAACTACATTTCCCAAGAGCCTTTGCGACACCGTTTTTCAAAGGAGCCAATTGGAGACAGCCTTGGTGCGCCGAAGCTATAAAAGGCCGTGCCGGAGGGGTGTTCTTTCTTTCTCCCACCCCCTTCCGTTAGCATGTGGTTCGATGGACGGAGGTTAGTAGTTTTCTTTTACCTAAAAGGGGGGGGGGTGCTATGCAATCGGTCGCCATCCTCCTCCGTTTGGGGGGTGATTCCTATTTGGACTCTTGATAGCGCTGCTGGAGGTTTTGTGCTACCTATTTCGGAGTGGATTTTGATAGCCAGCCCAGAGACACAATTGCCAGGCGTGGTTTTTGAGCAGCTGCAATGTTGGCGGCTCCCTGCGGCCGCCACCCGCGTAAGAATTCCTGCACCCGGTGCCTGGCGTGGGTTGCAGATCATGCGGGAAAGGGAGTCGCGTGTGTCTCTTGTCTGCTTCGTTGTAGCCTTAGGATCGGAAGCCCGAAAGCGCACCGTTGTTGGGGCGCACCCCATCCAAGCTTAAAACGGTCCAGAGGTGCATTATAAGCTCATCAACTGTTTATAAAGCAGTATCATACTGGGAGAAATATGTACGTCACCTTGAGCTACTTTGAGATGAAGGTAGGAAACAAATGCAATGAATAAATAGAAATAATATACTACTTTAAGCCCCCCTCCCCCTCCCGGATTGGTTTAACAAGCAATCCAGAATTCCCTGGGAGGTGGGGAGTTGTATCTCTGCAAGGGGAATAGGGTCTTTTAACAACTCTCAAGCGCCCTCAACAAACTACAGTTCCCAGGATTCTTTGGGGGAAGCCGTGGCAGTTTAATGTGGTCTATTGCCTCTTTAAATGTATAGTGCAGGTGGAGCCTAAAATTTGGCATTTAAGGGGCGAGATTTCTGCATTGCTGGGGGGGGTTGGACTAGATGACCCTCGTGGTCCCTACCAAATCTACAGTTTTATGATTCTTTTATTCTAGTCCACAAGCTTGTAGCTGTATTTATTTTGAATGTTTGTTACAATACACACGGTGGAACTGGAGGTGGCGTACGTTGTTTGGAGCCTAGTGTAGTCTGCTCTTGAGATGATCCGAGGCCTTTCGCAATATGCACCTGCTCCTTTTGGCAGGAGATGCTGAAGATTGAACTAGGCAAATGGCAGTATCTGCATGGGGCAGCATGCATTCTACATGCATAGAGCAGATGCATGTAAGATCACATGTTCAATCGTTGGCATCTCTGGGGGGGTGTATAAAGACCCCATTCTGAAACGCTGCAGAGCAGCTGTCTTGTCTGTGTAATAAGCAGTGCTGAGAGGTGAGCTAGAACTCTTAATCACTCTGCACCTTTAATGAGCTACACTTCTCAGGATTCTTGAAGGGAAGCCATGTTTAAGGTCATGATCCTGCTTTGAATGCATAGAGCAGATGAGGCCTTTGTCCCTTAAGGCTCCAGGTCCTGGGTCTAAAGATTTGTATAGTACTGCAGCTTCTGGAAATTCCAATAGAGCAGCTTAAGATGTGCTGTGCTTCCATCCAAGCATTTTGCCCTCTCTCCTTTGCCCCCCCCATCTCATTTTGCTTTTACTGTATTTTTATTTTGGCTCCTGTTGTTTTGAGTTGGGAAGCTGAGCTGATCCATAAATGCAGTAGTCATGTGGGTGGGGAATGAGAAACTATTTTTCACTTGTCTCCCAATTTGCACTGCTTGTATTGTGTGTCAGGGTAACTATTCTGTAACTACACAGCTATCCTGCCCAGCATTGATGGGCAAGGGGGGGTGGGGTTTGAACTTTTCAGTATTCCTATTTTCTCCCCCAAGAATTGCTAGTCACACGCAGACACTGGTTATCAGAAACTCCTTTTTAAGTTGCAATTTTGCCATTGCATGGAAATGAACAATATTGCCAGCTCATTCCTGCAGACCGCCTTGCTGCCAAGGCATAGTGACAGGGGGAAACCCAAGCTGTTGATGCTCTTTTACTTTATAGTAGCCTGTTTTTAGATTTGCCATGAGAGTGTCTTTAAACCTCTTTCGTTGTCCACCAGTATTTCGCTTTCCATTCCTAAGTTGGGAATAGAGTAGATGTTTTGGTCGGCAGTAATCAAGCATCCAAACAACATGGCCGGTCCAATGAAGTTGATGTTGAAGAACCATTGTTAGACTAGGGCCTGGCTGACCAGGGTTCAGGTCCCTATTTGGCCCTGAAGCTCACTGGCTGACTTTGGGCTGGTCACTGCCTCTCTGCTTAACCTGCCTCGCAGGGTTGTTGTGGGGACTGAGGGGGGGGGAACCATTTATGCCACCTTGAAAAAGGTGGGGGATATAAATGCAATAAATGAATAAGTATTGGGTCCCCAAGGTGGTATTCCTGCAGTTTTTCCTTGTGACCTCATGCTGCTTGCTTTCTGTTTCAGACACGAATGCAGGGGCACTGCAGAAAAGACCAGAAATGGTTTGCAGATTGGACTGGCCTTACTGTCCTGCTGCGCTGAGAATAAAGCAGGTATCACAACACTGAGCCATTCCACAGGCTACTCTTTGGGGGAACTGGAGAAGTGCATGCTTGGCTGGCTTTGCTTTAGCCCAGCTTTTCCACCCTGCTGCCTTCCAGATGTTAAATTACAGCTGCTATCATCCCTGATCATGACCCATGCTGCAGGGGGCTGTTGGGAGTTCTAGTCCCAAACAACTGGACGGCACCAGGTTGGGAGCACCGCTTCACTCAGGGATGTCCCCTGGAAAACTTGCATCAGAAAAATGTGCAGTGTATAAAACAATGCTGTTGACAAAATAACAGTAGCAATTTCCCCTTTTGTCTTTGCAGATGACCTGACCAGCAGGCTGACTGTTCTGATGGCGAGTCTAAACAGGAGCATGCCTTCATTTCCAGTAGGCTAAGTTGGCCCCCACCTTTCGCTGTTCTGTCAATACAGGAAGCCCACAACTTATTGGAGGGTTGCGCCTAAAGCCAATATCACATATAGTCCAACACACATTGGGTTCCATGGTGCGTAGGATTGCCAAAATCTCTTTCCCCCCCCCCCCAATTTTTGTGTGCCCCCCTTTTTTTGCCAAGCGTTTAAGCCAGTGGTGGCCAAACTTGGCCCTCCAGCTGTTTTTGGACTGCAACTCCCATCATCCCTAGCTAACAGGACCAGTGGTCAGAGATGATGGGAATTGTAGTCCCAAAGCAGCTGGAGGGCCAAGTTTGGCCACCACTGGCTTAAGCTAAATGGCATGCAAGTTGCAGGCTTACTGTATTATATCTTGCTTGTGGAGCTTCTTGAGTTGGCTTGGTTGATGGCTGGAGCAGATGGAACTAGATGGATGAGGAGCCAACACTTTCCTTTCAACACCCCCTCATGGCCCTATCGAAGCTGTGTCTGCCTCATGTGGCTGATGTAGTCAAAAAGGTGCCAAAAGTAACATTTTTTCCTTGACGGTCGCTGTTCAGTTTCTTCCCTTATAACTGCCCAGCAACACTTTCAGGAAAATACATATTTGTCATGGTGCTGGAGGGTGGCTGCATTGTGAAATTCGTTAGCTATGAATCCAAGAAGAGGGATTCCTTTTTAGATAATGTGACAAACATTCTGCAGTGCAGAGCCAAGGTGATGGTGTGGTTAGAGCAGCCTTCCCCAAGCTGGTGCCCTCCAGATGGACTAGGAACTTAAGAAGCTGCTTTATATGGAGTCAGACCCCTGGTCCATCTGGCTTAGTATTATCTGTGTTGACCAGCATAGGCTGTGCCACTGATCTCTGCAAACTGAGAATTGAGATAAGTTGCAGACCTAGAAAGAACATAATGGGTGTTTTTTACTTAAATTGCCCATGCCTTAATTTCAGACTAAAAAGAATGGTACGTGAACAAAGCTAAAGCACACATGTGTATATCTAACTCAAGGAAGAAACGTGCAAATATTTTCTGCTGCAGTGGGACACTAATTTCTTTCAGCCTTTTAAGAATGAAAATTAAGAATGACATTGACCCTTCCAGAATTATTACTGTAATACTGATGATTTCCATAGCACTGCCAATATGCATGGTGCTCTGCAAAGTACAAGCTTACAGTAAGGCAGCCTTTGTGGCTTTTAGATGTTCTAGTTTACAACATTCGTCAGCCCCAGACACCATAGCTATAACTGGAGGGCACTGGTTTGGAAAGGTGCTGTATAAAGAAGAGTATGTTTATATAAACAAAAGCATTGAGAATGCTTCTCCCATCTTATCTCTGCTCTCCATATCCCTTTTAAAGGAATGAGAAGGTGGAACGGCATTGGAAGTGTCTTCTCATGGAAGTCTGTGAACTTTGAAGCACCCAGGTAATAAATAAAATAAAGCGCTTGCTGGTCCAGTCTTTCTTGCCAGGGGTTTGAAGGTTGTGTTGTAATTCTGTAGTATCCTTATCCATTCAACTTTGTTCTTCTGCTGAGTAAGTGGGCTGCATGTTAAACCAAGAGCTATGGCTTAGCAAATAGCCACAGGATCTCCAACAACATGCAAGAACAAAATGGAAGAGACTTTGGCTTCTCAGGCTTTGTTAGCTGCAGATGTCACTCGACTCTCCTACACAGCTGCTTTCTGGGTGGCATGAACATATATTTTGGTTTAAAAATAATAATAACTACTTTAAACTTTTATATGTTGTTTATTCAAATATTGAGTGTCTCATTATTCAGCAGAGATCATCTGGAACCATTCAGTTCCTAAAAGGGATGTCCTTGTTGTGGTGTGACTCAGCCAGGTTAGCAGCCAATCCTTCAAGGTATTGTATACTTTTTGCTTCTGATCGTTCGTTGATTTTTATATATTTATAAAATGTAAAGAAGGCCTGAGGTGAATTATTGCAGCTGCCTGTAGCCTCCCTATCCCTTTCCCATCAGATCTGAATACCGATCTTATGGTCAAAAAGGAGGGAAATTAAAATATAAGTTGGCCCTAGTATCTTTGCTGGGACAAATCCTGCACTGAACTGGGCTGGCTTAAAACAATTTGTTTTGGAGTCCTCAGAATCTCTCAACTGTGCTGGTCCCACAGAAGGATACCCAGCAGCTGCCAGTTGTCTTTAATTTATTTCCTATTTTCCTACTTCAGTGGGTGGTCATCACTTTATCCTCAGAGCAGCCCTGTGGAGTAGGCTAGTCTGAGGGCTAGTGACCGATCTTTTTCACGTTTTGAACTTGAGAGCTTTGTTTAGACCAGGCATGTCCAACTCCAAAGAGACTGCAATCTTCTAATTTTGTATAAAAAAACTGGCAGTGATCTACCCAAGGTGGCAACTGCCCAGAGTTGTTGAGCTTTTGCAGGGGGCGGGCAGAGTCATGGAACTTTCTTTGGGTGGAGAACAGAGTTTTTGAGGGTTTTTTGTTTTTGTTTTTGTTTGTTTTTTTTTTTTTGTTTTGTTTTTTTTTGAGGGGGAGTAGAGCAGCTGCTTTATTGTGATCACTTTCTGTCATCCTGTGATCTACCTGGGCCACCACAGCAATCTACCAGTAGATAGCAACCTACCCGTTCGACATCCCTGGTTTAGACAAGTGAGCAGGGGAAGAAATCATGTCCTATTTTGATTTGCTTCTTTTGGTGCAGCCATGTCTGTACCACAAAGTCAATAAAAGGATTGCAAGGGGGGAGGTGCATGCCTTTGATAAATCATTTAATGCAAATGTATGTTGTCCTAGGACTCCAGGTTGGACTACAATTCCCATCATTGGCTGTGCTGGCTGGGGCTGATGGGAAGTGTAGTCCCATTCAAGAGTAAGCCCCCTTGAACCTAATGGGACTTGGTTCTGATCACACATCATGATTCAGGATTGCATTGCAAGTTTTCCAGATATATGGCAGGAGTGATGGGAGTATTGCCATTTTTATTATAGGACTGGAGATGCAGTGTGCTGAGCTTCCATTCTCCTCCTGAAGAGCATTCCCATGTGGAACAGGCAGGTGCAAAGGCGCCTCCAGCAATGTAAGTGCCTATTAACACAACAGTAGAAAAGGAGCTTGGTCTTTTGTTCACAACAGTTCATTGATGGATCTGTCTTAGGCAGGGGTCAGCAAACTTTTTTAGCAGGGGGCTGGTCCACTGTCCCTCAGACCTTGTGGGAGGCCAGACCATATTTTGAAGGGAAAAAATGAATTCCTATGCCCCACAAATAACCCAGATGCATTTTAAATAATAGGACACATTCTATTCATGTAAAAACACGCTGATTCACAGGCCAGATTTAGAAGGCAATTGGGCCAGATCCGGCCCCCAGGCCTTAGGTTGCCTACCCACAGTTTTAGGCAATGTGTGGTCGACAGCCACCTTGCAACAGCTTGGGAAGCACGTGTTTGGTCACAAGTGTGGAGTGCAGCAGCAGCACCTCCTCTGCCTGGTCTGTGATGACTCATTTTTCTAATGGTGACGGCTGGATGAATCCTGCGGATATGGGGCTGAGACCAAGCAGATAACATTGGCGGGGTTCTTTTCCAAAGGGCAAAGTCCTTTGGTCTGTTTGCTTCCTAGCTGTTACAAGTGGCGTTTTGGGAGTGGTGCTCCCAATTCCTTTGGACCTGTTAAGTTTAGTTATTGGTTGGCTTTTTATTGTGGAGTGGAAGAATATGGCAACAGTAGCAGAGATGGGATGCCATCCTCCCAACTATCCAGTAGCCACTTTGAACCCATATGCAACCTAGATTTGCAAGTAATAATATTTTAATTATTATCACCTAGTTTGTACTGTAGAACTGGTGATATGCTTGTTTCCACTTAGAACTTCCTAAGTGTTCTGTGATGTGGATTCTCATCTTTATAGAGGTGTAAATAACAGCACACTTAAAAAAAAAATACTCCACAAATTAATAAACTTTCTCTTCTTTTAGGTCTTCAAAGACTCCTTCAAGAGCCCTGGAGAAGTAGTATCGTAAGCAGAGAAGTTTCTTGAGATTCTCCGTAATTGAAGTGGTTGTTTTTCTGGAATTGTGGAATTAAAGGAATTGTGTTTCATACAATAAAAAGTGTGTGCTTGTTGTTTTTTGCCACCTCTTTTGCAAAGTTTAAGCTGGCTTATTCCCAAGAACCATAGTTAAGGTTTACCATACTTTTGGCTGGGTTTGTGTGACATGGGAAGCTGTGGTTAATCAAAAACACAAGCAAGTTTCTCGACTGTTTGCAGCAGCGCCAGGACTAGGAATGCTCAAGGGGGAGGCTAGGTGTAACTTTCTCATGGTGTGTGAGATTTGTGTAATGGACCTTGTACCTTGGTTTTAACAAGGTCCTCATCTGCAGTATACACTTTGATACAGTCATGGCTTCCCCTAAGAATCCCAGGAGCTGTACTTGGTTAAACTCTCCCCTTGCAGAGCTTGCAATCCTTGGAGATGCCTGGGAAAGGAGCATTAACTTTAAAATCACTCTGGGAACTGCAGCTCTGTGTGGGGAATAGAGGTCCCTTGACGACACTAAGCACCCTTAAGAGTATATCACCTGTGGGACGAACAGCGTCCTTACAGTGGAGATGCCTTACATTCTCCAAAGGTAGCTCAATCCTACCCAGCAACTGCGCTCTGGAACAGATGATACCCTACTTCTCAAATAAGACTTTAAAAAACCCCATAAAAACTCCAGTTAACGGGCAGAGTAAAATGAGAGCGTTTTTCTCTACGCCTTCTGACCCTGAAGCGTCTCAACATACAGAGTTGGGGAACAAGGAGTTTCTTAATCTATGTTGCTGAGTCTGCACATGCCTTAGATATGTTGATAGCTACAAGTTTCTTTGCATGCATAACTGACTTTTCTGGAAATCTGCCCTCTTTCAAAAAAAAAAACAACCAAAGAAATGCAAGGACTGTGAGGCACTAGAATGGTAAATTTGTCCACTCTGATAGGGTTGATGTACCCTATAATAAATACTCAAAAAGTTTAAAAACAACATGGGAGAGCGGGAATTGTGTGACAAATTTCTTGACTGTTGGGTCACCTATCAGTGGCATGAAGGTCCTGGAGAAAAGTGTTGCAAGACTATGATTGGGGATGTAGATAGGCTACAGGGATCTGTTTGGGTTGGGTTTTGCCATTTCCATGGAGAAATACAGAAGCTAGGGAACTAAAAAATGAAAGGCAGCTATGGTGGAGGGGGGAGGAATCCACATTTCATTCACCTTTGGCCCTCCAGATGTTACGATTCTTCCATTTGCAACATTACTGTTTCCTGAACACAATTGCAACCCCAACAACCACTATAGTTTTATTATGCATTAATGTTTGGTTCTCTGGTCCATGGGGTCACGAAGAGTCAGAAACAACTAAACAACAACGTTTGGTTAAGCTTACTGACAAATCTTTCTGCATAGAAAGGGAGGGGGGGTATATTTAAGTGAAATTTGCTCTCAGCAGATGAAATCAACCAGAGGCCCCTGCAATCATACCCTTCTGTAGTGGAAATGCAGAAGGCTACTTGGTTTTATAAATTGCAGCTCTGTATAAGTGAATTACTGTTGCTGTTGATCTGAAATGTACAGTCTGACTCTCAAAATGATAACATGAGCTTGGAAACAGTTAATATCTGGCTCCTGCTTAAAGAACTTGCCCCTTAGGAACCAAACAGGCCTTAGTAATAATTGATAAGCATTGCATAATAGTGAGAAAGGAAAATTCAATCCCCAGTGCAGAGAAGGTGATTCAATAAGGACTGGTGGCTGTGGGGAGGGGGATAACCAAGAAGATCTACTCAACCAGAATTTATTCCCAGACCTTTATAATATGGGTATCAATGGTAGCTCTTGTCTCTTCCATGGTTAAAATTCCTGATCTTGATAATAATACTTTGGGTAAGTGGGCAAGACACACTGTACTCAGCGCAAAATCTATATTGTATTTGTCCTACAGGAAATATATATATCTTTGTCCTGCCTTGTTAATGCCCGTGCACCACCACTCAGAGTGACTAACAACAATTTAAAATTGTAATGCAACAAACCATACATGCAACAATAAAAGTGTGCAAAATACATATTTTAAAAAAAACAATTGCAGAGCTAAAAACGGCCTTCACAGATAAATGCAGTTTTGTTCCACCATTCTTAAAACAGGGATCTGATTCAGCAGTTTATATTGCAGAGGGCTGATATTCTTATGACTGGAGTTCCTTTTTCTATTGAGAAGCAGGGAAATTGCTTTGATAGGCTATTCTGTCGCCTGCCCCCAACATATATACACATAAATACATTTTGCTCCTTGCATTTGACAGAGATTTGATACAGAAGCTTGCTTGTTTTTGTGGGAGAGAGGCAATGGTATCTAAGGGAATGTTGTGGGTGGGGCAGAAAGAGGTGTGGAAAGAGGGTCTTGTTCTCAAACCAGACAGATGTTGGCTTCTCTTTGTTCTGAAGGCAGTGGGTGGGAGATGGCTAATCCTATCAGGCTGGAGTCCTCCTAATCAAACTGGAGTTCTGCTGCAGTCAGGATTGTCAGGAGAAGATCCTCGGAGGTCCCAGTCTCTCCTGAGCACTGCCCTGGATGAAGGCTTCTGTTTCGCTGCTCCTCTGAGCCTCCATCCACCATGGAAGCAGCTCCTGAGATGGAATTAGCGCAATCACCTCCAGCCCGTAACCTAAACGGCAACTGGCACTACCAATTCCGCATCCTTCTGCTGGGTGACTCCATGGTGGGCAAAACGTCTCTGCTCAGATGCTACACGGAGGGGTGCTTCGTTCCATCCCCCTGCCCCACGGTGGGCGTGGAGTTCTACAGCAAGATGATGGAGCTGCCCCCAGGCATCAAGGTGAAGCTGCAACTTTGGGACACGGCTGGCCAAGAGAGGTTCAGGTGAGGCGGGGAAGTCCTTGAAGGACCAAAGGATGAGTGGGGGAAGATGCACATGCTTCTTACCGGTCCAAAACCTTTCCCTTTTCTAAATCCCTTTCCCTACTGCCCTGGAAATAAGGTCTGGAAGCCAATCACATTAGCCTGTGCCGCGTTACTGCTCAGTTAGCAACAATCCATTCCGGTGCATAGACCTTTCGTGTCCATATCATTTCTTGCTCCCTGCATTTAATTTCAGCCAGGTTGGCGATTCTGCTGGAATGCCAGCCAGTGGTGCCATGAAGGAAGGACTTGGAGGCAGGTATTCAGGGTCCCATGAGCGTGGTGGGTCAGGGGATAGCACCAGGTTGGCTTACTACATTTTGAAGTAACCTAAGTATCACCCTGTCTGTAAAGGAGGGGTAGGAGGAGCTTTCAAGGCCACTATGTCCAGAGTCTAAAATGTCCTAGCTGCACCACAGATACCACCTGTCTTCATTCCCCACATATTTCATCCCCACTTATCATTCCCCCTACTGGATTTCTAACAAAATTTTAAAAAATAGTGTTATCCTTGGCAATTAAGTTGAGATTTTAAGAAATTAAATAGAAATATAATAGGGAGGGGGAATAAGCATTTAGCACATTCCTGCCCCACCTTTCCTCCTATAAAGTTGCCATATGTCCTCTTTTGTTCCAGGACACTCTCTTTTTCATAGGTACTGTATGTAAAATGAGAGTCGTCATAGCGATCCATAGTTAAAAGTAGAAGTCGGCAAATGTGTCCTCTTTTTTTTTGCTCTTCAAAATATGGCAGCCCTATCTTCACACTAACCCTGTAAGGCGCATTAGGCCAGGTGAAAAAGAATGACAACCCCGGAAACAGCTAGGGAACACATTAGTTCCAATCTATCTGTCGATCTTAGGAAATGGTTGGCATCAGGAAACACCCTACACTACAGGAACAAGGAAGGGATTAAGTCCCAGGGGGAGAAGGCAGGGGGCCTGGGCAGTGAGTTCAGCTTAGGCTTCATTTATTCATCAATACCAGGAGAAGAAAACTGTGAACTGCCAGATGTTGGGCTCCAACTCCCATCAGCCCCAGGCAGTAGCAAGGGTTGATGGGAGTTGCAGGCCAGCAACATCTGGAGGACCAAACCTTCCCCCACCCCCAAGTAAGCCTGGTATTCCTAAGCAAGAAAGTAGTGGATAATTGAGCTCATGTGGTACTGGAAAAAGTTCCAGCAGCAAAGGCACAGCTCCTCAAAGTTACACAAAGGAATCTTTATATAATTACTTAGAATGTGTACAGTGCTTTGCTGATGGTTAGTGAGTTGTCAGCCCATGGTCATTAATTCAGGTGACACAGGGTTTTGCAGAGCAATCTGAGACAATTTCTCCAAGGAGCTCACTGTCGTGTACGTGTTTCACCCTCTCCTCAGTTAATGCCTACAGCAATCTCTACAGGTAGGTTAGGATGAGAGGCAATGACTGGCCCAGGGTCATGCAGTGAGCTTCCTGCTCAAGTGGGGATTTGAACCCTGGTCTGCCGGGTCCTAGACCAACACACTAACCCAGAGCCTTCCAAACGTTTTGTGTAGGTGACACACTTTTTAGACATGCATCATTTTGCAACACAGTTTTTACTAGCAAACCAAAGGTTAAACTAATCCCTTTCCAGCCCTGGGAGGAGCGCAGGGAGTGTTTGCACGACACACCAACACACTGCAGCCGACACACATGTCACGACACACAGTTTGGAAAGCTCTGCACTAACCACTATGCCACACTGATCTCACAAGCTCGCTTTAAGCTGTCTCTGGGTTTGGTCAGAAACTAGATGTTTGTGCATATCTTTGAGAATCATGAGTATTTGCGAATCATTCTGGCTGAATAATGGACTTTGCTTTCTGTACTCCCTCTAGCAATCTCAGTTAGATTCCTGTTGGCACTCTGCACAAAAGTTGCCTGTGTTTTTCACAGAGTCGGTGAAAAAAACAGCTGAAGGGAGGGTAGTGTCTAGCTGAGTGTTGTGCTGTGGGGTGGGTTGGGGGATACTTCAAGGTTGTCTGTTGTTATTGTTCTTTTGCAGAGTTGAGAAATTGATCCCATTTAGTGACTAGAAGCTTGAGGGCATTGATCTTAAGTAATCCCAAAGGCCATCATATCTCCTTGGAATGTCTGGCCTTGCTTACTGATCCACTCAGTTATTGACACAAGCTTACCAACTCCCTTTTTCTTGTTAATTTTACTGCAAACAATGGCACTCTCCTATCAGCTCCTCTTCAGAGATAAGATTTGTATGTAGAATCTCTGCTTGTTTGTGTGGTAGTAAATCGCATAGGAGTCTCCTCACTTGCTTACCCTGCCCCTAGCCATGAGCTGGGCTGGGAGATAAAGGCATGGCGGGCAGGTAAGGAAGGAAAGGAGATGTTTAAGGAAATTAGAAACTGAAATAAAATGTAAATATTTATCAATAAACAAACTGGGAAAAAGAAAGGAAGGAATAAGAGAGGAAACTGTTACAGTATGAAGAAGTGAATGTAAAAGGACCAGAGAGAAGGGATGGAAGAAAGTGGCAGGGGTTTTTTTTTTTTTTGAGCTGAGTGTGGAAGGAGAAAGGGAAATGAAATTATAAGAGATGGGTAAAAATATTTTGAGAAACATGTGGCAGTGGGAAGGAAAAAATATAAAAGAAAAAGCCTTCTCCACTTCAAGCCTCTCTAATCAAATTCTGCCTAAAATGTAGAGGTTGAGTTGTTCCATATCACATGTCTGTGCTTAGCTTGAGGAAAGCTGAACCATGGAACTCCTTGCCGCAAGGAAAATGCTGTGGCTAAGAATTTAGCAATGTCCCAAAGGTGGTTTAGATATCATAGGAAAATTATGTGAGTATATGTTATTTATTTGACTCAGTACATTTATATCAGGCCTTTTCTCCAAGTTGCTCAAGGCAGAATTCTTCCTCCCACACTAAGACTACATTGTACTATAAAGTTTGACATTGCTCAGCATCAATAAATTTCTGAAGACTTTGTGGATATGTTTTGCTAATGTAGTTTAGCAATATCTGTAAAGGCAAATGGGAGTTCTGTGCTTACATCTCAGAAGATACTTTGTCACTATTATTGCTCCAGAACAAAGTCCTGGTGGTGGTTATGAAGAGTTGGCATTTGGTAACTAGACAAGTGACTTAAAGAAAGTCTCCATGATATATTGGAAGAAGGTTAAATTAATTAATCTGCTGCTTCTGTTCTTAGGTGCATCACCAGATCCTTCTACCGGAATGCAGTGGGTGTACTCTTGGTCTTCGATATGACCAACCGGAGGTCCTTTGAGAGCATCTTTGATTGGTACCATGAAGTGACCAGTGTTATGGAGAAGGTCGTCTTCCTCTTGGTTGGCCACAAAAGTGACCTTCAGTCAATGAACAGAGTCACAGTCGAAGAAGCAGAGGGACTGGCCATTTCTTTGGGCACGCAATTTATTGAAACGTCTGCCAAGGACAACCTCAATATAGATTTGGCTTTTGCGACCATCACCAATGCTATCTACGATGCTCTGAGAAACAAGGAGATTGACCTGCAGGAAGGGTGGGATGGTGTGAAGGTGATCCATAAGAAGAGAACTAGCGGTCTTCAGAGAAGGAAGAAGGCCCCGCAAGAAAAATGCAATTGCTAACCAAAGTCAAGGAGTGAGATGTGGTTGGAAGGGGGCAGTGGGTGGGCTCTAAAGAGGATAAATGAGTGGAACTCTTTCATAGCCAAGGTTCTGAGATCCAAGCTGCAGAGGACCTCAATGACTGGACCCTCAAAGTGGCATTCACTCATCAGCATTCAAGACTGTTGCGGGATGCATACTGATGATGGGCAGGGCTGGAGTCATCAGTGAGCTGATAATGCTAAGGTTGCAAGTTTGATCCCTGTATGGGACAGCTGCATATTCCTGCATTGCAGGGGGTTGGACTAGATGATCCTCAGGGTCCCTTTCCAACTCTACAATTCTGTGATTCTAAGGCCAGAGCCCAAGTGATGAACCCCCTCCCTGCCTTCATTTCCCCCTCTTGCCACCTACTGGAAATGAGGCTACATTTGGCCCTGTGGCCACTGGCGGCTCACCTCTGCTGTATGGAAACCAGAGATACCCAAACAGACATGGGAGTCAAAGATGGTTTGGATAGCACCAGAGCAGATAGGAGAGAATCTGGAAAACAATTGTTTGCAGCTGAAAAGCTTGCCACACTGACCTTTCAATGCAAGTGGTCTGCTAAAATGCATCTGAATTGCTTTGAAATGTTCAGATTATGAGAGCGTATTCTTCAATTGTTCTGCAGAAAAGCTAAGCATAATTTGCTGTGTAAAGAGCTGGGAAATTGTAAGGGGAATATTTGTTTATAGTTGGGGTGGGGAAAAGATAATGGGTGCAAGGATATTCAGAGTTCAGTCATTTAGATAGAGTCAACATTCCACTATATTTGAGAATACAAGAAAGAAAGAAAGCAAGCAAGAAAGAAAGAAAGAAAGAAAGAAAGAAAGAAAGAAAGAAAGATTTTCATCTTGAGTAGATGACCTGGGGATGCTGGGAATGCTGGAGTCCCATTTTAATGTGAAACAAGGGTGCTGATTTCAAAACAATAAAATAAATTCATACTGCTGATTTATGCTTAGTTTCTCTATTTGCCACTTTTCTATAGTAAGTTTAATGTAAACTAAAGCTATCATTTAATTATTAAAATACTGTAAATTAAACTCATAGGGTTGTATCCAATACTGGCCCTGCTCCAAGTAGAAATTTATTGAAAATAATGTACCTGTTAGGCTTAGGCTCATGATGAGACATACACACCCTACCGAGGTGCATATTCAAGGGATCATTTAGGCAAAAGATCTGAAAACCATGGTAAAAAAAGTGACATATTACTGGTTGAAGTCTCATGAGACTTACGGTAAAAGGTAGAGGTAACGCGACCCCTGACCATTAGGTCCAGTTGCAGACGACTCTGGGGTTACGGCGTTCATCTTGCTGTACTGGCTGAGGGAGGCAGCGTACAGCTTCCGGGTCATGTGGCCAGCATGACTAAGCCGCTTCTGGCGAACCAGAGCAGCACACGGAAACGGCGTTTACCTTCCCGCAGGAACGGTACCTATTTCTCTACTTGCACTTTGACGTGCTTTCGAATTGCTAGGTTGGCAGGAGCTGGGACCGAGCAACGGGAGCACACCCCATCGCAGGGATTCGAACCGCCAACCTCATAAGACTTATATAGGATAATCTCATATTTTAGTTTTATTTATTTATTTTATGAATCACATCACCAGGAACCAAGGCAGCTATAGCTATAGTGCCATCTGCTGGGGGAATCCTTCCACACCTCATAGATTCATGAGGCAATTCTCCCGCCACCATAAAAATATTATTAATTTTTCATATATCCAAAGCAATACAAACAAGCATATTCATCCCCTAACTTGTGTCCTCACCCCGCTCAGGACAAAGAGTGTTTAGATTCCTGTGAACGGCAGGTGGCAGAGGAAGACGATAACAGTAACAATAATATGCTTATACCTCACCCATCTGACTGGGTTGCCCCAGCCACTCCTTAGATATTGCATACAAAATAAAGTCTATTCAAACCTTGTAAGAGTCATTGTGGCATTTTTCCTTCTTGCTCTTAAGTCGATTTCCCCCCCCCCCATCCGCATGAGATGCCAAATTTGAGGCGTCCGTTCCCTCAACATCTTCCCAGAGAGGGTTCTGTCTGCCCATCTTGCAGCAATGATCAGTTGTGCAGTTAGTTCTTCAGAAGCTGCAGGAGGAAGTTCCAGTTCAAAGATAAGAAGAGCAGCAAGGGCATGGAATCGGGTCAAATTTGTCATGAGGCAATTCTTATTTATTTAAACGGCAAGCTTCTTAGAGTCTCCTTGCTGTTGCCCTTGAAAACACCTCTGAATATAAATATAACAAAGTCATCCTTCATGGGAAAACCCTTTTTGAATCCTCATGAATTCATGAGACAATTCTTATTTGTTTATCAAACAGGTTCTTCTGCTGTTGCCATTTGAAAAACTCTGCTCTGACCCCCTCGGAGCTTTGGAGACAGGAGACAGGAGACAAAGAGGTGACTCCTGAAACAGACACATTCTGCTCCTTCTCTTCCAGTGGCTTCAAAAGAGAGATTTGGAAAATATTTGAATGTGGTCTCTGCCCCAACAGTTCACTGCCCCTGCTTGTTTCTGAGGGAAAAGGTGTCTAAAGAGAGAGGCAGTGTGGAGTAGGGGTTAGAGTGCTGACCTAGGAGCTGGGAGACTAGAGTTCAAATCCCTGCTGAGCCATGAAGCCCACTGAGTGGCTTTGGGCCTGTCACTGTCTCTCAGCCTAACCTCCCTCACAGGGTTGTTGTGAGGATAAAATGGAGAGCATACCATCTTGAGCTCTTTGGAGAAAAGGTAAATGTAATAATAGACATAATAACTAAAGTTTTCCACAGAATAAGTTGTGGAACTCCTTTAATTCCTATTCAAGCAGCTCTCAGCCTTTTTTGTTTTTGAGGGGAATGGTGTCTGATACTGTATAGTTAACCTCCTGACTGACAAGGTTTTGCGGGGAATCTCCTTAAAATACCCATGACTTCATTCTAACACTTTTGCACGTATGAGTCAGACTCCCCACGGTTTCTGCCCAGTCTGCAGCATTTACATACTTTTCCAGCGCAAAATGTTTGATAGCCCTGCTCCTTTATCTTAACGCTTGAGACTTCAGGGCGGGATGACAAGGAGGAAGAAGATTCATGGTCACCTGTGCTTTAAATTAATTCCTGGGCGGTTACTTCTGTTTCCAAATCCCTGATCTGCCTCGACTTAATCCAGCAATGAGGGCAGGGGAAAAGCCTCCACACAACCAGGGCAGTTTGGATAAAATATACGGTACCCCCCGACTTCACTCCAGTTGCTATTTTGCACCTCGGGGACAGAATTGGTGCTGGACCAAAATGGTCACCATACTAGGCTGAACCTTTCCTGCCTTTCCTGTAGTAGAACTTCTACAGGAGAGTCAGCCTGATGACAGCCCAAAAGAAGAAACACCCATTCCAGGAATGTCTCCTTTGACATATCTCCCCTGGAAACCAGAGCTGTCTTTTTCTATTACACTGGAGAACTGGCCTCACAGAAAGAAACCTTGGAATATGCAGTACCTCTAAGGGCCAGAGCTGATGGGAAAGAGGGAGGGTAAGAAATCTCCTGTAGATGGTGGCTAGTTAAAGCCCAGTCTCTATGTGCAGAGATGGTCTTCCTGCCTTTACCTGGGATGTGCTTCCTGCAAACCAAACGGCTGCTGTTGGTCCTGCATGAGGATATTGGCCATGACCTGATGTACCTAGCACAGAGGTCCTGATGCTGCAGACCACCCCGTCACCAGTGATCCACGAGCATCATTAAGGTGGTCTGCAATACGTCTGCGGATTTGTGATTGAAGACAGGAGGTGGCTTTAAATATTCATATTGATTTTTAACTGCATTTTTACTGCTTCTATTTTTTTCCCTTCTATTGCTTTTTTCCCCTGCACAGTATTACAATTTGAATTCTAGGGAAAGGAGCTGGAAACAAAGCTGCCAATATCTTAACACCATTACACAGTGGCATAGCATGGTGGGGAGGGAGCACCAGGGGCATAAAATGGTTAGGGGAGCAAAATTTCAACATCTGGTGCTGCCCCAGTATGGCTGCACTCATCTGTTGCTGGGCTTTGTTGAAAATGGCTTCCCCAGGCGAACCAGGAAGTGACCTCTCCAGAAAAGGGAACAACTCATCTTTCCTTATCTGTGCGGCTATGATCTCCTGGTAATGCAGACAGCATTAGGAAGTTGGACATGCATGTGTACTCCATCCATTTCCCTCCCATCCACACACCCTTCCATGTGGCCCCAGGCACTGGCAACCCACGCTACGCCACTGCCGTTATACAGATCTATGGCGCAACTGCACTTTGGAGCACTGTTCTAGCTGCCTCTCCCCAAAAAGAATATTGTGGTTGGAAAAGGGTCAGAAAAGGGCAGCCAACATGATCCAGCGATCGTGTGAGGAAATGTTGCAAGATTTGGGGCTTTTAAAACGTAGATAGAAGGTAGGTTGAGATAGGATAGAGGTGTATAAAATTACACATGGCATGGAGAAAGGGACTAGAGAAAAGTTTTTCTCCCTCTCTTAACACTTGTGGACAACCAATGAAACTGATTGTTGGAAGATTAAGCACAGACAAAAGAAAGCAATAGTGACTGAAGGGCAGTGAGTCTGCAATCCCATGCAAGGGTACTTACTTCCAAGTAAATATGCACCCATGTAGACTCCCATTTTGTTTTCTAAATTCTAAGGTTTGGCACTTTTCCTAGAGAAAGGGCGTGTACACTCACACTCACACATACATAGATAACATCTGATACGTTCTAATGAGAGTGATATGTTTTCTCATTAGAGCTCTGAAAGGGTTTAATGTATTCTCCTGATGCTCTGACTGCTGGCCCAGGAATATTATCTTTTTGCCACCAGAAAGAAGAAAGGGTGCTGTTGCCCGTAGAATATATGTGAAATGTGCTTCCTCTCTGCCTGGCTTCCCCTCCCATAAACGTTGCACATTCTCAGGGTGGGGCAGAAAAAGGGCGAGTTATGAACATCCAGGCTGGCTTAGCAGCTGCCTGCCTGAACACGAAATGAAACAGCCGTCAGCCCCAGGCTGCAGATGCGACCAATCTGCTTTCACCTACAACAAGCCTCAACCAGTTTTCCACTTCTGTCGGAGCTCAAGAACAGCGTTTTCCACTTGGCCGTGTGGCTGGATAAATCTTGACACGGGGAGTGGAGTGCCTAGTTTGTGCCACTGTACGAGCGTTCCCACTTGCCTCTCCAGCTTTCTTCTCCCCTCTCCCCCAGTCTCCGGATGGCAGTGGATTCGCTCTGGCACTACCAGTTCCGGATTATCATGTTGGGGGACTCCACTGTGGGAAAATCCTGTCTCCTGAAGCGCTACGCCGAAGGGGTCTTCCTTGAGTCCATGAATCAAACTGTGGGTGTGGATTTTTATGTTCACTTCCTGGAGATTGAGCCTGACCTGCGCATCAAACTACAGTTTTGGGATACAGCTGGGCAAGAGCGGTTCAGGTGAGTTTAGAATGGAAGTTTTATCTGTAGTAAGGAGAGAGAAATGAAGAGGTGATATGACAGCCACCTTCAAGTTGTTGAAGGGCTTTCACATGAGAGGATGGGGAACTTGTCCAGCAGTGGGGGAAAGAACTTGGTGGTAAAAAAAAGAATAGGTATGTAAAAAAGAGAATTCTTGGATGGCAAGATCAAAATTTGAAACAAGTACTCCTTTGTGAGAGAGATCAAATCACAAAATATGCAGCAAAGTAAAGTGTGGAAATATAGGCTTTTAAAATATGCCGTTGCAAATTTATTCCAAAGTTCCCCTCTTCCCTAGCGTAGAAAAATACCACTCATTCGGTGAATTAAAAATGGTTTACTTACAAACTCCAAAGGTCAGATTCATGTGGTTTTCCATACAGCATTCAGAAAAGTTGCACAGGCAGTGGAACTTGGCTTAGTCACAGTAGTGAAAGTTCCTAGATTATTGGTCTATGAACTCAAGAAAGGCTTGTCAGAGCCATGAGCTCTCAGCAACCAGCTCAGACCTCTTTACATGCTGAGCTTCTCAGGTAGACTGTGGTATAACACTAGGCTTAAACTACCTTCCAAGGTGAGGGGGAGTGACCCCAGCTAAGCCTGCAGAACCCCTTCATGCATTAATTAAACTTAAGCATGTTGGTTATATGAGGCTGGTTTTCACACACTTGGGGCCCTCCACATGTTGCTGAACTAAAATTCCCATCACTTGGAGTCCAACAACATCTGGTGGGTTATAGGTTCCCCATTATCTTGTTACTTTCCTTAAGGCAAAAAGTCTGATTTGGGGGATTAAGCAGGTTTTGTTGTGCAATACCTCCCAACCAGCTATAATTGTGCAATCTGAATTTGTTCGTTTGCGACTGAATCACCCCCCAAAAAAAGTCTGGAAGCATCCAAGGTGTGCTGCAGACATACGCCAGCTGTTTATATGAGTAACTCCTCATTCTGTAGACTCAAAACTGATTAAATAGGAAGGGTTCCTCCCTTTCCTGAAAGGCATCTCTATTTGTATTTCCTTCTTCTGTCTCATAAAATGGCTGTTTGTGAAATATTTTGTTGGACTCATGAAGACTCATTTCCATCTGGCATATATTTTAATGCTGCTTTCAATAACGTTTTAATGCAATTTTGTTAACTAACTTTGACACTAAAATAATAATTAACTAATGCTGGAATTGTTTACGTAATTTACACACCAGACATAAAATGACTCAGGATGGTATCCAATGCATTTATTCCATTAGCACAAGCCTAAATTGTTGTGCTATAGAGTTGGCAGGGACCCTAAGGGAAATCTGGTCAAAGCCCATCAAATGCAGCAACAAGTTGCTTCTGATACAAGCCTTGGACATCAGTAACCAAACTACGTAACTCCATCAATAACTTATGCGGTAATATTGTTTGCTATATATTCCAATATTCAGCAAATGAATTCCAACTTAATTTCTGGACTTGGCCAAGTTGCCTTGCCCTTCTTAGGTGAGTTTAACAATACACAGTGTGTTCCAAACCTTATTCAATCCATCTTTCATCTTAGGCCTTGTGTTCTCTTCCATTCATAGCCCTCTTCTATCCAAAGCAACATATTATGCCAATAAAGATTAAAAACACTAAGCCAGTATAAGGTAAAAAGGTAAAGGACCCCTGGACGGTTAAGTCCAGTCAAAGGTGACTATGGGGGTGCAGCGCTCATCTCACTTTCAGGCCAAGAGAGCCAGCATTTGTCCACAGACAGCTTTCCAGGTCATATGGCCAGCATGACTAAACCGCTTCTGGTGCAATGGGACACCGTGATAGAAACCAGAGCACACAGAAATGCCATTTACCTTCCTGCCACAGCAGTACCTATTTATCTACTTGCACTTTTTGGCGTGCTTTCGAACTGCTAGGTTAGCAGGAGCTGTGACAGAGCAATGGGAGCTCACCCCATCACAGGGATTCGAACCACCAACCTTCTGATCAGCAGGAGGCTCAGTGGTTTAGACCACAGCGCCACCCGCATCCCCAGTATATAAACCAGTATATAATGCCCTAAGGAGGTTGATTGTACGAAGGTGACCCAAGTGAGAATGAGTTTCCTTCTTTGTGTTTCCTGACTTAGGTCTGTGACACGTTCCTATTACCGCAACTCCGCTGGAGGTGTGCTGGTGTTTGACCTGGCCAACAGAGCATCCTTCGAAAGCATCCGGAAGTGGCACCAGGAAGTGATGGACACGGTGAAGCCTCACCACATTGTCTTTGTGCTGGTTGGGCACAAGAGCGATTTGGAGGCCGAGAGGAAGGTTGGACAAAAGGAGGCAGAGAAACTGGCCACTTTGCTGGAGGCCAAGTACATTGAGACGTCTGCGAAGAGCAACAGGAACGTGGGGGAGGCTTTCCAGATCTTGACTATGGGAATATACGAGGCTCTGAAAAGCGGGAAAATGAGACCCAGCGAACAGTGGGACGGGGTGAAAAGCAAACTGCCACCTTTGGCACAGCCTGAGGCCCAGGCACAGGAAGGGGGCAAGAAATGTTCCTGCTAGCAAATGGCAACTGCCTCTGGGAAAGTGCATGGGCCCTTTTGTACAATAACCCGTGCATGATGCCCATGAGCCATTCATCTAGAAAGCAATGAAGGCTATAAAAGGCTTTTATAGGCTGGTGTATAAGCAAAGGTGTATTCCCTTTTGTTATTGCTAACCTAACATATGGGAGAGTAAAATCCTTGCAGAATGAAGGCAGAGAACATTGATCTGAGGCTCCCTTTGACATACTGACAATTACTGCAACATATACCTTTCATTTCTGCACGTACCACACATCTCTGGAAATATTTTTTGCACCTGGTCTACCTGGTTTCAACCTTGCTCCACCCATCTATTGCTCCCCCCCCACATACCCCCAACTCTTGCCATCTCCTGTTTTTACCTCTGCTGCGGAAGAGGCTGGCTTGAAATGTGTGGAGGTATTATGGACCTGCTCTCCCTGAAAAGCTTGCCTAAACCGTAATCATTATGTTAGCTCACCGCCTGATTTGTGAAGACCTTCATTAACCTATCCTTTTTGGCTGATCAGTTTGAGAACTCTTGATACAATTTCATCACGTGTTTTTAGGAGGAAATAACATTGGTGCCTAATATTCTACAGAAGACCTGTGGATGCAAGTAAAAACTATTTCAAATTCACTTTCTCTACTCCTGTTGTCTCAAGGAGATGCCTGAAGGGGATAGGGAAGATGACAGGACTTTTTTAGTCACACAGACAATACGACTTGGGTAATGAGCAAACTTCCAGATTAATCAGAACTATTATTTACAGTGGTATGAAAAATGAAGATGGCACAACCTGCCACATACAAGAGTTTTGGATGGAATGGGAAGAGGTGCTTTGGCGAATTAGGTTCAATCATGCTTAGTGCAAAGAGACATGTTGCAAGAAGGCATGTTGTGAAAAAGGCCAGTGAATGCTACCCCTTTGAGAATACAAAAGCGACCAGTTATTCATATCTGTCCCAAGCACTAATTGAAACACATGGGTTCCTTGTAAGGTAGAGAACAGAAATAAAGGAAAATACAGCCATCTTTATACTTGCAGAACTAGATTATCAGTTTTAGGTGGCAGGGTGGGTAAAGTGTTGATAGAAGCAAAGTTTGGAAGTGTTAGCAGGTGGTTGGGAGGGTATTGTCTCCCATAGGTAAAATCCCACCCCTGTGGGTAAAAGGTAGAATCATAGAATCATAGAGTTGGAAGAGACCACAAGGGCCATCGAGTCCAACCCCCTGCCAAGCAGGAAACACCATCAGAGCACTCCTGACATATGGTTGTCAAGCCTCTGCTTAAAGACCTCCAAAGAAGGCGACTCCACCACACTCCTTGGCAGCAAATTCCACTGTCGAACAGCTCTTACTGTCAGGAAGTTCTTCCTAATGTTTAGGTGGAATCTTCTTTCTTGTAGTTTGGATCCATTGCTCCGTGTCCGCTTCTCTGGAGCAGCAGAAAACAACCTTTCTCCCTCCTCTGTGTGACATCCCTTTATATATTTGAACATGGCTATCATATCACCCCTTAACCTCCTCTTCTCCAGGCTAAACATGCCCAGCTCCCTTAGCCGTTCCTCATAAGGCATCGTTTCCAGGCCTTTGACCATTTTGGTTGCCCTCCTCTGGACACGTTCCAGTTTGTCAGTGTCCTTCTTGAACGGTGGTGCCCAGAATCTCCTACAGATCCCCTGCTGCACAGCAAAATTCAGTCAACCCTTCCAGACAATAATGGCAAGCATCTGAATAAAAGCCATTCCCAAACAGACTTTATAATTCTTTGATAGCACCTGCCTTCTTGTCAGTGCAAATGTTCCCTTGCCTGTTTTGTGGATTTTTAGGCTCTAGGACATCTCCCATTATCAAATATGTTGCACTTATAGATGACTTAACAGGGAACAACAAAAAGCACCATTTTGGAACCATGGTAGCAATGTCAGATCAACAGTGCATAGAAAAGGTGGTAGTGGAGACACATGTTGGAGGACACTCAGTTGTAAAGAGCCGATTGTTCCAAAACTAAGGTTGATGCACACTTGGGAGCAGGCAACATTGGACTTACATCTGAGCAATTGTTTAAATTCAGTCTTTATTACATGTTTACAATGCTAAAGGCTGTATAAACTGCCAGGATGCTAAATTCTGCACTTTATGTTGCCGCTATAGAATATGCAGAGGCCCTGCTAAGATGTCACCTCTTACGAAAACTGTACACTCAGTAATCCAATTTAACGGCTGGTGGTTCAAATTCTTAGGCTTGTATCCAATGTTAGTCTATAGCTAATGCAAGATGGAGCTAAAGGAATCTATTCTACACATGTGGCTACTCAAAAGTAAACCCACTGAAATTAAAGGACAAGACAAACTTAATCCATTACTTTCAGTGGGTCTACTCTGAATTGAACCTAGTTGTTTACAACCCCCCCGATTCAAACATTTCCACTGTTTTCAATGGTTTTCCAAGAGATAGACCATATACTGTACATTTCAATTATAATAGCAAAGGTTAAGAATAGGCTCTGAAGCATCATTTTCATTTTGCCAATGCCATTTATTGTATTCGGTACACACCATCTCATCCAGAGAGCTGCATTTATCATCTCACCATCTTTACTTGAAAGAGCATCAGCAGAAGCCACAGTGAGGACTTGAGTTGAGTTTGTAGTTGCATTTATTTCATGTGGGGGGAGGGGAAATCTACCTTTCTGCATATCTGATGCTGGGAAACCCACCTATTCACTGATGACATGTCCAAGCTGCATTCTTCTGGGTGGTTTGCAGTAACACACTTGGTGGACATATGCTTGAAGCAGGAGGCCTCCTTTACTGTTGGGTTGTGAAAAAGCATGTTACAGGAGAAAATCAGGACCACACACTTGAATTACATGTAGCCTACTTCTGATATACTGCCCAATTTAAGGTATTACGTGAAGCAGGGCCTCAAATTTATTTTTTGGGACAGGGTGATACAACTGTGGTCTGAGTTCTGTTGACCTTCTGTAAGTGTATTTGGGCTAGTTCACAATACTTTGCCAATGCAAGCTTACAGCAACACATTAATTTCTCTATACACCATTGCACATGGCAGTTATAAGGGGTTGCATTCAGTTAACTTCTACTCGAGTACACCCACTGAAATTAAAGGGCATGACGAGGTCCATTAATTTCAACTGAGCTACTCTGAATACAACCCAAGGTGTAATATCTAAAGCATGCATATGCAATGGGAAACAATGATTCTGCAGTTTATGGTGAAAAGCCCATGTACTAGCTTCATCAAAAACTATAGAAAAAACAGTTCATCTATGCAGAAAAATAGCAGCATGTGAAGAACTCGGTATAAGAAAAACAGCAGCAGCTATGGGGCAAGTCCTTAGAAGTTTGGGTGGCTAATGGGGAGGGTCGGGATGTACTGATTTCTTGAAGGGGAAAGGTTTACTGAGGCAATACCGCAATGTCTTTCGACTTCCAAGTCCCGTCGTCCCTGATCATGGATGGGGATGACAATAAATAAACATGCCCTTGTCATTGGTTGTTTAATGGCGAAGATGCTTTCAAGTGATGCAATACATAAAATAACAGCAGCAAAGGTTCTTCCCCCTCCCCACCCCCCTCTGCCTCCATGGTGCAATTTCAGAATTCATTTTGGATTATTTAGACATATGCCTCAGTTGGATTCCATTTGGCTGCTAATCCCATGGCGAAACAAAAGGATGGATTGTTTTCACAAATGGAGATTTACTCTTTTAGAACAAGAGTTTAAAAGAACAAATGACACGCTGGAATATTCCTAATGGCTCATGCTACAAAGGCAAGCATTGTGGTTTTATGAACTGATGCCATTTTTTTTTCCTTTTAATGGAAAGCACTAAATTGCATGCTACCTGGGGCAAAGTGCATGAGAAATCTTGAAAAACAGGGAACATTAAAGTACTTGTTTATTACCGTAGTCTAAATGAGTGGAGAACTTGCATAAAAAGGGAAAGCTTCTATAGCCACTGCTGGATGGCTTAATGAAAACCTGTTACGCACAGAGAGAGAACACAAAGTGTAGTTGTGTGGTCAGAGGTGGCTTGTTCATTCAGAACACAGGCAGTGCAACACTTCTGTTGCTACAGTTCAACCTATCAAAGAGGAAGTGAGGAAGGAGGGCAGTTTTTCAGCAAGCGAGGAGCTTCAGAAGCAGCAAAAAAACCCCCACCATTCATAATCCATGAAAGTCTGAGGCAACAGTTTTGCACCAATTTTGATTTTCAGCCTGAGTTGTGCTTTTGGTATTGGAACACTCAATGAAAGCAAAGTATTCTCAATTATATTTTTCTCCCGGTAACAGAAGAGACAGGAGGCAAGCCAATTGTTCTATGAGCACAGATTGATATCTGGGCTGTGGATACTGAGGACTGTTCTCTTCACAAGACAGATGCTGCCAGTTTAAAAATAATAATAATAATAACAATAATAATAATAATCTCTCTGTGTTGGGAACTGCACCAACGCTTTCCAACAGAACCACAATCTGCACAGAACTTCACAGATATTTTGCTATGCAGTGGATGTCCATTGCATCCTTAAGAGTTAAAGGGACTTGCAATATGGACCATATTGGAATTTAAAAGAGGAAAAAGAGATGTTTGCGTTGAACAACCTATAATGAACAGCCCTTTCTCTGGCTCTTGCCCTGATGCCCTTTGCTTTTTCGCAACCCGTGCCAGTACTGCGACCTAGTTTTAGAGTCATAATGTCTTTGCTGATAAAACAAATCCAAATATCTATAAACAGCAACATTACAAAGAGTAAGAGGGAAATGAAAAAAACATCTATAGCTGTTTCTAATACTGTTCCCCAAAATACCAAAATATTCTGTCCGTTGGACAACCACTTACACCATAAATCACTCTGAAGGCAGAAAATAAAGTCTGTGTGTTTCAAGATACATTGTGTTCTCTTGGGGAAATATGTTGTGGAGGAGGGGTGGGGGAAAGAGGCAGGGTCTATCGACTTTTGGCAGGTCTCCCCTCAAAGTCAGATATTGCTGCACAGTTAAAAGGTACGCTTCTCTGCAAAGCCTTAAAAAAGAATCCCACAGATGACGTCATGGGCACTCCACAAGCTTGAGGCAGATTTCCCGCCCAGAAGAGCCATTTTAATCTCCCTGCCATTCCCAAGCATTATTTCTTTGTTGTTTTGCGGATCAACGCCATCCTCTGAAAAGAGAGAGAGAAAAAGAACAGTGAAAATCAGGGAAATGGACCACCAGCAAGCTTCAGTGGAAGGTAGATTCTTTTAGGCCCAGAAAACTATTTCCACTCACCTGGCCACCATAGTATCCAAATACCTCAATCACATAACTAGTCCACTTAAGAGTCAAAATGAGGTATGGCTGCATTTCCGTATCAGTTTTTTTAGATTAAAAAAACTGCAGCTGTTGGAGGGTCCTCAATCTGAATTGTGACCACAGTGCAGGGAGGTTTGATTCTTCCCTTTTCCTAATGAACATTGCTCTGCATACTCTAGTTTTTATTACTCCTACAGGATGAAAAATATAGGGGTGCACGTATTTTGTTTCCTTTGAGGACAAACAGCAGCTTTAGTAGGGAGGGGACCCATCTCAGTCAGGAACTGTGCAGGGAAAAGGTGAACCTGTACCTGACATGCTGCAGTCCTTACTCAGATCAGGCCCCCTGCTAGTTGGTGTGTTTTGTTTCTAAATTAAGAGATGGAAATGCATTTGACCCAAAGGCATGGCACGGGAGGAGTGATGTTCTTAAGTATTTATATTGCGCTCTCTCTTTCTCTCATACACACACACACACGCAGAAAGGGAATGTGGACATTAGAAAGTACAGTATAAACACCTGGTGTTTTCTCTCCCCTTGCTGACATGTTTGGTTTATCTGATGCCATTTACCTGCAGATTCTGGATGGAACACCCTCCTTACCTGTTTGTGAGCTTCTGTAGTGCAGGCTTTTTTATATGGCCTGATTTCTTCAGAACCAAAACCTGGGATCCACATATTCCACTGCCGCTCTACATCAAAGAACAGGGCATGGGTGGAGGAGATGAGAAAAATAGGTAGAGGAAACAAGAGTTAAGGAGAAATATTTATCAATTCAATCATGTAAGTAGTAATCATTGTCTTGTTTCTAAGAACTAGAACAAAGAGAGAAATGAAAAAATAATCCTGTTTTGGCAGGAGTTCTGTTTCTCTTAATTTTAGGGGTTTCTTTGCGTTAGAACAAATTTCAAGGGGACACTTCTGAATTGCATGTGACAGCAATTCCCTTGTGTGCAGGGGTTCACTACAGGCTATTTTCTGCACACCCTAACACATGGAGGAAGACTGCAGTGGCCTGACTGGCCTGGTGAACTGTTATACATGAAAAGCTCACTACAGGGGGAGAGTAGGCACATACAGTCACCTATAGCAGCCTTCATGAAACAAACAACTCATGCATGGGCACTCACCAAGATGCAACTGGACATCTTTCACTTCCAAAGTGTTGGACTTGCGATGTCGTGCAAGCTGGCAGGCAGCTGTCACAACGCTTTCAATGAAGTCATCCGCGATCTGCAGCAGCATCTGTCAAAAACAGTGGAGCACCAAGCACGTTAGTGATAGTTTCAGCATGATATATAACAATGCGTGAAATGATATTTAATTCAGAAGCTTCACATTCTTCCAAAAAGTAATCACCATCACCAGTGACTTTACATCAAGGAAAACCACTTTGTTTCCTAACTGAACCAGTGGCACTGTTCAACTATGGATGAGCTCAGGCAAGTACCAAAGGGTCTGAGATTATTCAGGACTAGGGATTCATTCAGTTCATTTCACTCCCAAAAGCCTACCTCCTCCACATCTTCATCCAGTTGTTCATTTGGATCCACCTCTCTGACAAGATCCTGTAGTTTCTTCTTAGTTAATATCTGGGGCAGGGGAAAGAGATCACCAACATTAGTACAGTTCAACCAGGTCAATGGCCACCAAAAGACAAAGGAGATGATGCCCATCTAATATTCACGAGGAGAGAATTCCAAAAGGCAGGTGCTACAACACTCAAGGCCCAATTCCTACATTGTGTGCAATGGACCTTCTGGTAAGATGGTATCAGCAGGAGGGCCTCACCTGCAGAGCATAGACATGGACTGGGCATAAGGAGTGAGGTTATCTTCAGGTATCCTGGCCCCAAGCTGAATAGACCTATATACACCGGAACCAGCACCTTGAACTTAGCCTGGCAGCTAACTGGCAGCCAGTGCAATTATTTCAACAGCAGGGTAACATATTGGCGATGTCCTGCTTTAGTGAGCAGTCAAGTTGCCACATTTTACACTAGCTGCAGCTTCTGGACCAACCTCAAGTTTAGCCCCACATACAGCACATGGTTCTGAACCTAAGACTCAAGCTTTTATTCATTTCAAGTCACAAGATGGAACAGGGAGATTTTGGCAACTCTTGGGCACGGCCAGAAGCAGCCAACCAATATTATTTTTCAACCTCACCTTACCCCACTCACTTTCCCAGTATTGCAAAAGCCATTACCTGGTTGCTTTCAGGACTGAGGCGCCCGCCACTGCTAGGGGTCCCTGGCATCTTCGCCACAGTGGTATTGTTTGCCATGGAGCTATGTGGAGGGGTGCTGGCTGGTTCTGGCTTGATTGAGGAGAAGTTGGACAAATTGATCAAGGTAGATGGGCCAAACTGGTTCATAATCTGCTGAGCTTTAGCCTTCAGATCATAGAGCTTGTCCAGATCTTGCTTCTTCTTGGGATTGTGTGGGCCCAAACCAATCAGCTGAAGAAAACACAAATCCCAGGGTTAAAATGAGGAGGAAGGGAAGACGGAGGCGATTTAACAAGTTATCTATTTTAGAACCATTCCCAGCAGTCTGGAACTCAGATATGAAAAGCCTTTGAAAGAACAAGTTTTCTGAAGTGGCTGGAAAAGCACCTTAACTATGTCACCATCAGTGCTTTTTTTCTGGGGGTACGGATACCCCTAAACATTTTGTGAATCTAAGTTTGGCCTAATTGAGGGGAAGTATTTCAATCTGAGTAGGAAAATGAGAGTACCCCTAAACATTTTTAAAGGGAAAAGGCACTGGTCACCATAATGCCACCTCATGGAAAGCTTTCAAGGCCTGTGTTCTGTGAGAGCTTTAATGCAAACCCAGTATCAGATCACAATGTGGAAATCAGAGCAGAAACTGTGTTTGTGGGTGTCAGAAGCACTTCCCCAGACACTTGGATCTGACAGCCATGGTAATAAGAACTTCCCTCCCTGCTCCTAGATTGCCCAGAAAGCAACTATGAGGCACTTGCTGACCACTGGTGTCCGGAGATATGCATTTGTAGTTCTTGGACAACTTTTGATTATGCATAAGTTTCCTCCACACCTGTCGTTTTGATAGTTCTAAGACAAAAGTGCTAAAGGGAAAACTGCTCCTCTTATAGCCAGCTATAGATGAAAGCCCGTAGTCTAACTAAAGGATGCTTGTCTGGAGGTTCTAACAGGGGAGCGCAGCTATCGTACACCCTTGACCAAAGAACGGTACACTCCTTCTATCTGGGATGGTTGTCCTCTTCCACTGAGCACGCAGCTTCGGGAGGGATGCACATGGAGCGGTGAGGGAAGAAGGGGACACCCGCCTAGCCAGCCAGATCAGCTGAATCAACTCTGGCAATCAATGGGGTGACAGATGTCGCAGACAGATCGCCCTCACAAACCTGATCTTTAGCTTCCTAGAGCTTGACATTTCCCTCAAATAATACCAATTGGGATGTGTTAATGTGTTATGTTTATACTTCTGTTACGGACTACATTATGGAAATGGACCATGTTTGTCAATCCACGGTTCCACCTATTAACCTTCAATATCCAATTTCTTAAACCCACCAGCGGCAAAGATGCCTTAGGGCTACAGTTCAGTGGCAGCATTTCTCTGGGAATGTTTCTTCTCTTTGGTTCTCTCCAAAAAAAAAAAAAGACAAAGGGCTTCATCCAAGATAAGTTAGAAGTACTGTACTTATTTAAGCCATGACTAATTTATCCCATTGATTCCACTTGAACTAACTTTAGCTAACCTAGCCTGAATTCCAACCAAAATGTGTTTTCTGATCATTCCAAAACATTCAAGATGCAACATCGAATTTCAAGGAGTCTCTTCAGAATCTCTCAACATCCAGTCTATAATGCTATTGGCTTGTGTGTTCAGTTCAGACCACTCAGCAGCAGCTTGTTACCAATCAACACAGCTGCAGAAAATATTTTAAAAAGGTAAACATTACCAACTTCTCAAGAATCAGAAATGGCATTTTCTTGAACCTTAATATACAGGTGATTAGCATGCAATTTTACCACATGCAGTTATTTTAATTCTTATGCATTTTGCTTAAAATTGTAATCCAACAATGACGCCAACATCACATCAAAACACAAACCATGCTGAACACGGACTACCCAAGATGCAAGGAAGTCAATATGAAGGAAGCGGAAACCACGCTTCATTATTATTTTAAAGAGCAAGTTCTCTGTTAGTATTAATCCACACAAGAATTATTAAGAAGGCTGCAATTGAAATGCTTCATTCTACCTTATTCAAAACAATAAAGGTTGAAAGGCAATGTAAATATAAGTTGTTGGGGGTTTTTTTTAGCTTCACCCAGAACAAATCCTTAACCTTGTGCTACCAATGGTTTGCCGATAAAAATAGCCTGCCCAGAGAGAGGAAAAGGATATATGCCTGGGAATGGCAAGGCTCAGTGCCAGATGAACTTCAGGAGCTCATAGGCTGTAAAGTTAACCACTAGCAGATTCACACCTTTATAGATTAGTAACTGCAACAGCCAGGGCTTTGTTTGCATGTTGGCAGGCCCATGAAGCCATGACCGCTCATTCCACTTTTGTTTACGCTAGATATTGTTACTCTGTCATAGCAAATGGCACTGTTGTCGAAGTTCCTGAACTACAACACCCATCAGCCCCAGCAAGCACGGCTCCACACATTTCTGCACACATGGTAGATATACTTAGCAGTTGTTTCCTCTTCAAGCAGCTGGCAGATGCATATAAAGGCCCTTCAAAGTATGGGAGAATTCAACTTTTAAACTGAAGGCCGTTCTCCTATCATCTAAGCAATGGATGCAACCTTTGCTTTCTATCCTTACTTTCAAGACTCCCAGCTCTTGCTCTCTCCCATTTTAGCCAGTCTTTCTACATTCCTTCCTGTTCTTTTCATTCTGCTGCCTCTTCTCGACAAATCCACTGTGCTCTTTTCTGATACCTGGCACTGCATTGCTTTACTTCTTGAATCTCCTTCTGCAGCGGTGGGGAACCTTTTTCAGCCCAAGATCCATTCCAGCCTGATTTTGGCACTGAAATGGACTTGGTCGCACTGATTGATTACCTCTATCAGGAGAGAGACAGGGGAAACGTGACCCTGTTGGTTCTCCTTGACCTCTCAGAAGTTTCTGGCACCGATGAGAATGGTGTTCTTTTGGAATGATTTGGGGCGGGGGGTGGGAGTTGGAGGTACTATGTCACACTAGTTTAGTTCCTACCTACAGGGGAGCTACCAAAAAAACAGTAGTAGGATATCGTTGTTTGGCATCTTTTGAACTATGGGGTCCCACAAGGGTCTAGTCTATCTCCTATGCTCTTTAACATCTATTTGAAACCACTGGGAGCTGTCATCTAGGGATTTGGAGTATGGTGCCATCAGCTGATGGCATGCAGCTCTATCTCTGCACTCCATTGGAATCAGGATAGACTGTGAAGATGTTGGGCAGCTGTCTGGAAGTAGTGGTAGAATGGATTGAGGTCAATAAATATCAATGCTGAATCCTGGTAAGAAAGAAGGGCTGTGGTTGGGTGGTTCCTGTGTCTGGGAATTAGCTATCTAACCTGTTCTGGAAGAAGGTACATTCCCATTGAAGGATCAGGTTTAGTAGTCTGGGAGTCCTCCTGGATTCCAACTTGTCATTGGACTCTTAAGTGGATTTTGTGGTCAAGAGTGCTTATGCCCAGCTCAGGCTGGTTGCCAGCTGCAGCTGTTCCTGGACCAGGATAGCCTGGCCTCTGTTGTCCATGCTCTAGGAACCTCCCGCTTGTATTGTAATGTGCTCTATGTGAGGCTTTTCTTGAAGACAGTCTGTAGGTTCCAACTAGTGATCATCACAAAACCAACTAAAGATGCATAACATTCCTCTGGGTAGGGGCCACCTGTACAATGTTCCACATTCCTATGCATCTCTATAGTGAGGAGTAACGCTGGCAGGAATAAAGTGCAAGTCAACAGGGAGATTGATTACTTCTTTATCAGGGAGCAATACAGCAATGATGCTGGAGAGAGATTCCAGCACTCAGTTCTACTAATTTTTGTCATCTTCTGGGAGACCATATTCACTAACCAAGCACACAAGAGAGGATCATTTCCTACAAAGCATTTTCAAATCTGAGTGGAAAAGGACAATACACTCTTGCACATTTCAGTTCTGGCACACAAGCAAAACTGAAAAGCCACAAGCCCACCTGCAGCTTCTCACCATGATGCCAGCATGCCATGTCCTGGTGAGTTCAAGCCAACTTACTTACAGCTATCTGAGTGTCTAGATCTTTAATTACATCAGAAACTGCTGTGGGACCATTGAATGGAGAGGCCATTTCCCCAAAAAAGCTCCTGCAAGTAAACAGTAAGGGTTAACCTATACAGTCATTCTTCCCCTGTTGCAAATGCTTATACAATTCCCCCAGAGCATTTTACAAGCTATCACATCTCTCTCTCTCTCTCTCTCTCTGCTGGTTAAAATGGATCTGTGTAGGAAATCTAACATATATATAAATAGGAGGTTGCCACTGAATAGACTTTCCTCAAGAGAACATCCTCTCCACCCAGGCCTTACATGGTACAGGTGCATTAATCTGCAATGGTTGGATGTATCACAGCACTGGTGCAAAAGCTCAGTGACCAATACGCTTGTTTATAATTAAGCATAGTAGTTAGGATTGTTGGCTGTGAAATGGAAAAATCACATCAGTTACAGACTTTTTAGGTGGTAAACCACTATTCTCTCAGCTTTACCTTTCCCAATTTCAAATCCGATATGCTGGCCTTCTTTACAAAACCTCAGAAAAAAATAGTGAAATCTTGTAGATGAAGTGCTTGGACGATGGCATTTGTTTTCTTTAAGTGATTACAAAATGTAAGGGAACACAGGCTTATAAGATGCTGGGGAAAGATGAACTTTATGTCCCAAAGTGAGCATTAGGATACTGAGAGAGGAAAAGTATGGATGCAGTGCTTAAGAAATTAAATTTGCATTGTAAAATGTTTGAGAACCTCATAGCAAAAAAAAAGGGGGGGAGAAGAAAGTTATGCTGTTAAATGAAGCAAACAAATGAAATTATTCAAAATGCTATAAGCATTACTACTGCTATTGCAATACAGTAAAGAAAGAATAACGGAACAGAGCTGGGCAACCTGTGGCCTTCTCAATGTTATTAGACTCCAACTACCATCAGAAAGGCCAGCATTTCAAGGGCAATAGGTTCCCCAGTCCTGATAAAGAATAAGAGCAGGTGTGTTCTCCAGAAAACTGCAAGACAAGAGCATAGCCATTGTGGTGGGGAGGGGGAGAAGTAAGAAATATTTTGCTTTTTTAAGGACACTGCAGATTCTATGGCAGTGGTGGGCAGAAAATACTGTAGATCACAATCTACTGGTAGTTCTCAAGAGTCATTTGAAGCAGATCAGCAAGGATTTCTCTGACACACAGTTGCTTAACAATGACAACAAAAATAATTCCTCCTGTAAATCATACTTCTGAAATTAATAATGGAGGGGGAGAGGATCCAGAGAAGACTTTTGTGTGGAGTGACCACGAGCTCATGTCTGTTTTGGTACTAAAAAAAATTATAAGGCTATTTCTTTTGCACTTTGCTCTGGTTGCTGGATCTTAGGGTACCAGTGTAAAACAAACTAGATTCCACAAGCCTAAAGTCTGCCCACTCCTTTCTACAGCATTGTTTTCCAATCTTATGTTTGTGCTTTAAAATTCAATTGTAATCAGCGACCTGGGAGCACACACTCCAACAGTCTCTATGTTGTGGAACTTGCATAATTTAAGCTTTTGGCAGAATAAATCCCTACCGATTTATTTTAGTCTATGTTGTTAGGAGTTTTCATTCTTCATGGTTAAACCCTCTTACCCTGGTTTTTGCGGGGGGGGGGGGGAGCAGCAGCATCTTGTTTCCAATGCCACATGAATGTATACAGGGGCAGAAAGCAACTAGGCTGCACCACATTGACATCCCCAAAGCCTCTTCCCCAATCCGGAGGTTTCCTAAACTGCAGCCATGCCTCACTTTAAGCAGGGCTCCCACCACTGCCAATTGCCTGGCTCAACTTACGATCACTCTGATCACTCGGGAAGACATTTCTGTTTCTCCGGAGGCTTATTAAAAAGAAAGAAATAAACATGAAATCTGATGTCACTTGTTCTTTCTCTTCTTGGCTAGTGTCATTTGGTGCCTGCCACCATTGCTTTGAAGACATTGATTTGTTGCTGCATCTTATTATATTACCGTGTATAATCTCGCCCTCAGCGCGTATATATATATATATATATATATATGAATGTGGCGAGCGCTCACGTTTTGCCGGCCACCTTAAAATGTCCTGAGTGAAAACAGACGGACGAAATAAGCGCGTGTATACCTCGGGTTAAGTACTTAATTTGTTCCGGAGGTCCGTTCTTAACCTGAAACTGTTCTTAACCTGAGGTACCATTTTAGCTAATGGAGCCTCCCGCTGCCGCCGTGCGATTTCTGTTCTCATCCTGAAGCAAAGTCCTTAACCCGGGGTACTATTTCTGGGTTAGCGGAGTCTGTAACCTGAATTGTATGTAACCTGAACCGTGTGACCCGAGGTACCACTGTACTGTACACATACACGACGAGGAAAGTGTTTTAAAACGCACGATGAATTAAAGTAGACCCTGTCAAGCGTCGGGAGGCCTGTCGTCAGGGGAAAGGAAAAGGGTGAAATCGGGACACGGATAACGTATTTTGGCCGCTTCGCGCGCCCCGGAGGCAGCCCCTCCCCCGGAGGCCCCTCGAAGTCCAGAGCTCTGTCTTACTTTCAGCGGGGAGCCGCCGCGGCTCGAACCGGGGCTCCCGCTCCGCTCACCGGCGCCTCGGCCGCCTACCCGGCCATATCCCCCTTGCGAGCCGTTCGACGCTTCCGACCGATTGCCGCCTTTCCTCCCTCACTGGGACGCCGCGACACAGCACTTCCGGGGTCACGACCCCACGAGCCGCTCCAGGAAAGACGCTGGGCCCACACAGCGGCAGCCAATCCGCAAGCGCCTCCGTCGTCCCTTTTTAGGGTTGGGCCGCTTGGTCTCGTCTGCACATGCGCCGAAGCTCCTCGCGTTCCGAAACTCCCTCGCCCCCGCTCTTTCTTGTTTGTGGTGAATTAAGGTCTGTGCGCGCCCGCGCGCCCGCTGTCAAATCGTCTCTCTGGTTCAGCCCCGCAGTGCGCAGGCGCACTTCGGCTGGTACCTTATGGAGGGAAGGGAGGGAAAAAGAAACGCGTTTATATGTGTTTTAATAGGCGGCCGCGGCACCTTCTCGGTTCCCGATCCGAGAGCGCGTGGTGGTGCTGCGCCTTCTTTCTTGTGATTGGAAGGAAGCAGAAGCGCGCGGGCTTTTGCACCAGTGTCAGGTTGGCTGTGGGTAAGGTGAAGTGTGAGCGTCATTTGTGCAAAAGGATCGTCTTGAGCAAGTGTGATGGGGAAACCAAGTTCGAATCCCAATGCTGCCTACCCTACTTCACAGGGTTGTCGTGTAGATTTTTTATTTTTTAAGCACAGAAGAAATAACTGTATAAGCAACCCCGAGAGCTTTGAAAAGAGGATGGTAAAGGTGTTATAATAATAATAATAATTTTTTTATTATTACCCCAGCCACTCTGGGCGGCTTCCAAAAAAATATTAAAATACAGTAATGCATCAAACATTAAAAGCTTCCCTAAACAGGGCTGCCTTCAGATGTCTTCTAAAAGTCTGGTAGCTGTTGTTCTCTTTGTCATCTGGTGGGAGGGCGTTCCACAGGGTGGGTGCCACTACCGAGAAGGCCCTCGGCACTGGATCTCATTGTCCGGGCTGAATGATTGGGATGGAGATGCTCCTTCAGGTATACTGGACAGAGGCCATTTAGGTCTTTAAAGGTCAACACCAACACTTCGAATTGTGCTCGGAAACGTACTGGGAACCAGTGTAGGTCTTTCAATGTGGGTAATAGAGTACAATGAGTCTGGAAAGTAATTCCTGTGGAGCTCGGGTTTGCTATGGTTCTTGCGAGGGTCCGGATTTTAGCCTGCCTTAGCAGCGGCATCCATGGTAATAGCAGCTTCTCGCCCAGCCGACCGAGAACCGTCTGTGCACCCGCTGTATGCATCCAACCTCCGCTGTGTTGTAGATCTCTCTTTGCAGCTTTGCAAGAATTAAAGTCGCGATCCTAGCAGGCGCACTTACTTGGGAGTAAGCCCCATCGCCACATAGTTTGCAACTACTGCCCCGAGCAAACATCCGAGCACCCGCATTGTAAAAGTGCTGCGATTTCTCTTTGCAGGGGTAAGATTTTTCACTCCCTCTCAATAGCTCTTAAGGGTGAATCTTCTTGGCGGCCGCTGAAATGCAGCGCTCGGAAAGGTACCCAGAATGCACTGCCATTATTTGCATATGTATAGAAACGCGGGTATCGATAACTTTCTACAGAAATACTTCTGGATATCGAGCGGGAGAGGCGAGGGGGATAAAAGCGAACCTGAAGCTGCTGTGGCATTATATCATTTCCAAATATTATTGCGATGCAATTCTGCTCGCTGTGACTTGAAGAGGCGTCTCGGGCAGCTGGGCAAGGTGTGAGCCTAACGTTTTGTTAAAAAGGGCTTCTGCTGTGAGTGGCACATGGGGAGGGGCGGCTGTGGCTTTGCCTCTTTCTGTGCGGAATCGCTATCAAGAGATTTCGGAAGCATAATTTTTGTGCTCGGGGCAGCTGGTAATCGCTTGTTCTGGCTCCCCAATTTAACGTGGTTTAAATGAGAGAGGAGTGTAAATGAGCTTAAGATGCTTCAGAGAGGCAAAGCTTCAAAGTTTGGGGGTTCCTCCAACAGCTATACAATGTGCTGTTTGCTGATGTCTCTTAATGAACTGGTTGCTTTAGGCAGAGAAGCAGCCAGTAAATTATGGCAATTCTATTAAAGACACAGGAGCCTGGTTAAGTGGAGTGTGGGTCCAGTTTCTAACAGTCCCCACATAACAAATTATGTCACTTAATATGTCACTTTCAGGCCAAGAGAGCTGGTGTTTGTCTGCAGGCAGCTTTCTGGGTCAGGTGGCCAGCATGACTAAACCGCTTCTGGCACAACGGAACACCATGACAGAAGCCAGAACGCATGGAAATGCCGTTTACCTTCCCACTGCAGCAGTACCTATTTATCTACTTGCACTGTTATGCTTTTGAATGCTAGGTTGGCAGGAGCTGGGACAGAGCAACGGGAGCTCACCCCATTGCAGGGATTCGAACTGCCGACCTTTCCATCGGCAAACCCAAGAAGCTCAGTAGTTTAGACCACAGCGCCACCTGCGTCCCTTGTCAAACACTTGCTATTCCACCACACTGGCTCATGTCTTGGCCCTTGACCAACAGTGGTAGTGGAGGGCACAGCTTCCCAGTCCCTGAAAGGCATGCTCTCCAGCTTGCATCTCAAACCAAGAGGTTTGTCTGCTGTTGCCTTGTGTGGTGAGTCACGAGAGTTACAGGCCCAGTAGTGAGAGTATCTTTTTTGTGGCTGCTCTCTATACTGTGGACTTGTTTTGTGGCCCCCTTGCCAAAAGCCTAGGCCCTTTGGTTCTTAACAAAGAGAATCCTTGTTTTGCCATCATTTTTTGTCAGCGTTGTATGCCTGTTTTAGCCCACGGGTACCATGATATCACAGCTCATGTCAATGAGTATTTTGATGTATGAACATCAGAAGATCTGGCTGGATCAGGCCAGTGGTCAAGTTTCCTGTGTTGACAGTGGCTGACCAAATGCTTGTGGGAACCCTGTATGCAGGACCCAAGCACAAGAACATTCCCCCCCACCAGAGTTTCCAGCAAATACTATCCTGAATGTCCTGCTGTCTTGAACCCTGGCATACCTGGATGTAAGTCTTGCTGGTGTACACAGTCACAAGGGTCATGTTAGAGAGTAAAGGTAAAGGGACTCCTGACCATTAGGTCCAGTCGTGGCCGACTCTGGGGTTGCAGCGCTCATCTCGCTTTATTGGCCGAGGGAGCCGGTGTACAGCTTCCGGGTCATGTGGCCAGCATGACTAATCCGCTTCTGGCGAACCAGAGCAGCGCACGGAAACGCCGTTTACCTTCCCGCTGGAGCGGTACCTATTTATCTACTTGCACTTTGACATGCTTTTGAACTGCTAGGTTGGCAGGGGCAGGGACCAAACAACGGGAGCTCACCCCGTCGCGGGGATTCGAACTGCCAACCTTGTGATCGGCAAGCCCTAGTCAGTCCTAAAGGTAAAAAAACAACAACAGTCCAGTACCACAAGCAAACAGTAAGGCCAGGTTCCTCACCTCTGCAGCAGACCCAGGGTCAGAAAAAGTCCCTAAGTCACAGTCCAGTGGCGTTTGTGAAGCAGCCAAGCCGTGGTCCATCCACGTCAAAAGCTGAGCAGAGCTTCCCTTTTCTCCTTACCATCTTGATGGACACTTCTGGGTTTGCTCCACTTGATGAGGAAGGTGAGATCATTACCTGCTCTGAGCCTAATCCAACCGAGTGACCACAAACCTCCCAGAACTAACAAATCGTGTGATCTTCATCTGATCAGCTAGTAAATTTGGCCTGTTCTGTTGCCTGTCTCAGTCTCCTGGAGCGCACTGTTCCCACTGTTCCCAAAGCCTCAGAGCCTGCTGTGTCTGTGGAGATGGGAGGGGGCACCTCTGATTTCTGGCAATGTGTCTCCCTCCCCTGACTCCTGTGACCTGTCAGCTGCCCTCCTAAGTCCCCAACCACCCCTTCCCCATCTTCAGTTTGCCCTGGGGTGTCCCAGTCATGGCTACACCTGTTCGCCCAGATTCCCGCCCCCTTCTTCGGTGTCCTACCAGTTCATGACAACTGCCTCCCAGTTCATGGAATTAGTCGCCACTGATAGCCAGCAAACATTTTCTTGATGTATTAATGTTTTTGACCCTCCATGAAGTGGGGAAGGATATATCAGTGAGCAGTAAATGAATAGCAAGTAAAACGAAACATCTGGCGGGTTTGTGGCGACTGCTGTTGGGAAGAGGAAGAGAGCAAAGGATTTTGATTTGGTTTACGAAATGCCTTCAAGTTTTTAATAAGGGAATGTGATGGAGGATCAGGGAGCTACGGTGGCTCTGTTCTTCCTCCTAGGAACCTCATGTCACAACATGTATATATATTATATATCTGTTATTCACAAAAAGTAATTGCAACTGCAGAGCAGTGAGAATAAATGTTACCATATGAATGCAATTTTTCAACCCTCTGCCCAAATACCTGACTGGTTCCTTCAAGTCCTAATGAAGATAAACCAGAGGCATTTGCTAAATTAAAGTAAGAGGGAACCCCAGTCAAGCCCCCTGGAACTGAAAGCTTGCCCAGGCTCCATAGGAGTTGAGCATGGAAAAAAATGAATTAATTTTCCTTTGCTGGTGGGAGGAAGAGTGCTATGTTTTTCCTACAAGAAGGACCACAGTTCAGGGGAGAAGCAAGCCCTTGGCACGTAGAAGGTCCCAGAACGTCAGTCAATTTTTTAAAAAAGGATCAGGTGTCAACCATTAGGAAAGATCTCTGCTTCAGAACTGCTGCCGTCAGTGTAGACAATATTGGGCTAGATGGACAGAGAGCCTGATTAAGGCTTTCCTACGCCCTTGACCTGAAGATGCTCTGCAAAAATCCACCTCTTTCCTAGCAGCCTGAGCACCAGAAGATCCTTTCTGCGCTGCTCACAAGGGCTCGTGATAGACGTGTGTGAGCGGGGAGTCCGTGAGCTGGAAGCAGCAGCTCTGCGGAGAGGTAGCTGGCTGCGCCGGAGGGCGTTCGTCTCTTGGGCTCGGAGTCCGGTCGCCGTGAGGCTCCGTGTAGATGGTGCTGGTTTGGGCAGGTCCCTCTGGCTTCACTGCCAGCCGTTGAGCAGGCAAGTCGTATTGCGCCAGGGCCTCTGGGCAGACCGGTGAGACCAGGGGTCCTGCCTGGCTTTGGGGAGAGGAGATGACTTTGATGACGCAGACGTTCTTCCTGAACGCGCCTCCTTCCGGCTCTGCAGGAGGAGACTGATCTAAGAAGGGGGTGGCATACTCTGGCTCGGGAGGCAGGGGCTCTGCATACTCATGGTGTTTTCCCGGCACATCGTAGTGATTCACCACCAGGGGGAGCGTGTAGCCTTCATCCAGAGCCGGCTTGAATGTGGACGGGATGGACTGGGTACTGGGGCTGACTTGGACCACATCTGGCTCGGCGTATTCTGTAAAGGGGGGAAACAGAAATCCCGGTGAAATTATGGAGTCAGCCCTCTGAGACACATCACCTAAAATCAGCCTATGTATGTATGTACGTACGTACATACAAGTAATAGCTTGGTTCTCGAACAGCTTGGCTCCCAAACAAATCGGCTACCAAACGCCGCAAACCCAGAAGGAAGTGTTCCGGTTTGCGAACATTTCTCGGAAGCCAAACATCTGACGTGGCTTCCGCTTGAGTGCAGGAAGCTCCTGCAGCCAATCGGAAGCCGCGCCTTGGTTTTTGAACGGTTTCGGGAGTTGAATGGACTCCCGGAACAGGTTAAGTTCGAGAACCAAGGTACCACTGTATTCATTCATTCATTTACAAATAATTGTATGCCACTAATTTATTTTATATATCAGAGTGGATCACCACAATTGCACATAAAAGCCATGCAATCAAAGCCATATTAAAGAAGTTGATTTTTTTATTTAAAAAAAATCATGTCACTGTTGTGGAAAGATGTATTTTGAACTGCCTGTATCACCCTGACGGAATAAAAGAGTTTTTCAACAGGCATATTTAAAAGTTGAATCGGAAAATGCCTGCTGAACTTCCATTGGCAGAGTATTCCACAATACTTCCACATTAGAAACCTTATTTGTGTTTGACGTAATACCATCTCAGGATGTCTCTTGTCTGCATTCTTGTATTGGTGCACAAAGCCCTATGTGGCTCGGAACCTGAAGGATTGTCTCACCCCTTATAGTCCCACTCGATCACTGTGCTCTACAGCTGAGGGCCTCATGAAGCTACCATAGGAATTGGGCCTTTAGTGTTGTGGCACCAGCCCATTGGAATGTTCTCCCCTCCCTTTGAATATTAGACAGGTCCCACCTCTGTTGTCTTTTCCCACCTGCTGAAGACAAGCTGCCAAAATGGAGATCTTCATCCTAGTTTGCATCTGTCTCATCCCCCCACCCCCAAACATGGATTCAAGCAGGACATATTTCATTGGTACTACTCCTGCAAGCACTGCTGACATCCTGCACTCGCCCCAGAGAAATGTGCAGCAACAGGACTTGTTCCAAGTGGCTTTGTATAGCAGGGACAAAGGGCTGGGCCATGGCAGGGAGCAAAGTGGAGATTCCCCCCAATTCCTCCCTCCTCCCTGCTTCCTTCCTTCCTGTGGGCCTGACCCCTTTGCACGAATGGCACTGCCACCAGCTGCTCCAGAATGCAGATGTTTGCTGATGGCCTCATGCCCAGTTCTCTTCTCCCCCCCCCCCTTATGCGTGCTAAGCATCATGGATGGAAATCAGGAGTCAATGGGCTGAGTGTTTGGTCCCATCTGTGTGGGGTGAATGTAGCGAATATGCTGAGCACGAGCTGGTAATAAGAGCTGTCCAAATTTGCCGGAGTTGTTTCTGCACAATGAGCTGCATTGGCTCGAAACTAATTTATGGGCACCCCAACCCGGTTCCTTAGAATTAACCCTGTGTTTTCTCCACCACAAAGGAACAAGACGGCCATTCAGAAAAGGCATTCTTTTCCCTCCCCGCATCCCCAGTGTTTTAGGGGGGGATGAAGGGCAGGGGAAGAAAATCAGGTGTCTGTAAGTTGTATTCGGGATGGTTTGCTTGTAAATATTGTTATGCTCTCCCTACTTCTCCTACCAGGAAGTGATTCCTAGGTGGGTAGTACTTACCTGGGTCTGTGGAAGCTTACGGCATTTCATAAGGACTTACAGATATGCAGGTTGAGTAGTGCTGGCCCCTGGAAGGCTATCCAGAAGGGAATGAGGCCCTCAAGCATAAAAAGGTTCCCCAGCCCTTGCTATGGGCAACAGTGGACCTTTCTCAAACCCAGAACAGATGCCACCTACCTGGAGACTGAGCCCTGCTGAGATCTACTGGTGTTCCAGACCTAGGAAACGAGGCGATTTCCGAGGTGGACAACTGCAGGCTCCCTCTGGGACACACCTGGCTGGCTTCTGATGTCAGGAAACCTGAAAGGGAATCCTGAGGTCAGCAGGAGTAACAAACGAGCAGCTTGAAGCCACTTTGCATGCTGCAATCAAACAGTCCATTTTTTATTTTGGAGAAGGAACTAAATGGGCAGACAGCTCACCACCACCAGAAACACACAGATCCTGCATTGGGGCTTGGACTAGAGCAGGCATGGCCAAACTTGGCCCTCTAGCTTTTTTGGGACTACAACTCCCATCATCCCTAGCTAACAGGACCAGTGGTCAGGGGTGATGGGAATGGTAGTCTCCAAACATCTGGAGGGCCAAGTTTGGCCATGCCTGGACTAGAAGATCTCTAAGGTCCCTCCCAGCTCTGTGATAAGAAATAAAGGAACATTCCTTTCCAGATACAATTGAAGCAATTTTAATAATAATGAGCAGGCCACAAAAGGAAATGACATTCAGTTTTGGAAGTTAGCGAACAGATGCTGATGGGAGGCTGTTATTTGTCTGAATGGGGGTAGGCAACATACAGGCCCTGTAGATGTTGCTGGACTCCAACTCCCACTGGCGCCAACCCATATGTCCTATGGTCAGGGATGATGGGAGTTGTAGTACAGCAACATCTGCAGGGCACCATTTCAGCTAACTCTGGTTGAGGAAATGCACGTACAAGCCAGCCTTTAGAATTTCACTCCTTGAGTGAAAATACACAGTGAAAAAGTAAAACCTTTCATTCTCCCCCAAAACCCAACAACAGAACAATTTAAAAGATGGAAAATGTCCTCATCCACCCAGCAGACCAGGCAGGAGCATAATAAAACCAGCAATTCAAAGAGCTGGAATGCTTGTATTCACCTGCAGCAAAAATACAAATTAGTGAGTGTTGGGCAGGTTTCTCTGGGGAGGGCATTCGAGACGCAAGGTGCCGTGACTAAGATATTGGAATGATTTGTGGGTCAGCTCTAAAAAATGGTGTGTGTGTGTGGAAAGAGCTATTTCAAAACAGGTGTGCAGAAACACAAAATAATCTGTCTCCCTGCACCATAAACACTTGTACTGGAAAAGCAGGGCGACCTGCTCACCAGTTCCCAAACGTGACTTCTTGTGCTAGTTCTGTGTGCTGTTAGGCGCTTTACCTTTTATGAGGTTGCAATCCTGATCTGCTGGTGTCTTTCTGCTGGGGAGAGAGGGAGAGAAAACTTATCAAGCAGGTTCAGCCAGATTTTCCGCCCCGACCCCAAGGTTCTGGATTTCCAGGAACACTCCCAATTCATGTACCTGCTCCTTTGGAGGTAGTGCTACCCAATTCAGGGCAGGCAACTGGAGCCAAGAACCACACATTCACAAAGCCTCTGTCTTCTCAGGATTCAGACTGAGCCTAATGGCCCTCTCAAGGCTGCTACAGACCTCTCAAACCTAGAGATCTCTCCCGTCAGCACGGCCAGTGCTTAGGGATGATGGGAATTATAGTGCAGCAGGAGGTTTCTGGAGGGAGTCAATTTGTGTGAAGTGAGAGGGAAACAGCCACCTATCCCTAGTGCAACATGATTTCAGGCACAATCTATTTGCAGACTCTTTGCAGTGGCTGGATGGGAACTCTTCTTGTACGTATGTGCTCAACTTGTGTTTGTGTGCGTATCTTACCATTGGAGCAAACAGCTTTTCCCCAAGGAATCCTGAGAACCGTAGTTTATCTCTCACAGAGCCACAATCCACAGCACCCTTAATTAATAATGATGATGTTGATGATAATAATACTATTAATTTTTTTAAATTTATAGCCCGCCCATCTGGCTGGGCTTCCCCAGCCACTCTGGGCGGCTTCCAACAAAATATTAAAATACAGTGGTCTGTTAAACATTAAAAGCTTCCCTAAACAGGGTTGCCTTCAGATGTCTTCTAAAAGTCTGGTAGTTGTTGTTCTCTTTGACATCTAGTGGGAGGGTGTTCCACAGAGCGGGTGCCACTACCGAGAAGGCCCTCTGCCTGGTTCCCTGTAACCTTACTTCTCGCAGTGAGGGAACCGCCGGAAGGCCCTCAGCCCTGGACCTCAGTGTCTGGGCAGAACGATGGGGGTGGAGACGCTCCTTCAGGTATACTGGACCGAGGCCATTTAGGGCTTTAAAGGTCAGCACCAACACTTTGAATTTTGCTCGGAAACATACTGGGAGCCAATATAGGTCTTTCAAGACTGGTGTTATGTGGTCTCGGCTGCTGCTCCCAGTCACCAGTCTAGCTGCCGCATTCTGGATTAGTTGTAGTTTCCGGGTCACCTTCAAAGGTAGCCCCACATAGAGTGCACTGCAGTAATCCATGCGATTACAGTTCCCAGGCTTCCTTGTGTGTGTTTATTAAAGCCACGTGCCTTGAAAGTATGGTGTGTATGCAGCCCATTGTCAAGGGGAGATTGCAGGAAAGCTATAGCTCATGGACATTGTGACCGTGACATCTCCCGCCCTTCCAGGATGGGATTGAAAGGAGCCCCCACAAATTACAGGGCTGATTGGTGAGAAGTGGGACGGGGGCGCTACTCACCTCTTCTTACGACAGAGGAAAACCAGCAGCAAGAGGGCCGAGGAGATGAGCACAAAACCTCCAATCAGCAGCATCACCAGCAATGGGGGCCCTGGAGAGAAAGGAAGGGAAATAGTTCAGTGCAGAAAAAAGGGGAGAAATTGGCAATGTGATGGAAGTTTACAAAATCAGGCTGGGTATGAAGAAAGTGGCGACACAGAGAAGGCTTTCTCCCTCTATCATAATACCGGAATGTATAAGGGGGGAAAAAGCCCTTAGAAGCATAGAATCGGAAGGGACCCAAGGGTAATCTAGTCCCAGCCCCTGCAATGCAGGAATCTCAGCTAAAGCATCCCAGACAGATGGCCATCCAACTTCTGCTTAAAAACCTCCAATGAAAGAGTCCACCACCTTCTGAGGGAGACCGTTCCATTGTTGAACAGCTCTTACCTTCAGAATAACTCTTTCTAATGTTTAGTCGGAGCCTCCTTTCCTGTAATTTGAATTCACTGGTTTGGGTTCTAACCTCTGGAGCAGCAGAAAACAAGCTTGCTACACCACCCATGGAACAGCCCTTCAGCTATAACCCATCATTTCTGCCTCTGCTCCAACAGCTAGGCCCAAGCCACTCCTTGCCGCCAGCGAGCACTTACCTGTTTTTTCCGAATTGATCACTATTCCTGGGATTCGGGTGAAAACGGCTGGGCTGCTGGTCAGGAGAGGCGACTCCTTGGGGCCACTGCGAACTGCAAAGGGGTAGAGCTTCAGGGGACGTACTTAACACACCACACTTCAGGTGCTGCCTCCTAACTCTTACTCCAAAAGGGTCCAAACATAGCCCACTGTCAACCTCCGGCTGCAACATGGGTTATAGGGGGCAGGTTGCTTTTTTCAAGTCAGGGCATTTCTTCATCTCATCTAGTATTGTCAAGCTCTCCAGGGTCTTGGGCAGAGAAGAGTTTTTCCCAGCAGCTGCTCAACGGATGCTTGACAATATGGGCAAACCTCAGCCTGCCCCTGCTGTCTACCTTTTAGAATAGGGTTACCAGACATCCCCGTTTCCCAGGGACAGTCCCCAGATTTGCAAATCTGTCCCTGGACAAATTCTGTCCCCAGATTTCCTAGGACCCTCGTACCTACAGGACCGCCTCTCCTGGTATGCCCCATGGAGGACCTTAAGGTCCATAAATAGCAACACCCTAGTGGTCCCGGGCCCTAAGGAAGTTAGATTAGCTTCAACCAGAGCCAGGGGCTTCTCAACACTGGCTCCAGCCTGGTGGAACGCTCTGTCTCATGAGACCAGGGCCCTGCAGGATCTGATTTCTTTTCGCAGGGCCTGTAAGACAGAGTTGTTCCGCCTGGCCTTTGGCTTGGAGCCAATTTGATTCCCTCCCCCTCTTTCTTTTTCCTTTTTCCTCCTGTGATGAGGCTGCATTTTAATGTTTCAATATTTTAATGTTGTATTTTAATCTTGTTTTAAAGTTGTATTCATTCAGCTTGTTTTTATTATGGCTTGTTAGCCGCCCTGAGCCTGGCCTTGGCTGGGGAGGGCGGGGTATAAATAAAAATGATTATTATTAATATTAAATGTCCCCGGGAAATGTGGCAGTTGCAGTCTCAGCAGCCTGGAGCCAGGCTTCATTGGAAAAAAATCTGGTAACCATATCCTAGAACCAGTTCAGAGGGTGGCACAGACTTGTCACATTCCTTCTTCTCAGTCTCTGCATTGCCTTTCTAGGCCTCACCAGGGACAAAACTTGAACTAGTGGGCTCTGGCTGTCATTGGCTCTGCCTCTTCCTGCCAGTAGCTCTGGCCTCACCTCCAGGCCTTGCCGGTGGTGTTGCCCCCAGGGGCTGCCTGGTTGGCCTTGACTAGTGACGGCCTTATACAATGTATAAAATGTTACAAACCCCATTAAAAGCCACAAATAAATAAATCGTCTTTCCAAGAACCAAACATACAACCCCTCCTTACTTCCGCCGTCGCTATAGGGGTGCTGGGACTTCAGGCGAGCCACTTGGCACCCCAGAAGCGCCACTTTCAGAGCCACCCTCTGGTTCCAGCTGTGGGGCACGATGCGCAGGTAGCGGGCCAGGATCGGGGGGATGAAGGCGTTGGAGACTTCTTCATGGCTGTTTTTATTTCCTTCGAAGACCTGGGTTAGAGAGGGTGAAATGGAGGGTCAATTGCGGGGACCTTTCCAAAGCGACCTTTTGCTACCCGTTTTCCATCCTGGCTTAAACCATTCACCGATGCTAATCACTCCGCACCTTCTCCTCATGACCACCGTTGGATTTGTAGGCCTTCCAGTTCTTTCCATCCCTGCTGGAGAGGACTTGGTAGGACTTGACATAGTAGTCGTGCTTGTGAGATGATCCCTTAGTTATGATTCCTGGAACAGAGATGGGTTAAACTGGTACCTCACATACGACAACGGTGCTAATGTGTGAAATAGGCTTCTGTCATGTCACTGTTGTGTCAGCTGCGGAGCTGCAATTCCCAGAGTTCCCTGGGAAGAGGGAGCGGTTGTTAAAAACACTGAGAACTGCAGCTCTGTGAGGGGAGAAGAAACGTCCTCACATCTTCCAGCTCCCTTAAAAAAAACTACACTTCTTGTGAATCGCCCTGGGATCTTAGGATGAAATAAAATAAACACACTTCCCAGGATTCTACAGGGGAAGCCATATCTGTTTAAAGTGGTATGATCCTGCTTTAAAAGTGTGGTACAGACGGGGCCTATCGTTTGCTCCATAGTTTAAACTATGCCTTTCCTGAATCCTCTCACATTCAGCTTTATCGGATGGCCCCAAGTTCTGATATTGTGAGAGACTTGCAATATAGAACAACAGCAGCCACCGAGTCCCTCCTCTGTGGACCACTGGGACATGATTCTTGAAGTTTTTTGAGACCAATCATCTTGTATGTTTAACCCTATCCCCTTGCTCTGCCAAACACCAGCCGGAGAGGCAATCAGATAAGCCCCCTTTCCATTCATGCGTTCCCTTCCTGCATTCCACTCAGCCCCCAGCCACTTGGCGTCACAATGCCTCTCTTCTTCCTCACGCCAATTAACAGGCTAACGTTCTGGGTTTGCCACAGCAGAAAGGGCCCAGCTTATCCTCAGGCCTTGCCAAACAATAAAGAATGACTCTGAAAGGACATAATATGAAATTTGTTCTGTGCAGTGGTGGCCTGGGCCATATCCCTGAGGTAACGAGGGGCAGTGAAGGAAGGAATGGGGGGGAGAAGCAGAAGAAGGCAAGAGGAAGGCCTCATCTGCACTGTGCATTTAAAGCAGGATCGTACCACTTTAAACAGTCATGGCTCCCCACTGCTGACAGCCAGGGTCACCCCCTGGACTGGATGCAATAAGTAAGAAGGCAGACTGAAGTTGGGAGGGCAACACCCCTTTCCCCCTAATGGACCAGTTCCCCTAATGGACCAATTCCCATCCCACCAGAGATGGGAAGGATATCTGCTTAGGACTGCCAGTCAGAGCATATTGGACAAAAGTCATTATGTCTCTCCCTCTACTCCACCTGTGGAAACAAACAAACAAAAAGATGCAGATACTTACTGACCTGTGATGTTCCTCTTTCCACCCAAGTCTATTTCCAACCACTCATCTGCAGAGCTCTGAAGTGCTGCCCAGGAAGTGCCGTCGGCACCGAAAGAGGCGTGCTCTGCTATCCAGGCCTTGTTCTCCCCCATGACGTTCTGTTCGTGCCAGTAGGATGAAGCGTTGAAGCCAGATACTTCCAGGAAACTGGAGCAGGCTGCGGAAGGAAGGAAAGGGTGGCTTTTGGCTGAACGCTAGGAAAAAACATGTTTCCAGTAACAGAAGTTCAGCAACGGGACCAATTAATTACAGAGGCAGAGCTGGACGTATCTCTCAGTTTCGTTTCTCTTAAGTGTCTTGGTTTTGAAATCTTAAATTGGATTCTCCACATTTTTGCAGCAATTTGTGGTTGTTGTTTTTAAGGTTGAAGATTCATCAGCATCATAGCGGGAACAGAAATCCCTCTAAACAAATACACCAGCAAATTAGTACGAATGACATACCTTTGTGAAAGATGAGGCGTTTTTCAGATAAAGATCCCCTATTCAAAAGGAAACAGAAAGATGGATAAGATTAAGGATTTTGAGACTCAGGTTGCTTACAGACGACCTCTTTATTGAGCATTCACCCTTATTTGTTTGCGGGGAGCTTAGACAATGTTGGATATTTAATGAACATCCGCTCTGATTTGTCCCCTTACCTTTTTGAGTAAAGTCCATTGGCAAAGGTTGACTCGTAGAGAGTGATACCCTTCTCTCGAGACAAAGTGACATGTCCCCCTTGCTCATCTAAGATTACGCCGGCATGGACAGCAGCTTTGCAAAGGACAGATGTCTGCAGGGAATATATATTATGAGACAGTGAAAGGAAGAAGATGGTGGTGACAAATTCTCAGGCAGGAGAAATCCAGTGGGAAGGCACCACGGGAATGGAGAACATTATTTTATGCATTAAAAAAAAAAACACACACACACACCTCTGAGTGGTTTACAAAGTAGAATTGAAAATATTCCTTAAAAATACAAAAAACAAACAATAAAAAATGTAAATAAGCCATCTTAAAACCACTCTACATAATACTAAAATTACATTCTGAGCTTAACTGCTGATCTTCCCATACACCAGATGTGTTGCAGGGATAACATTACAGAAACAATGGTTGTATCAGCATTGAAGTTATATTTATGCCTTGGTATCTTTGAAGAAAAGCAGTTTCTAAATATCTTAATAAAGAGAAATAAATAGAGGCAAAAAAAGGAAATTGGGAAATAGATGTGTGTTTTGTCCATGTGAAGAACCATCTGTAAAGAATGTCACATTTCTTTTTAACTAACTATTTAAACCCTTCATTGATATCACAATTTGGAACATTTTAATCAGTGTGACTCCTGTCTTTATCACACAATATATCCTGTTTGAGGCTGGGGACTAGCAGGGTTTATTGGTTAGGACATGGGTAGGCAAACTAAGGCCCGGGGGCTGGATCCGGCCCAATCACCTTCTAAATCTGGCCCGCGGATGGTCCAGGAATCAGCGTGTTTTTACATGAGTAGAATGCGTGCTTTTATTCAAAATGCATCTCTGGGTTATTTGTGGGGCATAGGAATTTGTTCATCCCCCCCCCCAAATATAGTCTGGCCACCCCACAAGGTCTGAGGGACAGTGGACTGGCCCACGGCTGAAAAAGTTTGCTGACCCCTGGGTTAGGGGGCTCAGCAAGAGTTGAGGCTCGGCTGCAGAAGGTCAGGACCACGGTCAGCTCACTGTGGGGCTGGTCAGCAGAGACCTTGGGGGTATTGCTCTGGCCACCATCAGTGGCCAACTGTGAGCTTAAAGGGGGACATTTCAAGCCTCACTCTTTCTGAGGGATACTTGAACCTTTCAAAAACAGTGCAGTGTTGTCTCCAGCCTCGCAGGAAAACATATTCAGTCAGGGACTTTCCATTGTAATAATTTCAAAGCAGGGTAGCTATGTTTGCCTGTTGCAGCTGAAAATAACCTCTGAAGAGTCTTCTGGCTAATTAAAAAACAACAACAACAAATTTGTTATGGCATAAGCTTTCGTGGATTATTTCATGCCCCTTCAGATGATATGGACTACAGCTCCCATCAGCCTCAGTTAGCCTGGCCAAGGGTCAGGGATGATGAGTGTTGTAATCCGAAACACCTATGCCTTTCTGAAAGCACGACTGATGCTACAGGACTCACATCTCGGTAGCCTTGATTCATGTTGCCCCAGATGTCTCCCGTTACTCCTTTGCAGCCTGCAGGGCAGTAAACTCTGCAAGAAAATAAAAGACAACATAGTGTTGGGTCCTGCTCTCTCTGTGGGAGCAGCTCTGTAAAGCTAGCCAGTTTTCATATATCCTCAGGTGGCATATGCATGCTTTAGGGTTCCGTTTCTACCATGCTATAACTACTCTGTGTCCTTGGGGCCCAAGGACACTAAGAAAGACTCAGTCCTAGTTGAACACAGATTCAAATCCCTGCATTAGGGTAACAGCACAGAGGGCAGCAGCCCCACAAACCTGCTTAGTGGACAGGTTTCTGCTGGCCTTGAGTTGTTGTAATTTTTTACCCTACGGTCCCAAGGTGGGCGGGTGGCACTGTGGGTTAAACCACAGAGCCTAAGGCTTGCCGATCAGAAGGTCGGCGGTATGAATCCCTGCGACAGGGTGAGCTCCCGTTGCTCGGTCCCAGCTCCTGCCAACCTAGCAGTTCAAAAGCATGTCAAAGTGCAAGTAGATAAATAGGTACCGCTCCGGTCGGGGAGGTAAATGGCGTTTCCATGCGCTGCTCTGGTTCTCCAGAAGCGGCTTAGTCATGCTGGCCACATGACCTGGAAGCTGTCTGCGGACAAATGCTGGCTCCCTAGGCCAGTAAAGAGAGATGAGCGCCGCAACCCCAGAGTCGTTCGTGACTGGACCTAATGGTCAGGGGTCCCTTTACCTTTACCCAAGGCGGGTTACAACAATTAAAACACAGCATTCATATTAAAACACAATGTTACACTGTATAAAAAAAATTAAAAACTTAAAATCACAAGAACTGGTGGGTCCTAAATCTCAAGCGTCAGAGGTCAGGGTAAAGAGCTGTACCTTCAGCATTTTCTGAAAGCTGGCAATGAAGGTGCCAGAGGGACCTCTGTGGGAAGGGAGCTCCGCAACTTTGGAGCTGCTACAGAGAAGGCTCTCATCTCAGCCACCAGCCCTGGAGCTTCTGAGGGTGGAGGAACACCCCTGGGTGATCTTAGCACCCAAGGGAATCTGTGGGGAAGGAGGCGGTCTTTCAGGTATTGGGGTCCCCTTAAGGGCTGTAAGAAGAATCCTATCTATGCTTGGAGTCTCATGTAAGAGAACACTCACCTGATTTGTTCCTTCTCATAATGGATTCCCTTCTGCAAACAGGAGATCAAATCTAAAAGAGAAGGGGAGAGCTCCATTGGGTAAGAGTACAGAACTTAGGGCCTGGTTGATTACAAGTCACAGTGATTCTGACCCCTTGATCTGGATACAGTGGATTGTCTTCAAATAAATCCTACCCAGAGTAGACCCATTGAAATTAATGAACCCAAGGGACTTCCGGGTTGGCGCCTCCGGCAATGGCGGAGCTCCTCCGATCGGGAGGAACTTGCTCCGTGAAAAGCAGGGTATGACCGCCACGGCGAAGGCGGAGACCCATTGAAATCACAGGCGGGAGAAGCCTGTGAACTTGGGATTTGGCTGGCACCCTTTGCGCCTCCCCTACTCGTGGGGAAACCCTATTTTGGGGATCTGGAGCGACGTGGGGTGAGTGGCGCGGTCTTTTGAATTGACCGCTTCTTTCACAGAGTGAAGCCGCATTGCCGCTGCCAGAGTGCGCTGACTTTTTCCTGTGGACAATTGGATTTTAAACAACTACCTGTGAGTAAAACGGAAAATTGGATCTTGAAATACTTTAATTTGGCACCGAAGCAGGAAGGTTCTAAACAGGAAGTCCGCCTTCCGCTTTTGTAAATAGATTGAAGCAAAGACGCCACAAGCTAAAGTCTTTGAAAGCTTTTGACAAAGGATTAAATTTCCATCGGACAAAATCATATAACCCCCCTTGGAAGCAGGAGAAGAGGGGGGAAGTCTTGGATTTAGTGTGCCTGCAGGAGAGAGTGAAAATTAAATTGCCACTGCTCTGAACCTGGAAAAGGGCTGCCAGATGACGTTCGGGGAATGTTCATTGACAGAACGGATTTGACAGTTAGCTAAATAAGAAAGATACTGTTTCCATTGTCCTCTTTTGCGTTTAAAAAAAAAGGAGGAAAAAGTAACCGAAAATTGAAGCTATTGTTATTTGCTTGAGTCGTGTTTGAAAGAATTGTTACAAGTGGAGACTGTTTCCCTCTAGAGGGAGCATGTGAAACTGTTGCAGGAATGTAACAGGGAGAACTCCAGCTGCAAGATAAAGATTCTGAGAACCAGAGACTGACCTTGGACTTTTCAAAATGTTGATAGGAGAAGCTATTGTGACTGTATTATATAAGATAAATTATTCGCTGGAACAGCTCCATAAAAAGACAGAGGACACGATATTTAAAATTGACAACTTGGAACAGAAAGTGACTAATTTGAGTCAAAAAGTGAGTACCAATACAGAAACAATTCAGGAGTTGGCACAGGAACATACCTTGGCAGGACAAATGGTGGAGGAAAAGGAGAAAGCTGTTGTTGTGAAACTTGTTGTACAAGCGGGACCCTTAACTTCTCAGAAGCAAGTTGAGGATTACAAATCGAGGTCATTCATGATTGAACCTAGCAAAAGTCAATTTTTGAGGTTTGGATCCCGGCTTGGATTGAAGAAGGAAAGTTGGAAAGATCCCTCTATCCAGGGATTGATTGACTTTTGGGACATGGGCTTGGGTTTGGAGGAGCTTGAAGTTTTGGGGGCATCTAGAATTGGAGGAATCCTGAAATACGTCCTGGAATTCTTTATGGACTCTACTTTTAACTATGGAAATTTGGCTGAACTGTTCAGAAGGAATAAAAGTATTGCTAGGTTGGAGTTTTCCCGAGATTTGCTCCTGAGTATCAAAGAATATGAAGAAGATCTGCAGAAGGGACTTGGAAAAGATTTAAGAGCCTCGGACATAAGATCTCCAGGTTGATGGACTATATGGAACTGACGGAAAGGACTGGCAGAATCCGAAGCCAGGGAGAGGAGATGGTGGAAGAAGACTGGAAAATTTAAAGTGTTTATTTAGAAATATTGTTAAAGTAATGACTGTTAGAAAAATGATGGAATGACATTTTATGGATTTAGCAGAAATGCTATAAGGAGTTAAATACATATAAGTAATTTACCCTTAATGGGAAATAAGGTTAAAGAATATGTTATTTATAAGATGACAGAAAATAGAGAAAGATGGAAAGGATTTGCTGAAACAAATACTAGAAGTGGGATACAAAAAGGGAGGTGTGAGGAAGTCGAGGAAACAAGGGAATGAAGGATAGGGCATGGAAAAGGAGGGATGTTTTTAAATTGTTTTTGTTTTACTTCATTTATGTGTTCAGTTTAATGGGTTTAGGTTGGGTTTGTATTGTTCATATACTGTATTGTATTGTTTTTGCTTTTCTTTTCTCTCTTTTTTGTATTTTTCTCTCTTTCTTCTTTTTTGTAAACTCTAAAAGTAATAAATATTATTTAAAAAAAAAGAAATTAATGAACCCAAGTCAGTCATGTCCATTAACTCCAATGGGCTATTCTGAGTAGGGATAAAATCCAATGGCACCATTAGAGCAGGACATTTGGGCAGAAGTCTAGGACCAGCAAAATAGGCAGCAGGGTAGGCTGACCACGTTTTAAAATAAGTGATGAAATTCACACTTCCAGCTAAAATGTGTGTGGTCCAGAGTGGGGCGGGGTGGGAGAGTAAGTCTAAAGGGTCTAAACAGGCTTCCTCAACCTGGTGCCCACCAAATGTTTTGGACTCCAGTTCCCATCAGCTTTACTCAGCATGGCCTATGGTCAGGGATGATGAGAACTGTAGTCCACCAACATCTGGATTGCACCAGGCTGGGGAAGACTAACCTAAAATTACCTAACTGCACCACTGTCTGGATCCAAATGTAGTCTGGGCTTATAGAAATCAATTCAGCTCTGCAGAACTCACTTTTTCCTCTGTATGCGAGGAAAACAGAGGCAAATCTGTCGTGCAGCACAAAATTTCAGGCAATAGAAACAGAATCAGTACTACTAGTTCAAAACTAACAAAATGAATTCCAGTAGGGACAAATGTAAGGTTCTGCACTTAGGCAGGAAGAACCAGATGAACAAATATAAGATGGGGGCACCTGGCTTGCAAGAAGTACACACAAGTAGTAGCTCTAGGGTGTCTTAGCGGACTACTAGCTTAACATGAATTGGATATGTTTAGCCTGGAGAAGAGGAGACTGAGAGAAGATATAATAGTCATCTTCAAATATCTAAAGGGCTGTCACATAGAAGATGGAGCATGCTTGTTTCCCCCTACTCTAGAGGGTAGGACTCAAACCAATGGCTTCGTGTTACAAGAAAGGAGATTCCAACTAAACACCAGGAGTAACTTTCAGACAGTAAGAGCTGTTCAATAGTGGGACGGTCTCTCTTGGGAGGTTGTGGACTCTTCTTCCTTGGAGGTTTTTAAGCAGAGATTGGAGGGCCATCTGTCATGGATGCTTTAGCTGAGATTCCTGCATTGCAGGGGGTTGGACTAGATGACCCTTGTGGTCCCTTCCAACTCGACAGTTCTATGACTCTATGACTCTGTCTTCTGGAGAGTGTCATGGATTGGCTACCCCTGCCTTAGGAGATTCAGCAGCACAGCTCTATGGAAGTAGATGGGGAGCTGCATACCTATGAACCATGTTCTAGGAATCTGTTCCTGAGAGAAGAGAACTGCTTAGGCAAGAGTACAGTGGTACCTCGGGTTATGTACTTAATTCGTTCCGGAGGTCCGTACTTAACCTGAAACTGTTCTTAACCTGAAGCACCACTTTAGCTAATGGGGCCTCCTGCTGCTGCTGCACCGCGGGAGCACAATTTCTGTTCTCATCCTGAAGCAAAGTTCTTAACCTGAAGCACTATTTCTGGGTTAGCGGAGTCTGTAACCTGAAGCGAATGTAACCTGAAGCATATGTAACCCAAGGTACTACTGTATCTGATTGACAGTGCTATGCTCGTAGCAGGTCAGAAACAAATGTCAAGAATGCAGTCTGTTCCAAGATGGACACAATGGGAGTTGTTTTCCCCATTTCTTGTAAGAGAAAGAATACCAAACAGTCTAATGTCCAAAGTTTCTCATCAACCCTGAGAAACTCATATCCTCTTACGATCCCTCTCAAAAAATCTCAAAGGGATGATGGGGTGGCAGTGGATGGTGACTCACAGATGTTTGTGGTGTGGAAGACCCAATGACTGGCTGCTTGTGTGGGGCCTTCAAAGGCAAAGGCCAGCTGCAGATGTTTCCCATTGGCATTCTGCCTGCCAGTGTCAAAACACAAGGCATGATTCTCACGCATGCAATGGCTCATTTACACTGCTTTGGGGAAGGGCTGTGGCTTTGCAGGTTCAAGCCCTGCCTGGCGTCTTCATATAGGACTGGGAATGTCCAAGCTTGGAGCTCTGGAGAGCTATTGCCAGTCAGTGTGTAGACAATACTGAGCTACATGGACCAATGGTGTGACTCGCTCTGAGACGACATCCTGTGTTTCTCATCCTTTGGGAAAGGGCCACAGCTCAGTGGTAGAGCATCTGCTTTGCATGCAGAAGACCCCAGGTTGAATCCCAGGTATCTCCAGGAAGGACTCCAGGGTTTCCCTGGCTTGAAACTCCAGAGAGCCATTGCTAGTTAGTGTAGACAGTACTGACTGAGCAAGACATGTTCTGACTTGATGTAAGGCAACTTCCTAGGTTCCTACGTCCCATCAGCAGGTCCTTCAACTGGCAAAGGAGGAGAAATGGGTAACTAAAGTGATCAGGGGTCTGGAGCACTTTCCCTACGAGGAATAGTTTCACTGTATGAACGGGGACGTGGGTGGCGCTGTGGGTCAAACCACAGAGCCTAGGACTTGCCGATCGGAAAGTCAGCGGTTCGAATCCCCGCGATGGGGTGAGCTCCCATTGCTCGGTCCCTGCTCCTGCCAACCTAGCAGTTTGAAAGCACATCAAAGTGCAAGTAGATAAATAGGTACCGCTCCAGCGGGAAGGTAAACGGAGTTTCCGTGCGCTGCTCTGGCTTGCCAGAAGTGGCTTAGTCATGTTGGCCCCATGACCCGAAAGCTGTACGCTGGCTCCCTCGGCCAATAAAGCGAGATGAGCGCTGCAACCCCAGAGTTGGTCACGACTGGACCTAATGCTCAGGGGTCCCTTTACCTTTACCATTTTATGAACAGCCACAAATACTTAAAAAAAATAAAAATATAATAATTATTTTTATTTTATTTTTAATTAGAAAGGCATTTCTCAAAGGACAAGAGTGACATATGGGTGAGCTCACTGAGATGCAGAGGTGGAAGTGGAGAGTGTCCACTGGCAGAAGGCTGAAGAGGCAAAGCTTTTCCCAGTTACCTCAAACTTTGCACCAAATGCAAGGTGCGTATCTCTCTTACCTGATTGGTTGCCACTGGCATAAGAAAGGAGGAAGCCACGTCCCGAGCGATGTGTTGTTGTGTTGAACAAGATGGTCACTGGGGTGGAGTCCATCACCAGGACTGTGCGTGGAGGATTTGAATTGCTACAATATGGGCCTGGAGAGAGAGAGAACAAGAACAAGTTACACTCGTGAATCATTACATCAAGAAACACACTGGTTATCCAGCCCAGCCTTAAGCAATCATCTTCAGCAATGGATCAACAGAGAGCTCAGATTGCTCCTTGGTGTCTAACTTTTCTACCTTCAGTTTTTGAATGCAGAAAAGCAATCAAAAAGATGATTCCCATACTTTAATAAAAATATTTTTTATTGATTTTCCATATTTATGATAAAAACTATGAACCAACATTTAAAAAACAAACAAACCACAGTGTCATTGTCTTATTCCTGAAGTTAGTTTAGCAGGTCTCTCCCCAGATTGCCATGAGTCAAAGGCAGATTCTGAACACTGTCCTCATGTTGTATGAAGTCAAGGAATGATTACCAAGTATTGAAGATATTAAAGGGGTTTGAATTCTTATTGGCTGGTCATATCTGGCATGTCAGTTTTTCAGCCAATGCTATTGACCAGATCCTCATGTACCACAATTCGGTGTTCAGACCATCAGTTGTGTACCGGTTTCAGGCTATCTTCATGCACACTGCAACTAAATGAATGGTCAAAAGTTCCTTGTGGTGGACCTGCAAAGCCTAGGCGCTTCCCTTACAAAGGCAGCAAGACTTATTATTGCCAGAGTGAAGCACTGAACTATTTTGAAGAACAGTACAGTGGTAACTTGGTTCCCAAACACTGAAAACTCGGAAGTTAAGTGTTCTGATTATTAAACGTTTTTCGGAAGCCAAATGTCCGATGTGGCTGTTGGTTATTGTTCCCGGTGCGCCTGCACCAATCAGAAGCTGCACCTTGGTTTTCAAACATTTCGGAAGTCAAATGGACTTCCGGAATGGATTAAGTTTGGCAATTTTGTTTCTGCTATTTATTTTGCATTTCTGTTTTTGAGGCTTTTTCGGTTAATTTGTTTTTGTGACTGTGTGGAACCCAGTTCAGCTACTGATTGATTGTGTGACTGCAGAAATGGATAAAAGCCTCCCATTCAAACAATGACTATCATCAGTGCATGTAAGAAAAAAATATTACTTTTTATTTTTATCATCTACAATACTGTCTTATTTATTTTATAGTACAGTACATTGATTATTGCTTTCATTTTATGGATCAATGGTCTCATTATATAGTAAAAGTCATGTTAAATTGCTGTTTTAGGGGTTGTTTTTAAAAGTCTGGAGCGGATTAATCTGTTTTGCATTACTTTCTATGGGAAAGCGTGCCTTGGTTTTAGAACGCTTTGGTTTTGGAACGGACTTCCAGAATGGATTAAGTTTGAGAACCAAGGTACCACTGTAATATCAAGAATGGACATTGGCTATAATGAAGGGGGAGGAAACCATATCAAGCAATTGCACATCATAAGAAACAACAAGGAAGACAACTTTTTGGGGGGGAAATACCACTTTGCAAAAAGAGCTATTGCTTTATTGATTAAACCAGGTGAAGGGAACCTTTGGCCCTCCAGATGTTGCTGACCAGCAATTCTTATCAGCCTCAGCAAGCATAGCCAATGGCTCTGTTGAAACCCTGAAACTTTTTCTACAGTACTGCCAATGTTCCAGTTTCTTCTTCCCTTCTTTGTTATGCAAAGTGCAAAAGTGCTGCTCCAGATGGCAATATCCAAGCTTCACTTGGGTAAGCCTCGCAGATCGACTAATAAAGCGGAATGATGGATGGTCCAGTATAAGTCCACCACTAAATGCACTATAACGGAATTGTCGACATGTTACAGAATATGCAAAAGCAAAACCAACCCTCCACCAATCTGGAAGGGACCCAGGCTGACGGCAGTTGGAGTCCAGCAACATCAGGTGCGCCACAGTTTCCGGATCCACAGATGACAAAACCTACTCTTTCTGTCTCCTGCGGCTGGGGACAGGTAACTCTGGCAATTTCAGTTCTCTGTTTCTCAGTTTTCCACATTAGTTTGCAATTTTATTATTATTTTTAGGCGGTCATGAAAATTCACCAGCCAATTTCTCCAGATATTTCCGTAGGCCGTTTTGCCTAATATGTGCATTTTGTAAGCACATTTGTCTAATACAACACACCTTTGCGTGTTATTTTCACTGACGTATGCATTTTAATGCACACTTTACTCCAGTGTATGCATTACTGTGCACCTTACTTGGCCTTGCAACATCCTTCGAATTTAGAAGGATGCCTGTGTGCTGCTTCGAGAAGTGTGAATCTGGGAGGCTCCCCTTTAAATACAAACGAATCCACATTCCGCCCCCCCCCAGCCATACATGCGACCCAAATGTCTGATGCCCAACAAATGAAGAGAGATTTAGCTACCAGCTACGGCCACCAAATTCCCCCCTTTTCTCTTTCAGCTCCAAACAACTCAGAAAACAAATCCCCTCGTGCTCTCAGCCATGTAATCCAAATTAATTTGCAATCTCCCTCTCCCCATTAAGACCCTGGATTAACAAACTACCAGCCTTTGCCCAGCACTTTGTAGGAAGGGTCTGATCAATAAGTCCCTGTTTTATAACGGGCAGATTTGCACGGCACAGCTTCCCCCTCCTGCAAGCCCCAGCTGTCATTTCAGCAGGCAGGCCAGGAACACCAAGACCTGTTGCAATGCATTCTGCTCTTATTCGTTTTATGGCTCCACTTTAACAAGGAAAGCCTCAGGCCTGTGTTCATGCATTCTAATCCTCCATGGAACTGAATGGGCAACCTAGACGACAAGCCAGCTCCGCAACTTAAATGAGGGGCGGGGGGAGAGGGTTACTCAAACTGCCAGTGCGGAGGGCCTGATCCAGATTAGGACTGTAGCTTGGTGTGTGTGTGTGTGTGTGTGTTGGGGAAAACTTTAACTCTTTGCGCCTCAATTCAGATTCTTCCATGCTGGTTATTTGAATTGTGGGGGCGGATTCCATTCACCGCAGTGTGAACTTATTCCCCTTAGGTCAATCGACTGGCTGGGTGGGGGCAGAGATCTATATTGGGATCATAGCTGGGGGCAAAGAGTTAAAGCTCTACTTCTTCCTATATTGGGAATTTGAGTTGTGTGTGTGTTTGTATATATGTGTGTGTGTGATATAGATTGCTGCTGGATTCAGGGCATCTGAAAATATATACAGTGGTACCTCAGGTTACAGATGCTTCAGGTTACAGACACTTCAGGTTACAGACTCCGCTAACCTAGAAATAGTACCTCGGGTTAAGAACTTTGCTTCAGGATGAGAACAGAAATCGTGCAGTGGCAGCGGGAGGCCCCATTAGCTAAAGTGGTACCTCAGATTAAGAACAGTTTCAGGTTAAGAACGGACCTCCAGAATGAATTAAGTTCTTAACCCAAGGTACCACTGTATAGGCAACACCCCATTTGCGAGTGGGTTGCGTTCCAGGTCCTTGCGTGCTTGTGTGAAATCACGTGAAATTGGAAACCCATTGCAGAAACCTGCCAGCACCCGCCCTGCCCTCCAGTCTGCCCTTTTAGTGATGTTTCAGTGATGATGTTTCCAGGTAGTTTCGGTGCTGTACACGTGTGCATGATTGCACCAATGTAGGCCATGCCTAAAATGGGAGTTACCTGTATATCTTTTCATATGCCCTCAATAGCAGCAATGCAGACATAAGAACTGGAGGCTGCAGAGGCACCAGTTAAGGAACTGGACCACGTTCAGGGCTCCGAGTTGACTGTTGGAGATCAGGACACCACTGGCATGTCTGAGAGGACCCTCCAGAAGAAGCTCCTGGACCACCAGGGCCTACGGGACCAGATCCAGGACCCTAACAGGATGCCTTCCCCTGGATCTGAGGAAATGACCTCCCAAAGCCCAGCCCATCTCTGAGAATCTAGAATGAAAGAGAGCAAATGAGGCCAAGAGGAGCCTTCTAGGGAAAGCCTTCGCCTTCACACGCTGGAATGGCCTTGCATGTCCTCTGTGAATCATCTTAGGTGGACCATTAATGTCTGCATGGATGAGCTTCCTTCCAGTACAGACTTGAATATGGAAAGGAGGTGTAGATGAATAGAACGAGGGGTGGGGGGTGGGATGAATTTGGAAACATTTCTTGCTGTGTCTCCTACTCTTTGTTCAGTCCTGCTTTATAGCTGACTTGCGAGCATATGAGACATTTTGCTGGCCCACCAGATGTTACACAAGCATTACTGACAGCTCTGGTATGTGCCATTGCCGGCCAGTGAGTGGGAGGGCGGATGGGAATCTGCGGTTTCAAAGCGCTATGTCAGGAACTCAGTAAAGGTGACCAGATAAGAAAAAGCACCCACTCCAAATCACACGACACTGTCACGTCCTAAAATCGCTGGGAAGTGTGGGATATAAATTGCTTGATGCAAAGTCATCTAACTTTCCAGCAAACAATTCAGAATGAATGCTCAATGGGGATGGAAGAGAAAATTCATTTTGTTTCCATTTTAATGAGAAAACACCTAACTCACACTTCTTGAACCAATCCCTGCACCAAAGCACAGTTATATTTTGAAATCTGCACATCTCTTAATTTTGCAATGCAGTTTTCCAATCAAACAATATGTAGAAAAATGTGTCTATTTGGGGGAAACAGTGGAAATAGCATTAAAAAACAGCACTTTATTATAAGAGATTGCTTGCAAAAAAAAAAGTCAGTTATATCTAAATCTAAAAATCATTTATTAGGAGACATTGCATGAAAATGCTGACAGATTTTCATGAGGATTTTTTCTTTCTTTAAAAAGATTCAAAGTGCTGCAGAAATACAGAGAAATGAATTTCAGATTGGGGAAATGAGAAACCTAGAGCACCAAAAGAGACAGATCTGTCCATTCTTAATGCTCAATGATTCGCTTATACTGTCTAATCTGCCTGCACATTATCTGCAAACAAAGCAAGCAGAGTTATAATAAACAGATCAGCTGAAAACCAACCTAATTCTTGCTAGTAAGGGCATGCAGGGCAGGCGGGGAGGGGAGCTCCTTGAGGCGAGACCCTGAACCTCTGTGCTGCAAAGTCTCCTGTAGATGCTTCACTCGGATTAAGCAGCCATAAAACTATGGCTGAGTCAGAATGAGTGATTCCCACATCCTCATCTTACCCAAACACCATTCTGCAAAGAGCTCTGACTGGGACAATAGGGCAATCATGAATTATAGAGCCATCACTGGAGTCACTGTGTGCCAGAAGGGGAAAAAAAGTGTTTTGCATCCTGCCTGCAGCTAGACACCCACACACCCTTTTAAAACAAATAGTCATGTGTGTCTCCATCCTCATCAGCCATTAAACATGCCTCGCCCCAGCTCCTAACTCCAAACTGATCCATCTAGGAAGACGAAATGGTGGAGAAAGGGAACAGAATGGTGGAGAAAGGGAACAGAATCAGAGCCAAAACAGATAAGATGTGTGGGACAACCACAACAGGCCATTTACCGACACTCTTCCTTTCCCCCCTTAGTCTGGCTCTCCTTCCCTTTGTTTGCTTCACTGCTGCTCTTTCAAATTGTGGATTCCTAGGGAGTGGAGAAATATGGGTACATCACCCCTGCCCTGTGGGAATCCCTTGCAGACGACAACAGTGACCAGAGGAGGAATGACCGCTCATATGTCTGCAGTCACACCAGGCACTGTAACTCTCCAACAGTTTGACTTTACGCCAAGGCACAGTCTTCCATTGTCTCCCAAGACAGAGGGATGCCAACAACTCACAAGTGCTGTGGGACACAGCGGGTGCAATAAAAACTGGGGGTGGACAATATGCAGACTCCATTAGGCCTTGGCCTCAGTTGATCTGGGTGGGAAGGAAGGAGACTACCAAGCGGGGAAGGGGTAATTGGAAGAGGGAGGGAGGGGTTCTCAACCCTCTTTTTAGTCCACCCATCACTGGGCTACGCCTTACCTGCCGACAATGGAGGTTAGTCCATTAGTGCACTGACTCACCTGCCTACCTTCCAACATAACCATTTCAGAGGGAGTGATTGCCGGCTTAGTTTAATTCAGCGTTGCCCTTCTAGAATTCAGCAGGGAGGAGGATGGGAGCAAACCTGGTTGGTTCTGCCTATCTCTGGCTCCAGCTACTGCCCCAACTGCCACCAGTCACCACTGTCCACCTGGCAGATGATCACTCTGGCCTCGACAGAAAAAGTATCATCAGGTAACTTCAGCTATGCTTCCCTGCTGTATATAAAATAATAATGGGGCTATTTGCTTATTTTTAGAAAGGATGATTCTGGCAAAAAACCCAAAACACTAGTGGCTGGCCAGCTTTGAAAGCATTCAGATGAGAAGTGTGGGCTGCAAATATGACCAAAGGAAGCTGCTTCCAGGCCTTTGTAGTCCTCTTTGCCACAGGGCTGCGGTATGAAATCCTTCATTCCACCCCACTTGCCTCAACCTCCGAGGAGTCTGCCAGTTGCATCATTTCCCACAGCACACTGGAACAAAGTGACGACCAAGAGACACAGCCAGAGACCCCTCTCCCTTCCTCGCTGCGCGCACACTGCATTGTTCCAAGGTCATGCTGCCCCAGAACTTCCGTTCCAGAGAACTTCCCGAAAGTCAGCCAGGAGCCAGTTCTGCTGAAGGCTGAATTGGACCAGAGAAGCCTCTGCTTTGAAGTGAGAATCTGCTCTGGGTGCTGCTGCCAGGAGCAGGAACTGGCTGACTGAAGGGGGGAGAATCCCAGCAAAGGCAACATGCTCCAGTTAACTCAAAAAAGGCGCTTTCACTATAAACCCAAACTCAGGTGTGTGTGTGTGTGTATTCTTGATTGAAAGATAAAAAGTACATAATTACAAGTGCACAGAGCAAGATAAGACACCAAAAAGCTATTGTAGTTAACCAGACCTTAACCTAATACAATATTTATAAAAACAAATAATTGAATTTGTCTGCAGCAAGTCTACGTTTGTACCCAACTTGTTCATGTGTAGCGAGTTTGTAGATATCTTCAATCCAATAATTGACAGGAGCTGCATTTTTATTTTTCCAGTTGCAGAGAAACCATTCCTATTGTCCCTTTGTTAGATTCCATGTATTGGGTATATCATTCAAAAGGATATTTTCCTCTGCAAATTTGAGATTATTCCGTACAGTCGTGTTGATCGTCTCTATTACCTTCACCCCAACTCACGTTACAGGGAAGCAAAACCACATAGGGAGCTTTTTTCTAACAATCCAGACCACCAGTCTGTATCAGGGATGTAGAGCTACATTTTTGCATCCTCCTTGTTTTCCTGTTGCAATTTTGCACAACTCTACTCATGAATGGCTTGAATGCTGAGGCCTCTTATCTCCAACCACTTCCTGCATGCCTGGTGGTTCCTCCCCTTCAGTTGACATACTTCACACTATCAGACAGAAGCTGGCATTTCAGCAGTTTTCTGTGCATCTGTTCATTGGGGTCTTTCAGTCAACAGGACTCCTTCAGTGGTATTCATGCAGTCAGGCAGAAAGCACCTCCTTTTGGAACATGAAATTCTGTTCAGAGAAGAGGAAACTCAACCATTGTTGTGTTTGGAAGCAGGCAAAGAGGAATCCCAACCCTTTTTCATTCCAAGAAATGTAGGACCAAGATCAGGTCAAAATTATTTTGTTATTTTCCCTGCTAGAAAATGAGAACACTATAGCTGATGAGTGAATAATCATTGCAAGGTTGGTGGAGGAGAAAGTCAATTCCTTTTGTATTTAAAGAAAAGCCAACCCAATTCCCATTTCCCAAAATGAAGTGTGAATCATAACACAGCCATCCTTTGAAATTTGCGCAGTTCTGTGACTCTTGCATTGCAATTCTCGAGCCAATACATATGTGTAAAAATTCATCTGTTCATGGAAATAACATGCAAAAAAATTGCATTTTAGGCAAAATTGCAAAGAAACATGAACATGCAAGGAGAAATATGCACGAAGACACTGGTGAATTTTCATGAGAATCTTTTAAAGAAAAAAAATCATAAATTGAAGTTTTGAAAATCTAATTTAGGATTGAAGAAATGAGAAATAGAGAAAATCTGAAATGGAAAGATTCACCCATCCCTAGAGGTGGAGCTGTTCAAGAATATGGAATGTGGACAGGATCTGTAAGAAATTCCTTGCAGAAATTAAATGATCAAGAAATATTAGAAAAAGGCACAAAAAAAATCAAAGGATTATTTTGAAATTAATTTAAACCAAATGACAGATTTAAAGGTGGTTTGGGATGCGGGTAAAGTGGTAATGTGGGGCTTTTTTATATAGCAAAGCGTGTACCAAAGAAAGATAAGAGAGCAGAAAAACAAGGATTTTTTCAAGGAATAAAAAAGAAAGAAAAAGAATGAATAAATTCCCCATGAAAAGAGATAGTGAAACAGGACATTAAGATATTGCAAACGCAATATGCAATGATAATAAATCAGGAAATAGAATGGAAAATTAAATATTTAAAACAGAAACAATTTGAACAGGCTAACAAGTCAGGGAAACTACTAGCTTGGCAAATAAAGAAAAAACCTGTATTAATAAAATACGTATAGAAAGAAGAGTAGGGGAAAAACCTAAAGAAATAAGAAACCAGTTTGTGAGTTTTTATAAAGAACTATATCAAGCCAAATAGGGTAACTCAGAAAAAATGAGTAAATATGTAGAAGATAGTGGAATAGGATATCAAAAGATAAAATGACATCTTTGAATGGACCAGTGACAATGATGAAATTGCAGCAAGTACTTTTACAGGCAAAATTAGGAAAGGCATATTATAACAAGTTAGAATCATAGAATCATAGAGTTGGAAGAGACCACAAGGGCCATCGAGTCCAACCCCCTGCCAAGCAGGAAACACCATCAGAGCACTCCTGACATATGGTTGTCAAGCCTCTGCTTAAAGACCTCCAAAGAAGGAGACTCCACCACACTCCTTGGCAGCAAATTCCACTGTCAAACAGCTCTTACTGTCAGGAAGTTCTTCCTAATGTTTAGGTGGAATCTTCTTTCTTGTAGTTTGGATCCATTGCTCCGTGTCCGCTTCTCTGGAGCAGCAGAAAACAACCTTTCTCCCTCCTCTATGTGACATCTTTTTATATATTTGAACATGGCTATTATATCACCCCTTAACCTCCTCTTCTCCAGGCTAAAAATGCCCAGCTCCCTTAGCCATTCCTCATAAGGCATCGTTTCCAGGCCTTTGACCATTTTGGTTGCTCTCCTCTGGACACGTTCCAGTTTGTCAGTGTCCTTCTTGAACTGTGGTGCCCAGAACTGGACACAGTACTCCAGGTGAGGTCTGACCAGAGCAGAATACAGTGGCACTATTACTTCCCTTGATCTAGATGCTATACTCCTATTGATGCAGCCCAGAATTGCATTGGCTTTTTTAGCTGCCGCGTCACACTGTTGGCTCATGTCAAGTTTGTGGTCAACCAAGACTCCTAGATCCTTTTCACATGTACTGCTCTCAAGCCAGGCGTCACCCATCTTGTATTTGTGCCTCTCATTTTTTTTGCCCAAGTGCAATAATTTACATTTCTCCCTGTTAAAATTCATCTTTTTTGTTTTGGCCCAGTTCTCTAATCTGTCAAGGTCGTTTTGAAGTGTGATCCTGTCCTCTGGGGTGTTAGCCACCCCTCCTAGTTTGGTGTCATCTGCAAATTTGATCAAGATGCCCTTGAGTCCATCATCCAAGTCGTTGATAAAGATGTTGAATAAGACCGGGCCCAAGACAGAACCCTGTGGCACCCCACTAGTCACTCTTCTCCAGGATGAAGAGGAACCATTGGTGAGCACCCTTTGGGTTCGGTCAGTCAGCCAGTTACAAATCCACTGAGTGGTAGCATAGTCAAGACCGCATTTTACCAGCTTCTTTACAAGAATATCATGGGGCACCTTGTCAAATGCCTTGCTGAAATCAAGGTAGGCTACATCCACTGCATTCCCTTCATCTACCAGGCTTGTAATTCTGTCAAAAAACGAGATCAGGTTAGTCTGACATGACTTATTTTTCAGAAATCCATGCTGACTATTGGTGATCACAGCATTCCTTTCTAGGTGCTAACAGACTGTTTGCTTAATGATCTGCTCCAGAATCTTCCCTGGTATTGATGTCAGACTGACTGGGCGGTAATTATTTGGGTCCTCTCTTTTCCCCTTTTTGAAAATAGGGACATTTGCCCTCCTCCAGTCTGCCAGGACTTCGCCTGTTCTCCAGGAATTCTCAAAGATGACTGCCAGTGGTTCTGAGATCACACCTGCCAGTTCTTTTAATACTCTTGGATGTTCATCTGGCCCTGGATACTTGAATACATCTAGACTAGCCAAGTATTCTTGTACTATCTCCTTAGTTATTCTGGGCTGTGTTTCCTCTGCTGAATCATTTGCTCCAAATTCTTCAGGTTGGGCATTGTTTTCTTTATCGGAGAAGACTGAGGCAAAGAAGGCATTGAGGAGTTCATCCCTTTCTGTGTCCCCTGTTTGCATTTCACCATCTTCTCCTCTGAGTGACCCCACTGTTTCTTTGTTCTTCCTTTTGCTACGAACATACCCATAAAAGCCTTTTTTGTTGCTTTTAACCTCTATAGCAAGCCTGAGTTCATTCTGTGCTTTAGCTTTTCTGACTTTGTGTCTACACGTGCTGGCTATTTGTTTGAATTCCTCTTTGGTGGTTTCCCCCCTTTTCCATTTTTTGTACACATCCTTTTTTAATCTTAACTCAGTTAAAAGTTCTTTAGATAGCCACCCTGGCTTCTTTAGGCACCTTCCATGTTTCCGTCTCATTGGTATTGCCTGAAGTTGTGCTTTTACTATCTCCCTCTTAACAAACTCCCAGCCATCATGAACTCCCTTTCCTTTTAGTATTACTGTCCATGCACTTCCCTAAGTTTTATGAAGTCGGCTTTCTTAAAGTCAAGAAATTGAGTCCTAGTATGCTTGGCTGCTCCTTTCCGCTGTATAGTAAACTTTTACATAGTTACAAGATTATCTAATAAAACGTTTAAAGGACATTATGAATATGACCTCAAATACAGGGAAGCTGCCAGAATCCTGAAAGAGTGCTTATATAACTTTGATCCCTAAGCAAGATAGAGATCCAGAGCTGGTTAAAAACTATTAACCTATATCTTTGTTGAATAATGATTATAAACTTTTTGCAGCTATATTAGCCAATAGGTTGAAAGCTGTATTAAAAGAGGTAATACATGAAGATCAGGCCAGATTCTTGCCAGGAAGACAAATGAAAGATAATATCAGAAATATAATTGATGTAATAGAATATTTAGAAGTGAGAAATGAAAAACAAGCAGCCTTGATGTTTTTAGATGCAGAGAAAGCATTTGATAATGTCTCCTGGGAGTTTATGTTTAAAATTTCGGAATATATGAACTGTGGAGAAACTTTTATAAAAGACCTTAAGGCAATATATGCAAAACCATCAGCAAAATTAATAGTAAATAACGTATTGACTGAGAATTGTAAGTAAACTAAACTAGACAAGGTTGTCCGCTGTCACTTTTATTGTTCACATGAGTTTTAGAAGTTTTGGTGCAAAGATTAAGATGTAATCAAGAAATTAAAGGAATAAGAGTGGGACAGAGACAATACAAATTAAAAGCTTTTGCAGATGACATGGTGATATCTGTAGAAGAACCGCTAGAGTCAATTCTGAAAGCAGTAGAAGAGATAAATTTTCTTTGAGAAATACCAGGTCTTAAAATTATTAAAGATAAAAACAAGCTCTTGGTAAAAAACATGAATGATGAGAGTAAAAATGAATTACAAAACATATCAGGTCTAAAGATTGAAAAGAAGGTGTATGATTAACAGCAAAGAATATAAATCTATATAAAGATAACTATCTGAGAACCCGGAAGGACATTAAAAGAAATTTGCAAATATGGGGTAGAATTAAACCTTTGTTGCTGGGCAGAGTGTCGACCATAAAGACAAATGTATTACCAAGAATGTTATTTTTCTTTCAATCAATACCGGTGATCAGCAAGACAGATTGCTTCAACAAATGGCAAAAATATATTTCTAAATATATCTGGCAAGGGGAAAAACCGAGAATGAAATATAAAATACTGAAACAAACAAAAGAGAAAAGAGGTTTCTCCCTGCTGGATATGAGATTATATTATGAAGCATCTTGTCTGTGCTGGTTAAAGGAATGGTTGCTATTGAAGAATCAGCATATTTTAGATTTGGAAGGTCATGATAATATTTTTAGTTGGCACGCTTATTGTGGTATGAAAAGGTGAAAGTACATAAAGGTTTTGCAAACCATATAATTAGGAAAAATTTATATAGAATATGGGAAATATAAACATTTATTGGAAATTAAAACACCACTTTGGCTTTTACCTTTGAAAGCCATAGCAGTGAGAAAGAAAAATATGATGGAAAGCTAGGCAACTTATAGAAATTTGCTAAGAGAGGAGGGTGGAGACTTTAAACTAAAAGAGTTTAAGGATTTACCTGGAATGTTAACATCATGGTTATATTATTATCATTTGAATGAAATGTTTTTAAAGGATATGACGTGGGGGTTTGGGGGAACAACTATCACAATTAGAAAGAGACCTGTTAAATTGTAATGTTAAAGTGATGTCTAAAATGTATAAGGTGTTATTGGAATGGGAGACAAACCTTGTAAAAAGGTTCAAGTTTACTGGGAAATGATATAAAATGAATTGAAAAAGATGTTTAAGATAACATCCGTTTAAAAATCCAGCTTTTCTCCTGGGAATTATAAGATTAGACCCATCCAAACACCATAGAAATTTATTTATATATGCAATTAGTTTTATTGATTAAATAATGAAAAACCTTCTAAACACCTTACAACAATATAAAATAAGTCATTGACATTCTTGATTAAAAACAGGTTTGTTAGAAGCAGGCTTTTAAAATATTTAAAAAGATAACTGAAATCAGCGCTAACTAACAAGGAATGAAACACATGGAACTTCAACTTGTCTGGATAGGCTTTGCCTAAACAAAAATGTTTTCTGCAGGCATCGAAAGGAATACAGTGAACATTTATTTATTAACCCAAGCAAGCTGTGCACATCATCCACACATCAACCTCATCGAAATGACACCCCATATTATTTTCCGTTTAATCTGGATTTAATGTTCCTGTGGAAAATCCAATAAGTAAAGAAACAGCACAGAAACAGTAAATCCGGATTAAATGGGGTAGGGTGGGGAATTATGAGATGGTATCTTCATGCAGACACCATTGTATTCTTCCTTGGTCAGGCTCCCCTTGGAGTCGTGTGCCCAGTTCTGGGCATCACATTTTAGGAAGGATGTTGACAAGCTGGAAGGTGTGCAGAGGAGGGCAGCTGAGATGATAAAAGGTTTGAAGATCAAGCCTTATGAAGAACAGTTCAGGGAGTTGGGTATGTTTAGCCTGGAGAAGAGAATACTTGAGAGGTGATAGGGTAAGGTAAAGGTAAAGGGACTCCTGACCATTAGGTCCAGACGTGGCCGACTCTGGGGTCGCGGCGCTCATCTCACTTTATTGGCCGAGGGAGCCGGCGTACAGCTTCTGGGTCATGTGGCCAGCAAGACTAAGCTGCTTCTGGCAAACCAGAGCAGCGCATGGAAACGCCGTTTACCTTCCCGCCGGAGTGGTACCTATTTATCTATTTGCACTCTGACATGCTTTCAAACTGCTAGGTGGGCAGGAGCAGGGACCGAGCAACGGGAGCTCACCCCGTCAGGGGGGTTTCGAACCGCCGACCTTCTGATTGGCAAGTCCTAGGCTCTGTGGTTTAACCTACAGCGCCACCCGCGTCCCCGAGGTGATAGGGTAGCTATCTTCAAATATTGAACAGGCAGATACATGGAAGATAAAGCAAGCTTGGTTTCTCCTGCTCTGGAGGACAGGGCCCAAACCAATGGATTCAAGTTACAAGAAAGAAGAGTCTGACTAAATATTAGGAATAACTTTCTGACATTAAGAGCTATTTGACAGTGGAAGGTGATGGTCCCTCCTCAAATGGGGTTTTTTGTGGGAATATTCAGGGAGGCAGGAGAGGATATATTGTTTATTCATATCCTTCCTAACTTGTGCTAGCAAGTTCTATAACTTAGCAGAGTTTTACATTCCCCTTTTAAACACATAGCAGATAGCTGGTTGCAGGCTTGTTTAAGCCTCTCAATATTAGATTCCTGGTAAATTCCCTTAAAAGAGTATACACACTACAGTCTTGTGTAAAGTATATATAAGAAGTTTACTCACATCATCATTTCACAGTTGGATCTCTGAAGGCAGACTTAGTTACAAAGTATATACATGTGGATCTGTCCCATATGGAGATAATCCCAGTGTCCTCTGTTGGCTGAGAGCCAACAGAGCAAATCTTGCTAAAAGCTGCTGCTCCAACGACGGAGGACGTCAAAGAGAGGGTGTGTGCTGCGTGCCTTGTCCTTTTGTTACCTGTGCAGGTAAGGTCATGCCCACCTCTAGTCACATGCAAAGGAACTATGTCCCAGCCAGGAGGAAACAGGAAGTTTTTGACTGGCTGGACCAAACATTCCCCTGCATGTCCACTCTAGGAAAACAAGGAATGTTGTACTTGACTGTTACTTATGTATCACATCCCACAGTTTTTAAACTATAAAAAAGTGCAGGAATGAGCGGCACTGAGTCCACATTAAACGTCTGTATGGAGGCACCTCCATGCCCACTTTAAAGCTTCTTCACACATGTGCACAGCTATAGGCTGAAAAGGAGTGTCTGTGTGTTCATTCAGTGTAATGTCCTAGACCAGAACAGGATCAAGTGATAGGATGGGGGGCCCTAAAGGCCTTTGGGATGTCCCTGCTAACAATGCTTTTTAGGGAGGTATTCTTATATGCAACAGCCGCAGCTCGGGCTTTGTTGGCAAAGGGGTGGAAAGAACAAGAAGCCCCGACAATAATGGACTGGCATTACAAGCTACAAGAATTTGTTGAAATGGCGCAGTTAACAAATACCCTGAGAGGCAATTCAAAACAAAAATGTATGGAAAAGTGGGATAGATACAAAACATATGTCCAAAAATACAGTAAAGGTTCGCTATCTATGCTAGCATTTGACTGACGTTGGAGTGAGACTGAGTTGAGAAATAAGACTAAGAGCACATATTGATATAGGAATGTATTAGATAATATGTAAAGAAATATACAATATTAAGAGTGCATTCATTTGTAAAAAAGGAATATACCATGGGAAAGACAGGAAATCTAGTGCGTTGGTATGTATATGATTTGGGGGGGGATTGTTTTTGTTTTTTCTCTTTGTTCTTTCTTTTTTGTTTCATTTTCTTTCTAGGTATATAAAATTTGTATATAATTTTTGTAAACATGTTGGAAATTATATTATAGTAAGTCCTATAAAGTAATATGAAAACGTTTAGTGATGTAATATAAGAATGTTAACAAATAAATAAAATGCAAATTTGAAGAAAAAAAGGATGGGGGGCGGTGGCAAATACAAATCTGCCTTTTTACATACAGTGGTACCTCAGGTTAAGTACTTAATTCGTTCCGGAGGTCCGTTCTTAACCTGAAACCGTTCTTAACCTGAAGCACCACTTTAGCTAATGGGGCCTCCCAATGCCGCCACGCCACTGGAGCACGATTTCTGTTCTTATTCTGAAGCAAAGTTCTTAACCTGAAGAACTATTTCTGGGTTAGCGGAGTCTGTAACCTGAAGCGTATGTAACTGAAGCGTATGTAACCTGAAGTGTATGTAACCTGAGGTACCACTGTATCTGCATGGGAAATGGGCCACATGGAGGGAACTTATGCAAGGAGCAGGTGTGTGTGTGTGTGTGTGCACTTGCGCCAGATCATTAAGTTTGCCCCCCCCCCCGGAGCAGTGCTTGAAATGTTTTCAGGATTTCCTAGGAGAGATTTTATGGATTTAAAGGGAGATTGGATGGGCCTTGAAGCAGCCTGTAGAGAGGGAAACTGAAAGAAGGAAGGAGGCACGCAAGCTAGCCAGGAAGGATGACCTTTGGAAATGTCTTCCAGGAACCCTCTCTCCCAAAGAATCAAGTGAAAGCAGCCTCTGCCAGGAATCGGAGGTGATGGAGTCGGAGAGGCAAGGGGTGAAGGAAAGGGTGGGCAAGTCCCCATGCCAAGAGGAAGCAAAGTTAATTATAGGATGCAGCAGGAAAAGAACTGTCAGCCAAGGAAGCAAAGAAGGGACAAGGGCCCAGGAGCTCCAAGTGTATATTGCAAAGAGAAGGCCCCTTTGTGCTCTGCCAGAGCGACACATGAGAGGGTCAGCCAGGAGATCATTCAACGTTTCCCCTTCTTCTGTTTGAATGGCCATAGAAATCAGAGATGGAAAAGACCGGTTCGTTTCACTGAGCTCCTCTCGCTTTTCCAAGCAGATAAGGGAGTGGGGGAGAGCCACTCTATTCCTGGGACAATAATGCGCTTTAACTGTATTTAAGATTGAATTTTAAATTGTTGTAAGAAAATAGCAGGAGAAAGGCAAGAGCCTTTTTCAAAAGGAAGCTTATTTCTGGCCAGCCGTATTCCTCCCTATAGCCATGCCAGTCTATATGTGTTTCTATGGAGCAGGGACACTCTCCGCTCATGTTTTAGTCCATTTCTGTGGCTTTTTAGACTTCTCCCAGAATAGAAATATGCTGGGGACGAGACTGAATAAGGGCCCACTGTGGTGGGTAGCTTGGATGCACAGCAGTTGCCATCATAGCAATGTCTGGGGGCCCAGGAAGTGATGGCAGAAGCTTGGCTTTAGCAGGTGAGATGGCCCACATCACACTCACCCCTCTCCCTGCAACCAGACATAGGCAGGGCTGGATTTAGGTTTGATGAGGTCCTAAGCTACTGAAGGTAATGAGGCCCTTTATATGTCCAGCTGTCCTTTGTCAACAACAAATTGCCGCTGTTTTTTGTGTTGAATATATGCTCTATGGTAATTTATGGACCTCATAGGTATCTAAAGCCATTTGCACATGCAGAATGTGGGCATCCTATACAGTGGTACCTCGGGTTAAGAACTTAATTCATTCTGGAGGTCCATTCTTAACCTGAAACTGTTCTTAACCTGACGTACCACTTTAGCTAATGGGGCCTCCCGCTGCCACTGCACAATTTCTGTTCTCATCCTGAAGCAAAGTTCTTAACTTGAGGTACTATTTCTGGGTTAGCAGAGTCTGTAACCTGAAGAGTCTGTAACCTGAAGCGTCTGTAACCCGAGGTACCACTATATATAGAAATGAGCAAACGAGTGATATTTTAGGGAGCAGGCTAGCAGGTGGGGCCCATTACTTACATCATAGGAGCCTCTACAACACAAAGCACTGTTGCTGTTTGTAGGTTTTATTTTATTTGTTTTTTATCTTATATTTTGGAAATGTACATCCAGGTTTTTTCCCTTTTTCTTTTTTTGGGGGGGGCCCCCAAGAGAGTGGGGCCCTAAGCTATAGCTTGTTTAGCTTATACGTAAATCTGGTACTGGATACAGGGTTAGGTCAGAGGGAAAGTTCCTTGCTGCTTTCAATTAGGGGCAATGCTAAGGCAGACCCTTGTACATAGCCCTGTGAATTGCTATTTTGAGATTAATACTGTGCCTTGCTAGTGCTATTAAGCATAAATCGAAAGGGGATACATGAATGTGGGAGTCTCAGGTCTGGACTGGTTGAAGACCATTGGTCTGCACTGATTGGTAGTGGCTTTCTAGGGCATGGGTAGTCAAACTAAGGCCCGGGGGCTGGATCCAGCCCAATTGCCCTCTAAATCCGGCCCACGGACGGTCCGGGAATCAGCGCATTTTTACATTAGTAGAATGTGCCCTTTTATTTAAAATGCATCTCTGGATTATTGTGGGGCCTGCCTGGTGTTTTTACATGAGTAGAATGTGTGCTTTTATTTGAAATGCATCTCTGGGTTATTTGTGGGGCATAGCAATTCGTTCATATTTTTTTTCCAAAATAAAGTCCGGCCCCCCACAAGGTCTGAGGGACAGTGGACCGGCCCCCTGCTAAAAAAGTTTGCTGACCCCTGTTCTAGGGTTTCCGGGAAGGAACATTCCTAGCCCTACCTGGAGTTGCCAGGATCTGAACCTGGAGCTCCTCTGCAGGCAGAGCGGATGCTCTCCCACAGAGCCACCGTCCTTCCCTCTTACCTCCATGTGAAAAGGATGTGTGCCGTTTCCCCTTCCTGACCCCACTGCAGCGTGTGCTCCACTCCCATGACCCCAAGCTGTCCATGACTCCTGAGATCCTTACGACCGAGAAGTCAAACGGTTCTCCTTACCGAAGCGAGTTCCATCCGATGGGGAAGAAAGCAATAGGAAGCCGGATTTGCATTGCTCTGAGGCTTCAATGTCCATGTCTCCAAAGATCAGGCTGAGGGAGCTCCCCGCAGCTCCATGGATCCTCCACTCGCAAGATGTGAAGTTGGGATAAGTGCCAGGATAGTTCTTGGAAGTCAGAGTCCCGCTGTAAGGCGTCAGCGTTGAGTGACCGCAACCATCCCCTGGAAGGTGAAGAGATAAGACTGATGTACACCAGCACTAAGGACTGAGTGCCAAGCATGTCAGGAAGCTGCTTTGCATCACGTCAAATGATCTGTCCGGCTACTCAGGAATTGCCCACTCTAACCGGCAGCTTCTCCATCATTTGTTACCTGATCCTTTGCAGGCTGCATGACTAGTAGACTACTAGTCATGATGGGGGAAATTAGGAGAAAGGGCCATAGTTTGGTGGCGGATAGCATCTGTTCTGCATGCAGAAAATCCCAGGTTTGAACCCCAGAATCTCTCGCTAGGACTGGGAGAGAATGCTGCCTAAAATTTTGGAGAGCTGCTGCCAGTCAGTGTAGACAGTACTGAGCTAAATGGACCAATAGCGCACGATGTTCCTACCACCTCCAATCTCATTTTCCCAGTCTTGAACCTGGGACCTTCTGCAAGCAAAGCGGATGTTCTAGCACTCAGTAAGGCCCCCTCTATTGGCTTAGCTGGGATCAACTACCTTCATCTTTCTGCTCTCCCATAACTATCTACTGCAGTGACCATTCAGCACTAAACTGCAAATTTTCTCAGGGAAAAGCGGCAACACAAGCCCTCAGTTTGCTTAATTTTCTCCTCCAATTCCTTTTAGCCTCTTAGAACATAACCCTCATCATTTTATTTAAAAATGCAACTGGCTAGGAATATATCAAAGCCCACTCTACTCCCCCACCATCACATGGTTGGTCCAGGCCTCGGTCAACTTGATCGGAGATCTAGATAAGATCCTGTTTATTCGTACATCGGGGCTTATTCCCAAATGAAGCAGGTACCTGGTTGCAGCTTTGAAAGCCACATAATCCTTCTCCCAAACAGGATGGTTAAGGAAAAATGGCATATTGTGTTTCTCTCCTACCCTTTCGACAGGGGTTCTCTAATTTGAGGGTGGGGAAGCTAAGGCCCTCCAGATGTTCTGCCACTGACCTGTGGCCATTCAGAAGGTGAAGGGTGAGAGCTCAGTGACAAGGCTTCTGTTCTGCATGTTCAACCCCTCAGCATCTCCAGATAGAGGTGGAAAATTCCCCACGGCCTGAAAACCTGGAGAGCCACTGTCAGTTAATATAGACAAAGCTGAGCTAGATAGATTAGTGCTCTGACTCAGTAGAAGGTAGCCTTCCTATGTTCATGGACTACAACTCCCATCATCCCTGACAATTGGCCACCCTGGCTGGGGCTGATGGGAGCTGGAGTTGAATAATATCTGGAGTGCATCAGGCTGGGGAAGGCTGCATCAGATGATTCAATGATTAAAACACAGGGCATGACCTGTTAAAGTACACCTTTGTCATTCCATCAGTTGCAACTTTCTTACAGAGGACAATCTTTTAGTATGCAATACTTACACTGTTTTAATGCAGAGCTGTGGTGCTTTATCAAGTTTAGAGATATAAAATCTTGGATTACACATGATCCCTTTGACAGGTAAGAGCATTCAGTGTGCTTTCAGTTCTGTCTACTATCTGATCGTCGGTCCATCTACTTATTTTTTTTTAAGCAAGAGGCAGTGTGTGTGTGTGTGTGTGTGTGTGTGTGTGTATCAACATAATTGTCTTTGGTGGGGGAGTAAGGTATTTATGGGAATTGGTTTTAGACTATGGCCCACTATCCTGATTGAAGATGCAGATGAATGAGATTATGAGTCGGGTTAGAGTTTAATCAAGGGCCTGGGAGAGGGAGAGGGTAATCTGCTTGGCCAAAGATTTCCTACAATTCCACAAGTTTCTGGCTTTGCTGGTTATCGGCTTCCTTCTTAGCTGTACAACATCGCGGGTGGACGCGCTCTCTCTGGCAAATGCATGAAGATGAAAGGTCCAATAAAGTATTTACTCTGCCTGCGTTCAGCAGGGATGGGGGAGAAAAACAGTGGAAGAACACCAGCAGGAAAACTAGACTGGATAACGAGTGCTTGATAATGAGCGCAACACAATAAATTGTTTTTTTAAAATACAAAGCAATATAGAAACAAGAGGTGGCTGATTTGGTTTTGCTATGAGAATTGTTTGGGGGGGCATGAAGAAATGAGGGGTCTGAGCTTGGGGAGGGAGCCAGCAGGTTGTCACCCAGTTGGTCCATGCCAGCCCAACCCACAGTCCTGCTACCATCTCCCAATGTTCTTCAGCTGTCCCCAGATATTGGACTATAATCATCCCTGGCCACTGGCTATGCAGTCTGAGGCTGCTGAGTAGCTTCCGGACAACCTGGGAGGTTGCGGACTCTGTTTCCTTGGAGGCTTTTAAGCAGAGGTGGGATGGCCATCTGCCATGGATGCTTGAAGCTCTGGCTCCACATACTGTTTCCGCCTTACCAGTCGCAATGGGCATCAGCCAGGTGTGAACAGTGGATTCCTCCCACCTTTCTCTTTTGTTCAAAATCTTATAGAAAGCTGTAAGCAATTCTGCAGAAAGGAAGCCCTGCAGTGGGATGAAGAGTTTCTCCCATGCTTGAACAATCATCAGGTTATGGGGGCAGACATTTGTGGTGGCAGTGGAGTATGCATGTCTAAAAACATAGGTGCCTGCTTGTGGCTCTGAGCCTCTTCTTTTCTGCCTTGGCGCCTTTTACTCAGCCTTTGCCCCTGATGTTTTTTTTTTGCAGTGGCCCAAAGTCAGAGAAAGTTGGTATCTGTGTGGATCTGAATTTATTTTATATATATGTTGTTGTGGTTAAACTGTTTACAATTGGTTTTAATTGGGTTTTTTATATATGCAAATGTTTAAACTGTTTTCACACATGCAGGTTTTTCTATATACGTTTTTACTGTAGTGCAAATCGCTTTGGGGTGCCTCGTGGGAAGCCATTCATAAATGAAATATACCGCAGTACGTATTTTGGAAAGTTGTTTGTTGCTATGCAACAAAGCCATTATAAAAGATAAACTAAATAAAACAGAATAAAATACATTGCAAAATTAAAATAGTTATTAAAACCAGACATTCTGTCAGATAAAAATTTGCTCCCATGAAGAATTTAACTTATCATCCCCCAAACTTTACTCCTTAAAATCGTTGCTACAAAGGCAAAACAAGCCAATTTTTCAGAAACTATGCATTTGGACACTTATTAAGACAAATGATGCTTTCTGATATCTGATATGTTTGGATACATTTGAACACCACTGTGAATCAAGATGAAGGACTGAACCTTTCAAAACTGCTCTGATTTTAACCACTGATTTCAAAACTGGAGTGTCATTTTTTTAGTGTCGTACAAAACTGGAGTGTCGTTTTTTTAGTGTCGTACAAAACTGGAGTGTCGTTTTTTTAGTGTCGTACAATTTCCGAGCAATGCTGGGTACAAGCTTGCTAGATGATAACAGCAGTAGTGATACAGCCCATCCTCTCATTTTCTGGATCTGCTCTTATGGATGGATGGCTGCTACATCCCTGACCTGGCATTAACAACATCTCCCCCACCTCCAAAAAACCCCCAAAACACTTTTCATAACTATGTTGGAGGGAAGCAGCGGGAAATTCCAAGTTAGAAGAGGGAGTCACAATTCCCAGGAAATTTCACTGGCAAAAAACGTAAGCAAAAAACCACTTATAAAGAAATTAGACACAACTCAGATACTGAAGGTTCCCAGTGCACAAGTCATTGCATTTTTCTGGAGCTCATTCAGCAGGAAGACATTACCATGTTGGTCAGCAAATTCCAGGCGGTATATTTTTCAACAGGATGTGGAGAAGACAAAATACAACAGATGCTACTGGGGGGATGGGGGTGGGGAGTCCTTACTTTTGGATTAAGACCTAAAACCTCAAAACTAATATTTTACACACAGAGAGAGACACAGAGGAATAAAATTTCATCATGGCCGCTGTGCTTGTTTCGTTTTTTTGAGATGAGTATATAGAAGGGTTATTTTGCAATTTATTTGCTGTGGTTCCCAGAAGTGATGTGAAGCACTACTTGAAGATCATCTCTCTACTGGCTTAATGGTGTGTGTGTGTGTGGACTAGACATCTATACCTATCAGGAGTATCTATTGTCTTCTTATGGTTGCTGGTGATGCTGAAATCCTCCTCCTCATCTATTAAAGTTGTAAGTTCTTTGTAAAGCCATTGGATGAGCACAAGCATCAATTTAAAGCAGTCCTTTTTGCATGGGCATCAACTCTAGAATACTGAGGGACCGACTTCTTTGTGGAAGGGTACAAAAATGCAAGGGGAGAGAGAGAGAGAGAGAGAGAGAGAGAGAGGGAGAGAGAGAGGTGCAGCAGCAGCACATAGCACAATACCTAATTTATTAGGATCAGCATGACTGGCTGTAGTCCTGTGCTGTTTCCTCTGCTTCCCTTAAACTCAGTGGTGCTTACTTCTGACTGTAGACTGCATAGCTTCAACTTGTGAAGCACAAACATGTCAGACTTTATTGAACAGAAGATTTCCAGACAGCTGAAATTCAGCCTGAAAACTTTCAACAGGAACTGCAAACCATCTTGCGGAGATTGCTTCGTTCAAAGTTTATTGCTACTTTAAAGTCTTTCAGAATTATTATAACAACTCGTTGTTTTGAACTGTTTTTTTCCTTCCACCTATTATTTTATCCGCCCACCAGACCCACCTCTTTGTAAACCACTTTGAGGTTTCTTTTACAGTCAAATAATGGTGTATAAAAAGGTAAAGGGACCTCTGACCATTTGGTCCAGTCGTGGCCGACTCTGGGGTTGCGGCGCTCATCTCGCTCTATAGGCTGGGGGAGCCGGCGTTTGTCTGCAGACAGCTTCCGGGTCATGTGGCCAGCATGACTAAGCCGCTTCTGGCGAACCAGAGCGAACCTTCTGATCAGCAAGTCCTAGGCTCTGTGGTTTAACCCACAGTGCCACCCGTGTCATGAATGAATGAATGAATGAATGAATATTGTTCCTCTGCATCCAACCAATCTATGACAGCAATGGATGTGAATTTTATCTTTGTATGGTAAGCTGGTTTCTACGACACATGCTCACCCCCTTCTCTCTCTCCTCCATCCAGGCAACCAAGAGACATTATCAGAGTTCTAAGACATGCTCCTGCCGGATAAAAACACTTACGACAAGTGTGAACAGGGTGGGTGGCCTGGAATGGGTCCAAAAGACCAGCTAGAGAAGGGGCCGGGCTTCCCCATCTATCCCATTCTGCTGCCCAAGATTCAGGAGTCAACACTTTTCAGGTATAGGTATCTGCACTGCTTGCCAGGTAAGTGTGCATAGCAGGGGCAGGAGAATCCATGGCTCCGCGTAACTTGTTGCAATTTCCATCAGCTACAAACAGTTATCAGGGATGATGGGAGACATAGGTTGTCTATACAACATGATACACATGAAGCACACTTCACCCCACCACCCCAAAAAAAAGGATCATGGGAAATGTAGTTTTCTTAAGGCTGTTGGGCATTGTAGCTCTCTGAAGGCTAAACTACAGCTCCCAGGCTTCTTGGGAGATGTGCTGTAAATGAATGGTGTGCATGCAGCCATAGTCCAGCAGGATTTGAGGGTGATAGGTTCCCCACCCCTAGTTTGTTGTGTGGGATTGCAGCTGAGTATCATTCACCAAGCTGTGCAGCTCTGCAAATGAGCTTACAAGCTCTGAAGGGAACAGGAATAAGAAAACAGGGACTGCAGGCAGAAGCCTCTAAGATTTGCCCAGCTGTTTAACCCTAAGCTCCACAGATCCTCTTAGTGCTGCCATCTGGAATGAGAGCCTAGGCCAACAACTTCGCCAAGCCGAGTCCCCCGCAGATGTTTTGACTACAACCACCATCAGCTGATGGGAGTGAGTACTGGCTAGGGCTGATGGGAGTTGTAGTCCAAAGCATCTGGAGGTCCCCAGGTTGGCAAAGGCCGGCCTGGGAAATTATTGCCCCATAGTCATGGCTCCAGACCTGCGTTGCACATTTCCCCAATAGGATGGGCAGGCTCCAGCAGTGCCGAGTTGCACCCAGCATTGGGGTGTGTGTGTGTGCTGTGTTTGCATGACGTCACATATGCGATGCCCCCCCAACCCAACTCTGTCCATCACCCACACCCACCCATCACCACCCAACTTATCTTTGTGAAAGGACATGCGGGGCGAAGATGCTTTGCCCCGTGTTTCCCTGGCAAAGCTTGCCAATGCATCTTCTGGGAAGGTGTTCTGGCAATCATTAAATAGGGACACGAGGGGTGAAGATGCCACGCTAAATCTTATCCCATTCTTATTCCTTTATCTATGGAAGAATAGAAAAGAGTCTTTTTAAATGCACACTTTGACCAATGGAACCTAGAGAGCGGCTCACACACTTGTGACATTCTCATTAGGACTCCCACCTGCAAAAATGATTGGTCTACCATTTCTGGCTCACCCCACCCCACCCACGGGTGAAACCTACTGCCACCAAATCAGGTCTGCCAAAGAAACATAGGGCAGTACACAACTCAGTGTTACTCAGAGGGGATCTGTTGAAACGAATGGACCTAACTTAGTCCTGTTCATTCATTTCAATGGGTCTGAAACTCAGCTGAGTTGGGAGAGGTTTCTGAGTTCGTCTGGTTCAGTTCCTTGCTCTGGGCAAGAACTGCAACGCAGGATACAACAAGGGCACCCCTGACAAACGGCCGTCCAGATTCTGCTTAAAAAGCCCCTCCGGTGAAGGAGTGTCCACCACTTTGCAAAGCACCAAGCCCTACCATGAGGAAGTTTATTCTAACAATTAGCCCACGGAGACTCATTTGGACAAAGGGGGGCAGTGCTCCACCAGCCTCAGTCTGCCCCTACCTCTTCCCTTGCACCCAGTCCTGGCGGGGCGGAGGCACTGGCTCTCAACTTCTTCCACCTTAGTTTCAGCGTTGCCCTTGGAGAACTCGGCAGGGGGGAGGAGGAGGATAGGGACAAACTGTGGCCCTTGATGTTCAGCCCCAGACAGAGTAGCCAATGGTCAGGGATGATTGGAGCTGTCATGCTGGCCACAGGATCTCCATCTCAGGTTGCTTCCAGACAGCCTGTTTGGTGAGCATTCGCCCTGATTCCATTGCAGGGAGATTGGAGGACGTTGGTTATGTATTGAAATCCCTCCTTCCTTGGAGGTTTTCATGGATGCTTCAGTCGACATTTCTGCATTGCAGGTGGTTGGACTAGATGACCCTTGGGATCCCTTCCAACTCTACACAGTTCTATGATTCTATGAAATGAGCATCCATCTACTACAGGGAGGTTAGACGAGGTTGCATCACTGCAAGGGCGTCCCAGGCTTCCCAGCAGCCACTTTCCTTATCCCCGCTCAGGCACAAAAACAAAACAAAATCGGATGTTTTCGAGAAGCGGGTTTGTTGCGCAAGATCTCCCCATCAGGATGCAATTGTGCAACCGGAATTTGCCATGTAAGACTGCAGCCCGCCCGAAAGCAGCGAAGCAGCCTAAAAGTGCCCCCCCCCCCGATAACAAGACTGTGCGCTTATCGGTCTTATGGATCGCCCTTTCTTGTGTCGGCAACAGGCGTCGCTTCACTTTGCATTTACAATGTTGGCTTGGCTTCCCACCGCCGCCTCTCCCAACTCCTTGCCCCTTCTGCCAAGTCCTGCTCGGACGGCGTCCCACCCGCAGGAGTTTCCCAGCCCGGCTCCCAGTCCCTCTTCCGCCTCGGCCACTTACCCGTCTGGCCGCTGGCGAGATCCAGGTGCTGGAGCAGCTGGAGGAGCCCGAGCGCGCGCAGCGCCGGGCGCATCGTCGAAACGGAGCGGCGCCCAGGATGCGCGCGAGCTCAGCCCGCCGCTCGTTCCACACCCGGCGCCTCCACCAGCGTCGCGGCATTCCCGAGCCCCACAATCCCCGCCTCCCGATTGGCTGCGGGCGCCGAGCCCGGCCAGGGCTACTGGCCCCGCGGAAGAGCCAATCACCGGGCAGGGACTCCCCCAGCCCAGCCCCCCCCCCGGCAAGATCTATCTGGCGGGCTGTGCCCACCAGCAGGCAGGGAAATCGCGTGTGGGAGGCTGGGGAGGGGGATTACCGCCCCTCCTCTCACTGACATATATAGCACCGTGGGGGGGGGGGAGTGCAAGGAGAGGGAGGCTGGGCGGTTTGCACATCTGTTGTGTCTGCGTCCAAAAGTCTCAGCACCTCCCCTTCTATAGGTATTCAGAATCTATCTGCTCACCATGAGCAGCAGCAGCATTCAAATTTGCTTCCACACTACGAGTGGTAGCATCAGCATTACTGTCAGTGTCACCAGTACTGCCAGCTAGCAGTGCTATTTTTTACCTATACTTTGTTTACCTGCCAGGTACCAGTACTATAGGGACGCGGGTGGCGCTGTGGGTTAAACCCCAGAGCCTAGGACTTGTCGATCAGTGAGCTCCTGTTGCTTGGTCCCTGCTCCTGCCAACCTAGCAGTTCGAAAGCACATCAACGTGCAAGTAGATAAATAGGTACCACTCCGGCGAGAAGGTAAACAGCATGTGCTGCTCTGGTTCGCCAGAAGAGCCTTAGTCATGCTGGCCACATGACCCGGAAGCTGTACACCGGCTCCCTCGGCCAATAAAGCGAGATGAGCGCCGCAACCCCAGATTCGGCCACGACTGGACCTAATGGTCAGGGGTCCCTTTACCTTTACCTACCAGTACTATTGCCTGTGGTGCTACCACTGGTGCCGCTAGTATACTTAGGTAACTTTTGAGTCCTGCTTTTGAGTATATTGGGATGGCCGGTTCTTTAAAACAGTGGTAGCCAGTGCAGAAACCTCCAGATGTCGTGCTGCGCTAGAGAAAAATAATGAGGGGGGGGGCAGGACAGGTGCATATCAGCTGGTGCATATTTTACTGCCCCTGAATAGGGCTTCCTGAGAAACTGGTTTCACTCTGAAAATAAAAGCTCGTTGCAGATTGATCCAGTCCAACCCCTACAATGCAGGAATCTTTTTGCCCAATGTGGGCTTGAACTCTTGATCCTGAGACTAAGAATCACATGCTCCACCAATTGAGCTATCTTGGAGCTAGCATGTTGAGGACAAGCACAAACTATTTTGGATTAAGAAAAACTGCATTTCAATCCTATAACTGGGTTAGCGTATGTACAGCCATTGTCTGATTTTAGCATCCTTCTGCTTCTCCTGAAACCAAAGCAACAGAAAGGGTTGCAAACAGAATGGAAAATAAAATATCTGGTCTTCTCCGTCTCTCACTGTAAAACTGGGAGCTGCTTCCTGAAACTGCTTTTATTTAATGTCTAATACTTGGCAGTGCCTACTTTCAAAACTTGGCATTCCCTCTTTTTCAGTAAACAGATGTCGGTCCTGACAACCAGCACGCCAGGTGGCATTTGGCGCCATCAAGTGGTCATGACATTTGTCCTGCTAAAAGTCCCTTAGAACGAAATAACTTGCTTTGCCTGTGCCGAGTAGCAACAATTTGTGGGCCACCTTGTAAAGAAATAATGGGTTGCAGGGCAAAGGCTAGCTTGCATATCGAACATTTACTTGAGCAGCATTTAATTGCATATTGAGGAGTAGATGTGCAGAGCTCCTTTATGTGAGGTGGGATCGTGAGTGGCCCAGGATCCCGCCTCCCCCCATGTAGATTCCCCTTGATATGATCCCCAAACATACAACCAGGTGAGACATAGCTGATGTGTTGGGGCTACACAGTGTGATTCCTCACATGCACTTTCAGTGTCTAAGAGGGAGGCCAAATTGACCTCTTACCATTAGCCAGTAGTGGCTAGTACTCATGGGAATGGTAGGGTGGAAGGTGTGGAGACCAACAATAGGCGGTGTCACCACTAACCAGACCCAGACCCAATGGCAGGCAGAGCCAACTAATTCTGGTTCTGTTCTCCTCCCTCCTTGCTGAAATCTGCAAGGGCAACACTGAGACTAAGAGGGAGGAAGCCAACAACTAATACAAACCCCTGGACTTGCTGCAAGTAGGAAGGGAGACAGGTGTGGGCTGGCTAAGGGCAGACTGAGGTTGGTGGGTCAGGGCGCATTCACACTAATGGACCAGCCTCCCCTGGTGTTAATTCCCAAACTGTGGTCCGCGGACAAGCTTCATTAAGCTAGTTTATGGTGCGTCTGCAAAAATGAAATTAAAAATCATACAGCAACTACCACAGTGCACTACAATTGCTGCAACAGGCAGAAAAATCATTATGTGGTCTGCCAAGACCCTCAGCAACTTTTGGGTGGTCAGTGGGGAGAAGAGTTTCACAACCACCAGTTTAGCCTTGCGAATGGGTGTTTTTTAAAATACGATTTCTTACCTGCTCTTCACCATAAACACCCAGGACAGGTTACCATGTAATATATAGTTATGAAAACAAATGTACAGTTAAAACTCTACAAAACAAGTTAAGCTCTTCCAGCTAGAACAGAACAGTATAGATTCAGCAAAAGAGGTGGGTCCCACAAAGCAAAACAAAAGCTGTCAAATTGCATTTTGATTAAGCCATTAATCTCTCCATTACATTTGGTTATGGGTAAAAAGCAAGATTGATACAGGATCGTTCTGGTGTCTTTGCCATCCTGACCAACATCTTAAAGGCACCATTCCCTTTGATTCGAAAGAAAAGAAGCTATGTGATTTATTATTCTTGCCCCACTTTTAAAAAACATGAATAATAGCAGTAATCATAAAACAAATTATCAAAGGCAGGATAAAACAAAAAACCCCAAAAAAACTGCTTAAACAGCCCAGCATAGCAAACAGTAGAAGCTAAAAGAAACCCAAGGCTTGGTGAAACAGAAGTTTTGAGTTCATGTCTAAGGCAGACATGAGAAACCTGTGGTCTCTCCAGATGTTGTTGGACTATGACTCCCACCATCCCTTCCCATTAGCCATACTGGCTGGGGCTGATGGGAATGCGGAGTCCAACATCAGGAGGGCCAGAGTTTCCGCATGCCTGGTCTAAATATCAGAAGTGGCCCTAAAGATCTCAAAGTGGAAGAAGTTGCTTTGGAACACTGCAGTGGGTGAAACTATAGTATTTAACTGAATGGTGCTTCGAGATAGACTGGGTTGTATGTAATTAAATGAAAAGATTTACAGACTTTATAAAGAATACATCTATGGCCTATGGAAGAGACAATAATTATCAATCTTCTGTGCCTTCACAACACCGAAATGCAGACGCTGTATATAGTATCACATCCATGTCTGCACCTCAGAGTCATGAAGTCTCATACAATTGTTCCGTTATTATTGCATTGTTGTGCACAATCCCAGTCTCTGAGCCAGAGACTCCAGTGGTTTATGTGCTTATTTGTTTATTTACTATATTTGTATACAGCCTGAAGATCATAGGTTAGCTTACAATAGAAAAATGCAAAACAAGAACATGAAACACATAAAACAAAAACAACCCCCGCCCCTAGAAACACATTTAAAAGGCCATAGAATGTTAATTAGCCAAAGACCTGATTATAAACGTTTTCGCCTGGCACCTAAAGATATGTAATGAAGGCACTGCGGAGAGCACTCCACAAATGGGGAGCCACTGCAGAAAAGGTCCATTCTCATGTTGCCACCTTCTGGACGTCTCATGGAGGAAGGACATGAAGGGCCTCAGATGATTATCACAGGGTTTGTTTGGGAAAAGGTGTCCTTGAGGTATTGCTGTCCTGAGCAAAGGAACTGGTTTGGCTGGTTTCCTCTTATAAATCCTACCCAACATATACAGGATCACAGGTTTCAAAGGGACCCATGGGTATCATCTAGACCCCCCCCCCAAAAGCCCCTCATATATTCCTAGACTTATCCTTTGTAAAGGTTTTATAATTTTCTCAAACCTACGTTACAGAAATACGAGTATTTATTTAGTTACCTTGACTTCACTCGCTCTTTTGCATCTTTTGATTTGCCTGGAGTTCTATTATCCAGTTGCTTTTTTGCAACTCACTTCTACTCAATAGTAGACCCCACTGAAATTAATGAACCCCAATTAGTCATGCTCATCCATTTCAATGGGCCAACTCTTGACTAATTTTGGGTAGCATTCTATGCCTTTTTAAATGTCTTCCTGGAAGAGGGGTTTATTGGTTTGTTCTTGTTCTTATTTATGTATTTTGTGTTCTCGTTTTGCATTTTTATGCTGTGAATCACCCTGTGATCTTCAGATGAAGGGCAGTATACAAGTATAACAAAAAAATGAAAATGAAAATAATCATCCTTCCCATTGCTGAAAAGCGGCTGCAGCCCTAAACCCTCTGCAAGGTCTACTTCCTAAAGTTCTAGTTACAGGCAGGTAGCTGTGTTGGTCTGCCGTAGTAAAAAAAAAAATTTAAAAATCCTTCCAGTAGCACCTTAGAGACCAACTAAGTTTGTTATTTCCTGCCAACCTAGCAGTTCGAAAGCACGTCAAAGTGCAAGTAGGTAAATAGGTACTGCTCTGGTGGGAAGATAAACAGTGTTTCCGTGTGCTGCTCTGGTTTGCCAGAAGCAGCTTAGTCATGACCTGGAAGCTGTACGCCGGCTCCCTCGGCCAATAAAGCGAGATGAGTGCCGCAACCCCAGAGTTGGTCACGACTGGACCTAATGGTCAGGGGTCCCTTTACCTTTACCTTAAGTTTGTTATTAGTATGAGCTTTCGTGTGCATGCACACTTCTTCAGATTCCTGAAGTTGTTGTGCTTTCTTGGGGAGATCACGGCCCATTTAAAATGATGGGCATGACTAGTTTGGGTTCATGAATTTCAGTTCATTAATTTCTACTCTTGAGTAGAAGTGAGTTGCAAAAAAAGGGAACATCACAGTGGGGCACGCTTTTGCTGGGGAGGGGCAGAACCTCAGTTAATTTAGTACTGTACTTTCAATGCTTTTCAATAATTTTTGTGGATGGGAGGTGGGGCAGCTACGCCCTATGTATGTTTATCAGGGAGTAAGAGCCCGTTGGGTTCAAGGGGCTCTTACTCCCAAGATACTCCCTTGCATCTGACAGCGGCCTTAACGAGGTAAGAAATACATGCAGGCAGTGAGGTGTCAGGAGTTTTGCGTGTTACTTTTTACGCGCTGCTTTGGACGAAGAATAATGAATAATGGCAAAAGCAACGATACTATTCTGGCGGCTGGTGCAGCTGAGAAGCGACTACCGGCTCCCGACCACCCGCCGCCTCGCACCGACCAATTTCCCCAAGGGTTGCAAGCGGAGCCCCACCCGCCTCCGCCCACCTCCCCAAAAAAGTTAAATCCGAGCTCCCCCACATTACGGCCGTGGGGAGCAAAAGCACTAATTGCTAGCGGCCCCTTTAAGGCAGGAGGCAGCCGGAAGTGCTGGCGGCCGAGTCGTGGAGACTCCTGCGCATGCTCGCTCCTTCCTTCTACTCACCCTCCCCCCCCCACTGCTTAACAGCCCCGGACTCGGCCGCTCGGAGACGGTAAGGGGGGGAGGGAGCAGAGGGCGACGTTGCTGCCGCCACCGCCGCGCTACGGGAGCCGGGAGGGACCAGGACGGGACGCAGAGTGCGTAGGGACGAGGGAGGGGGGGCTGCGCCTAGAGTTGCGCACGGCCACCGCCGCCGTACGTGCCGCCGCCGGGAGAGCGGACGTCGCCGCGCCACTGCGGGAGGAGGGGAGGGGGGAAGGAGGGAGAGAGGGAGGGGGGAAGGAGGAGGAGGCTGCTGGCGCGTCGTCCGCTGGCCTGGAGCGAGAGGGAGGTGGTGGTAGTGGGCGTGGCCGTGGAGAGGCCACACCTCTCCTCCGGGGATCCCCGCCCACTTTCTTTCCCCATCTTGAGGGCCTGTGAGGGGGCTTCGAGGGCAGGGAAAATGGGCGCGGAGCGGAAGCCGCGCTCTAGGGTTTCCCTCAGGCACTTTGGGGGCAGGGGTTGGGGTTTTTAAAATAGTAATAATAATAATAATAATGACGCCGACGACGACAATAATACTGAGCTGAGATGCTCTGGTCAGAGGCGAAGTGACCAATGGTGGGAAAAGGATCACTTCAGCTGCTGAAATTGCCACCTTTTTCTTAAAAAATAAAATTTTAAAAATTGTTTTCCTGAACTGGACAGCAGTGCCTTTTAGCAGAGTCAATATATTACTGATATAGCTGCACGTTTGTTTATTTATTTGTTTTGAGGGAGAAGCTTCATGTCCTGAGGCTCTTAATAAAGAAATAATGTGTCCCTCAAGAAACTGAAACCCTCTAAAAAGGTGAGGAATGCCAGACATGGATGGAATTAAGCATTTAAATAAAAACATTATAAAGCCCCTCAAAGTTAATAGAATAAAGTTCTGGAAAAGCCTTCTAGCGCTGGGTTTATTATTTATTTATTTATTTCAGTTATAGCAAAGAGCAGCATAAAACAACTGTCCTTCCAAGTATATAACGGAAATACCTCTGCAAATCATAAACGATATATGAAACTTGCTCCCACAGAATGTGGTGGCGGCCCCTAACTTAACTTCAAAACATGGTGCTTGGGTAGTTTGTGTTCAAGAGGAAATTATGGGTTCAAACACATCGTTGGAGAAGTATCCCCTTGCTTTAGGTCCTATTCCTTAAATAGTTTTGATGTAATAAGATCTGCGGGGTGGGTGTGTAGGCAAGAAATGGCTTTCATTTGTAAAAGATAAATAATGATTAAAGGGTAGTTGTGATTCCTGGATTAGATATCAATAAAAACCATAAAATGTGCAATCTTCTTTTTTTATGCCAATGACGTAGCGATGCCAATGGGTACAAAATTATTCCTCCGATGACCCCGATGTAGACTGCAGTTCTGGTGAATGTGCAATTTATCTCAAAGATATATGCCAGCTGGAATCCCAATCCTTTAAAAGCCTGTTTCCCGGTACCCAGAGTGTTTGTCTCATCATTTCATTATGGCTTCAATTTATGGGCTATATGATTATGGAAAATTGGTGGTGGAAGAAAGCAGGGTTTTTTTCACCTGAAGAAGAGAGGATTGTGAAAGAGCAAACATTAACTGTTAACTGCTTGAAGGAGATGGGAAGGATAAAGGCAGAAATATGATTACATGGACTATCTCAACATTGAAAGCACACCCTTTACCCATAATAATAAGCAGCTAGGCATTCTGAATTGTCAAACATAATCAATGCCTATGACTCTACTTATTAATATTAATTCGAATCAACCTGAAACTGCAGCTGTGGTCTGCTGTATAATTACCTGGATGTAAACACTATTCAGTAGGACTTCTGAGTCTAGGAAGGCTGCAAGTATTGTGATCACTTCAAATCATTGAACTTTTCAGTAAATATGCATAGTACCTTTAATAATTTGTTTACTGAACTTGGTTGTCAACAATTAACTTCCAGATCTACTCCTTCATCCCTGTATCTAACAGACAAAAGTGCCTAATTTGTGGACTTCATTTCTACAAGATGGGGTGACCACCACTAGCTCAGATCACTTTAAAATTCATTGAGGATGGGTTTATAGCTATGAGGCATGATGGCTATATGCAACTTTCGGCTCAATGGTAGTATGTCTCCAAGTTAAAAAGTATGTTGATAGGGAAGCCCAACAGTAGATGCTTGCTGGCTCATATCCCATTTGTGGACTTCCCAGAGGTATCTGACATGGAAATAAGATAACCGACCAAATGGACAGTTTGTCAGACCCCTGAGGGCTATTCCTATGATCATAACGCAAATAAAGAAATTTTGCTTTCTGTGTTTTACCAAGCCAAATGAATAATGGAACAGATACTCTTCTTTCAATAAGAGCCACATAGTAAAATTTCTTAATAGGGAGGAACCATAGCTCAGTGTTAGAACTTTGAAAGTAGAAGGTCCCAGGTTTGGGGCCCTGTCACTTGGTTGAAAATAGCTGGTAGCTGGTGAGGTGGGATGGGGAAGGACCCTCTAGCTAGGACCCTGAATAACCACTGCCAGTCAGAGCAAACACTGTTGAGCTAGATGGACAGCTTTTTAAGAATATATATACACTGTACTTTTAAAGCACATTCAAAACCCATTTTCTGCCTTAAAGAATTTTGGGCACTGTAGTTTGTTAAGGGTTGCAGGGAATTTGTTCCTTTGAGGATTAAACTACAGTGGCCATAATTATTTGATGGGGGAAATGTGCTTTGAATGTGATATCAGTGTATATGGTATGTACTCTGCCTGTGATAATAAACCAAGCTACACAACTCTTTATAGTTATCAGGAACGGTCCCTATTTTTTGTTACCGGTCTCTGTAAAAAATACTGTGTTTGCGTTTTGTTGATGCCTTCTTAAAATAATGCTCCTAGTGTTGTCTTCTTCAGGGTCTTTAGAACTGTGTGGGGCCATTCTATAAGTGTCCACTCAGAAATAAGTCCCACTCATTTCTGTGAAACTTCCTCTAAAGTGCATGAAAACTAAGGCAACATGTTGAACAAAGCCTGCCATTTCACACATGACAGGCGCTGAAGTACATTTTGCATTGTAATGTTAATATTGTCAGACAACTGCATTTTCATAATATGAACCATTTGGGGGGGGGGGAGCCATGTTGGCTTTTAAATGGATGGAGGGTATGCTGTTTATTGAAAATGAAGTTAATGGAGCATAGTTTTTAGCAACATGGAATGGTGGTGGTGGGCTCCTGCCCAGACAGCCTGCATCTCCTGTCTTCCCATGCCTGACTCATGATCACTATAGCAATAGCCTTTTAACATTTCAAACCTGGTACCTACCTACCTTTCAGCCAAACATGCATTTTATGGAGGAAGCATTTCTTTATTTTGACTATTTAGCTGTACCATAGCAGAGTTGCTGTGCAGCCTGTGACCTGGTAGTGGTCCTGACCCACTAGCTGAAGACCAATGCAGCAGCATTATTAACATTATTGTTTTAATATTTATTGCTCATTTTTCAGTTTAAGGTTCCAGGGCAGGTTGCAGCACAACACAAGTAATGCAACTTAAAACCAAATAAAAATCACAGATGTACACAAAAATCAAACATTATGGGGCTTCAGTTTTGGACACTGATGTTCGCTTTGGCTGAACCCTTTCATGTGATTCAGAGAGGGGACAGAGAGAAAGCACAGGCGTATATAATCTCTTGAATCTTGAACCGCTCAATGGAGTATCTGTGTTCCCTATGCTCTCGTTGCCCCATAATATAATTTTGAAGACCTCTATGGGAGGAATCGTAGGAGTGTTACTTTCTGCCTTTACTCTACGGCACGTGGTATGGCTCACAGCTTGCTATGACTGTTACTTAATTAAATAAATCTGATAGAGAAATCCTATGCATGTGTACTCAGAAGTGAGTCATGTTGAGTTTAAAGGACTTTACTCCAAAAAATTGTATGTAGGATTGCAGCCCTTAATCAATGAACTGGTTGAATAAATTTGCTAGTTCTGCAGCAAGATAAAAATTTGGTCCTTCCAGAAGAGGATAGGACACCTGCATCTTTTATAGCTGTCTTGCAAGATATACCTGCTGAAATTCATTCTACACAGCTGGCAAAAGTGCAGGCGCCCTGTCTTCTTTTGCATCTGACCATATCCACCAGTTTGAGAGAAAGGGGCATGTCTCTGAATAAGGTGATGAATGCTCTCTGCAGTTTTTAGATGTATTAGAAAATATATATAAAAGAAAAAGAAAAAAACTTTGGGCAAGCCTGTGCAGCCAGTAAAGCCTTGGCACTTTCCCCTTCCCAGGACTTCAGTGACCTAAAGATTAACTGAGCAACTCAAATGTGATTTTTATGAGCTGTTGCGACAAGTTGTAGTGCATGTGGTCACTTGTGACATGTTATGGTTGTGCTAGAAAAAATCTCTTTCATTATTTGGCCAGAGATGATAACTTGTTTGTCCTTGCAAAAAAAACCCAAAGTCACCTTCTTATTTCTTGCTACAGCACACTTGTCTTCCATTCTCTTGGACTTCATGTGGGCAAATGGCAAATGCTGAAGTAAGCATCCCTGTAGGGGATGTTGTCGTTGTGCCAACTGAAGGAAATGAAGGGGGAAACCCAGAAGATACCAAAACTCAGGTGATATTACAACTGCAGCCAGTGCCACAAGGGTAAGTTGGCAAGTCATCAGCTAGGCGTGTTTCTGTGCTTCTGTGTAGAATTCAGTCTTGGGTGAAGCATTTAGAATTGTTGAGATGTAAGTCCACAGGGTAGACATAAAGGAAGGCAGTTGTGTGCAAGAGAGAATTTCAACTAAATTTTCTAGATCTCATGCCTCCAAAATAGTTCTGAAAATGCGAGGGCAATACCAGTATGTTGTAAGGATGCGATTTTGAGCTTTCATTTCACAGCTGGGTAGGGGACATGTATTTGCAGCCCCCCCCCCCCCAGTCTATGATTTAGGGTCTGAGGTTGGGAAGAGGAAGTTAGTTTATAAACTAATTCCATTTTACTTGACTTGCCGAGAAAGGCCTCGGGTGGTGATCTCAGCATTTGAGCAGGCTGATTATGGAGGCAAGTTTTCCTTCAGATTCTCTGGTTTCAAGCTATGCAAAGCTCTAAAATCATTTCTGTGCTTTACATAATGCGCTTACCAGTGGGTACTTTCACAGCAGGGTTTATCAAGAGAGCTCTGAGACCAGTACGGCTGTAGTGGCCGTGGAAACGCACACCATACACAAGCTTGAAGAAGGCATTGGTAAGTTTCCTCTGTGGCGATATGATGCATTGACACCATTTCAACAGAGTTGTCATGGAGCATAATTTGCGGCTTTTGTGTACCAAGGTTCTCCTACTCCCATGGTTGGGTGGATATGAAGGCAGGGCCCCAAGAGTAGTAATGAGTGCTATGTTGTCCAAAACCAGTTCAAGCAAGGTCTTATAGAAGCCATGATGGTTAATGTAGGCAGAGACTCCATTCAGATGTAATGATAAGTCATGGTTATCCATGATCATGCCATCCATTCCCCCTTTGCATGTAAGGTGAGGAGGGTAGCCTTTCCTTCTAGTTAGCATCAAACCATAGCTCGATGTTTTCTTTGAGTGCAGCACACTCCGGTTTGTGTGACCATAGCTTGGTGCATTTGGTTAAGTGAGCCAAACACTTGCCTCTCCCTTTAAGGAAGGCGCTGTAGCTCAGTGGTAGAGCACGTGCTTTGTGTGCAGAAGGTCTTGGGTTAAATCTGTACATCTCCAGGTAAAAGGATATCTGGTAAGCAAGCCAGGGAAAATGTCTGCTTGAGATCTTGGAGTGTCGTTGCTGCTCACTGATGAAGCAGTAGTCTGACTTGATACAAGGCAACAGCATATATTTATATAAATGGTATGTGCTTTCCAGAAGAATGGTCTCTTATTTTCCCCTGCTTCTACCAACAGACCCCAGCACCATCGAAACAAATGAAGAAATTGAGATTGCCTACCCCATCACCTGTGGAGAGAGCAAAGCCATTCTGCTGTGGAAGAAATTTGTTTGCCCAGGAATCAATGTCAAATGTGTCAAGGTAACAGCACAGTAAAGCTGTCCTTGCCAGCTCCCCACCCCCACCCCGTTCTCTGTTGCTTGTTTTTTGACATAACTGTTCTCATTTATTTATTATTTTCTAGTTTCACTGGAATTTCCATAGGAGGATTATTTGAAGCACATGCAGGCCCCACTTTCCAAATGCTCATTATACAGAATTATCTGAATATAAGGAATTAGGACCCAAACCGCACTATACACACTGCAGATTCAGATATCCAAATAGCTGGACCTATGTGTAGTACTGTAAGCAAATAAGCAGCCTTAAGCAAGCTTTCATTTTTTTTGTGTTTTGCTGGTCTGCGACAGCTGTTTCAACAGAAACCATGAGGGGAGGGGAGGGGGAGAGATTGGCTAAATAAGAAAGCATTTTGTTTCCTTCCTTGTTTGTCTTTTGTAAGGTTTTGGAGGGTTTTTACAGTTTTTTTTCATAGTTTGGGGATCAAAATTCTGTGGTCGGGAACACATTAGAAATTTCCCCATTGGAATAAATGAAAATCGCCAACTCGTTATGTGGACACCCACCTAATGTACTATGTTTGGATAGTGGGACTCTGTGTGTGCACATTTCCTAGTGTTAGCACTATCAGTTCAGGAGGCAGAATCTTGCTTGTAGGCTTTCTGGAGGCCACTGTAGGAAAAGGATGCTGGACTAGGTGGACTTCTAATCTGACTCAGCAGGATTCTTGTTATGGAAATCCCACCTGGGGCACATGTAAGGGTTTGGGAGGTTTGAACCATCTTATTCATTAGCCTCTCTTTTGCCTCCAACCTGTTTACTCTGGGCAGTTGGCTTCAGCCAGTAATTGTATGCCCCAGCTTATAGGGAACTGGCAGGGGCCATCTTGTAGCAGTGTTGGGAAAAGAGAATATGGAATGCTGAAGGTGCTCCATTGGTCACCACTATCCATACATTTTGTGATAAAGCCTTGAAAAACAAATGTGAAAAGTCTGGCATGTAAGTCTCGATGGAGGTAATGGTAAAAGGGGCCCAGTTTCTAACCCAACATTAGAGAAAGCACATCACACCAACTAGTCAGTGGTGGGAAGTAGATTAAGGTGGGTGAATAGCTGAGCTGGCCCACTTAGCATGCCTGCCACGTCTGCTGATTCGCTGGTACGCCACAGGGCTGACCAATGGGAACCAGAACACTCAGTCCAATTAATCCAGCGATGGACCCAGTTGCGATTCCAGTGAGACTTGAAATTGCTTCAGTTTGCTGATTCTTCTTTTCCTGTAAGCTAGCCCTGCAGCTTATCAGGGCGGTAGCATAATTGGATCCTGAAGCAATGGCAGGAGGTGCCTATGGAAATGACTTGGAAGGGGAGGCCTCACAACTTCTCTATAACCACACACTTGAGGCAGAATAGGAATGCAGGGTATCTTGACCTCAGTCTTGAAGTAGGAGATGCCGTATTTTGACGCGAGTGTTGGGGCTCACAAGTGAGTTGTGCCCTGGCCTAAGGCAATTCATAGTAGTGTCATTGCCACTGTCTTCGTTTCTTGTTGCCTGGCATGTTTTGCTTTGTTTCTGAAGGCAAATAAAAACAGAGGTGATCAGGTGGAAAGAATGACAGAGCACAAGAGTCCCCATGGGACCAGACCTAAGCCCTGTCTAGCTCAGCATCCTGCTTTCTGCAATGGGCAGCCAGATGCTTCTGGGAAGGCCACAGGTGAAATGCGAGGGCATGATCCCTCCCCACTCTCCTACACTTGTTTCCCAGCAAGTGGGATTCAAAGCATTTTCCTCTGATCCTGATTAAGCCTGGTGAACCTGTAATAGCAGTGTTGGAGATGAGATTTTTGCAGATGCTGTTTGTCATGTAGGATGAAGAAAGCGGTATTAAAGATACAGTATCCCTCCTGTTCTCCCTTGTATCTTATGATTGTGCAGAGAAGAGCAGAAAGATAGTCTTGCATAATTTAATATTATATTAGTGTAAGAGAGGGTGGGATGCGGGTGGCGCTGTGGGTAAAAGCCTCAGCACCTAGGGCTTGCCGATCGAAAGGTCGGCGGTTCGAATCCCCACGGCGGGGTGCGCTCCCGCTGATCGGTCCCAGCGCCTGCCAACCTAGCAGTTCGAAAGCACCCCCAGGTGCAAGTAGATAAATAGGGACCGCTTACTGGCGGGAAGGTAAACGGCGTTTCCGTATGCTGCGCTGGCTCGCCAGATGCAGCTTGTCACGCTGGCCACGTAACCCGGAAGTGTCTCCGGACAGCGCTGGCCCCTGGCCTCTTAAGTGAGATGGGCGCACAACCCCAGAGTCTGTCAAGACTGGCCCGTACGGGCAGGGGTACCTTTACCTTTACCTTAAGAGAGGGTACCAAGAGAGAATAAAGTATTTTTTTCATGCAATGCAAGTTAAACTGTGGAACTCGCAGGAGGTAGTGATGGCCACCAGCTTGGATGGCTTTGAAAGATGATAGTACAAATTCATGGAGGACCAGGCTATGAATGGCTACTCACCATGATGGCTATGCTCTGACTCCACAATCAGAGGCAGTATGCTTCCGAATACCAGTTGTTGGGGAGAGTGTTCTCAGATCCTGCTTGTGGGTTATACTGGGATAAAAGAAGCCCTGTCGGCCCTTTCTTTCTCTAGATACGAAAACTAAGTTCACTAGTTCCTGGTGTGATTTGATCAATGTCCACCTGTGATTGATGGCAGCTGATGTGCTGACTTGGAAATGGCTTATGAGACAGAGTGTCTCCCATTTACCCTCTTCTTTCTCTTTGTTAGTTCAATGATCAACTTATCAGCCCAAAGCATTTTGTTCATCTGGCTGGCAAATCTACGCTGAAGGACTGGAAGAGAGCCATTCGCCTGGGAGGAATCATGCTGAGGTAATGGCCTTCTGCCACTGTAGCAGCCTTCCACCAAAAGCATAATTTTCTGTGCAGTATCCCCCCCCCCCGTTTAAGTTCCCATCTTTCATTTGTTGGTTAAAAGTGGTGCTGTGGGTTTGTCATGGTGCACTTCGACATAACAAATGTTTAAGATAGGATTTAATCCTTTTGGCAATTGCATGTTCCTTCAAAGAACGCTGGAAGAGTGTCCTAGGGCAGAAATATGAACAATAAAAACGGAGGGAGTGGCCAATAATTAGCACTTCTTTTCACAGCATGGGCTGTGTTTGGACATGCAGTCTCTATCAAATGAGCATTTCCTCTGACCATGATACCCTGGACTTGATGTCTACTGAGATTCCAAATACCTTGGCCTCAGTAATGGAGCAAAGAGCAATCGCTCCACGGCAGCCCCCCCCCTAGACTAAATCTGGGGTTGATAACAGTGTCCGGATCAGGATATCAAGGGTACTGTTGCTGCCAAGTCCTTCCTACCGACAGCTGACTTGACGGCAGTGTCCCCTGCCACAAAAGGGGAGTGTTCATGGAGTTGCCATTCTTTCTCACCAATGCCAGTGGTAATTCTGGGTTGGGTCGCTTTGGTGATGAGTCAGAGAGCAGCTGAGTCCCAGAAACAGTCCTTCCTGGACTAAATGTGTGTGTGGAGCACATAACCATATTAGAGCTTTACCTTTACCTTTTTATTAGAGCTTTTGCTATGGGGTTGTCCCCACAAAATCTGAATTCTTCAACTTTTATAAATCACAGTTATATACCCTGAAAGGTGGGATAAATATCTATTTGAGAAATAAATTTGCAAATTTGTGATTTGTTTAGTCTGTTTCTTGCAGTTATAAAAGAGGGCAAAGAGCTATGATGGGCACAGAAAGGCCTGCTCAGCTTCCCGATTGGCTTCTGAGATTTTGCCCATAAACTTTTCTAACCTTTCTTTGCTAATTAATTGATTGCATGTATATACCACCTTTCCTTCAAGGACCGCAAGGTACTGTACTTGCTTCTCCACCTCCTCTTATCTGTACAACAACCCTGTGAAGTAGGTTAAGCTGAGACAGTGACTAGCCCTAGGTCACCCATGACAGAGTGGGGATTTGAACCCTGGTCTCTCAGGTCCTAGTCTGACACTCTAACCAATACACCACATTGGCAAAAATTACACCAGGTAAAATTTACAAGAAAGAAGCATGCTGAGCAATGCATCCAATACCAAGTTCTGGCATTGTTCTGTGTGATTGCAAAAGTGCCCAGTACCACAGGGCCCTGAGTGCCTCTAAAAATGCACCATGCCAAAAATGCTTCATCTTTTTGCCTTGAGGACTTCAGGCAAGAATCCAAACAGAAGGTTCATTTCCCACGATCTCTTCTTTTCCCCCCATTCTCTTTGCAGAAAGATGATGGATTCTGGGCAAATTGACTTCTACCAGCATGACAAGGTTTGCACAAACACCTGTCGCAGCACCAAGTTTGACCTCCTGATCAGCAGTGCCAGGGCACCGGTGCCAGGGCAGCAAAGCCTGGTACAGACTCCCACCTCCGCTGACGGTAGGGAACAGGTGAACAGGAGCAGAATTCATTCCTGCCATGTGGCACTGCTGTCTACCATTTCCCGTCATCCTGTCTTCCCTTAATGAGCTAATGTTAAAACAGTTTTCTTCCTACTCCCTTTCCCCATGAGATTTACTTTGCCTGGGAGGGACCGCAGTGACAGAACAGTAAAGTGGGAATGGGGCAAAAGTAGTAGACCTTCTGAATTTCCTATCCTTGGGGAAATCATGATGATTTATCTGTTGAGGACCTACCCTCCACCTCCTCTACCTACTGCTGGATCTCTCTGTTTTTAATGAATTCTGAACAGTTTTTCTCTTTCTTTGAGAAACACTTGACAAATGAATGGAATTTCCATGGTTCCAGGAAACAATTTTTAAGTGTATAGACAACTGAGAACTTTCTTCTCAGTGTGCTGAATCCTCCCCCTTATTTTTGGTTCTTAAAAATGTGCAGAATGGTGTATTTTACAGCTAAACCATTCAGGCTTTCTTCTGGCAAATTCATACTCTCTGGAGCCTTACCACTGTTCATGCTACAGGTGGCAACAATTGTAGCTTCAAAAAGAAAGGAAGGAAAAAGGGTTGTTGTTTTTTAGAGTGCCACATACAGCACATGGCATGAGTTCCTTTGTAATACAGTTTCTAAGAAAGGGTTTTTTTCATTTAACTTGGATTCCTTATTTCATACGAACAAGATTATGATATTTCGCCAACCTTTTAGTCAACTTTTAGTCATGTTAGTGAGAGAAACTTTTCCATTTCCTCTCCCCACCCTTTTTTGCTGCAGTTAGAAGATTAGTGTGAAGGGAATTGGGGGTTGCTCGTGCGTAAGGGGGCTGCTGCTCTAGGCAACGTTGTCTGGCTAAACCTTTCCCTGGCTGGACAGCCCTTTCTCCGTGGCTGTGTCAGTCACTGGCAGAATCCGTCAGTGGGCGTTTCCTGAACTTCTTCCAACATAAAAGCTCTTTGACGCCAAGTCTCCGCCTAGCCTCCCTGCGCGGAAGTCTTCTGCGCAGAGTGGGCGTGGCCAGCGGAGGTCCTGGGCTCTCCCCGCTGGTCTCTGTGGAAGAGTCTTGGAGCCATCTCTCCGAAGTCCTTCCCTGCTCCCCTTTCTTCCTGGTGTCACGCCGATTTCCTTCCCCAAAGGAAGTGTTCTCTCTCTCCCTGCTGGTCCCTTCTCCTGCATCGTTGGGGAGCCTTACCTCCACTCTTGGCTCCGATGGCAGTTCCCTGACAATTAGCTTCAAAGTCTTTATCTGTGGGTGGAACTGAAGCTTTTAAAAAATGCATTAAATCAATCTGATCCTGATTCAGTCCGCAGCTGGTACATTTTATGCACAGTACCTGGGTTTATTCATTTTGCATAAAAAAAAATAAAAAATGTTTTCACCAACATAGCCCAAATGCTGTGCCAGTACAAGCTAATTTTTTAAAATAAATCATGCACATTTGCTTGTAATTCCATATATTTGCTTAATTTACTTTGCTTCTCCTAGTTGTAAAAAGGAGCAAAATGCCAAGCAGAGCAGTGAAGCCCTACCCCTGACCACTGGACATCCTGTTTGGATTACCTGCTGGCTTCTGAAATGTCACCGAATGTTGCCCACACACTTACAAGTGCATCGATATGGACTAGAATCTTGCAAGAAAGAAAGAAAGAAAGATTAGATTCTCAGCATGCAGAACAATTTGCCCGATACTAAATCATGCCATTGTGTTGTGCAGTTGCAAAATGGCACATTACTCATGCCCCTGAGTGTATACCAAAAATGTGAATTGTCTTTCACTTCCACCAAATGTGTAAAATAAAATAAGAATAAGAATAATCAGCTGTCCTGTGATTACATTTCAAACATTTAGCTTGTTTTGCCTATGTGGAGTCAAATACCTTGGTTCCTTTTGAAATGTATTTATTTCATTTTGACTTGTAGCTCATCTCATCTCAAAAGCTTGGGATGGGTAAGAAACAGTATGTTAATCATAAAGCCCCAGTTGCCAACCTTTAAACCCATGTCTCTCAAATTCAGACATTACCATAAAACTGTGCCCAAGCCACTTAATATAAGTCTGTAGGCATTACACACACATACACACAAATATTTGACTATTTTTCTTATCATAATCCTCCATTGCTTGATGAGCACATAAAAGTTATTTATGCGTTTACTGAATTTGTGTACCATCCTTCATCTGTGGACAGTTCACAACGTAAAAATATAAAATACGTAATAAAAACAAGAACAAAACCAAAACAAACCCATAACATCTCACTCCAGCTGTACCTGAGAATCTACTATTTGTTGAAATTCCTTCTGTTCCCATAGATTTACTTTTTCCTTTACACTTTTTGTTAATTCAGTGCCTTGCTCGTTGATGGTGGTGCAACTGAGATCTTGATCCTATTGCATTTTGGGACGTTAGAGCACACCATGGTCCCTTTCTTCCATGAATCTGGTTGACCATGGCCTGGGCCAATAAGTGAGCCTTGCCTTCTGTCATCTTTGTCTCATCTCAAGGCCAGAGATAGATTGTTCCTTCTTCCAGTTGGTTAGGGGAAACACATGTAAAATCACACATGCATAGTTCACCTCCTGGACTATATGTGAAATATTGGCTTGTGCAGCTCAGCCTGTACATGACAGTTATACGCATGTAGGTCACGTGAAAAAATTATGCCCATGCGTAAGAACATCCGAAGAGCCTGCAGGCGGGGAGGTGTGCTCAGTGAGCATGGGAATATGATCTGGCTTCCCTCATTACACTTGCTTCTGGATAAGTTTGTTCCGCCCCCCCTTAACCAGCCCATTATGGCTTCCACATAGAGACTCCCCCACAATTGTTTACCCAGAGTGGACATAGTTTAAAAGACAATTACACCCGCTCAGTATCTGCATGGCTGATGCTTGGAATATACAATATGGGTATTGTGGTTTTGTCAGCTGCTGTCGTTATTGATCTCTAAACTGGCCCTTGATTTTTTTACTTTGCTTAGTTCAATCCATGTATTACGAATCGGGGTGGCCGTGTGTGTGTGTGTGTGTGTGTGTGTGTAGGGGAAAGCTACAGTGACAGCCTGGGCAGTGATGCATCTTCAATTGTATCCTCCCTTCTGCAGGAAGCATCACTCAAATTACAGTGTCTGAGGAGAGTGTGGAGGAAGGGATTGAATGGAACCGTGCTCTGACAGCAGCAGTCACCATGGCAACTGAGGAGGGAATCAAGAAGGACCCAGAGGAGATTTCAGGTATGTCTCTGCTGTTTGCCTGAATGGCTTAGCAGCCCACCTGCCTGGCTCCCCCTCCCCACCTTCAGGCAGCAAAATGCTGCAAAGAGCTATGTTTGTAATTTTATTTATTTAAAACATATCTCACCTTTTCTCCAGAGAAATCAAGGTGACTAACAAGAAATTTTATAAAACCATAAATTAACAAATTCAAAACCTCTTTTTTACAACTGAACACTAAAATACAAAGTTGATATTAGAGATTTATTTATTTTTTTGCAAGGGGGCAGGACATTTCACCCATGTTTTAAAAATTGAACTTGCATGTAAAACTCCACACTTCAAAACCCATGGGGCTCCCCCCCCCATATTCAACATTTGAATTTCCAAAATTCTGATTTGAATATTGAGTTGTTAAGTGAGTTTTTCACAGGTGGGGTCTGATGTATAGGATGGTGAGTTGTATGAGATCATTTTATAGTAAACATGGAGAGGGGTTTTTTTTGGAAGGGAAGAAGTGGGGTTAGCAGAGAGCTGACCTGAAGATCATTTTCATGGCCGTAGATCAGGGATGGAGAACCCACGGCCCTCTAGATGGTCCTGGATTCCAGCCCCAGCCAATGTGGCCAGTGGCCAAGCATGATGGGAATTGTAGTCCAGGAACATCTGGAAGGCCAAAGATTCCCCAAACCTGTTGTAGATGGCGACACATCAGCTGTCAGCTAGAGGCGGCTATTTGGACACTACAGTGGTACCTTGGGTTACATACGCTTCAGATTACATACGCTTCAGGTTACAGACTCCGCTAATCCAGAAATATTACCTCAGCTTAAGAACTTTGCTTCAGGATGAGAACAGAAATTGTGCTCTGGCGGCGCAGCAGCAGCAGGAGGTCCCATTAGCTAAAGTGGTGCTTCAGGTTAAGAACAGTTTCAGGTTAAGAACGGACCTCCAGAACGAATTAAGTACTTAACCCGAGGTACCACTGTATTTCAATTATTGGCTAGTTCATACAGGCATGCACATTGCTCAGCAGTGCCTCCTTGCTTGATGGCTTGTACCTAAATGTGTGAACTGCCTGAAGTACTGAGTTTGAAAAATCTGCCCCCCTCCCCTTTTGGAAACTGAGGCGCCATATGCTAATTGGTGCTAAAATTTGGAAAGCTCTGCTTTCGATCTTGGTGACTGTTTAATTGTGCAAATCATCAGTTGTTTTTTTAGTCCTCTCTGGCTCCTCCTCCTAACAGCTAGTATTCAGTATCATACTGGCTCTGCAACTGGAGGCGCCATTGACAGTCTTATCCTCCATGAATTTCTTTAATCCAGGCTGGAGGTCCAAAACAACAGGCTGGTCTAATACTTCCAAGTCCAGCACAGTCCATGTGTAATGCCCTGTGATTTGGTATTTTTAAAAATATCCAACGCCTCCGCCACAAGGATGGCTTCATTTGTCTTATTTAGAACATACTGTTCAAGCAACAAAAAGAACCCAGATTTGCATATATTGCAAATGCTTTTCAACCTGGCAGTGTGTCCAAGATGGGTGAGAATTAAAGAAAAAGGACACACAGCAAGATGAACAGATTTTGGGAGGCTGGTGAAGACACCTGGGAGGAATGCAGATGTAAAATGCCCACTTCCAAGTGCTCAGATATTAATGCTGCTGCTTTAGCTGCTACAATTGCTGTTCTTTAAAGGCTTTGCAATGATTTGGGGGCAGGGTGTGATGGGATGTAAAACAAACTTCTAGAAGTCATGAAATATAGCTTTTATAGCAATATGGAATTCCCTAGTACTGCTCTCTGTATTCAGAGTTGAATTTGATTATTACTTTTTGCAGGGTGAGTGCACTGATGGCTAGTTTTACAGCACAGTTCTATGCAAGCCTATTCATGACTAAGCCCCATTAAATTTAGCAGCACGTGCTTCCATGGAAGTGTGTGCAGCTTTGTAGCCTTAGAAGCCAGTTTCCAGAGATGCCTCCTGCTATACAATGTTTTGCTGGTCTTGGCATGATTGCCAGTATAGCTTTGCAGTGCAATTGCCAACTGATCCTTCCTTCCAAATCTTTCTCTTCCCTTGTGCCAGAGGACACACTGATGTTCTGGAAAGGAATCGCTGATGTGGGGTTGATGGAAGAAGTTGTCTGCAACATTCAGAAGGAGATAGAAGAGGTGCTGAGAGGTGTTCAGGAGAGGCTTGGCCAGTCACCCTTCCAGGTTACCGGTGGGTAGGAGGTCAGCAGTCTCCATGTCAATATGAAATGACTACCAGTGGGATAGACTTTCATGCTCTTTTTATCTTTGTGATGTGTAGCTGTGCACTGTATTTAATAAGTCAGATTATAATCCTCCCTTCAGTAACAGGACTCCCAGGTTTGAAACTTAAGAATGAGTTTTATTCAGCTGAGTTCCACTCACAGTACATTCATTTAAGTTAGTCATACCTATTCATTTCAGTGAGTTTGTTCTGAGTATGATTATCATTCCATACAACCCTTGAAAATTGCAGAAGCCACAGCAAAACTCACTAAAATCCAGAATGGCTGTAAAACAATACTAATGTTGCGATCCCATAAACCACCCTAGTGGGGAACTGAATGGGGCTTAGTTCTCGGCAGACATGCATAGTACTGTGTTGTTACCAGCCATAAAACATGTTGGAATGGCCAAGCAAATAAAAGTAAATACAGTCTTCACCTTATGCCAAAAACACATCAACATCAATGCCAAGCGAGCTTATCTGGGAAGTGCCATGACCAGGTATTGACCACTTGGGGTGGGGAAAATAATTACTTTAGAATATTTATATTTGTCTTTTCAACAAAAAAAGTTCTCTCAAGTGGTTTCTATAGTAAAACAGGGCAACAAGCGAAAACATTCTGTTTCCTAAATCATTTCCCCCCTAAAGCTACTAGAATACTCTATGCAGTTCATAAGAGTCTTGTAGGCGGAATCGGGAAGGTGGGCATAAGCAGCTCTTGGCTTTCAGACCTCTTGGTGAAGGCCATTGGAGGTTTGGGGGTCAGTGATGTAAAAGTCCTTTCTCTGTCCTTCTAGTTGCTGTGGTTGCCTTTTCAGGGCTACATTAGCCATAAGAGAAAAGTCTCCAGTACAATACAGTAATCAGTTGGCTTGATGGATTATTGTGTTTTATCCTACTCTTCCATAAGGGAGCTCAGGGTGGCATACATGTTTCTCCTGCTTCTGTTTTATCCTTGCAATGCGCTAGGTTAGACACACACAGAAAGAGAGCGTGTATGCTAAATGTAACTGATTTCTTTGTCACTAACACACAGCATGCGAACCAGCATGCATAAAAATGTAACATGGGGATTTGCTTTGAGATGCCTGGGTTTTGTTTTGTTTATTATTATTTTAATTAAAACGATTTCTTTCCCCAATGAAACTTCCACAGCAGTTTACATAATAGCAATAAAGTCAATTCAACCAGTCCCTGCCCACGGGTATACATAACACAAAAGGAAAAGGAGATGAGGAGGGAAGAGAAAACAAGCTCTAATTCAATAATAGTTCTTACATTGACCAAATGAAATAGAACAGGAGCTTTTCCGTGCCAACTGATCGTTATAAGGGTACTGCGCAGGATTTTCTTTTATAGGTTGCAGTTCTAAACTAGGGAACACAGTGGGAGTTACTTCTGAGTAAATCTATACAATGGTGCCTTGGTTCTCAAACTCAATCTGCTCTGGAAGTCTGTTCGACTTTGAAAATGTTTGGCTGATTGATTGGCTGATTGGCCCCGGAAACAATGCCAACAGCCAAAACAGACGTTCGGCTTCCGAAAAATATTCGCAAACCAGAACACTTACTTCCGGGTTTGTGGCGTTCGGGAGCCGATTTGTTTGTCAACTAAGCCATTCAGGAACCAAGGTTCCACTGTATCAGATTGTGCTGTAAATGGGCCAGATGTGGATGGGATGCATGGATGGTTGAAATAGCTCTCGCTTGCATTTGCACAAGCATGCCACTGACTTGCAGTCACTGGGAAACAACAGTGGGATATATGATTGCCCTCGTATCCCTTCTGTGGGCTTCCCATAGTCATCTGGCTGGCCACTGTGGAAAACAAATTGCTAGAGTAGATAGGCCTTTAGTTGATTCACCAGGACTCTTCTGACGCTCTTAAGGAGACTTCTGGCCTAATCCTCAAAGGCCTATTTTCTGCTTTTAATCACATATCCAAGGATCTCACTGCCAATGTTAAATGCCAGCAGAGATGCTTTGACATCCCAAAACAACAGTTTTCCATGTGCGGTTCTCGTGAGAGGAACTGTCAAGAGGAACTTTTCATGGCTTTTGATTTTGATTTCCTTCTGATGTAAATCTTGACCCATTGCACTGTATTTATTAATATTCAAAATGAAGATGATGTAAACGACCTCTATACTTCATTCAAGATCACTTGTGTTAGCTGCAGAAGCATTAGGTAATGCAGTACTGGTGAAGAGGTTCAAGCTCTTTGTGATGAGGTGCTCTCTCTCTGTCTGTCTGGATGTTGGATTCCGTTTTGAAAACTAGACAATAACCCATGGAAGTTTTTCTGTAGATGCTGCTGTCCTAAATAATGTTGCTCACACTTTTGGCCTGATGGACACTGTCAAGAGAGTGCTGGACAACAGGAAGAGTCAAACGGAGCAGGGAGAAGAACAGATTCTTTATACTCTGGCAGGTATGTTAATGACTGGGAGCACACTTATTGGGATGTTCTAAATCTATCATCTCA